>NC_060130.1:144986643-145639699 GCF_021461395.2 Schistocerca americana | reverse complement strand
AAACACAGAAAATGCCTCGGGATTGAATAAAATAGGCACAATTCCAGCTTAAGTACAAGGAGGGTGAATCTTCCAAGGGTTAGTGCTTTGGGAGATTCCAGGGAGCCCGGTATTAGATTCAGTTGCATCAGTGCAGGTTTACTGTATCCCCTTGACCATCAAATTGAGCATGAAACACAGAAACTGCATCGGGATTGAACACAAAATGCACAATGCCGACTTAAGTACAAGAAGACTGAATCTTCTAAGAGATTGTGCTTTGAACGACTCCTGCGAGACCAGTATTAGATTCCAACGCACCGGTGCAGGTTTACTGCATCCCTTGGACCTTCACATTGACTATTAAACACAGAAATTGCATCGGGATTGAATACAAAAGGCACTATGCCGACTTCTGTATAAGAAGAGTGGATCTTCTAAGAAGTTTTGCTTTGAGCGGCTCCTGGGGGCCAGTATTAGATATCGATGCATCAGTGCTGGTTTACTGTATCCCTTGGACCTTCACATTGACCACGAAACACAGAAATATATCGGGACTGAATACAAGAGGACAATCCGACTTAAGTTCAAGAAGAGTGCATCTTCTAACAGTTTGTGCTTTGAGTGGCTCCTGGGAAACCAGTTTTAGATTCCGATGCACTATTGCCGGTTTACTGTATAACTTGGACCTTCACATTGACCATGAAACTCAGAAATTGCATCGGGATTGAATAAAAAAGGCACAATTCCAACTTAAGTACATGAAGAGTGAAACTTCTAAGAGTTTGTGCTTTGGGCGGCTCCAGGGAGACCGATATTAAATTCATTTGCATCAGTGCAGGTTTACTGTATCACTTGGACCTTCAAATTGACAATGAAACACAGATATTGCATCGGGATTGAACACAAAAGGCACAATGCCGACCGAAGTACAAAAAGAGTGAATCTTCTATGAAGTTATGCTTTGAGCGACTCCTGGGAGACCAGTATTTTATTCCGATGCATCAGTGCAGGTTAAATGCCTCCCTTGGACCCTCACATTGACCATGAAACACAGAAGTTGCATCGGTACTAAATACAAAAGGCACAATGGCGACTTAAGTACAGGAAGAGTGAATCTTCTAATAGTTTGTGTTTTGAGCGGCTCCTGGGAGACCAGTATAAGATTCCGATGCACCAGTACAGATTTACTGTATCCCTTGGACTTTCACATTGACCATGAAGCACAGATATTGCATCGGTATTAAATACAAAAGGCACAATGCCGACTTAAGTACAAGGAGAGTGAATCTTCTAATAGTTTGTGTTTTGAGCGGCTCCTGGGAGACCAGGATTAGATTCCGATGCACCAGTGCCGGTTTACTGTATCCCTCTGACATTCACATTGGCGATGAAACACAGAAATTGCATCGGGATTGAACACAAAGTGCACAAAGCCGGCTTAAGTACAAGAGGAGTGAATATTCTGAGGTTTTGTGCTTTGAACGGCTACTGCTAGACCAGTATTAGATTCCAACGCACCAGTGCAGGTTTACTGTATCCCTTGGACGTTCACGTTGAGCATGAAACACTGAAATTGCATCGGGATTGAATGCAAAAAGCACTATGCCGACGTAAGTACAAGAAGAGTGAATCTTCTAATAAGTGTTGCTTTCAGCGGCTCCTGGGAGACCAGTATTAATTTCCTATGCATCGGTGCAGGTTTACTGTATTACGTGGACCCTCACATTGACAATGAAACACAGAAATTGCATCGGGATTCGATACAAAAGACACTATGCCGACTTAAGTACAAGAAGAGTGAATCTTCTAAGAGTTTGTGCTTGAACGGCGCCTGGGAGACCAGTATTAGATTCCGAAGCTATAGTACAGGTTTACTGTATCCCTTGGACCTTCACATTGACCATGAAACACAGAAATTACGTCGGGATTTATTACAAAGGGTGCAATGCCGTCCTAAGTACAGGACGAGTGAATCTTCTAAGAGTTTGTGCTTTGAGCGGCACCTGGTAGACCAGTATTACTTTCCGATGCATCAGTGAAGGTTTAGTGTATCCCATGGACATTCACATTGACCATGAAACACAGAAATTGCATCGGGATTGAATACAAAATGCACAATGCCGACTTAAGTACATGAAGAGTGAATCCTCTAAGAAGTTTTGCTTTGAGCGGCTCCTGGGTGACCAGTATTAGATTCCGATGCATCAGTGCAGGTTTACTGTATCCCTTGGACCTTCACATTGACCATGAAACACAGAAATTGCATCGGGATTGAATACAAAATGAACAGTGCCGACTTAAGTACAAGAAGAGTGAATCCTCTAAGAAGTTTTGCTTTGAGCGGCTCCTGGGTGACCAGTATTAGATTCCGATGCATCAGTGCAGGTTTACTGTATCCCTTGGACCTTCTTAAGTACAAGAAGAGTGAATCTTCTAGGAAGTTTTGCTTTGAGCGGCTCCTGGGAGACCAATATTAGATTCCGATGCATCAGTGCAGGTTTACTGTATACCTTGACCTTCACATCGACCATGAAACACAGATATTGCATCGGGACTGAGTACAAGAGGACAATGAGTACTTAAGTACAAGAAGAGTGAATTTTCTAAGAGTTTGTGCTTTTGAGCAGCTCCTGGGAGACCAGTTTTAGATTCCGATGCACCAGCGCATGTTTACTGTATCCCTTGGACATTGACATTGACCGTGAAACACAGAGATTGCATCGGGATTAAATACAAAAAGCACAATTCCCACTTAAGTACAAGAAGTGTGAATCTTCTAAGAGTTTGTGATTTGGGCAGCTCCTGTAAGACCGGTATTAGATTCACAAGCATCAGTGCAGGTTTACCTGATCCCTTGGACCTTCAAATTGGCCACGAAACACACAAATTGCATTTCGATTCAATACAAAATACACAACGCCAACTTAAGAACCAGAAGAGTGAATCTTCTAAGAGTTTGTGCTTTGAGCGGCTCCTGGGAGACCGGTTTTAGAATCCGATGCACCAGTGCTGGATTACTGAATACCTTGGACCTCTACATTGACCATGAAACAAAGAAATTGAATCGTGATAGAATACAAAACTCACATTGCCAACTTAAGTGTAAGAAGAGTGAATCTTCGAAGAGTGTGTGCTATGAGGGGCTCCTGGCAGACCAGAATTTGATTCCGATACACCAGTGCAGGTTTACTGTATCCCTTGGACCTTCACATTGACCATGAGTTACAGAAATTGCATCGGGATTAAATACAAAAAGCACAATGCCGCATTAAATACAAGAAGAGTGAAACTTCTAAGAGTTTGTGCTTTGAGCGGCACCTGGGAGACCAGTATTACATTCCGATGTATCAGTGCAGGTTTACTGCATCTCTTGGACCTTCTCATAGATCATGAAACACAGAAATTGCACCGGATGGATCACTAAAGGCTCATTTGCGACGTAAGTACAAGAAGAGTGAATCTTCTAAGTGTTTGTGTTACGAGTGGCTCCTTTGAGGCCGTAATTAGATTCCGATGCATCAGTGCTGGTTTACTGTATCCCTTAGATGTTCACGTGTACCATGAAACACAGAAATAGCATCGGGATTGAATACAAAAGGCAGAATGCCGACTTAAGTACAAGATGAGTGAAACTACTAAGAGTCTGTGCTGTGAACGGTTCCTGGGAGCCCAGGATTAGTTTCCGATGCACCAGTGCAGGTTTACTGTATCCCATGGACCTTCACGTCGACCATGAAACACAGAAATTGCGTCTGGATTGAATACAAAAGGCACACAACCGACTTAAGTACAAGAAGAGTGAACCTTCTTAGAGTTTGTGATTTTAGCATCTCCTGGGAGACCAGTATTAGATTCCGATGCACCAGTGCAGGTTTACTGTATCCTTGGACCTTACATTGACCATGAAACACAGATATTGCATCGTGATTGAATACAATATGCTAAATGATGACTTACGTACAAGGAGAGTGAATCTTCTAAGAGTTTGAGCTTTGAGCGGCCCCTGTGAGACCGGTTTCAGAATCCGATGCACCAGTGCAGGTTTCCCGTATCTCTTGGACCTTCACATTGACCATGAAACACAGAAATTGCATCGGGATTGAATACAAATGGGACAATGCCGACTTAAGTACAAGGAGAGTGAATCTTCTAAGAGGTGGTGCTTTGAGCAGCTCCTGGGAGACCAGTATTAGATTCCGATGCACCAGTTCAAGTTTACTGTATCCTTGGACCTTCACATTGACCATGAAACACAGATATTGCATCGGGATCGAATACAAAACGCACAATGCCGACTTCAGTACAAGAAGGGTGAAACTACTAGGAGTCTGTGCTTTGAGCGGCTCCTGGGAGACCATAATTAGATTTCGAAGAACCAGTGCATGTTTACAGTATCCCTTGGACTTTCACATTGACCATGAAACACAGAATTTGCATCGAGATTGAGTACAAAAGGCACAATGCTAACTTAAGTACAAGAAGAGTGAATCCTCTAAGAGTTTGAGTTTCGAACGGCTCCTGGGAGACCGGTTTTAGAATTCGAAGCACCAGTGCAGGTTTCCTGTATCCCTTGGTCCTTCACATTGACCATTAAACACAGAAATTGCATCGGGATTGAATACAACGGGCACAATGCCGACTTAAGTACTTGAAGAGTGAATCTTCTGAGAGTTTGTGCTTTGGGCGGCTCCTGTGAATACGGTATTAGAAATCGATGCGCCAGTGCAGGTTACCTGTATCCCTCAGACCTTGTCATTGACCATGAACCACAAAAATTGCATCGGGATTTAATACAAAAACCACAATGCCAACTTATGTACAAGAACAGTGAATCTTCTAACAGTTTGTGCTTCGAGCGGCTCCTGAAAGACCAGAATCAGATTCCGAAGCACAAGTGCAGGTTTACTGTAACCCTTCGACCTTCACATTGACCATGAAACACAGAAATTGTATCGGGATTGAATTCAAAAGGCACAATGCAGACTTAAGTACAAGAAGAGTGAATCTTCTAAGACTGTGCTGTGAATGGCTCCTGGGAGAGCAGTATTAGATTCCGATGCCCCAGTGCTGGTTTACTGTATCCCTTGGACCTTCACGTCGACCATGAAACACAGAAAGTGCGTCTGGACTGAATACAAAAGGTACACAACCGACTTAAGTACAAGATGAGTGAATCTTCTAAGAGTTTGTGCTTCGAGCGGCTCCTGGGAGACAAGTATTACATTCCCATGCATCAGTGCAGATTTACAGTATCCCTTGGACCTTCACATTGACCATGAAACACAGAAATTGCATCGTGATTGAATACGAAACGTACAATGCCGACGTAAGTACAAGATGAGTGATTCTTCTAAGAGTTTGTCCTTTGAACGGCCCCTGGGAGACCCGTATTAGGTGAATCCTCTAAGAGTTTGTGCTTTGAACTTCTCCTGGGAGACCAGTATTCGATTCCGATTGACCGATGTTGGTTAACTGTATCCCTTGGATCTTCACATTGACCATGAAACACAGATATTGCATCGGGATTGATTACAAAACGCACAATGGCGACTTAAGTACAAGACGAGTGAATCTTCTATGAGTTTGTCCTTTGAACGGCTCCTGGGAGACCAGTATTAGATTCCGATGCACCAGTGCAGGTTTACTGTATCTCTTGGACCTCCACATTGACCATGAGACACAGAAATTGCATCGGGATAGAATACAAAAGGCACAATGCCGACTTAGGTACAAGAAGAGTGAATCTTCTAAGAGTCTGTGCTGTGAACGGCTCCTGCTAGACCAGTATTAGATTCCGATGAACCAGTGCAGGTTTACTGTATCGCTTGGACCTTCACATTGACCATGAAACACAGAAATAGCAACGGGATCGAATACAAAAGGCAGAATGCCGACTTATGTTCAAGAAGAGTGATTCTTCTAAGAATTTGAGCTTCGAGCGGTTCCTGGAAGACCAGGATTGCATTCCGATGCATCAGTGCAAGTTTACTGTTTCCCTGGGACATTCACATTGACCATGAAACACATAAATTTTATCGGGATTGAATACAAAATCCACAATGCCGACTTAAGTACAAGAACGGTGAATCTTCTAAGAAATTGTCCTTTGAACGGCTCTTGGAAGACCTGTATTAGATTCTGTTGGACCAGTGCTGGTTTACAGTACCCCTTGGATCTTCACAATCACCATGAAACTGAGAAATTGCATCGGGATTGAACTCAAAAGGCACAATGCCGTCTTAACAACAAGAGGAGAGAATATTCTAAGAAGTTTTGCCTTGAGCGGTTCCTGGGACACCAGTATTAGATTCCGATGCATCACTGCAGGTTTACTGTATCCCTTGGACCTTCACATTGACCATGAAACACAGAAAGCGCATCGGGATTGAATACAAATGCCACAATGCCGTCTTAAGTACAGGGAGAGTGAATCTTCTAAGAGATTGTGCTTTTGAGTGGCTCCTAGGAGAACAGGTTTCGATTCCGATGCACCAGTGCAGGTTTACTGTATCCCTTGGACATTCACATTGACCATGAAACACAGAAATTGCATCAGGATTGAATACAAAAGGCACAATGCCGACTTAAGTACAAGAAGAGTAAATCTTCTAAGAGTTAGTGACTTCAGCGGCTCCTGGGAGACCAGTATTAGATTCCGATGCACCAGTGCAGGTTTACCGTAACCCTTGAACCTACACATTGAACTTGAAACACAGAAATTACATCGGGAATGAATACAAAAGGCACAATGCCGACTTAAGTACAAGAAGATTGAATCTTCTAAGAGTTTGTGCTTCGAGCGGCTCCAGGGAGACCAGTATTACATTCAGATGCATCAGTGCAGGTTTACTGTATCCCTTTTACCTTCAATTTGACTATGAAACACACAAATTTCATTGGGATTGAATACATATTTCACAATGCCAACATAAGTACAAGGAGAGTGAATCTTCTACGAGTTGGTGCTTTGAGCGTCTCCTGGGAGACGAGTATTAGATTCCGATGCACCAGTGTAGGTTTACTGTATCCCTTGGACCTTCACATTGACCATGAAATACAGAAATTGCATCGGGAGTGATTACAAAAGGCACACTGCCGTCCTAAGTACAAGAAGAGTGAATCTTCTAAGAGTTGGTGATTTGAGCGGCTCCTTGGAGACCAGTATTACATTCCGATGCATCAGTGCAGGTTTACTATATCCGTTGGACCTTCACATTGACCATGAAACACAGAAATTGCATCAAAAAAGTCACAAGTCCAACTTACGTACAAGGAGAGTGAATCTTCTACGAGTTTGTGCTTTTGAGCGGCTCCTGGGAAACCAGTTTTAGATTCCGATGCACCAGTGCAGAGTTACTGTATCCCTTGGACATTCACATTAACCATGAAACACAGAAATTGAATCGGGATTGAATACCAAAGGCACTATGCCGACTTAGGTACAAGAAGAGTGAATCTTCTAAGAGATAGTGTATTGAGCGGCTGCTAGGAGACCAGTATTAGATACCGATGCACCAGTACAGGTTTACTGTATCCCTTCGACTATCACATTGACCATGAAACACAGAAATTGCATCGGGATTAAATACTAAAGGCGCAATGCCGACTTAAGTACAAGAACAGTGAATCTTCTAAGAGTTAGTGCTTTGAGCGACTCCTGGGAGACCTGTGTTAGATTCCGATGCACCAGTGCCGATTTACTGTATTCCTTGCACCTTCACATTGACCATGAAACACAGAAATTGCATCGGGATTGAAAACAAAAAGCAAAATGCCGACTTATGTAGAAGACGTGTGAGTCTTCTAAGAGTTTGTGCTTTGAGCGGCTCCTGGGGGGCCGGTTTGAGAAGCCGATTCACCATTGCTGGATTCCTGTGTACCTTGGACTTCGACATTGACCATGAAACAAAGAAATTGAAAAGTGAATCAATACAAAACTCACAATGCCAACTTAAGTGTAAGAAGAGTGAATCTTCGAAGAGTTTGTGTTATGAGCGGCTGATGGGAGACCAGAATTAGATGCCGATTCACCAGTGCAGGTTTACTGTATCCCTTGGACTTTCACATTAACTATGAAACACAGAAATTGCATCGGGATTAAATACAAAGGGCACAATGCCGCATTAAGTACAATAAGAGTGAATCTTCTAAGAGTTTGTGCCTTAAGCGGCTCCTGGGACACCAGTATTACATCCCGATGCATCAGTGCAGGTTTACTGTATCCCTTGGACCTTCTCATCGACCATGAAACACAGAAATAGTATCGGCATTGAATACAAAGGGGACTATGCCGACTTCAGTACAAAAAGAGTGAATTATCTAAGAAGTTTAGCATTCAGCGGCTCCTGGGATACCAGTATTAGATTCCGATGCACCAGTGCAGGTTTACCGTAACCCTTGAACCTTCACATTGAACTTGAAACACAGAAATTGCATCGGGAATGAATACAAAAGGCATAATGCCGACTTAAGTACAAGAAGGGTGAATCATCTAAGAGTTTGTGCTTTTAGCGGCTTCTGGCAGGCCAGTATTACTTTCTGATGCATCAGTGAAGGTTTAGTGTATCTCTTGGACATTCCCATTGACCATGAAACACAGAAATTGCACCGAGATTGAATACAAAAGGCACAATTCCAACTTAAGTACAAGAAGATTGAATCTTCTAAGAGTTTGCGCTTCGAGCGGCTCCTGGGAGACCAGTATTACATTCAGATGCATCAGTGCTGGTTTACTGTATCCCTTTTACCTTCAAATTGACCATAAAACACACAAATTGCTTTGGGATTGAATACAAATTTCACAATGCCAACATAAGTACAAGGAGAATGAATCTTCTACGAGTTGGTGCTTTGAGCGTCTCCTGGGAGACGAGTATTAGATTCCGATGCACCAGTGTAGGTTTACTGTATTCCTTGGACCTTCACATTGACCATGAAATACAGAAATTGCATCGGGAGTGATTACAAAAGGCACAATGCCGTCCTAAGTACAAGAACAGTGAATCTTCTAAGAGTAGGTGATTTGAGCGGCTCCTTGGAGACCAGTATTACATTCCGATGCATCAGTGCAGGTTTACTATATCCCTTGGACCTTCACATTGACCATGAAACACAGAAATTGCATCAAAAAAGGCACAAGTCCAACTTTCGTACAAGAAGAGTGAATCTTCTATGAGTTTGTGCTTTTGAGCGGCTCCTGGGAAACCAGTTTTTAATTCCGATGCACCAGCTTAGAGTTACTGTATCCCTTGGACATTCACATTGACCATGAAACACAGATATTGCATCGGGGTTGAATACAAAATGCATAATGTTGACTTAAGTACAAGAATAGTGAATCTTGTAAGAGTTTGTGCTTTGAGCGGCACCTGGCAGACCAGTATTACATTCCGATGCATCAGTGAAGGTTTAGTGTATCCCTTGGACATTCACATTGACCATGAAACACAGAAATTGCATCGGGATTGAATACAAATAAAACAAATCAACTTAAGTACAAGCAAGTGAATCTTCTATGGGTTTGTGTTTTGAGCGGCTCCTCGCAGACCAGTATTGGATTCCTATGCACCAGTGCTGGTTAACTGTATCCCTTGGACCTTCTCATTGACCATGAAAAACACAAATTGCATCGGGATTGAATACAAAATGGACAATGACGACTTAAGTACAAGAAGAGTGAATCATCTAAGAAATTTAGCTTTGAGCGGTTCCTGTGGACCAGTATTAGATTCCGATGCACCAGTGCAGGTTTACCGCAACCCTTGGACCTTCACATTGACCATGAAACACAGAAATTGCTTCGGAATTGAATACAAAAGGCACAATGCCGACTTAAGCACAGGAAGAGTGAATCTTCAAAGTTTTTGTGCTTTGAACGGCTCCTGGGAGCCCAGTATTAGATTCCGATGCACCAATGCAGGTTTACTGTATCCCTTGGACCTTCAGATTGACCAAGAAACACAGAAATTGCATTGGGATTGAATACAAAATGCACAATGCTGACTTAAGTACAAAAAAAGTGAATCTTCTTAGAGTTTGTTCCTTGAGCGGCACCTGGGAGACCAGTATTACATTCCGATGCATCAGTGAAGGTTTAGTGTATCCCTTGGACATTCACATTGACCATGAAACACCGAAATTGCATCGGGATTGAATACAAAAGGCACAATTCCACTTTAAGTACAAGAAGAGTGAATCTACTAAGAGTTTGTGATTTGGGCGGCTCCTATTAGAATGGTATTTGATTCAGATGCATCATTTATGGTTTAGTGTATCTCTTGGACAATCACATTGACCATGAAACACATGAATTGCATCGGGATTGAATACAAAACCACAATTCCAACTTAAGTACAAGAAGAGTGAATCTTCTAAGAGTTTGTGCTTTGAGCGGTTCCTGGCAGACCAGTTTTGGATTCCGATGCACCAGTGCAGGTTAACTGTATCCCTTGGACCTTCTAATTGACCATGAAACACAGAAATTGCATCGGGATTGAATACAAAAGGCGCAACGCCGAATTAAGTACAAGATGAGTGAATCATCTAAGAGTTTGTGTTTTGAGCGGCTCCTGGCAGACCAGTATTACATTCCCCTGCATCGATGAAGGTTAACTGTATCTCTTGGACATTCACATTGACCATGAAACACATAAATTGCATCGGGATTGAATACAAAAGGCACAACTCCAACGTAAGTACAAGAAAGTGAATTTTCTAAGAGTTTGTGATTGGGGCGGCTCCTGTTAGACCAGTATTGGATTCAGATGCATCAGTGCTGGTTTACTGTATAACTTGGAACTTCAAATTGACCATGAAACACACAAATTGCATTGGGATTGAATATAACATTCACAATCCCAAATTAAGTACAAGAAGAGTGAATCTTCTAAGAGATTCTGCTTTGAACGGCTCCTGCGAGACCAGTATTAAATTCCGATGCACCACTGCTGGTTTATTGTATCCCTTGGCCCTTCACATTAACCATGAAACACAGAAATTGCATCGGGATACAATACAAATCGCACAATGCCGACATAAATGCAAGAAGTGTGTATCTTCTAAGAGTATGTTCTTTGAGTGGCTCCTGGGAGACCAGTATTAGATTCCGATGCACCAGTGTAGGTTTACTGTATCTCCTGGACTTTCACATTGTCCATGAAACACAGAAATTGCATCGGGATTAAATACAAAAGGCACAATGCCGCATTATGGACAAGAAGAGTGAATCGTCTAAGAGTTTGTGCTTTAAGCGGCTCCTGGGAGACCAGTATTACACTCCGATGCATCAGTGCAGGTTTTCTGCATCCCTTGGACCTTCTCATTGACCATGAAACACAGAAATTGTATCGGGATTGAATACAAAAGGGACAATACGCGACTTAAGTACAAGAAGAGTGAATTATCTAATAAGTTTAGCATTGAGCGGCTATTGGAATACCAGTATTAGATTCCGATGCACCAGTGCAGGTTTACCGTAACCCTTGGACCTTCACATTGAACATGAAACACAGAAATTGCATCAGGATTGAATTCAAAAGGCACAATGCTGACTTAGATACAAGAAGAGTGAATCATCTAAGAGTTTGTACTTCGAGCGGCTCCTGGCAGACTAGTATTACATTCTGATGCATCGGTGAAGGTTTACTGTATCTCTTGGACATTCACTTTGACCATGAAACACTGAAATTGCATCGGGAGTGAATACAAAACACTCACTGCCGACTTAAGTACTAGAAGAGAGAATCTTCTAAGAGATTGTTCTTTGACAGGCTCCTGGGAGACCAGGATTAGATTCCGACGAACCAGTGCCGGTTTACTGTATCCCTCGGACCCTCACATTGTCCATAAAGCACAGAAATTACACCGGGTTGAACACAAAAGGCACAATGCCGACCTAAGTACAGGAAGAGTTAGTCTTCTAAGAGTTGGTGCTTTGAGCGTTTCCTCGGAGACCAGTATTAGATTCCGATGCACCAGTTCAGGTTTACCGTATCCTTTGGACCTTCACATTGACCATGAAACACAGAAATTGCATCTGGATTGAATTCAAAAGGCATAATGCCGACTTAAATACAAGAAGAGTGATTCTTCTAAGAGTTTGTGCTATGAGCGTCTCCTGGGAGACCAGTATTACATTCCGATGCATCAGTGCTGGTTTACTGTATCCCTTGGACCTTCACATTGTTCATGAAACACAGACATTAGATCGGGATTGAGTACAAAAGGCACAATTCCACTTTAAGTACAAGAAAGTGAATCTACTAAGAGTTTGTGATTTGGGCTGCTCCTGTTAGACTGGTATTTGATTCAGATGCATCATTGAAGGTTTAGTGTATCTCATGGACAATCACATTGACCATGAAACACAGAAATTGCATCGGGATTGAAAACAAAACACAATTCCAACTTAAGTACAAGAAGAAAGAATCATCTAAGAGTTTGTGCTTTGAGCGGTTCCTATCAGACCAGTATTGGATTCCGAAGCACCAGTGCAGGTTAACTGTATCCCTTGGACCTTCTAATTGACCATGAAACACAGAAATTACATCGGGATTGAATACAAATTGCGCAACGCCGACTTAAGTACAAGAAGAGTGAATCATCTAAGAGTTTGTGCATTGAGCGGCTCCTGGCAGACCAGTAATACATTCCGATGCATCGGTGAAGGTTTACTGTATCTCTTGGACATTCACATTGATCATGAATCACAGAAATTGCATCGGGATTGAGTACAATAGGCACAATTCCAACGTAAGTACAAGAAGAGTGAATCTTCTAAGAGTTTGTGATTGGGGCGGCTCCTGTTAGACCAGTATTGGATTCAGATGCATCAGTGCAGGTTTACTGTATCCCTTGGAAATTCAAATTGACCATGAAGCACACAAATTGCATTGGGATTGAATACAACATTCACAATGCCAACTTAAGTACAAGAAGATTGAATCTTCTAAGATTTTGTGCTTTGCGCGGCTCCTGCGAGACCAGTATTAAATTCCGATGCACCACTGCCGGTTTACTTTATCCCTGGGCCCTTCACATTAACCATGAAACACAGAAATTGCAGCGGGATTGAATACAAAATGCACAGTGCCAATGTTTGTCCAAGAAGAGTGAATCTTCTATGAGTTTGTGTTTTGAGCGGGTCCTGGGAAACCAGTTTTAGATTCCGATGCACCAGTGCCGGTTTACTGTATCCCTTGGACTTTCACATTGACCATGAACCACAGAAATTGCATCGGGATTAAATACAAAAGGCACAATGCCGACCTAAGTACAAGAAGAGTGAATCTTCTAAGAGTTTGTGCTTTGAGCGGCTCCTGGGAGACCAGTATTACATTCCGATGCATCTGTGCATGTTTACTGTATCCCTTGGACGTTCTCATTGACCATGAAACACAGAAATTGCATCGGGATTGAATACGAAAGGGACAATGCCGACTTAAGTACAAGAAGAGTGAATCATCTAAGAAGTTTTGCTTTGAGCGGCTCCTAGGAGTCCAGTATTAGATTCCGATGCACCAGTGCAGGTTTACCGTAACCATTGGACCTTCACATTGACCATGAAACACAGAAATTGCATCGGGATTGAATACAAAAGGCACAATGCCGACTTAAGTACAAGAAGAGTGAATCATCTAGGAGTTTGTGCTTTGAGCGCCTCCTGGCAGACCAGTATTAGATTCCGATGCATCGGTGAAGGTTTACTGTATCTCTTGGACATTCACATTGACCATGAAACACAGAAATTGCATAGGGATTGAATACACAGTGCACAATGCCAACTTCAGTCCAACAAGAGTGAATCTTCTAAGAGTTTGTCCTTTGAGCGTCTCCTGGGAGACGAGTATTAGATTCCGATGCACCAGTGTAGGTTTACTCTATCCCTTGGACCTTCACATTGACCATGAATCACAGAAATTTAATCGGGATTGAATGTTGAAGGCACAATGCCGACGTAAGAACAAGAAGAGTGAATCTTCTAAGAGTTTGTGCTTTGAGCGTCCCCTGGCAGACCAGTAATCTATTCCGGTGCATCAGTGCTGGTTTACTGTTACC
Source organism: Schistocerca americana (assembly GCF_021461395.2). Taxonomy (NCBI): domain Eukaryota; kingdom Metazoa; phylum Arthropoda; class Insecta; order Orthoptera; family Acrididae; genus Schistocerca; species Schistocerca americana. The sequence goes on along the minus strand of NC_060130.1, from coordinate 145,625,662 downwards.
CTTGGACCTTCACATTGACCATGAAACACAGATATTGCATCGGGATATACTACAAGAGGCACAATGCCGGCTTAAGTACAGGAAGAGTGAATCTTCGAAGAGTTTGTGCTTTGAGCTGCTCCTGGCAGACCAGTATTACATTGCGATGCATCGGTGAAGGTATACTGTATCTCTTGGACCTTCACATTGACCATGAATTACAGAAATTACATAGGGGTTGAATACAAAAGGAGCAATGCCGTCGTAAGTACAAGAAGAGTGAATCTTCTAAGACTTGGTGTTTTGAGCGGCTTTTTGGAGACCTGTATTACATTCCGATGCATCAGTGCAGGTTTACTATATCCCTTGGACCTTCACATTGACAATGAAACACAGAAATTGCTTCGGGATTGAAAAAAAAGGCACAATTCCAACTTAAGTACAAGGAGAGTGCATCTTCTATGAGTTTGTGCTTTTGAGCGGCTCCTGGGAAACCAGTTTTAGATTCCGATGCACCAGTGCAGAGTTACTGTATCCCTTAGACATTCACATTGACCATGAAACACAGAAAATGCATCGGGATTCAACACAAAAGGCAAGATGCTGACTTAAGTGCAAGAAGAGTGAATCTTCTAAGAGTTAGTGCTTTGAGCGGCTCCTGGGAGACCACTATTAGATTCCGATGCACCAGTGCAGGTTTACTGTAACCCTTGGACCTTCACATTGACCATGAAACACAGATATTGCATCGGGATTGACTACAAAAGGCACAATGCCGACTTAATAACAAGAAGAGTGAATCTTATAAGAGTTTGTGCTTTGAGCGGCTCCTGGCAGACCAGTATTAGATTCCGATGCACCAGTGCAGGTTAACTGTATCCCTTGCACCATCACATTGACCATGAAACAGAAATTGCATCGGGATTGAATACAAAATGCACAATGCCAACGTAAGTCCAAGAAGAGTGAATCTTCTAAGAGTTTGTTCTTTGAGCGTCTAATGGGAGACGAGTATTAGTTTCCGATGCACCAGTGTAGGTTTACTGTATCCCTTGGACCTTCACATTGACCATGAAACACAGAAATTGCATCGGGATTGAATTCAAAATGCACAATGCCAACTTAAGTGCAAGAAGAGTGAAGCTTCTAAGAGTTTGTGCTTTGAGCGTCTCCTGGGAGACCAGTATTGCATTCCGAAGCATCTGTGCTAGTTTGCTGTATCCCTTGGACCTTCACATTGACCATGAAACACATAAATTACATCGGGATTGAATACAAAACGCACAATGCCAACTTAAGTTCAAGAAGAGTGAATCTTCTAAGAGTTGGTGATTTGAGCGGCGCCTGGGAGACCAGTATTACATTCCGATACATCAGTGCAGGTTTACTATATCCCTTGGACCTTCACATTGACCATGAAACACAGAAAATGCCTCGGGATTGAATAAAATAGGCACAATTCCAGCTTAAGTACAAGGAGGGTGAATCTTCCAAGGGTTAGTGCTTTGGGAGATTCCAGGGAGCCCGGTATCAGATTCAGTTGCATCAGTGCAGGTTTACTGTATCCCCTTGACCATCAAATTGAGCATGAAACACAGAAACTGCATCGGGATTGAACACAAAATGCACAATGCCGACTTAAGTACAAGAAGACTGAATCTTCTAAGAGATTGTGCTTTGAACGACTCCTGCGAGACCAGTATTAGATTCCAACGCACCGGTGCAGGTTTACTGCATCCCTTGGACCTTCACATTGACCATTAAACACAGAAATTGCATCGGGATTGAATACAAAAGGCACTCTGCCGACTTCTGTATAAGAAGAGTGGATCTTCTAAGAAGTTTTGCTTTGAGCGGCTCCTGGGGGCCAGTATTAGATATCGATGCATCAGTGCTGGTTTACTGTATCCCTTGGACCTTCACATTGACCACGAAACACAGAAATTGTATCGGGACTGAATACAAGAGGAAAATCCGACTTAAGTTCAAGAACATTGCATCCTCTAACAGTTTGTGCTTTGAGTGGCTCCTGGGAAACCAGTTTTAGATTCCGATGCACTATTGCCGGTTTACTGTATAACTTGGACCTTCACATTGACCATGAAACTCAGAAATTGCATCGGGATTGAATAAAAAAGGCACAATTCCAACTTAAGTACAAGAAGAGTGAATCTTCTAAGAGTTTGTGCTTTGGGCGGCTCCAGGGAGACCGATATTAAATTCATTTGCATCAGTGCAGGTTTACTGTATCACTTGGACCTTCAAATTGACAATGAAACACAGATATTGCATCGGGATTGAACACAAAAGGCACAATGCCGACCGAAGTACAAAAAGAGTGAATCTTCTATGAAGTTTTGCTTTGAGCGACTCCTGGGAGACCAGTATTTTATTCCGATGCATCAGTGCAGGTTAAATGCCTCCCTTGGACCCTCACATTGACCATGAAACACAGAAGTTCCATCGGTACTAAATACAAAAGGCACAATGGCGACTTAAGTACAAGAAGAGTGAATCTTCTAATAGTTTGTGTTTTGAGCGGCTCCTGGGAGACCAGTATAAGATTCCGATGCACCAGTACAGATTTACTGTATCCCTTGGACTTTCACATTGACCATGAAGCACAGATATTGCATCGGTATTAAATACAAAAGGCACAATGCCGACTTAAGTACAAGAAGAGAGAATCTTCTAATAGTTTGTGTTTTGAGCGGCTCCTGGGAGACCAGGATTAGATTCCGATGCACCAGTGCCGGTTTACTGTATCCCTCGGACATTCACATTGGCGATGAAACACAGAAATTGCATCGGGATTGAACACAAAGTGCACAAAGCCGGCTTAAGTACAAGAGGAGTGAATATTCTAAGGTTTTGTGCTTTGAACGGCTACTGCAAGACCAGTATTAGATTCCAACGCACCAGTGCAGGTTTACTGTATCCCTTGGACGTTCACGTTGAGCATGAAACACTGAAATTGCATCGGGATTGAATGCAAAAAGCACTATGCCGACTTAAGTACAAGAAGAGTGAATCTTCTAATAAGTGTTGCTTTCAACGGCTCCTGGGAGACCAGTATTAATTTCCTATGCATCGGTGCAGGTTTACTGTATTACGTGGACCCTCACATTGACAATGAAACACCGAAATTGCATCGGGATTCAATACAAAAGACACAATGCCGACTTAAGTACAAGAATAGTGAATCTTCTAAGAGTTTGTGCTTGAACGGCGCCTGGGAGACCAGTATTAGATTCCGAAGCTATAGTACAGGTTTACTGTATCCCTTGGACCTTCACATTGACCATGAAACACAGAAATTGCATCGGGATTGAATGAAAAATTCGCAATGCTGCCTTAAGTACGAGATGAGTGAATCTTCAAAGAGTTAGTGCTTTGAGCGGCTCCTGTGAGAAGACGTATTACATTCCGATGCACCAGTGCAGGTTTACTGTATCCCTTGGACCTTCACATTGACCATGAACCACAGAAATTACATCGGGATTCATTACAAAAGGCACAATGCCGAATTAAGTACAAGAAGAGTGAATCTTCTAAGAGTTGGTGTTTTGGGCGGCTCATGGAAGACCAGTATTACATTCAGATGCATCAGTGCAGAATTACTGTATCCCTTGGACTTTCACATTGACCATGAAACACAGAAATGGAATCGGGATTAAATACAAAAGGCCCGACGCCGACTTAAATACAAGAGCAGTGAATCTTCTCAGAGTTTGTGCATTCAACGGCTCCTGCGAGACCAGTATTAGATTCCAATGCACCAGTTCAGGTTTCCTGTATCCCTTGGACCTTGCATTGACCATGAAACACAGAAATTGCATCGGGATTGAATCCAGAAGGCACAATGCCGACTTAAGCACAAGAGTGAACCTTCTAAGAGTATGAGCTTTGAGCGGCTCCTGGGAGACCAGTATTAGATTCCGATGCACCAGTGCCGGTTTACTGTGAGCCATTCACCTTCGCATTGACTATGAATCACAGAAATTGCATCGGGATTGCATACATAAGCGAAATGCCGACTTCAGTACAAGAAGAGTGAATCTTCTAAGGTTTTGTGCTTTGAGCTTCTCCTGGGAGACCAGTATTAGATTCCAAGCACCAGTGCAGGTTTACTGTATCCCTTGGACTTTCACATTGACCATGAAACACAGAAATTTGCATCAGGATTGAATACAAAGGGCACAATGCTGACTTAAGTACAAGAAGCATGAATCTTCTATGAGTTTGTGCTTTGAGCGGCACCTGTGAGACCAGCATTACATTCCGATGCATCAGCGCAGGTTTACTGTATCCCTTGGACCTTCACATTGACCATGAAACAAATAACTTGCATCGAGTTTGAATACAAAAGGCACAATGCTGACTTAAGTACAAGAAGCATGAATCTTCTATGCGTTTTTGCTTTGAGCGGCTCCCGTGAGACCAGTATTACATTCCGATGAATCAGTGCAAGTTTACTGTATCCATTGGACCTTCACATTGCCCATGAAGCACAGAAATTGCATCGGGATTGAATACAATGGGCACAATGCCGACTTAAGTACAAGAAGAGTGAATTTTCTAAGGTTTTGTGCTTTGAGCTTCTCCTGGGAGACCAGTATTAGATTCCAAGCACCAGTGCAGGTTTACTGTATCCCTTGGACTTTCACATTCACCATGAAACACAGATATTGCATCGGGATTGAATACAAAAGGCACAATGCCGACATAAGTACAAGAAGAGCGCCTCTTCTTAAAGTTTGTGCTTTGGGCGGCTCCAGGAGACCAGAATTACATTCCGATGCGCCAGTGCAGGTTTACTGTATCCCTTGGCCCTTCACATTGCCACGAAACACAGAAATTGCATTGGGATTGAATATAAAAGCACAATGCCGACTGAAGTACAAGAAGAGTTAATCTACTTAGAGTTAGTGCCGTGAGCGGCTCCTGGGACACCGGTTATAGAATCCCATGCATCAGTGATGGTTTCGTGTATCCCTTGGACCTTCACATTGACCCTGAAACACAGAAATTGCATCGAGATTAAATACAAAAGGCACAATGCCGACTTAAGTACAGGAAGAGTGAATCTTCTAAGAGGTTGTGTTTTGAGCGGCTCCTGGGAGACCAGAATTAGATTCCGATGCACCAGTGAACGTTTACTGTAAATCTTGGACCTTCACACTGACTATGAAACACAGAAATTGCATCGGGATTTAATAAAATAGGCTAAATGCCGACTTAAGTTCAAGAAGAGTGAATCTTCTAAGAGATTGTGCATTGAGCTGCTCCTGGCAGAGTGGCTTTAGAATCCGATACACCAGTGCAGGTTTCCTGTATCCCTTGGACCTTGCATTGACCATGAAACACAGAAATAGCATCGGGATTGAATCCAGAAGGCACAATGCCGACTTAAGCACAAGAGTGAACCTTCTAAGAGTATGAGCTTTGAGCGGCTCCTGGGAGACCAGTATTAGATTCCGATGCACCAGTGCCGGTTTACTGTGAGCCATTCACTTTCGCATTGACCATGAATCACAGAAATTGCATCGGGATTGCATACATAAGCGAAATGCCGACTTCAGTACAAGAAGAGTGAATCTTCTAAGGTTTTGTGCTTTGAGCTTCTCCTGGGAGACCAGTATTAGATTCCAAGCACCAGTGCAGGTTTACTGTATCCCTTGGACTTTCACATTGACCATGAAACACAGAAATTTTCATCAGGATTGAATACAAAGGGCACAATGCAGACTTAAGTACAAGAAGCATGAATCTTCTATGAGTTTGTGCTTTGAGCGGCACCTGTGAGACCAGCATTACATTCCGATGCATCAGCGCAGGTTTACTGTATCCCTTGGACCTTCACATTGACCATGAAACAAATAACTTGCATCGAGATTGAATACAAAAGGCACAATGCTGACTTAAGTACAAGAAGCATGAATCTTCTATGCGTTTTTGCTTTGAGCGGCTCCCGTGAGACCAGTATTACATTCCGATGCATCAGTGCAAGTTTACTGTATCCATTGGACCTTCACATTGCCCATAAAGCACAGAAATTGCATCGGGATTGAATACAATAGGCACAATGCCGACTTAAGTAGAAGAAGAGTGAATTTTCTAAGGTTTTGTGCTTTGAGCTTCTCCTGGGAGACCAGTATTAGATTCCAAGCACCAGTGCAGGTTTACTGTATCCCTTGGACTTTCACATTGACCATGAAACACAGATATTGCATCGGGATTGAATACAAAAGGCACAATGCCGACATAAGTACAAGAAGAGCGCCTCTTCTTAAAGTTTGTGCTTTGGGCGGCTCCAGGAGACCAGAATTACATTCCGATGCGCCAGTGCAGGTTTACTGTATCCCTTGGCCCTTCACATTGCCACGAGACACAGAAATTGCATTGGGATTGAATATAAAAGCACAATGCCGACTGAAGTACAAGAAGAGTTAATCTACTTAGAGTTAGTGCCGTGAGCGGCTCCTGGGAGACCGGTTATAGAATCCCATGCATCAGTGATGGTTTCGTGTATCCCTTGGACCTTCACATTGACCCTGAAACACAGAAATTGCATCGAGATTAAATACAAAAGGCACAATGCCGACTTAAGTACAGGAAGAGTGAATCTTCTAAGAGGTTGTGTTTTGAGCGGCTCCTGGGAGACCAGAATTAGATTCCGATGCACCAGTGAACGTTTACTGTAAATCTTGGACCTTCACGCTGACTATGAAACACAGAAATTGCATCGGGATTTAATAAAATAGGCTAAATGCCGACTTAAGTTCAAGAAGAGTGAATCTTCTAAGAGATTGTGCATTGAGCTGCTCCTGGCAGAGTGGCTTTAGAATCCGATACACCAGTGCAGGTTTCCTGTATCCCTTGGACCTTCACATTGACCATGAAACACAGAAATTGCATCGGGATTCAATACAAAAGGCACAATGCCGACTTAAGTACAGGAAGGGTGAATCTTTTAAGGCTTTGTGCTTTGAGCGGATCCTGGGAGACCAGATTTAGATTCTGATGCACCAGTGCAGGTTTACTGTACCCTTTGGACGTTCCCATTGACCATGAAACACAGATATTGCATCGGGATTGATTACTAAAGCCACAATTCCGCCTTTACGACAGGAATAGTGAATCTTCTAAGAGTTTGTGTTTTGAGCTGCTCCTGGGAGACCAGAATTAGATTCCGATGCACCAGTGAATGTTTATTGTACCCCTTGCACCTTCACATTGACTATGAAACACAGAAATTGCATCGGGATTTAATAAAATATGCTAAATGCCGACTTAAGTTCAAGAAGAGTAAATCTTCTATGAGATTGTGCATTAAGCTCCTCCTGGCAGAGTAGCTTTAGAATCAGATGCACCAGTGCAGGATTCCTGTATCACTTGGACCTTCACATTGACCATAAAACACAGAAATTGCATCGGGATTGAAAACAAAAACACAATGCCGACATTAGTACAAGGAGAGTAAATCTTCTAAGAGTTTGTGTTTTGACCGGCTCCTGGGAGACCAGTATTAGATTCCGATGCTCCAGTGCAGGTTTACTATACCCCATGGACCCTCACATTGACAATGAAATACAGAAATTGCATTGGGATTGAATACATGGCCACAATTCCGACATAAGTAGAAGAAGAGAGAATCTTCTAAGAGTTAGGGCTTTGTGCGGCTCCTGGGAGACCAGTATTAATTTACGATGCGCCAGTGCAGGTTTACGGTATCCCTTGGACTTTCACATTAACCATGAAACATAGAAATTGCATAGGGATTGAATATAAACGGCACATGGGCGACTTAAGTACAAGAAGGGTGCATCTTCTAAGAGTTTGTGATTTGAGCGGCTCCTGGGAGTCCAGTATTAGATTCCGTTGCACCAGTGCAGGTTTACTGTACCCCTTGGACCTTCATATTGACAATGAAACACAGAAATTGCATCGAGATTGAATGCAAGATGCAAAATGCCAACTTAAGTACAAGTAGAGTGAATATTCTAATAGTTTGTGCTTCGAGCGGCTCCAGGAGACCAGAATTAGATACCGATGCACCAGTGCAGGTTTACTGTATCCCTTGGACCTCGACATTGACCATGAAACACAGAAATTGCATCGGGATTGAATACAAAATGCACAATGAAGACTTAGTTACAGGAAGAGTGAATCTTCTAAGGGTTTGTGTTTTGAGCGGCTCCTGAGAGAGCAGAATTAGATTCCGATGCACCAGTGAACGTTTATTGTACCCCTTGGACCTTCATATTCACTATGAAACACAGAAATTGCATCGGGATTTAATAAAATAGGCTAAATGCCAACTTATGTACAAGAATAGTGAATCTTCTAAGAGATTGTGCTTTGAGCGGCTCCTGTGAGACCAATTTTACTTTCCGATGCATCAGTGCAGGTTTACTGTATCCCTTGGAACTTCCCATTGACCATGAAACACAGAAATTGCATCGGGATTGAATACAAATGGCAAAATGCCGACCTCAATAGAAGAAGAGTGAATCTTCTAAGAGTTTGTGCTTCGAGCGGCTCCAGGAGTCCAGAATTAGATTCCGATGCAAGAGTGCATGTCTTCTGTAATCCATGGACATTCCCATTGGCCAGGAAACACTGAAATTGCATCGGGATTGAATACAAAAGACACTATGCCAAATTAAGTGCAACAAGAGTGAATCCTCTAAGAGTTTGTGATTTGAACGGCGCCTGGGAGACCAGTATTAGATTCCGAAGCACTAGTGCAGGTTTACTGTATCCCTTTGACCTTCACATTGACCATGAAACACAGAAATTTCATCGGGATTGAATACAACAGGCACAATGCCGACTTAAGTACCAGAAGAGTGAATCTTCTATGAGTTTGTGTTTTGAGCGGCTCCCGGGAGACCAGTATTAGATTCCGATGCACCTGTGCATGTTTACTGTATCCTTTGGATCTTCACATAGACCATGGAACAAAGAACTTGCATCGAGATTGAATACAAAAGGGACAATCCCGGCATAAGTACAAGGAGAGAGAATCTTCTAAGAGTTTGTGCCTCGAGTGGCTCCAGGAGTCCAGAATTAGATTCCGATTCACCAGTGCATGTTTTCTGTAATCCATGGACCTACACATTCGCCAGGAAACACAGAAATTGCATCGGGATTGAATACGAAAGGCACAATACCTTCTGAAGTACAAGAAGAGTGCACCTTTAAGAGTTTATCTTTTGAACGGCTCCTGGGAGACAAGTACTAGATTCCGATGCACCATTGCAGGTTGACTGTATCTCTTTGACCTTCACATTGACCATGAAACACAGAAATAGCATCGCGACTAAATACAAAATGCACAATGCCGACTTAAGTACAAGAAGAGTGAACCTTCTAAGGGTTTGTCCTTTGAGCGGCTCCTGGGAGACCAGATTTAGATTCTGATGCACCAGTGCAGGGTAACAGTACCCCTTGGACCTTACCATTGACCATGAAACTCAGATATTGCATCGGGATTGATTACAAAGGGCACAATTCCACCTACAGTACTGGAAGAGCGCATCTTCTAAGAGTTTGTGTTTTGAGCGGCTCCTGGGAGACCAGAAATAGATTCCGATGCACCAGTGAACGTTTACTGTACCCCTTGGACCTTCACATTGACTATGAAATACAGAAATTGCATCGGGATTAAATAAATTAGGCTAAATGCCGACTTATGTACAAGAAGAGTGAATCTTCTAAGAGATTGTGCTTTGAGCGGCTCCTCTGAGACCGGTTTTAGAATCCGATGCACCAGTGCAGGTTTCCTGTATCCCTTGGACCCTCACATTAACCATGACACACAGAAATTGCATCGGGATTGATTACAAAATGCACAATACCGACTTAAGTACAAGATGAGTGAATCTTCTATGAGTTTGTGCTTTGAGCGGCTCCTGAGAGACCAGTTTTAGATTCCGATGCACCAGTACAGGTTTACTGTATCCTTTGGACCTTCACATTGACCATGAAACACTGAACTTGCATCGGGATTGAATACAAATACCACAATGCCGACATAAGTACAAAGAGAGTGAATCTTCTAAGAGTTTGAGCTTTGAGCGGTTCCTGGGAGACCAGTATTAGATTCCGATGCTCCAGTGCCAGTATACTATACCCCTTGGACCTTCACATTGACCATGAAATACAGAAATTGCATCGGGATTGAATACAAAAGCCACAATTCCGACTTAAGTAGACGAAGAGTGAATCTTATAAGAATTAGGGCTTTGAGCGGCTCCTGGGTACCAGTATTAAATTCGTTGCGCCAGTGCAGGTTTGCGGTATCTCTTGGTCTTTCACATTAACCATGAAACATAGAAATGGCATCGGAATTGAATACAAACGGCACAATGGCGACATAAGTACAAGAAGGGTGAATCTTCTAAGAGTTTGTGATTTGAGCGGCTCCTCGAAGTCCAGTATTAGATTCCGATGCACCAGTGCAGGGTTACTGTATCCCTTTGACCTTCACATTGACAATGAAACAAAGAAATAGCATCGGGATTGAATACAAGATGCAAATTGCCAACTTAAGTACAAGAAGGGTGAATATTCTAAGGGTTTGTTCTTCGAGCGGCTCCAGGAGACCAGAATTAGATTCCGATGCACCAGTGCAGGGTTACTGTATCACTTGCACCTTCACATTGACTAAGAAACACAGAAATTGCGTCGTAATTGAATACAATATGCTAAATGCCGTCTTCAGTAAAAGAAGAGTGAATCTTCTAAGAGTTAGGGCTTAGAGCGACTCCTGGGAGACCAGCATTAAATAACGATGCGCCAGTGCAAGTTTACGGTATCCCTTGGACTTTCACATTGATCATGAAACACAGGAATTGCATCGGCATTGAATAGAAAAGGCACAATTCCTACTTTAGTACAATAAGAGTGATTCTTCTATGAGTTTATCTTTTGAACGGCTCCTGGGAGACCAAGTTTAGATTCCAATGCACCAGTGCAGGTTGACTGTATCCCTTGGACATTCACATTGACCATGAAACACAGAAATTGCATCGGGATTGAATACAAAATGAACTCTCCCGATTTAAGTACAAGAAGATTGAATCTTCTAAGAATTTGTGCTTGAGCGGCTCCTGGGACATCAGTATTAGACTCCCATGCACCAGTGCTGGTTTACTGTAACCCTTGCAACTTGACATTGACCATGAAACACAGAAATTGCATCGGGATTGAATACAAAAGGCACAATGCCGACTTAAGAAGAAGAAGAGTGAATCTTCTAATAGTTTGTGCTTTGGGTGGCTCCTGGGAGACCAGTATTACTTTCCGATGGATCAGAGCAGGTTTACTGTATCCCATGGACCTTCACATTCACCATTAAACACAGATATTGAATCGGGATGGAATACGAAAGACACAATGCCAACTTAAGTGCAAGAAGAGTGAATCCTCTAAGAGTTTGTGATTTGAACGGCGCCTGGGAGACCAGTAATAGATTCCGATGCACCAGTGCAGGTTCACTGTATCACTTGCACCTTCACATTGACTAAGAAACACAGAATTTGCATCGGGATTGAATACATTATGCTAAATGCCGTCTTCAGTACAAGAAGAGTGAATCTTCGAAGAGTTTGTTCCTTGAGCAACTCCTGGGAGACGAGTATTACATTCCGATGGATCAGAGCAGGTTTACTGTATCCCTTGGACCCTCACATTGACAATGAAACACAGATATTGCATCGGGATTGAATACAAATGGCGTAATGCCAACTTTAGTACAAGAAAAGTGAACCTTCTAAAATTTTGTGGTTGAACGGCGCCTGGGAGACCAGTATTAGATTCCGAAGCATTAGTGCCGGTTTACTGTATTCCTTGGACCTTCACATTGACATTGAAACACAGAAATTGCATCGGGATTGATTACAAAATGCACAATACCGACTTAAGTACAAGATGAGTGAATCTTCTATGAGTTTGTGATTTGAGCGGCTCCTGAGAGACCAGTTTTAGATTCCGATGCATCAGTACAGGTTTACTGTATCCTTTGGACCTTCACATTGACCATGAAACACTGAACTTGCATCGGGATTGAATACAAATACCACAATGCCGACATAAGTACAAAGAGAGTGAATCTTCTAAGAGTTTGAGCTTTGAGCGGCTCCTGGGAGACCAGTATTAGATTCCGATGCTCCAGTGCCAGTATACTATACCCCTTGGACCTTCACATTGACCATGAAATACAGAAATTGCATCGGGATTGAATACAAAAGCCACAATTCCGACTTAAGTAGACGAAGAGTGAATCTTATAAGAATTAGGGCTTTGAGCGGCTCCTGGGGACCAGTATTAAATTACGTTGCGCCAGTGCAGGTTTGCGGTATCTCTTGGACTTTCACATTAACCATGAAACATAGAAATGGCATCGGGATTGAATACAAACGGCACAATGGCGACATAAGTACAAGAAGGGTTAATCTTCTAAGAGTTTGTGATTTGAGCGGCTCCTCGAAGTCCAGTATTAGATTCCGATGCACCAGTGCCGGGTTACTGTATCCCTTTGACCTTCACATTGACAATGAAACATAGAAATAGCATCGGGATTGAATACATGATGCAAATTGCCAACTTAAGTACAAGAAGGGTGAATATTCTAAGGGTTTGTTCTTCGAGCGGCTCCAGGAGACCAGAATTAGATTCCGATGCACCAGTGCAGGGTTACTGTATCACTTGCACCTTCACATTGACTAAGAAACACAGAAATTGCGTCGTAATTGAATACAATATGCTAAAAGCCGTCTTCAGTACAAGAAGAGTGAATCTTCTAAGAGTTAGGGCTTAGAGTGACTCCTGGGAGACCAGCATTAAATAACGATGCGCCAGTGCAAGTTTACGGTATCCCTTGGACTTTCACATTGATCATGAAACACAGGAATTGCATCGGCATTGAATAGAAAAGGCACAATTCCTACTTTAGTACAATAAGAGTGATTCTTCTATGAGTTTATCTTTTGAACGGCTCCTGGGAGACCAAGTTTAGATTCCAATGCACCAGTGCAGGTTGACTGTATCCCTTGGACATTCACATTGACCATGAAACACAGAAATTGCATCGGGATTGAATACAAAATGAACTCTCCCGATTTAAGTACAAGAAGATTGAATCTTCTAAGAATTTGTGCTTGTGCGGCTCCTGGGACATCAGTATTAGACTCCCATGCACCAGTGCTGGTTTACTGTAACCCTTGCAACTTGACATTGACCATGAAACACAGAAATTGCATCGGGATTGAATACAAAAGGCACAATGCCGACTTAAGAAGAAGAAGAGTGAATCTTCTAATAGTTTGTGCTTTGGGTGGCTCCTGGGAGACCAGTATTACTTTCCGATGAATCAGAGCAGGTTTACTGTATCCCATGGACCTTCACATTCACCATTAAACACAGATATTGAATCGGGATGGAATACAAAAGACACAATGCCAACTTAAGTGCAAGAAGAGTGAATCCTCTAAGAGTTTGTGATTTGAACGGCGCCTGGGAGACCAGTAATAGATTCCGATGCACCAGTGCAGGTTCACTGTATCACTTATACCTTCACATTGACTAAGAAACACAGAATTTGCATCGGGATTGAATACATTATGCTAAATGCCGTCTTCAGTACAAGAAGAGTGAATCTTCGAAGAGTTTGTTCCTTGAGCAACTCCTGGGAGACGAGTATTACATTCCGATGGATCAGAGCAGGTTAACTGTATCCCTTGGACCCTCACATTGACAATGAAACACAGATATTGCATCGGGATTGAATACAAATGGCGTAATGCCAACTTTAGTACAAGAAAAGTGAACCTTCTAAAAGTTTGTGGTTGAACGGCGCCTGGGAGACCAGTATTAGATTCCGAAGCATTAGTGCCGGTTTACTGTATCCCTTGGACCTTCACATTGACATTGAAACACAGAAATTGCATCGGGATTGATTACAAAATGCACAATACCGACTTAAGTACAAGATGAGTGAATCTTCTATGAGTTTGTGCTTTGAGCGGCTCCTGAGAGACCAGTTTTAGATTCCGATGCACCAGTACAGGTTTACTGTATCCTTTGGACCTTCACATTGACCATGAAACACAGATATTGAATCGGGATGGAATACAAAAGACACAATGCCAACTTAAGTGCAAGAAGAGTGAATCCTCTAAGAGTTTGTGATTTGAACGGCGCCTGGGAGACCAGTAATAGATTCCGAAGCACAAGTGCAGGTTTACTGTATCACTTGGACCAACACATTGGCCATGAAACACAGAAATTGCATCGGGATGGAATACAAATTGCACAATGCCGACTTAAGTACAAGATGAGAGAATCTTCTAAGGGTTTGTGCTTTGAGCAGCTCCTGGGAGACCAGTACTACATTCCGATGCATCAGTGCAGGTTTACTGTATCCCTTGGACCTTCACATTGACCAAGAAACACAAAAAAATGCATCGGGACTGAATACAAAAGGCACAGTGCCGACTTATGTACAGGAATAGTGAATCTTCCAAGAGTTTGTGTTTCGAGCATCTCCTGGGAGACCAGTATTACATTCCGATGCATCAGTGCAGGTTTACTGTATCCCTTGAACCTTCACATTGACCATGAAACACAGAAATTGCATCGGGATTGAATACAAAAGACAGAATGCTGACTTAAGTACAAGAAGAATGAAACTTCTAAGGGTTTCAGCTTTGAGCGGCTCCTGGGAGACCAGTATTACATTCCGATGCATCAGTGCAGGTTTACTGTATCCCTTGGACCTTCACATTGACCAAGAAACGCAAAAAAAATGCATCGGGACTGAATACAAAAGGCACAGTGCCGACTTAAGTACAAGAAGAGTGCACCTTTAAGAGTTTATCTTTTGAACGGCTCCTGGGAGACAAGTACTAGATTCCGATGCACCAGTGAACGTTTACTGTACTCCTTGGACCTTCACATTGACTATGAAACACAGAAATTGCATCGGGATTAAATAAATTAGGCTAAATGCCGACTTAAGTACTAGAAGAGTGATTCTTCTAAGAGATTGTGTTTTGAGCGGCTCCTGGGAGACCAGAATTAGATTCTGACGCACCAGTGCCGGTTTCCTGTATCCCTTGGACCTTCACATTGACCATGAAACACAGAAATTGCATCGGGATTAAATACAAAATTCAAAATGCCAACTTAAGTACAAGAAGAGTGAATATTCTGAAAGTTTGTGCTTCGAGCGGCTCCAGGAGACCAGAATTAGATTCCGATGCACCAGTGCAGGTTTCCTGTATCCCTTGGACCTCCACATTGACCTTGAAACTAAGAAATTGCATCGGGATTGAATACCAAAGGCACAATGCCGACTTAAGTACAAGAAGAGTGAATCTTCCTAGAGTTTGTTCCTTGAGCGGCTCCTGAGAGACCAGTATTACATTCCGATGGATCAGAGCAGGTTTACTGTATTTCTTGGACCCTCACATTGACAATGAAACACACATATTGCATCGGGATTGAATACAAATGGCGCAATGCAAACTTTAGTACAAGAAGAGTTAATCTTCTAAACGTTTGTGTTTGAACGGCGCCTGGGAGACCAGTATTAGATTCCGAAGCACTAGTGCCGGTTTATTGAATCCCTTGGACCTTCACATTGACCAAGAAACACAGAAATTGCATCGGGATTGGATACAAAATGCACAATACCTACTTAAGTACAAGATGAGTGAAAATTCTAAGAGTTAGTGCTGTGAGCGGCTCCTGGGAGACCAGTATTACATTCCGATGCACCAGTGCTGGTTTCCTGTATCCCTTGGACCTTCACATTTACCATGAAACACAGAAATAGTATCGGGATTGATTACAAAATGCACACTCCCGACTTAAGTACAAGAAGAGTGAATCTTCTAAGACTTAGGGCTTTGAGCGACTCCTGGGAGACCAGCATTAAATTACGATGCGCCAGTGAATGTTTACGGTATCCCTTGGACTTTCACACTGACCATGAAACACAGAAATTGCATCGGGATTGAATACAAAAGGCACAATTCCTACTTAAGTACAACAAGAGTGAATCTTCTATGTGTTTATCTATTGCACGGCTCCTGGGAGACCAAGTTTAGATTCCAATGCACCAGTGCAGGTTGACTGTATCCCTTGGACATTCACATTGACCATGAAACACAGAATTTGCATCGGGATTGAATACAATAGGCACAATGCCGACTTAAGTACAAGAAGAGTGAATCTTCTATGAGTTTGTGCTTTGAGCGGCTCCCGGGAGACCAGTATTAGAATCCGATGCGCCTGTGCAGGTTTACTGTATCCTTTGGATCTTCACATTGACCATGAAACACAGAACTTGCATCGAGATTGGATACAAAAGGCACAATTCCGACTTAAGTACAAGAAGAGTGAATCTTCTAAGAGTTTGTGCTTTGAGCGGCACCTGGGAGACCAGTTTTAGATTACGATGCGCCAGTCCAGGTTTACGGTATCGCTTGGAATTTCACATTGACCATGATACACAGAAATTACATCGAGATTGAATACAAAAGGCACAATGCCGACTTAAGTAAAAAAAGGGTGAACTTTCTAAGAGTTTGTGATTTGAGCGACTCCTGGGAGACCAATATTAGATTCCGATGCACCAGTGAAGGTTTACTGTATCCGTTGGACATCCACATCGACAATGAAACACAGAAATTGCATCGGGATTGAATAGAAAAGCCACAATTCCGACATAAATAGAAGAAGAGTGAATCTTCTAAGAGGTAGGGTATTGAGCGGCTCCTGGGAGACCAGTATTACATTACAAAGCGCCAGTGCAAGTTTACGGTATCCCTTGGACATTCACATTGACCATGAAACACAGAAATGGCATCGGGAATGAATACAAATGGCACAATGCGATCTTAAGTACAAGATGAGTGAATCTTCTAACAGTTTGTGCTTTGAGCGGCTCCTGGGAGACCGGTTATTGAATCCGAAGCACGAGTTCAGCTTTCCTGTTTCCCTTGGACCTTCATATTGACCATGAAACACAGATATTGCATCGGAATTGAATACAACAAGCACAATGCTGACTTAAGTACAAGAAGAATGAATGTTCTAAGAGTTTGTGCCTTGAGCGGCTCCTGGGAGACCTGTCTTACATTTTGATGCATCAGCGCAGGTTTACTGTATCCCTTGGACGTTCACATTGACCATGAACCACAGAAATTAAATCGGGATTGAATACAAAATTCACAATGCCGACTTAAGTACAGGAAGAGTGAATCTTCTAAGAGTTGGTGATTTGAGCGGCTCCTGCTAGACCAGTATTACATGCAGTTGGATCAGTGCAGGTTTACTGTATCTCTTAGACCTTCACTTTGACCAGGAAACACAGAAATTGCATCGGGATTGAATACAAAAGGCACAATTCTCAATGAAGTATAAGAAGAGCTAATCTTCCAAGAGTTTATCTTTTGGACGGCTCCTGGTAGACCAGTATTAGATTCCGATTCACCAGTGCAGGTTGACTGTATCTCTTGCACCTTCACATTCACCATGAAACACTGAAATTGCATCGGGATTGAATACAGAATTCACAATGCCGACTTAAATTCAAGAAGAGTGAATCATTTAAGAGTTTGTGCTTTGAGCCGCTCCTGGTTGACCAGAATTAGCTTCCGATGCACCAGTGTGGGTTTACTGTAACCCTTAGACCTTCACATTGACCATGACACTCAGAAATTGCATCGGGATTGAATACAAAATGTACAATGCCGACTTAAGTACAAGAAGAGTGAATCTTCTGAGAGTTTATGATTTGAGCGGCTTCTGGGAGTGCAGTATTAGATTCCCATGCACCAGTGCAGGTTTACTGTATGCCTTGGAGCTTCAAATTGACCATGAAACACAGAAACTGCACCGGGATTGAACGCAAAATGCACAATGCCTGCTTATGTACAAGAAGAGTGATTCTTGTAAGAAGTTTTGCTTTGAGCGGCTCCTGGGAGAACAGTATTCGATTCCGATGCATCAGTGCAGGTTTACTGTATCCCTTGGACATTCTCATTGACATTGAAACACAGAAATTGCATCGGAACTGAATACTAGAGGACAATGCCTTCTTAAGTACAAGAACAGTGAATCTTCTAAGAGTTAGTGCTTTGAGTGACTCCTGGGAGACCTATAATAGATTCCGATGCACCTGTGCACGTATACTGTATCCCTTGGACCTTCGCATTGACCATGAAACATAGAAATTGCATCGAGATTGAATACAAAATGCACAATGCCGACTTATGTACAAGATGAGTGAATCTTCTAAGAGTAAGTGCTTTGAGCAGCTCCTGGGAGACCAGTATTACATTCTGATGCACCAGTGCAGGTTTACCGAATCCCTTGGACCTTCACAATGACCATGAAACACAGAAATTGCATTGGGATTGAATACAAAAGGCACAATGCTGACTTAAGTACAAGAAGAGTGAATCTTCTAAGAGATTGTGATTTGAGCAGCTCCTGGGAGACCTGTATTAGATTTCTATGCACCAGTGCAGGTTTACTGTATCCGTTGGACCTTCACATTGACCATGAAACACAGAACTTGCATCGGGATTGAATACAAAAGGGACAATGCCGACTTAAGTACATGGAGAGTGAATCTTCTAACGGTTTGTGCTTTGAACGGTTCGTGCGAAACCAGTATTAGGTTCCGATGCTCCAGTGCAGGTTCACTATATTCCTTGGACATGCACATTGACCATGATTTACAGAAATTTCATTGGGATTGAATACAAAAGGCACAATGACGACTTAATTACAAGAAGAGTGATTCATCTAAGAGTTAGTGATTTGAGCGGCTCCTGGGAGACCTGTATTAGATTCCTATGCACCAGTGCAGGCTGACTGTATCCCTTGGACATTCACATTGACCATGAAACACAGAAATTGCATCTGGATTGAATTCCAAATGCACCCTCTCGACTTAAGTACAAGAAGAGTGAATCTTCTGAGAATTTGTGCTATGAGCGGCTCCTGGGACACCAGTATGAGATTCCCATGCACCAGTGCAGCTTAACTGTAACCCTTGGACCATGACATTGACCATGAAACACAGAAATTGCATCGATATTGAATACAAAAGGCACAATGCCGACATAAGAACAAAAAGAGTGAATCTTCAAACAGTTTGTGCTTTGATCGGCTCCTGGGAGACCAGTATTACTTTCCGATTGATCAGAGCAGGTTTACTGTATCCCTTGGTACTTCACATTGACCATGAAACACAGAGATTGCATCGGGATTGTATACAAAAGGCACAATGCTGACTTGAGTACAAGAAGAGTGACTCTTCTAAGAGTTTGTGCTTTGTGTGGCTCCTGGGAGACCTGTATTACATTCCGATGGATTAGAGCAGGTTTACTGTATCCCTTGCACCTTCACATTGACCATGAAACACAGATATTGCATCGGGATTGAATACAAAAATCACAATGCCAACTTAAGTACAAGAAGAGTGAATTTTCTAAGAGTTTGTGCTTTGAACGGCGCCTGGGAGACCACTATTAGATTCCGAAGCACTAGTGCAGGTTTCCTGTATCCCTTGGCCCTTAACATTAACCATGAAACACAGAAATTGCATCGGGATTGAATACAACAGGCACAATTCCTACTTAATTACATGAAGAGTGAATTTTCTAAGAGTTTATCTTTTGAACGGCTCCTGGTAGACAGTATTCGATTCCAAAGGCCCAGTGCAGGTTGACTGTTTCTCTTGTACCTTCGCATTCACCATGAAACACAGACATTTCATCGGGATTGAATACAAAATGCACAAAGCCGACTTAAGTACAATAAGAGTAAATCTTCTAAGAAGTTTTGCTTTGAGCGGCTCCTTAGAGACCAGTATTAGATTCCGATGCATCTGTGCAGGTTTACTGTATCCTTTTGACCTCCACATTGACCATGAAAGACAGATATTGAATCGCGATTGAATACAAAAGGCACAATGCCGACTTCAGTACAAAAAGAGTGAATCTTCTAAGAGTTAGTGTTTTGAGCGGCTCCTGGGAGACCAGTATTAGATTCCCATGCACCAGTGCAGGTTTACTGTAACCACTGGACCTTGACATTGACCATTAAACACAGAAATTGCATCGGGATTGAATACAAAACGCACATTGCCGACTTAAGTAGAAGAAGAGTGAATCTTCTAAGAGTTTGTGCTTTGAACGGCTCCTGGGAGACCAGTATTACATTCCGATGGAACAGAGCAGGTTTACCATATACCTTGGACCTTCACATTGACCATGAAACACAGATATTGCATCGGGAATGAATACAAAAGGCACAATGCCAACTTAAGTACAAGAAGAGTGAATCTTCTAAGAGTTTTTGCATTGAACGTCGCCTGGGAGACCAGTATCAGATTCCGATGCACCAGTGCAGGTTTACTGTATCCCTTGGACCTTCACATTGACCACGAAACACTGAAATTGCATCCGGACTGAATATTAGAGGACAATGCCGACTTAAGTACAAGAAGAGTGAATCTTCTAAGAGTTTATGCTTTGAGCGGCTCCTGGGAGACCAGTTTTAGATTCCAATACACCAGTGCAGCTTTGCTGTATCCCTTGGACATTCACATTGACCAAGAAACACAGAAATTGCATCGGTATTAAATACGAAATGCACAATGCCGACTTCAGTACAAGAACAGTGAATCTTCTAAGACTTTTAGGTTTGAGCGGGTCCTGGGAGACCAGTACTAGATTCCGATGCACCAGTGCAGGTTTACTGTAACCTTTGGACCTTTACATTGACCATGAAACACAGAAATTGCATCGGGATTGAATATTAAAGGCACAATGTCGACTTAAGTACAGGAAGAGTGAGTCTTCTAAGAGTTTGTGTTTTGAGCGGCTCCTGGCAGACCTGCATTATATTCCGATGTATCAGTGAAGGTTTACTGTATCCCTTGGACACTCCCATTTTCCATGAAACACAGAAATTGCATCTGGATTGAATACAAAAGGCACAATTTCAACTTAAGTACAAGAAGTGTGAATCTCCTAAGAGTTTGTGCTTTGGGCAGCTGCTGTTAGACCGGTATTAGGTTCAGATGCATCAGTGCAGGTTTACTGTATACCTTGGACCTTCACAACGACCATGAAACACAGAAATTGCATCGGGATTGAATACAAAAGGCACAATGCTGACTTAAGCACAAGAGGAATGAAACTTCTAAGAGTTTGTGCTTTGAACGGTTCCTGGGAGACCAGTAATAGATTCCGATGCACCAGTGAATTTTTACTGTTTCCCTTGGACCTTCACATTGACGATGATACACAGAAATTGCATCATGAGTGAATACAAAAGGCACAATGCCGACTTAAGTACAAGAAGAGTGAATCTTCTAAGAAGCTTTGCTTTGAGCGGCTCCTGGGAAACCAGTATTACATTCCGATGCTCCAGTGCAGGTTTACTATACTCCTTGGACATGCACATTGACCATGAATTACAGAAATTGCATTGGGATTGAATACAAAACGCACAATGCCTACTTATGTACAAGAAGAGTGAATCTACTAAGAGTTTGTGCTTTGTGCGGCTCCTTGGAGACCAGTATTAGATTCCGATGCACCAGTGCAGGTTTACTGTATCCGTTGGACCTTCACATTGACCATGAAACACAGAACTTGCATCGGGATTGAATACAAATGGCACAATTCCGGCTTAAGTAGAAGAAGAATTTTTCTAAATATTTGTGCTTTGAGTGGCTCCTGGGAGACCAGTATTACATTCAGATGCATCAGTGCAGGTGTACTGTATCCCTTGGACATTTACATTGACCATGAAACACACAAATTGCATCGGGATTGAATACAAAAGCACAATGCCGACTTCAGTACAAGAAGTCGGAATCTTGTAAGAGTTTGTGCTTTGAGCGTCTCCTGGGAGACCAGAATTAGATTCCGATGCACCAGTGCAGGTTCCGTGTAAACCTTGGACCTTGACATTGGCCATGAAACAAAGGAATTGCATCGGGATTGAATAGAAAAGTCACAATGCCGACTTAAGTACAAGAAGAGTGAATCTTCGAAGAGTTTGTGCTTTGAGAGGCTCCTGGGAGACCAGTATTACATTGCGATGGATCAGAGCAGGTTTACTGTATCCCTTGGACCTTCATATGGACCATGAGACACAGATATTGCATTGGGATTGAATACAAGCGGCACCATGCCGACTTAAGTACAAGAACAGTGAATCTTCTAAGAGTTAGTGCTTTGAGTGACTCCTGGGAGACCTATAATAGATTCCGATGCACCAGCGCACTTATACTGTATCCCTTGGACCTTCACATTGACCATGAAACACAGAAATTGCATCGAGATTGAATACAAAATGCACAATGCCGACTTAAGTACAAGATGAGTGAATCTTCTAAGAGTAAGTGCTTTGAGCAGCTCCTGGGAGACCAGTATTAGATTCCGATGCTCCAGTGCAGGTTTACTATACTCCCTGGACATGCACATTGTCCATGAATTATTGAAATTGCATTGGCCTTGAATACAAAAGGCACAATGCCGACTTATGTTCAAGAACAGTGAATCTACTAAGGGTTTGGGCTTTGTGCGGCTCCTTGGAGACCAGTATTAGATTCCGATGCACCAGTGCAGGTTTACTGTATCCGTTGGACCTTCACATTGACCATGAAACACAGAACTTGCATTGGGATTGAATACAAAAGAGACAATGACGACATAGGTACAAGAAGAGTGAATTTTCTAAATATTTGTGCTTTGAGCGGCTCCTGGGAGACCAGTATTTTATTCAGATGCATCAGTGCAGGTTTACTGTATCCCTTGGACCCTTACATTGACCATGAAACACGCAAATTGCATTGCGATTGAATACAAAAGCACAATGCCGACTTCAGTACAAGAAGTGTGAATCTTGTAAGAGTTTGTGCTTTGAGCGTCAAGGAGAGTGAATCTTCTAAGAATTTGAGATTTGAGCAGCTCCTGGGAGACCATTATTAGATTCCGATTCTCCAGTGCACGTTTACTATACCCCTTGGACATCCACATTGACCATGAAATACAGAAATTGCATCTGGATTTAACACAAAAGGCACAATTCTGACTTAAGTACAAGAAGAGTGAATCTTATAAGTGTTAGGGTTTTGTGCGGCTCCTGGGAGACCAATATTAGATTACGATGCGCCAGTGCAGGTTTACGGTGTCACTTGGATTTTCAAACTGACCAAGATTCACAGAAATTGCATCGGGATTGAATACAAAAGGCACAATGCCGACTTAAGTACAAGAAGAGTGAATCTTTTACGAGTTTGTAATTTGAGCGGCTCCTGGGAGACCTGTATTAGATCCCGATGGATCAATGCAGTTTAACTGTATCCCTTGGACGTTCACATTGACCATGAACCACAGAAATTAAATCGGGATTGAATACAAAATTCACAATGCCGACTTAAGTACAGGAAGAGTGAATCTTCTAAGAGTTGGTGATTTGAGCGGCTCCTGCTAGACCAGTATTACATGCAGTTGGATCAGTGCAGGTTTACTGTATCTCTTAGACCTTCACTTTGACCAGGAAACACAGAAATTGCATCGGGATTGAATACAAAAGGCACAATTCTCACTGAAGTATAAGAAGAGCTAATCTTCCAAGAGTTTATCTTTTGGACGGCTCCTGGTAGACCAGTATTAGATTCCGATTCACCAGTGCAGGTTGACTGTATCTCTTGCACCTTCACATTCACCATGAAACACTGAAATTGCATCGGGATTGAATACAGAATTCACAATGCCGACTTAAATTCAAGAAGAGTGAATCATTTAAGAGTTTGTGCTTTGAGCCGCTCCTGGTTGACCAGAATTAGCTTCCGATGCACCAGTGTGGGTTTACTGTAACCCTTAGACCTTCACATTGACCATGACACTCAGAAATTGCATCGGGATTGAATACAAAATGTACAATGCCGACTTAAGTACAAGAAGAGTGAATCTTCTGAGAGTTTATGATTTGAGCGGCTTCTGGGAGTGCAGTATTAGATTCCCATGCACCAGTGCAGGTTTACTGTATGCCTTGGAGCTTCAAATTGACCATGAAACACAGAAACTGCACCGGGATTGAACACAAAATGCACAATGCCTGCTTAAGTACAAGAAGAGTGATTCTTGTAAGATGTTTTGCTTTGAGCGGCTCCTGGGAGAACAGTATTAGATTCCGATGCATCAGTGCAGGTTTACTGTATCCCTTGGACATTCTCATTGACATTGAAACACAGAAATTGCATCGGAACTGAATACTAGAGGACAATGCCTTCTTAAGTACAAGAACAGAGAATCTTCTAAGAGTTAGTGCTTTGAGTGACTCCTGGGAGACCTATAATAGATTCCGATGCACCAGTGCACGTATACTGTATCCCTTGGACCTTCACATTGACCATGAAACACAGAAATTGCATCGAGATTGAATACAAAATGCACAATGCCGACTTAAGTACAAGATGAGTGAATCTTCTAAGAGTAAGTGCTTTGAGCAGCTCCTGGGAGACCAGTATTACATTCTGATGCACCAGTGCAGGTTTACCGTATCCCTTGGACCTTCACAATGACCATGAAACACAGAAATTGCATTGGGATTGAATACAAAAGGCACAATGCTGACTTAAGTACAAGAAGAGTTAATCTTCTAAGAGATTGTGATTTGAGCAGCTCCTGGGAGACCTGTATTAGATTCCTATGCACCAGTGCAGGTTTATTGTATCCGTTGGAACTTCACATTGACCATGAAACACAGAACTTGCATCGGGATTGAATACAAAAGGGACAATGCCGACTTAAGTACATGGAGAGTGAATCTTCTAACGGTTTGTGCTTTGAACGGTTCGTGCGAAACCATTATTAGGTTCCGATGCTCCAGTGCAGGTTCACTATATTCCTTGGACATGCACATTGACCATGATTTACAGAAATTTCATTGGGATTGAATACAAAAGGCACAATGACGACTTAATTACAAGAAGAGTGATTCATCTAAGAGTTAGTGATTTGAGCGGCTCCTGGGAGACCTGTATTAGATTCCGATGCACCAGTGCTGGTTTCCTGTATCCCTTAGTCGTTCACATTGACCATGACACACAGAAATTGCATCGGGATTGAATATATAATTCACAATGCCGACTTAAGTACAAGAAGAGTGAATCTTCTATGAGTTGGTGATTTGAGCGGCTCCTGGGAGACCAGTTTTACATTCAGATGCATCTGAGCAGGTTTACTGTATCCCTTGGACCTTCACATTGACCATGAAACACAGAAATGGCATCGGGATTAAATACAATTGGCACAATGCCGACTTATGTACAAGATTAGTGAATCTTCTAAGAATTTGTGTTTGGAGCATCTCCTGGGAGACCAGTATTACATTCCGATGCATCAGTGCAGGTTTACTGTATCCCTTGGACCTTCACATTGACCATGAAAAGCAGAAATAGCATCGGGATTATTACAAAGGGCACAATACCGTATGAAGTACAAGTATAGTGAACCTTCTAAGGGTTTGTCCTTTGATCGGCTCCTGGGAGACCAGTATTAGATCCTGATGGATCACTGCAGGTTTACTGTATCCCTTGGACGTCCACATTGACCATGAACCACAGAAATTACATCGGGATTGAATACAAAATTCACAATGCCGACTTAAGTACAGGATGTCTGAATCTTCTAAGACTTGGTGATTTGAGCGGCTCGTATTACACCAGTATTACATGCAGATGCATCAGTGCAGGTTTACTGTATCCCATGGACCTTCACTTTGACCAGGAAACAGAAATTGCATCGGGATTGAATACAAAATGCACAATGCCGACTTAAATTCAAGAAGAGTGAATCATCTAAGAGATTGTGCTTTGAACGGCTCCTGGTTGACCAGAATTAGCTTCCGATGCATCAGTATGGGTTTACTGTAACCCTTAGACCTTCACATTGACCATTAGACACAGAAATTGCATCGGGATTGAATACAAAAGGCGCAATGCCGACTTAATTACAAGAAGAGTGAATCTTCGGAGAGTTTGTGATTTGAGCGGCTTCTGGGAGAGCAGTATTAGATTCCGATGCGTCAGTGCAGGTTTCCTGTATCCCTTAGTCCTTCACATTGACCATGAAATGCCGAAATTGCATCGGGATTGAATTTATAATTCTCAATGACGACTTAAGTACAAGAAGAGTGAATCTTCTAAGAGTTGGTGATTTGAGCGGCTCCTGGGAGACAAGTATTACATTCAGATGCATCTGAGCAGGTTCACTGTATCCCTTTGACCTTTACATTGACCATGAAACACAGAAATGGCGTCGGGATTAAATACAAATGCACAATGCCGAATTATGTACAAGAAGAGTGACTCTTCTGAGGGTTTGAGTTATGAGCGGCTCCTGGGAGACCAGTATTACATTCCGATGCATCAGTGCAGGATTACAGCATCCCTTGAACCTTCACATTAACCATGAAACACAGATATTTCATCGGGATTGAATACAAAAGGCACAATGCCAACTAAAGTACAAGAAGAGTGAATCTTCTAAGAGTTTGTGATTTGAGCGGCTCCTGGGAGACCGGTATTAGATTCAGATGCATCAGTGCAGGTTTACTGTTTTCCTTGGACGTTCTTATTGACCATGAACCACAGATATTACATCGGGATTGAATACAGAAGGCACAATGCAGACATAAGTACAAGAAGAGTGAATCTTCAAAGCGTTGGTGATTTGAGCGGCTCCTGGGAGACCAATATTACATTTAGATGCATCAGTGCGTGTTTATTGTATCCCTTGGATCTTCACATTGACCATGAAACACAGAAATGGCATCGGGATTAAATACAATAGGCACAATGCCGACTTAAGTACAAGATTAGTGAATCTTCTAAGAATTTGTGTTTTGAGCATCTCCTGGGAGACCAGTATTACTTTATGATGCATCAGTGCAGGTTTACTGTATCCCTTGGACCTTCACATTGACCACGAAACACAGAAATAGCATCGGGATTTAATACAAAGGGGACAATACCGTCTGAAGTACAAGTATAGTGAACCTTCTAAGGGTTTGTCCTTTGATCGGCTCCTGGGAGACCAGTATTAGATCCCGATGGATCACTGAAGGATTACTGTATCTCTTGGACGTTCACATTGACCATGAACCACAGATATTACATCGGGATTGAATACTAAATTCACAATGCCGACTTAAGTACAGGATGACTGAATCTTCTAAGAATTGGTGATTTGAGCGGCTCGTGTTACACCAGTATTACATGCAGTTGGATCAGTGCAGGTTTACTGTATCCTTTGGACCTTCACTTTGACCACGAAACACAGAAATTGCATCGGGATTGAATACAAAAGGCACAATTCTCACTGAAGTATAAGAAGAGCTAATCTTCCAAGAGTTTATCTTTTGGACGGCTCCTGGTAGACCAATATTAGATTCCGATTCACCAGTGCAGGTTGACTGTATCTCTTGCACCTTCACATTCACCATGAAACATTGAAATTGCATCGGGATTGAATACAAAATGCACAATGCCGACTTAAATTCAAGAAGAGTGAATCATCTAAGAGTTTGTGCTTTGAGCGGCTCCTGGTTGACCAGAATTAGCTTCCGATGCACCAGTGTGGGTTTACTGTAACCCTTAGACCTTCACATTGTCCATTAGACACAGAAATTGCATCGGAATTGAATAAAAAATGCACAATGCCGTCTTAAGTACAAGAAGAGTGAATCTTCGGAGAGTTTGTGATTTGAGCGGCTTCTGGGAGAGCAGTATTAGATTCCGATGCATCGGTGCAGGTTTCCTGTATCCCTTAGTCCTTCACATTGACCATGAAAAACAGAAATTGCATCGGGATTGAATATATATTTCTCAATGCCGATTTAAGTACAAGAAGAGTGAATCTTCTAACAGTTGGTGATTTCAGCGGCTCCTGGGAGACCAGTATTACATTCAGATGCATCTGTGCAGGTTTACTATATCCCGTGGACCTTCACATTGACCATGAATCACAGAAATTACATCAGGATTGAATACAATAGGCACAATGCCGACTTAAGTACAAGAAGAGTGAATCTCCTAATAGTTAGTGATTGGAGCGGCTCCTAGGAGACCAGTATTACATTCCTATGCATCAGTGCACGTTTACTGTATCCCTTGGACCTTCACATTGACCATGAAACACAGAAATTGCATCGGGATTGAATGCAAAAGGCACAATGCCGATTAAGGTACAAGAAGTGTGAATCTTCTTAGAAATTTTGCTTTGAGCGGCTCCTGGGAGTCCAGTTTTAAATTCCGATGCAACAGTACTGGTTTACTGTATCCCTTGGAACTTCACATTGACCATGAAACACTGAAACTGCATCGGGTCTGAATACTAGAGGACAGTGCCGACTTACGTGCAAGAAGAGTGATCTTCTGAGAGTGTGTGCTTTTGAGCGGCTCCTGGGAGACCAGTTTTAAATTCCGATGCACCAGTGCAGGTTTACTTTAACCCTTGGAAATTTACATTTACCATGAAACGCAGAAATTGCATCGGTATGAAATACAAATGGCACAATGCCGACTTAAGAACAGGAAGAGTGAATCTTCTAAGAGTTTGTGCTTTGAGCGGCTCGTAGCAGTCCAGTTTTGAATTCCGGTGCATCAGTGTAGGGTTAGTGTATCCCTTGGACATTCACATTGACCATGAGACGCAGATATTGCATCGGGATTGAATACAAAAGGCATAATTTCAACTTAAGTACAAGGAGAGTGAATCTTTCAAGAATTTGTGCTTTGGTTAACTCGTGTTAGACCGGTATTAGATTCAGATGCTACAGTGCAGGTTTACTGTACTCCATGGACCATCGAATTAACCATGAAACACACAAATTGCATTGGGATTGGATACAATATGCACAATGATAACTTAAGTACAACAAGAGCGAATCTTCTAAGAGTTTCTGCTTTGAGCGGTTCCTGGGAGACCTGTATTAGATTCCGATGCAGCAGTACTAGTTTACTGTATCCCTTGGACCTTCACATTGACCATGAAACACTGGAATTGCATCAGGACAGAATACTAGATGCCAATGCCGACTTCATTACAAGAAGAGTGAATCTTCTAAGAAATTTTGCTTTGAGCGGCTCCTGGGAGACCAGTATTTGATTTAGATGCATCAGTGCAGGTTTACTGTATCCCTTGGACCTTCACATTGACCATGAAACACAGAAATTGCGTCGGGATTGAAGACAAAACGCCGAATGCCGACATAAGTACAAGAAGACTGAATCTTCCATGAGTTAGTGTTTGAGCGGCTCCTGGGAGACCAGTATTAGATTCTGATGCACCAGTGCAGGTTTTCTGTATACCTTGGACCTTCACATTGACCATAAAGCACTGATAATTACCCGGACTGAATACTAGAGGACAATGCCGACTTAAGTACAAGATGAGTGAATCTTCTAAGAGTTTGTGCTTTGAGCGGCTCCTGGGAGACCAGTTTTAGATTCCGATGCATCAGTGAAGGTTTACTGTATCCCTTGGACACTCCCATTTACCATGAAACACGGAAATTGCATCGGGATTGAATACAAAAGGCACAATTTCAACTTAAGTACAAGAAGTGTGAATCTCCTAAGAGTTTGTGCTTTGGGCGGCTTCTGCTAGACCAGTATTAGGTTCAGATGCATCAGTGCAGGTTTACTGTATCCCTTGGACCTTCAAATTGATCATGAAACACACAAATTCCATTGTAATTGAATACAAATTGCACAATGCCAACTGAAGTACAAGAAGAGTGAATCTTCTAACGGTTTGTGCTTTGAACGGTTCCTGCGAGACCAGTATTAGGTTCCGATGCACCGCTGCAGGTTTACTGTATGCCTTGGACCTTCAAATTGACCATGAAACACGGAAACTGCACCGGGATTGAACACAAAAGCCACAATGCCGACGTTAGTACAAAAGGAGTGAATCTTCTAAGAGTTCGTGCTTTGAGCGGCTACTGGGAGACCACTATTAGATTCCGATGCATCAGAGCAGGTTTACTGTATCCCTTGGACCTTCACATTCACCATCAAACACAGAAATTGCATCGGGATTAAATACAAAAGGCACAATGCCGACATAAGTACAAGAACAGAGAATCTTCTAAGAGTTAGTGCTTTGAGCGACTCCTGGGAGACCTGTATTTGATTTAGATGCATCAGTGCAGGTTTACTGTATCCCTTGGACCTTCACATAGACAATGAAACACAGAAATTGCATCGGGATTGATTACAAAATGCACAATGCCGACCTAAGTACAAGAAGAGTAAATCTT
Organism: Schistocerca americana; assembly: GCF_021461395.2. Taxonomy (NCBI): domain Eukaryota; kingdom Metazoa; phylum Arthropoda; class Insecta; order Orthoptera; family Acrididae; genus Schistocerca; species Schistocerca americana. The sequence goes on along the minus strand of NC_060130.1, from coordinate 145,595,311 downwards.
CTTAGAAGTTTAGCTTTGTGCGGCTCCTGGGAGACCACTACTAGATTCCGACGCATCAGAGCAGGTTTACTGTATCCCTTGGACCTTCACATTGACCGTGAAACACAGACATTACATCACGATTGAGTACAAAAGGCACAATGCCGACTTAAGTATAAGATGGGTGAATCTTCTAAGAGTTTTTGCTTTGAGCGGCTCCTGGCTGACCAGTATTACATTCCGATGCGTCGGTGAAGGTTTACTGTATCTCTTGGACATTCACATTGACCATGAAACACAGAAATTGCATCGGGAGTGAATACAAAAGGCACAATGCCGTCTTAAGTACAAGAAGAGTGAATCTTCTAAGAGTTTAAGGTTTGAGCGGCTCCTGGGAGACCAGTTTTTAATTCCGATGCACCAGTGCAGGTTTAGTTGAACCCTTGGAACCTTACATTTACCATGAAACGCAGAAATTGCATCGGGACTAAATACAAATGGCACAATGCCGACTTAAGAACAGGAAGAGTGAATGTTCTAAGAGTTTGTGCTTTGAGCGGCTCCTGGCAGACCAGTATTATATTCCGTTGCATGAGTGAAGGTTTACTGTATCCCTTGGACATTCACATTGACCATGAAACGCAGAAATTGCATCGGGATTGAAAACAAAAAGCACAATTTCAACTTAACTACAAGGAGAGTGAATCTTTCAAGAATTTGTGCTTTGGGCAACTCGTGTTAGACCTGTATTAGATTCAGATGCAACAGTGCTAGTTTGCTGTATCCCTTGGACCTTCACATTGACCATGAAGCACTGATACTTACCCGGACTGAATACTAGAGGACAATTCCGACTTAAGTACAAGAAGAGTGAATCTTCTAAGAGATTGTGCTTTGAGCGGCTCCTGGGAGACCAGGGAAATTGCATCGGGATTGAATACAGAAGGCATAATTTTAACTTCAGTACAAGAAGTGTGAATCTCCTAAGAGTTTGTGCTTCTGGGCGGCTCCTGTTAGACCGGTATTAGGTTCAGATGCATCAGTGCAGGTTTACTGTTTCCCTTGGACCTTGAAATTGATCATGAAACACAAAAATTGCATTGGAATTGAATACAAATTGCACAATGCGAACCTAAGTACAAGAAGAGTGAATCTTTTAACGGTTTGTGCTTTGAACGGTTCCTGCGAGACCAGTATTAGGTTCCGATGCACCAGTGCAGGTTTACTGTATGCCTTGGACCTTCAAATTGACCATGAAATACAGAAACTGCACCGGGATTGAACACAAAAGCCACAATGCCGACGTTAGTACAAGAAGAGTGAATCCTCTAAGACTTCGTGTTTTGAGCGGCTACTGGGAGACCAGTATTACATTCCGATGCATCAGTGAAGGTGTACTGTATCTCTTGGACATTCACATTGACCATGAAACACAGAAATTGCATTGGGATTGAATACAAAAGGCACAACTCCAACTTTAGTACAAGAAAAGTGAATCTTCTAAGAGTTTGTGATTCGGGCGGCTCCTGTTATACCAGTATTAGATTCAGACGCATCAGTGCAGGTTTACTGTACCCCTTGGACTTTCACATTGACCATGAAACACAGAAATTGCATCGGGATTGAATACAAAAGACCAAATGCCGACTTATGTACAAGAAGAGTGTATCTTCTAAGAGTTTAAGTTATGAGCGGCTCCTGGGAGACCACTATTAGATTCCGATGCATCGGAGCAGGTTTACTGTATCCCTTGGACGTTCACATTGACCATCAAACACAGAAATTGCATCGGGATTGAATACCAAAGGCACAATGCCGACTTAAGTACAAGAAGAGAGAATCATCTAAGGGTTAGTGTATTGAGCGGCTCCTGGGAGACCAGTATTAGATTCCGATGCACCAGTACAGGTTTACTGTATTCCTTGGACCATCACATTGACCATGAAACACAGAAATTGCATCGGGATTAAATACAAAAGGCACAATGCCGACATAAGTACAAGAACAGAGAATCTTCTAAGAGTTAGTGCTTTGAGCGACTCCTGGGAGACCTGTATCAGATTCCGATGCACCAGTGCAGGTTTACTGTATCCCTTGGACCTTCACATTGACCATGACAAACAGAAATTGCATCGGGATAGAATACAAAATGCACAATGACGACATAAATGCAAGGAGAGTGTATCTTCTAAGAGTTTCTTCTTTGAGTGGCTCCTCGGAGACCAGTATTAGATTCCGAAGCACCAGTGTGGGTTTACTGTATCCCTTGGACCTTCACATTGACCATGAAACACTGGAATTGCATCAGGACTGAATACTAGAGGACAATGCCGACTTAATTACAAGAAGAGTGAATCTTCTAAGAAATTTTGCTTTGAGCGGCTCCTGGGAGACCAGTATTAAAATCCGATGCATCAGTGCAGGTTTACTGTATCCCTTGGACCTTCACATTGACCATGAAACGCAGATATTGCATCGGGATTGAAGACAAAACGCCCAATGCCGACTTAAGTACAAGAAGAGTGAATCTTCCAAGAGTTAGTGTTTGAGCGGCTCCTGGGAGACCAGTATTGGATTCCGATGCACCAGTGCAGGTTTACTGTATCCTGTAGACCTTCACATTGACCATGAAGCACTGATATTTACCCGGACTGAATACTAGAGGACAATGCCGAATTAAGTACAAGAAGAGTGTATTTCCTAAGAGTTTAAGCTATGAGCGGCACCTGGGAGACCACTATTTGATTCCGATGCATCAGAGCAGGTTTACTGTATCCCTTGGACCTTCACATTGACCATCAAACACAGCAATTGCATCGGGATAGAATACCAAAGGCACAATGCCGACTTAAGTACAAGAAGAGTGAATCATCTAAGAGTTAGTGCTTTGAGCGACTCCTGGGAGACCTGTATTAGATTCCGATGCACCAGTGCAGGTTTACTGTATCCCTTGGATCTTCACATTGACCATGAAACACAGAAATTGCATTGGGATTGAATACAAAAGGCACAATACCGACTTAAGTACAAAAAGGTGAATCATGTATGAGTTTGTGCATTGAGCGGCTCCTGGCAGACCAGTATTACTTTCTGATGCATCGGTGAAGGTTTACTGTATCTCTTGGACATTCACATTGACCATGAGACACAGAAATTGCATCGGGATTGAATAAAGCGGCACAATTCCAACTTAAGTACAAGAAGAGTGAATCCTCAAAGAGTTTGTGATTTGGGCGGCCCCTGTTAGACCAGTATTGGATTCAGATGCATCAGTGCAGGTTTACTGTATCCCTTGGACCTTCAAATTGACCATGAAACACACAAATTGTATTGGGATTGAATTCAAAATTCACATTGCCACCGTAAATACAAGAAGAGTGAATCTTCTTAGAGTTTGTGCTTTGAGCGGCTCCTGGGAGACCAGTATTAGATTCCGATGCACCAGTGCAGGTTTACTGTATCCCTCGGACCTTCACATTGACAATGAAACACAGAAATTGCATCGGGATTGATTACAATTGGCATAATGCTGACCTAAGTACAAGAAGAGTGAATCTACTAAGTGTTTGTGTTTGAGCGGCTCCTGGGAGACCGATTTTAGAATCCGATGCACCAGTGCGGTTTACCTGTATCCCTCAGACCTTCACATTGACCATGAAACAAAGATATTGAACCGGGATAGAATACAAAATGCACAATGCTGACTTAAGTACAAGAAGAGTGAATCTTCTACGAGTTAGTGCTTTGAGCGGCTTTTGGCTCACCTGTATTAGATTCCGATGCACCAGTGCAGGTGTATTCTATCCCCTGGACTTTCACATTGACCATGAAACACAGAAATTGCATCGGGATTGAATACAAAAGGCACATTTCCATTTTAAGTAAGAAGAGTGAATCTACTAAGAGTTAGAATTGTGCCTTCTCATTGATCATGAAAAACAGAAATTGCATCGGGATTGAATACAACTGGCACAATTCCAACTTAAGTACAAGAAGAGTGAATCTTCTAAGAGTTTGTGATTTGGGCAGCTCCTGTTAGACCGGTATTAGTTTCACAAGCATCAGTGCAGGTCTACTGTATCCCTTGGACCTTCAAATTGACCATGAAACACACAAATTGCATTTGGATTGAATACAAAATACACAATGCCAACTTAAGTACAAGAAGAATGAATCTTCTAAGAAGTTTTGCTTTGAGCGGCTCCTGGGGGACCAGTATTAGATTCCGATGCATCAGTGCAGGTTAACTGTATCCCTTGGACCATCCCATTGACCATGAAACACAGAAATTGCATCGGGATTGAACACAAGATGCACAATGCGGTCTTAAGTACAAGAAGAGTGAATCTTCTAAGAAGCTTTGCTTTGAGCGGCTCCTGGGAGACCAGTATTAGTTTCCGATGCATCAGTGCTGGTTCAGTCTATCCCTTGGGCCTTCAAATTGAATATGAAACACAGAACTTGCATCGGTATTGAATACAAAATGCACATGCCGACCTAAATGGAAGAAGAGTGTGTCTTCTAAGAGTTTGTTCTTTGAGTGGCTCCTGGGAGACCAGTATTACATTCCGATGCATCAGTGTAGGTTTACTGCATCCCTTGGACCTTCTCATTGATCATGAAAAACAGAAATTGCATCGGGATTGAATACAAAAGGCACAATTCCAACTTAAGTACAAGAAAAGTGAATCTTCTAAGAGTTTGTGATTTGAGCGGCTCCTGGGAGCCGAGTATCAGATTCCGATGCACCAGTGCAGGTTTACTGTATTGCTTGGACCTTCACATTGACCATGAAACACAGAAATTGCATCGGGATTGAATACAAAAGGCAAAATGCCGTCTTATGTACAAGAAGTGTGATTATTCTAAGAGTTTGTGCTTTGAGCGGCTCCTGGAAGACCGGTTTTAGAATCTGATGCACCAGTGCTGGATTACTGAATACCTTGGACCTCTACATTGACCATGAAACAAAGAAATTGATTCGTGATGGAATACAAAACTCACATTGCACACTTAAGTGTAAAAAGAGTGAATCTTCGAAGAGTGTGTGCTATGTGGGGCTCCTGTCAGACGAGAATTATATTCCGATACACCAGTGCAGGTTTACTGTATCCCTTGGACCTTCACTTCGACCATGAGTTACAGAAATTGCATCGGGATTTAATACAAAAGCACAATGCCGCATTAAGTACAAGAAGAGTAAATCTTCTAAGAGTTTGTGCTTTGAGCGGCACCTGGTAGACCAGTATTACATTCCGATGCATCCGTGAAGGTTTAGTGTATCCCATGGACATTCACATTGACCATGAAACACAGAAATAGCATCGGGATTGAATACAAAAGGCACAATTCCATTTTAAGTTAGAAGAGTGAATCTACTAAGAGTTTGTTATTTGGGCGGCTCCTGTTGGGCCGGCATTTGATTCAGATGCATCAGTGAAGGTTTAGTGTATCACTTGGACATTCACATTGACCATGAAACACAGAAATTGCGTCGGGATTGAATTCAAACGGGACAATTCCAACTTAAGTACAAGAAGAGCGAATCTTCTAAGAGTTTGTGCTTTGAGCGGCTCCTGGCAGACCAGTATTAGATTCCGATGCATCAGTGCAGGTTTACTGTATCCATTGGACCTTCATATTGCCATGAAACACAGAAATTGCATCGGGATTGAACACAAAATGCACGATGTCGACTTAAGTACAAGAAGAGTGAATCTTCTAAGAAGCTTTGCTTTGAGCGACACTAGGGAGACCAGTGTTAGGTTCCGATGCATCAGTGGCGGTATAGTCCATCCCTTGGACCTTCACATTGACCATGAAACACACAAATTGCATCGGGATTGAATACAAAATGCACAATGCCGACTTAAGTACAAGAAGATTGAATCCTCTAAAAAGTTTTGCTTTGAGCGGCTCCTGGTTGACCAGTATTAAATTCCGATGCATCAGTGCAGGTTTACTGTATCCCTTGGACCTCCACAGTGACCATGAAACACAGAAATTGCATCGGGATTGAATACTAAATGCACGTTGTCGACTTAAGTACAAGAAGAGTGAATCTTCTAAGAAGCTTTGCTTTGAGCGGCACCTGGGAGACCAGTGTTAGATTCCGATGCATCAGTTCTGGTTTAGTCTATCCCTTGGACATTCACATTGACCATGAAACACAGAAATTGCATCGGGATTGAATACAAAATGTACAATTCAAACTTATGTCCAAGAAGAATGTTCTTCTAAGAGTTTGTGCTTTGAGCGTCTCCTGGGGGACCAGTATTACATTCCGATGCATCAGTGCTGGTTTACTCTATCCCGTGGACCTTCACATTGACCATGAAACACAGAAATTACATCGGGATTGACTACAAAAGAAACAATGCCGTCCTAAGTACAGGAAGAGTGAATCTTCTCAGAGTTTGTGCTTTGAGCGGCACCTGGTAGACCAGTATTACATTCCGATGCATCAGTGAAGGTTTAGTGTATCCCATGGACATTCACATTGGCCATGAAACACAGAAATTGCATCGGGATTGAATACAAAAGGCACAATTCCATTTTAAGTAAGAAGAGTGAATCTACTAAGAATTCCTGATAGGCCGGTATTTGATTCAGATGCATCAGTGAAGGTTTAGTGTATCACTTGGACATTCACATTGACCATGAAACACAGAAATTGCGTCGGGATTGAATTCAAAAGGCACAATTCCAACTTAAGTACAAGAAGAGCGAAACTTCTAAGAGTTGGTGCTTTGAGCGGCTCCTGGCAGACCAGTATTAGATTCCGATGCATCAGTACAGGTTTACTGTATCCCTTGGACCTTCACATTGACCATGAAATACAGAAATTGCATCGGGATTGAACACAAAATGCACGATGTCGACCTAAGTACAAGAAGAGTGAATCTCCTAAGAAGCTTTGCTTTGAGCGGCACCTGGGAGACCAGTGTTAGATTCCGATGCATCAGTCTATCCCTCGGACCTTCACATTGACCATGAAACACAGAAATTGCATCGGGATTGAATACAAAATGTACAATGCCAACTTAAGTACAAGAAGAGTGAATCTTCTAAGAAGTTTTGCTTTGAGCGGCTCCTGGGGGACCAGTATTAGTTTCCGATGCATCAGTGCAGGTTTACAGTACCCCTTGGATCTTCACATTGACCATGAAACACGGAAATTGCATCGGGATTGAACACAAAATGCACGATGCCTTCTTAAGTACAAGAAGAGTGAATCTTCTAAGAAGCTTTGCTTTGAGCGGCTCCTGGGAGACCAGTATTAGATTCCGATGCATCAGTGCAGGTTTAGTCTATCCCTTGGACCTTCAAATTGAATTTGAAACACAGAAATTGCATCGGGATTCAATACAAAATGCACATGCTGACATAAATGCAGGAAGAGTGTGTCTTCTAAGAGTTTGTTCTTTGAGTGGCTCCTGGGAGACCAGTATTACATTCCGATGCACCAGTGTAGATTTACTGTATCCCTTGGACCTTCACATTGACCATGAAACACAGAAATTCCATCGGGATTGAATACAAAAGGCACAATGCCGTCCATAGTACAAGAAGAGTGAATCTTCTAAGAGTTGGTATTTGAGAGGCTCCTTGGAGACCAGTAATACATTCCGATGCATCAGTGCAGGTTCACTATATACCTTGGACCTTCACATTGACCATGAAACACAGAAATTGCCTCAGAAAGGCACAATTCTAACTTAAGTACAAGGAGAGTGAATCTTCTATGAGTTTGTGCTTTGAGCGGCTCCTGGGAAACCAGTTTTAGATTCCGATGCACCAGTGCAGAGTTACTGTATCCCTTGGACATTCCCATTGGCCATGAAACACAGATATTGCGTCGGGATTGAATACAAAAAGCACAATGCCGACGAAGTACAAGAAGAGTGAATCTTCTAAGAGTTTGCGCTTTGAGCGGCACCTGGCAGAAAAGTATTACATTCCGATGCATCAGTGAAGGTTTAGGTTATCCCTTGCACATTCCCATTGACAATGAAAGACAGAAATTGCATCGGGATTGAATACAGATATCACAACTCCACTTTAAGTACAAAAAGAGTGAATCTACTAAGAGTTTGTGATTTGGGCGGCTCCTGTTAGACCGGTATTTGATTCAGGTGCATCAGTGAAGGTGTCGTGTATCTCTTGGACATTCACATTGACCATGAAACACAGAAATTGCATCGGGATTGAATACAAATGGCACACTGCCGACATAAGTACAAGAAGAGTGAATCTTCTAAGAGTTCGTGCTTTGACGGGCTCCTGGGAGACCAGGATCAGTTTCCGATGCACCAGTGCCGGTTTACTGTATCCCTCGGACCTTCAAATTGACCTTGAAACACAGAAATTGCACCGGATTGAACACAAAAGGCACAATGCCGACCTAAGAACAAAAAGAGTGAATCTTCTAAGAGTTGGTGCTTTGAGCGGCTCCGCGGATACCAGTATTAGATTCCGATGCTACAGTGCAGGTTTACTGTACCCCTTGGACCTTCACATTGACCATGAAACACAGAAATTGCATCGGGATTGAATACAAAAGGCACATTTCCATTTTTAGTAAGAAGAGTGAATCTACTAAGAGTTGGAATTGTGCCTTCTCATTGATCATGAAAAACAGAAATTGCATCGGGATTGAATACAACTGGCATAATTCCAACTTAAGTACAAGAAGAGTGAATCTTCTAAGAAGTTTTGCTTTGAGCGGCTCCTGGGGGACCAGTATTAGATTCCGATGCATCAGTGCAGGTTAACTGTATACCTTGGACCATCCCATTGACCATGAAACACAGAAATTGCATCGGGATTACTACAAGATGCACAATGCGGTCTTAAGTACAAGAAGAGTGAATCTTCTTAGAAGCTTTGCTTTGAGCGGCTCCTGGGAGACCAGTATTAGATTCCGATGCATCAGTGCAGGTTTAGTCTATCCCTTGGACCTTCAAATTGAATATGAAACACAGAACTTGCATTGGTATTGAATACAAAATGCACATGCCGACATAAATGGAAGAAGAGTGTGTCTTCTAAGAGTTTGTTCTTTGAGTGGCTCCTGGGAGACCAGTATTACATTCCGATGCATCAGTGTAGGTTTACTGCATCCCTTGGACCTTCTCATTGATCACGAAAAACAGAAATTGCATCGGGATTGAATACAAAAGGCACAATTCCAACTTAAGTACAAGAAAAGTGAATCTTCTAAGAGTTTGTGATTTGAGCGGCTCCTGGGAGCCGAGTATCAGATTCCGATGCACCACTGCAGGTTTACTGTATTGCTTGGACCTTCACATTGACCATGAAACACAGAAATTGCATCGGGATTGAATACAAAAGGCAAAATGCCGTCTTATGTACAAGAAGTATGATTATTCTAAGAGTTTGTGCTTTGAGCGGCTCCTGGGAGACCGGTGTTAGAATCTGATGCACCAGTGCTGGATTACTGAATACCTTGGACCTCTACATTGACCATGAAACAAAGTGATTGATTCGTGATGGAATACAAAACTCACATTGCCAACTTAAGTGTAAGAAGATTGAATCTTCGAAGAGTGTGTGCTATGTGGGGCTCCTGTCAGACGAGAATTATATTCCGATACACCAGTGCAGGTTTACTGTATCCCTTGGACCTTCAAATTGACCATGGATCACACAAATTGCATTGGGATTGAATACAAAATTCACAATGCCAACTTAAGTACAAGAAGAGTGAATCTTCTAAGAGTTTGTCATTTGAACGGCTCCTGCGAGACCGTATTAGATTCAGATTCACCAATGCAGGTTTACTGTATCCCTTGGACCTTCACATTGACCATGAAACACAGAAATTGCATCGGGATTGAATACAAAATGCACAATGCAAACTTAAGTCCAAGAAGAGTGAATCTTCTAAGAGTTTGTGCTTTGAGCGTCTCCTGGGAGACGAGTATTAAATTCTGATGCACCAGTGTGGGTTTACTGTATCCCTTGGTCCTTCACATTGTCCATGAAACACAGAAATTGCACCGGATTGAACACAAAAGGCACAATGCCGACCTAGGAACAAAAAGAGTGAATCTTCTAAGAGTTGGTGCTTTGAGCGGCTCCTCGGATACCAGTATTAGATTCTGATGCTCCAGTGCAGGTTTACTGTACCCCTTGGACCTTCACATTGACCATGAAACACAGAAATTACATCGGGATTGATTGCGAAAGGAACAATGCCGTCCTAAGTACAGCAAGAGTGTATCTTCTAAGAGTTTGTGCTTTGAGCGGTACCTGGTAGACCAGTATTACATTCCGATGTTATCAGTGCAGGTTTACTGTATCCATTGGACCTTCACATTGCCATGAAACACAGAAATTGCATCGGGATTGAACACAAAATGCACGATGTCGACCTAAGTACAAGAAGAGTGAATCTCCTAAGAAGCTTTGCTTTGAGCGGCACCTGGGAGACCAGTGTTAGATTCCGATGCATCAGTCTATCCCTTGGACCTTCACATTGACCATGAAACACAGAAATTGCATCGGGATTGAATACAAAATGCACAATGCCGACTTAAGTACAAGAACAGTGAATCCTCTAAGAAGTTTTGCTTTGAGCGGCTCCTGGGTGACCAGTATTAGATTCCGATACATCAGTGCAGGTTTACTGTATCCCTTGGACCATCTTAAGTACAAGAAGAGTGAATCTTCTAAGAAGTTTTGCTTTGAGCGGCTCCTGGGAGACCAATATTAGATTCCGATGCATCAGTGCAGGTTTACTGTATACCTTGACCTTCACATTGACCATGAAACACAGATATTGTATCGGGACTGAATACAAAAAGCACAATGCCGACTTAAGTACAAGAAGAGTGAATCTTCTAAGAGTTTGCGCTTTGAGCGGCACCTGGCAGAACAGTATTACATTCCGATGCATCAGTGGAGGTTTAGGTTATCCCTTGCACATTCCCATTGACAATGAAAGACAGAAATTGCATCGGGATTGAATACAGAAATCACAACTCCACTTTAAGTACAAAAAGAGTGAATCTACTAAGAGTTTGTGATTTGGGCAGCTCCTGTTAGACCGGTATTTGATTCAGGTGCATCAGTGAAGGTTTCGTGTACCTCTTGGACATTCACATTGACCATGAAACACAGAAATTGCATCGGGATTGAATACAAAAGCACAATTCCAACTTAAGTACAAGAAGAGTGAATCTTCTAAGAGTTTGTGCTTCGAGCGGCTCCTGGAATACCAGTATTGGATTCCGATGCATCAGTGCAGGTTTACTGTATCCCTTGGACCTTCACATTGACCATGAAACACAGAAATTGCATCGGGATTGAATACAAAATGCACAATGCCAACGTTTGTCCAAGAAGAGTGAATCTTCTAAGAGTTTGTGCTTTGAGCGGCTCCTGGGAGACCAGTATTACATTCCGATGCATCAGTGCAGGTTTACTGTATCCCTTGGACCTTCTCATTGACCATGACACACTGAAATTGCATCGGGATTGAATACAAAAGGACATTGCCGACTTAAGTACAATAAGAGTGAATCATTTAAGAAGTTTTGTTTGAGCGGCTCCTGGGAGACCAGTATTAGATTCTGATGCACCAGTGCAGGGGTTACCGTAATCCTTGGACCTTCACATTGATCATGAAACACAGAAATTGCATCGGGATTGAGTACAAAAGGCACAATTCCAACTTAAGTACAAGAAGAGTGAATCTCCTAAGACTTGGTGATTTGAGCGGCTCCTTGGAGACCAGTATTACATTCCGATGCATCAATGCAAGTTTACTATATCCCTTGGACCTTCACATTGACCATAAAACACAGAAATTGACTCAGGATTGAATAAAAAAGGCACAATTCCAACTTAAGTTCAAAGAGAGTGAATCTTCTATGAGTTTTTGCTTCTGGCGGCTCCAGGGAAACCGTTATTAGTTTCAGTTGCATCCGTGCAAGTTTACTGTATCCCGTGGACCTTCAAATTGACCATGAAACACAGAAATTGCATCGGTATTGAACAATAAATGCACAATGCCGACTTTAGTACAAGAAGAGTGAATCTTCTGAGAGTTTGTGCTTTTGAGCGGCTCCTGGTAAACCAGTTTTAGATTCCGGTGCAGCAGTGCAGAGTTACTATTTCCCTTGGACATTCACATTGACCATGAAACATAGAAAATGCATCGGGATTCAATACAAAATGCACAATCCCGACTTAAGTGCAAGAAGAGTGAATCTTTTAAGAGTTAGTGCTTTGAGCGGCTCCTGGGAGACCAATATTAGATTCCGATGCATCAGTGCAGGTTTACTGTATACCTTGGACCTTCCATTGACCATGAAACACAGATATTGCATCGGGACTGAATACTAGAGGACAATGAGCACTTAAGTACAAGAAGAGTGAATCTTCTAAGAGTTTGTGCTTTTGAGCGGCTCCTGGGAGACCAGTTGTAGATTCCGATGCACCAGCGCGGGTTTACTGTATCCCTTGGACAAACACATTCACCGTGAAACACAGATATTGCATCGCGATTAAATACAAAAAGCACAATGCCGACCTAAGTACAAGAACAGGGAATCTTCTAAGAGTTTGTGCTTTGAGCGGCACCTGGGAGACCAGTATTACATTCCAATGCAACAGTGCAGGTTGACAGTATCCCTTGGACCTTTTCATTGATAATGAAAAACAGAAATCGCATCGGGATTGAATACAAACTGCACAATTCCAACTTAAGTACAGGAAGAGTTAATCTTCTAAGAGTTTGTGATTTGGGCAGCTCCTGTTAGACCGGTATTAGATTCACACGGATCAGTGCAGGTTTACTGTATCCGTTGGATCTTCACATTGACCATGAAACACACAAATTGCATTTGGATTGAATACAAAATACACAATGCCAACTTAAGTACAAGAAGTGTGAATCTTCTAAGAAGTTTTGGTTTGAGCGGCTCCTGGGAGACCAGTTTTAGATTCCGATAAATCAGTGCAGGTTTACTGTATCCCTTGGACCTTCACATTGACCATGAAACACAGAAATTGCATCGGGATTGAACAAAAAATGCACAACGCCGTATTAAGTACAAGCTGAGTGAATCTTCTAAGCAGCTTTGCTTTGAGCGGCTCCTGGGAGACCATAATTAGATTCCGATGCATCAGTGCAGGCTTAGTCTATCCCTTGGACCTTCAAATTGAATATGAAACACAGAAATTGCATCGGGATTGAATACAAAATGCACAATGCCGACACAAATGCAAGAAGAGTGTGTCTTCTACGAGTTTGTTCTTTGAGTGGCTCCTGGGAGACCAGTATTACTTTCCGATGCATCAGTGCAGATTAACTGTATCCCTTGGACCTTCACATTGACCGTGAAACACAGAAATTGCATCGGGATTGATTACAATTGGCACAATGCCGACCTAACTACAAGAAGAGAGAATCTACTAAGTGTTTGTGTTTGAGCGGCTCCTGGGAGACCGATTTTAGAATCCGATGCACCAGTGCAAGTCACCTGTATCCCTTGGACCTTCACATTGACCATGAAACACAGAAATTGCATCGGGATTCAATACAAAATGCACAATGCCGCCTTAAGTACAAGAAGAGTGAATCTTCAAAGAGTTTGTGATTTGAGCGGCTCCTGGGACACGAGCATCAGATTCCGATGCACCAGTGCAGGTTTACTGTATTGCTTGGACCCTCACGTTGACCATGAAACACATAAATTGCATCGGGATTGAATACAAAAGGCAAAATGCCGACTTATGTACAAGAAGTGTGAATCTTCTAAGAGTTTGTGTTTTGAGCGGCTCCTGGGAGACCGGTTTTAGAATCCGATGCATCAGTACAGGTTTACTGCATCCCTTGGACCTTCTCATTTTTCATGAAAAACAGAAATTGCATCGGGATTGAATACAAAATGCAAAATGCCAACTTAAGTGCAAGCAGAGTGAATCTTCTAAGAGATTGTGATTTGTGCCGCTCCTGTTAGACCGGTATAAGATTCACTTGCATCAGTGCAGGTTAACTGTATCCCTTGGACCTTCAAATTGACCATGAAACACACAAATTGCATTGGGATTGAATACAAAAGGCACAATTCCAACTTAAGTACAAGAACAGAGAATCTTCCAAGAGTTTGATTTGGGCGGCTACTATTAGACCGGTATTAGATTCATATGCATCAACGCACGTTTACTGTATCCCTTGGAACTTCAAATTGACCATGAAACACACAAATTGCATTGGGATTGAATACAAAATTCACAATGCCAACTTAAGTACAAGAAGGGTGAATCTTCTAAGAGTTTGTGCCTTGAACGGCTCCTGCGAGACCAGTATTAGATTCCGATGCACCAGTGCAGATTAACTTTATCCCTTGGACCTTCACATTGACCATGATACACAGAAATTGCATCGGGATTCAATACAAAATGCACAATGCCACCTTAAGTACATGAAGAGTAAGTCTTCTAAGAAGTTTTGCTTTGAGCGGCTCCTGGGAGACCAGTATTAGATTCCGATGCATCAGAGCAGGTTTACTGTATCCCTTGGACCTTCACATTGACCATGCAACACAGAAATTGCATCGGGATTGAATACCAAAGGCACAATGCCGACTTAAGTACAAGAACAGTGAATCTTCTAAGAATTTGTGCTTTTGGCGACTCCTGGGAGACCTGTATTAGATTCCGGTGCACCAGTGCAGGTTTACTGTAACCCTTGGACCTTCACATTGACCATGAAACACAGAAATTGCATCAGGATTGATTACAAAGGGCACAATGCCGACTTAAGTCCAAGATGAGTGAATCTTCTAAGAGTTTGTGCTTTGACCGGTTCCTGGCAGACCAGTATTACATTCCGATGCATCAGTGAAGGTTTACTGTAACCCTTGGACCTACACATTGACCATGAAACACAGAAATTGCATCGGGATAAAATACAAAACTCACAATGCGGACATAAATGCAAGAAGGGTGTATCTTCTAAGAGTTTGTTCTTTGAATGGCTCCTGGGAGACGAGTATTAGGTTCCGGTGCACCAGTGTAGGTTTACTGAGTCACTTGGACCTTCACATTGTCCATGAAATACAGACATTCAATCGGGATTGAACACAAAAGGCACACTGTCGACTTAAGTACAAGATGAGTGAATCTTCTAAGAATTTGTGCTTTGAGCGGCTCCTGGGAGACCAGTATTAGATTCCGATGCACCTGTGGAGGTTTACTGTATACCTCGGACCTTCACATTGACCATGAAACACAGAAATTGCATCGGGATTGAATACAAAAGGCACATTGCCGACTTAAGTACAAGAAGAGTGAATCTTCTGAGAGGATTAGCAATGAGCGGCTCCTGGGATACCACTATTAGATGCCGATGCACCAGTGCATGTTTACTGTATCCCTTGGACCTTCACATTCACTATGAAACACAGGAATTGCGTCGGGATTGGATACAAAAAGCAAAATGCCGACATAAGTCCAAGAGGAGCGAATCTCCTAAAAGTCTGTGCTTTGAGCGGCTCCTGGGAGACCAGTATTAGATTCCGATGCACCAGTGCTGGTTAACTGTATCCCTTGGACCTTCATATAGATCATGAAACACAAAAATTGCATCGGGATTGATTTCAATTGGCACAATGCCGACCTAAGTTCTGGAAGAGTGAATCTACTAAGTGTTTGTGTTTGAGCGGCTCCTGGGAGACCGATTTTAGAATCCGATGCACCAGTGCAGGTTACCTGTATCCCTTGGACTTTCACATTGACCATGAAACACAGAAATTGCACCGGATTGATCACAAAAGCCACAATGCCGACGTAAGTACAAGAAGAGTGAATCTTCTAAGAGTTGGTGTTTTGAGCGGCTCCTCGGAGACCAGTATTAGAATCCGATGTTCCAGTGCAGGTTTACTGTACCCCTTGGACCTTCACATTGACCATGAAACATAGAATTTGCATCGGGATCGAATACCAAAGGCACAATGCCGACTTAAGTACAAGAAGAGCGAAACTTCAAAGAGTTAGTGTTTTGAGCAACTCCTGGGAGACCCGTATTAGATTCCGATACACCAGTACAGGTTTACTGTATCCCATGGACCATCACATTGTCCATGAATCACAGAAATTGCATCGTGACTCAATACGAAAAGCACAATGTCGACATAAGTGCAAGAAGTGTGAAACTTCTAAGAGTTAGTGCTTGAGCGGCTCCAGGGACTCCAGTATTAGATTCCGATGCATCAGTGCCGGTTTACTGTATCCCTTGGACCTTCTTAAGTACAAGAAGAGTGAATCTTCTAAGAAGTTTTGCTTTGTGCGGCTCCTGGGAGACCAATATTAGATTCCGATGCATCAGTGCAGGTTTACTGTATCCCTTGGACCTTCACATTGACCTTGAAACACAGATATTGCATCGGGATTGATTACAAATTGCACAATGCCAACTTAAGTGCAAGAAGAGCGAATCTTCTAAGAGTTTGTGCTTTGAGCGTCTCCTGGGAGACGAGTATTAGGTTCCGATGCACCAGTGTCGGTTTACTGTATCCCTTGGGAATTCACATTGTCCATGAAACACAGAAACTAAATCGAGATTGAACACAAAAAGCACACTATCGACTTAAGTACAAGAACAGTTTATCTTCTAAGAGTTTGTGCTTTGGGCTGCTCCTGGGAGACCAGTATTAGATTCCGATGCACCTGTGGAGGTTTACTGTTTACCTCGGACCTTCACATTGACCATGAAACACAGAAATTGCATCGGTATTGATTACAATTGGCACCATGCCGACCTAAGTGCAAGAAGAGTGAATCTACTAAGTGTTTGTGTTTGAGCGGCTCCAGGGAGACCGATTTTAGAATCCGATGCACCAGTGCAGGTTAACTGCAACCCTTGGACCTTCACATTGACCAAGAAACAAAGAAATTGAATCGGGATAAAATACAAAATAATCAATGCTGACTTAATTACAAGAAGAGTGAAACTTCTACGAGTTAGTGCTTTGAGTGGCTCCTGGGTGCCCTGTACTAGATTCCGATGCACCAGTGCAGGTTTACTCCATCCCTTGGACCTTCACATTGACCAAAAACACAGAAATTGCATCGGGAATGAATACAAAATGCTCAATGCCGACTTAAGTACAAGAAAAGTAAATCTTCTAAGAAGTGTTGCTTTGAGCGGCTCCTGGGAGACCAGTATTAGATTCCGATGCATCAGTGCAGGTCTACTGTATCCCTTGGACCTTCACATTGACCATGAAAGACAGAAATTGCATCGGGATTGAATACCAAAGGCACAATGCCGACTTCAGCACAAGAACAGTGAATCTTCTAAGAGTTAGTGCTTTGAGCGCCTCCTGGGAGACCTGCATTAGATTCCGATGCACCAGTACAGGTTTACTGTAACCATGGGACCTTCACATTGTCCATGAAACACAGAAATTGCATCAGGATTGAATACAAAAGGCACAATGCTGACTTAAGTACAAGGAGAGTGAATCATCTAAGAAGTTTTGCTTTGAGCGGCTCCTGGGAGACCAGTATTAGATTCCGATACACCAGTACAGGTTTACTGTATCCCATGGACCATCACATTGTCCATGAATCACAGAAATTGCATCGTGACTCAATACGAAAAGCACAATGTCGACATAAGTGCAAGAAGTGTGAAACTTCTAAGAGTTAGTGCTTGAGCGGCTCCAGGGACTCCAGTATTAGATTCCGATGCATCAGTGCCGGTTTACTGTATCCCTTGGACCTTCTTAAGTACAAGAAGAGTGAATCTTCTAAGAAGTTTTGCTTTGTGCGGCTCCTGGGAGACCAATATTAGATTCCGATGCATCAGTGCAGGTTTACTGTATCCCTTGGACCTTCACATTGACCTTGAAACACAGATATTGCATCGGGATTGATTACAAATTGCACAATGCCAACTTAAGTGCAAGAAGAGTGAATCTTCTAAGAGTTTGTGCTTTGAGCGTCTCCTGGGAGACGAGTATTAGGTTCCGATGCACCAGTGTCGGTTTACTGTATCCCTTGGGAATTCACATTGTCCATGAAACACAGAAACTAAATCGAGATTGAACACAAAAAGCACACTATCGACTTAAGTACAAGAACAGTTTATCTTCTAAGAGTTTGTGCTTTGGGCTGCTCCTGGGAGACCAGTATTAGATTCCGATGCACCTGTGGAGGTTTACTGTTTACCTCGGACCTTCACATTGACCATGAAACACAGAAATTGCATCGGTATTGATTACAATTGGCACCATGCCGACCTAAGTGCAAGAAGAGTGAATCTACTAAGTGTTTGTGTTTGAGCGGCTCCAGGGAGACCGATTTTAGAATCCGATGCACCAGTGCAGGTTAACTGCAACCCTTGGACCTTCACATTGACCAAGAAACAAAGAAATTGAATCGGGATAAAATACAAAATAATCAATGCTGACTTAATTACAAGAAGAGTGAAACTTCTACGAGTTAGTGCTTTGAGTGGCTCCTGGGTGCCCTGTACTAGATTCCGATGCACCAGTGCAGGTTTACTCCATCCCTTGGACCTTCACATTGACCAAAAACACAGAAATTGCATCGGGAATGAATACAAAATGCTCAATGCCGACTTAAGTACAAGAAAAGTAAATCTTCTAAGAAGTGTTGCTTTGAGCGGCTCCTGGGAGACCAGTATTAGATTCCGATGCATCAGTGCAGGTCTACTGTATCCCTTGGACCTTCACATTGACCATGAAAGACAGAAATTGCATCGGGATTGAATACCAAAGGCACAATGCCGACTTCAGCACAAGAACAGTGAATCTTCTAAGAGTTAGTGCTTTGAGCGCCTCCTGGGAGACCTGCATTAGATTCCGATGCACCAGTACAGGTTTACTGTAACCATGGGACCTTCACATTGTCCATGAAACACAGAAATTGCATCAGGATTGAATACAAAAGGCACAATGCTGACTTAAGTACAAGGAGAGTGAATCATCTAAGAAGTTTTGCTTTGAGCGGCTCCTGGGAGACCAGTATTAGATTCCGATGCATCAGTGCAGGTTTACTGTACCCTTGGACCTTCACATTGACCATGAAACACAGAAATTGCATCGGGATTGAACACAAAATGCACAATGCCGACTTAAGTACAAGAAGAGTGAATCTTCTGAGATGCTTTGCTTTGAGTGGCTCCTGGGAGACCAGTATTGGATTCCGATGCATCAGTGCAGGTTTAGTCTATCCCTTGGACCTTCAAATTGGCCATGAAACACAGAAATTGCATCGGGATTGAACACAAAATGCACAATGCCGACTTAAGTACAAGAAGAGTAAATCTTCTAAGAAGTTTTGCTTTGAGCGGCTCCTGGGTGACCAGTATTAGACTCCGATGAATCAGTGCAGGTTTACTGTATCCCTTGGTCATTCACATTTACCATGAAACACAGAAATTGCATCAGGATTGAATAAAAAAGGCACAATGCCGGCTTAAGTACATGATGAGTGAATCTTCTAAGAGTTTGTGCTTTGAGCGGCTCCTGGCAGAGTAGTATTACATTCCGATGGATCAATGAAGGTTTACTGTATCCCTTGGACTTTCACATTGACCAGGAAACACAGAAATTGCATCGGGATTGAATACAAAATGCACAATGCCGACATAAATTCAAGAAAAATGTGTCTTCTAAGGGTATGTTCTTTGAGTGTCTCCTGGGAGACCAGTATTAGATTACGATGCATTAGTGTAGGTTTACTGTATCCCTTGGAACTTCACATTGACCATGAAACACAGAAATTGCATTTGGATTGAATACTAAAGGCACAATGCCGACTTAAATACCAGAAGAGTAAATCTTCTAAGAGTTTGTGCTTTGAGCAGTTCCTGGGGACCAGTATTAGATTCCGACGCACCAGTGCAGGCTTACTGTAACCCTTGGACCTTCACATTGACCGTGAAATACAGAAATTGCATCGTGATAGAATACAAAACTCACATTGCCAACTTAAGTGTAAGAAGAGTGAATCTACTAGGAGTTTGTGCTATGAGGGGCTCCTGGCACATCAGAATTAGATTCCGATGGACCAGTGCAGGTTTACTGTATCCCTTGGACCTTTACATTGACCATGAATTACAGAAATTGCATCGGGATGAAATACAAAAGGCACAATGCAGCATTAAGTACAAGAAGAGTGAATCTTCTAAGAGTTTGTGCTTTGAGCGGCACCTGGGTGACCAGTATTACATTCCGATGCGTCAGTGCAGGTTTACTGCATTTCTTGGACCTTCTCATAGGTCAATAAAAACAGAAATTGCATCGGGATTGAATACAAAAGGCACAATTCCAACTTAAGTACAAGAAGATTGAATCTTCTAAGAGTTTGTGATTTAGGCGGCTCCTGTTAGACCGGTATTAGATTCAAATGCATCAGTGCAGGTTTACTGCATCCCTTGGACCTTCAAATTGACCATGAAATACACAAATTGCATTGCGATTGAATGCAAATTTCACAATGCCAACTTAAGTACAAGTAGAGTGAATCTTCGAAGAGTTTGTGCTATGAGGGCCTCTAGGCAGACCACAATTAGGTTCTGATGCACCAGTGCAGGTTACCTGTATCCCTTGGACGTTGACGATGAAACAAAAAATTTAATCGGGATAGAATCCAAAATGCACAATGCTTACTTATGTTCAAGAAGAGTGAATTTTCTTCGAGTTAGTGCATTGAGCTGCTCCTGGCTGACCTGTATTAGATTCCGATACACACGTGCAGGTTTACTCTATCCCTAGGACCTTCACATTGACCATGAAACACAGAAATTGCATCGGGATTGAATACCAAAGGCACTATGCCGACTTACGTACAAGAAGAGTGAATCTTCTAAGAGTTAGTGTATTGAGGGGCTCCTAGGAGACCAGTATTAGACTCCGATGCACCAGTACAGGTTTACTGTTTCCCTTGGACTATCACATTGACCATGAAACACAGAAATTGCATCGGGATTAAATACAAAAGGCACAATGCCGACTTAAGTACAAGAACAGTGAATCTTCTAAGTGTTAGTGCTTTGAGCGACTCCTGGGAGACCCGTGTTAGATTCCGATGCACCAGTGCAGGTTTACTGTATCCCTTGGACATTCACATTGACCATGAAACACAGAAATTGCATCGGGATTGAAAACAAAAAGCAAAATGCCGACTTACGTAGAAAACGTGTGAGTCTTCTAAGAGATTGTGCTTTGAGCGGCTCCTGGGGGGCCGGTTTTAGAAGCCGATTCACCAGTGCTGGATTCCTGTGTACCTTGGACATCGACATTGACCATGAAACAAAGAAATTGATTCGTGATTGAATACAGAACTCACAATGCAAACTTAAGTGTAAGAAAAGTGAATCTTCGAAGAGTTTGTCTTATGAGCGGCTCCTGGGAGACCAGAATTAGATGCCGATGCACCAGTGCAGGTTTAGTGTATCCCTTGGACTCTCAAATTGACTATGAAACACAGAAATTGCATCGGGATTAAATACAAAGGGCACAATGCCGCATTAAGTACAATAAGAGTGAATCTTCTAAGAGTTTGTGCCTTATGCGGCACCTGGGACACCAGTAATACATCCCAATGCATCAGTGCAGGTTTACCGTATCCCTTGGACCTTCTCATTTACCATGAAACACAGAAATAGTATCGGGATTGAATACAAAGTGGACTATGCCGACTTCATTTCAAGAAGAGTGAATTATCTAAGAAGTTTAGCATTCAGCGGCTCCTGGGATACCAGTATTAGATTCCGATGCACCAGTGCGGGTTTACCGTAACCCTGGAACCTACACATTGAACATGAATCACAGAAATTGCATCGGGAATGAATACAAAAGGCACAATGCCGACTTAAGTATAAGAAGAGTGAATCATCTAAGAGTTTGTGCTTTGAGCGGCTTCTGGAAGGCCAGTATTACCATCTGATGCATCGGTGAAGGTTTGCTGTATCTCTTGGACATTCACATTGACCATGAAATACAGAAATTGCATCGGGATTGAATACAAAAGGCACACCTCCAACATAAATACAAGAAGATTGAATCTTATAACAGTTTGATCTTCGAGCGGCTCCTGGCAGACCAGTATTTCATTCAGATGCATCAGTGCAGGTTTACTGTATCCCTTTTACCTTCAAATTGACCATGAAACAAACAAATTGCATTGGGATTGAATACAAAATACACTATGCCAACATAAGTACAAGGAGAGTGAATCTTCTACGAGTTGGTGCTTTGAGCGTCTCCTGGGAGACCAGTATTACATTCCGATGCATCAGTGAAGGTTTAGTGTATCATTCGGACATTCACATTGACCATGAAACACAGAAATTGCATCAAAAAAGGCACAAGTCCAACTTAAGTACAAGGAGAGTGAATCTTCTATGAGTTTGTGCTTTTGAGCGGCTCCTGGGAAACCAGTTTTAGATTCCGATGCACCAGTGCAAAGTTACTGTATCCCTTGGACATTCACATTGACCATGAAACACAGATATTTCATCGGGATTGAATACAAAAAGCACAATGCCGACTTAAGTACAAGAAGAGTGAATCTTCTTAGAGTTTGTGCTTTGATCGGAACCTGGCAGACCAGTATTACATTCCGATGCATCAGTGAAGGTTTAGTGTATCCCTTGGACTTTCACATTGACCATGAAACACAGAAATTGCATCAGGATTAAATACAAAGGGCACAATGCCGCATTAAGTACAATAAGAGTGAATCTTCTAAGAGTTTGTGAATTAAGCGGCTCCTGGGACACCAGTATTGCATCCCGATGCATCAGTGCAGGTTTACTGTATCCCTTGGACCTTCTCATTTACCATGAAACACAGAAATAGTATCGGGATTGAATACAAAGGGGACTAAGCCGACTTCATTTCAAGAAGAGTGAATTATCTAAGAAGTTTAGTATTCAGCGGCTCCTGGGATACCAGTATTAGATTCCGATGCACCAGTGCGGGTTTACCGTAACCCTGGAACCTACACATTGAACATGAATCACAGAAATTGCATCGGGAATGAATACAAAAGGCACAATGCCGACTTAAGTACAAGAAGAGTGAATCATCTAAGAGTTTGTGCTTTGAGCGGCTTCTGGAAGGCCAGTATTACAATCTGATGCATCGGTGAAGGTTTGCTGTATCTCTTGGACATTCACATTGACCATGAAATACAGAAATTGCATCGGGATTGAATACAAAAGGCACAATTCCAACATAAATACAAGAAGATTGAATCTTCTAACAGTTTGTGCTTCGAGCGGCTCCTGGCAGACCAGTATTACATTCAGATGCATCAGTGCAGGTTTACTGTATCCCTTTTATCTTCAAATTGACCATGAAACACACAAATTGCATTGGGATTGAATACAAAATTCACTATGACAACATAAGTACAAGGAGAGTGAATCTTCTACGAGTTGGTGCTTTGAGCGTCTCCTGGGAGACCAGTATTACATTCCGATGCATCAGTGAAGGTTTAGTGTATCCCTCGGACATTCACATTGACCATGAAACACAGAAATTGCATCAAAAAAGGCACAAGTCCAACTTAAGTACAAGGAGAGTGAATCTTCTATGAGTTTGTGCTTTCGAGCGGCTCCTGGGAAACCAGTTTTAGATTCCGATGCACCAGTGCAAAGTTACTGTATCCCTTGGACATTCACATTGACCATGAAACACAGATATTTCATCGGGATTGAATACAAAAAGCACAATGCCGACTTAAGTACAAGAAGAGTGAATCTTCTAAGAGTTTGTGCTTTGAGCGGAACCTGGCAGACTAGTATTACATTCCGATGCATCAGTGAAGGTTTAGTGTATCCCTTGGACATTCACATTGACCATGAAACACAGAAATTGAATCGGGATTGAATACAAAAGGCACAATTCCACTTTAAGTACAAGAAGAGTGAATCTACTAAGAGTTTGTGATTTGGGCTGCTCCTGTCAGACCGGTATTTGATTCAGATGCATCAGTGAAGGTTTAGTGTATCTCATGGACATTCACATTGACCATGAAACACAGATATTTCATCAGGATTGAATACAAAAAGCACAATGCCGACTTAAGTACAAGAGGAGTGAATCATCTAAGAAGTTTAGCTTTGAGCGGCTCCTGGGGACCAGTATTAGATTCCGATGCACCAGTGCAGGTTTACTGCAACCCTTGGACCTTCACATTGACCATGAAACACAGAAATTGCTTCGGGATTGAATACAAATGGCACAATTCAGACTTAAGTACAGGAAGAGTGAATCGTCAAAGTTTTTGTGCTTTGAACGGCTCCTGGGAGACCAGTATTAGTTTCTGATGTACCAATGCAGGTTTACTGTAAGCCTTGGATCTTCACATTGACCATGAAAAACAGAAATTGCATCGGGATTGAATACAAAAGGCATAACGCCGAGTTAAGTACAAGAAGAGTGAATCTTCTAAGAGTTTGTGCTTTGAGCAGCTCCTGGGAGACCAGTATTATACTCCGATGCATCAGTGCAGGTTCACTGTATCCCTTGTACCTTCTCATTGACCATGAAACACAGAAATTGCATCGGGATTGAATACAAAAGGGACAATGACGACTTAAGTACAAGAAGAGTGAATCATCTAAGACGTTTTGCTTTGAGCGGCTCCTGGGAGACCAGTATTAGATTCCGATGCACCAGTGTAGGTTTACCGTATCCCTTGGACCTTCACCTTGACCATGAAACACAGAAATTGCATTGGGATTGAATATAAAAGGCACACGGCCGACCTAAGTACAAGAAGAGTGCATCTTCTAAAAGTTTGTGCTTTGACGGGATCCTGGGAGACCAGTATTAGATTCCGGTGCACCAGTGCCGATTTACTGCATCCCTTGTACTTTCACATTGACCATGAATCACAGATATTGCATCGGGATTGAATACAAAAGGCACTATGCCGACTTAAGTACAAGAAGAGTGATTCTTCTAAGAGTTTGTGCTTTGAGCGGCTCCTGGCAGACCAGTATTACATTCCGATGCATCAGTTTAGGTTTAGTGTATCCCTTGGACATTCACATTGACCATGAAACACCGAAATTGCATCGGGATCGAATATAAAAGGCACACTGCCGACCTAAGTACAAGAAGAGTGGATCTTCTAAGAGTTTGTGCATTGACGGGATCCTGGGAGACCAGTATTAGATTCCGGTGCACCAGTGCCGATTTACTGCATCCCTTGTACTTTCACATTGACCATGAATCACAGATATTGCATCGGGATAGAATACAAAAGGCACTATGCCGACTTAAGTACAAGAACAGGGTTTCTTCTAAGAGTTTGTGCTTTGAGCGACACCTGGGAGACCATTACTACATTCCGATGCATCAGTGTAGGTTTACTGCATCCCTTGGACATTCTAATTGATCATGAAAAACAGAAATTGCATCGGGATTGAGTACAAAAGGCACAATGCCGACCTAAGTACAAGAAGAGTTAGTCTTCTAAGAGTTGGTGCTTTGAGCGGCTCCTCGGAGACCAGTATTAGATTCCGATGCTCCAGTGCAGGATTACTGCACACCTTGGGCCTTCTCATTGACCATGAAACACAGAAATTGCATCGTGATTGAATACAAAAGGCACAATGCCGACTTAAGTACAAGAAGAGTGATTCTTCTAAGAGTTGGTGATTTGAGCGGCTCCTTGGGGACCAGTATTACATTCCGATGCATCAGTGCCGGTTTACCATATCCCTTGGACCTTCACATTGACCTAGAAACACAGAACTTGCATTGGAATTGAATACAAAAATCACAATGCTGACTTAAGTACAAGAAGAGTGAATCTTCTTAGAGTTTGTCTTTGAGCGGCACCTGGCAGACCAATATTACATTCCGATGCATCAGTGAAGGTTTAGTGTATCCCTTGGACATTCACATTGACCATGAAACACCGAAATTGCATCGGGATTGAGTACAAAAGGCACGATTCCACTTTATGTACAACAAGAGTGAATCTACAAAGAGATTGTGATTTGGGCGGCTCCTGTTTGACTGGTATTTGATTCAGATGCATCATTGAAGGTTTAGTGTATCTCTTGGACAATCACATTGAGCATGAAACACATGAATTGCATCGGGATTGAATACAAAAGCACAATTCCAACTTAATAACAAGAAGAGTGAATCATCTAAGTGTTTGTGCATTGAGCGTCTCCTGGCAGACCAGTATTACATTCCGATGCATCGTTGAAGGTTTACTGTATCTCTTGGACATTCACATTGATCATGAAACACAGATATTGCATCGGGACTGAATACAAAAGGCACAATTAGAAACGTAAGTACAAGAAGAGTGAATCTTCTAAGAGTTTGTGATTGGGGCGGCTCCTGTTAGACCAGTATTGGATTCAGATGCATCAGTGCAGGTTTACTGTATCCCTTGGAACTTCGAATTGACCATGAAGCACACAAATTGCATTGGGATTGAATACAACATTCACAATGCCAACTTAAGTACAAGAAGAGTGAATCTTCTAAGTGATTGTGCTTTGAACGGCTCCTGCGAGACCAGTATTAATTTCCGATGCACCACTGCCGGTTTACTGTATCCCTTGGCCCTTCACATTAACCATGAAACACAGATATTGCATCGGGATTGAATACAAAATGCACAATGCCAATGTTTGTCGAGGAAGAGTGAATCTTCTATGAGTTTGTGTTTTTGAGCGGCTCCTGGGAAACCAGTTGTAGATTCCGATGCAGCAGTGGCGGTTTACTGTATCCCTTGGACTTTCACATTGTCCATGAAACACAGAAATTATATCGGTATTAAATACAAAAGGCACAATGCCGACCTAAGTACAAGAAGAGTGAATCTTCTAAGAGTTTGTGCTTTGAGCTGCTCCTGGGAGACCAGTATTACATTCCGATGCATCAGTGCAGGTTTACTGTATCTCTTGGACCTTCACATTGACCATGAAACACAGAAATTGCATAGGGATTGAATACAAAATGCACAATGCCAACTTCAGTCCAAGAAGAGTGAATCTTCTAAGAGTTTGTCCTTTGAGCGTCTCCTGGGAGACGAGTATTAGATTCCGATGCAGCAGTGTAGGTTCACTCTATCCCTTGGACCTCCACATTGACCATGAATCACAGAAATTGCATCTGGCTTGAATACAAAAGGCACAATGCCGACTTAAGAACAAGTAGAGTGATTCTTCTAAGAGTTTTTGCTTTGAGCGTCACCTGGGAGACCAGTAATCTATTCCGGTGCATCAGTGCTGGTTTACTGTAACCCTTGGACCTTCACATTGACCATGAAACACAGATATTGCATCGGGATTTACTACAAGAGGCACAATGCCGTTTTAAGTACAAGAAGAGTGAATCTTCGAAGAGTTTGTGCTTTGAGCTGCTCCTAGCAGACCAGTATTACATTCCGATGCATCGGTGAAGGTTTACTGTACCTCTTGGACCTTCACATTGACCATGAAACACAGAAATTACATAGGGATTGAATACAAAAGGAGCAATGCCGTCGTAAGTACAAGAAGAGTGAATCTTCTAAGAATTGGTGATTTGAGCGGCTCCTTGGAGACCAGTATTACATTCCGATGCATCAGTGCAGGTTTACTATATTCCTTGGACCTTCACATTGACCATGAAACACAGAAATTGCTTCGGGATTGAATAAAAAAGACACAATTTAACTTAAATACAAGGAGAGTGAATCTTCTATGAGTTTGTGCTTTGGGCGGTCCAGGGAGACCGGTATTAATTTCAGCTGCATCAGTGCAAGTTTACTGTATCCCGTGGACCTTCAAATTGACCATGAAGCAAAGAAATTGCATCGGGATTGAACAAATAATGCACAATGCCGACTTTAGTACAAGAAGAGTGAATCATCTAAGAGTTTGTGCTTTTGAGCGGCTCCTGGGAAACCAGTTTTAGTTTCCGATGCACCAGTGCAGAGTTACTGTATCCCTCAGACATTCACATTGACCATGAAACACAGAAAATGCATCGGGATTCAATACAAAAGGCACAATGCGGACTTAAGTGCAAGAAGAGTGAATCTTCTAAGAATTAGTGCTTTGAGCGGCTCCTGGGAGACCAGTATTGGATTCCGATGCACCAGTGCAGTTTTACTGTATCCCTTGGACCTTCACATTGACCATGAAACACAGACATTGCATCGGGATTGACTACAAAAGGCACAATGCCGCCTTAAGTACAAGAAGAGTGAATCGTCTAAGAGTTTGTGCTTTGAGCGGCTCCTGGCAGACCAGTATTACATTCCGATGCATCAGTGAAGGTTTAGTGTATCCCTTGGACATTCACATTGACCATGAAACACAGAAATTGCATCGGGATTGAATACAAAATGCACAATTCCACTTTAAGTACAAGAAGAGTGAGTCTACTAAGAGTTTGTTAATCGGGCGGTTCCTGTTAGACCGGTATTTGATTCAGATGCATCAGTGAAGGTTTAGTGTATCTCTTGGACTTTCACATTGACCATGAAAAACAGAAATTGCATCGGGATTCAATAGAAAAGGCACAATTCCAACTTAAGTACAAGGAGGGTGAATCTTCCAAGGGTTTGTGCTTTGGGAGATTCCGGGGAGACTGGTATTAGATTCAGTTGCATCAGTGCAGGTTTACTGTATCCCTTGGACCTTCACATTGACCATGAAACACAGAAATTGCATCGGGATTGAATACTGAAGGCACAATGCCGACTTAAGTACTGGAAGTGTGAATCTTTTAAGGCTTTGTGTTTTGAGCGGCTCCTGGGAGACCAGATTTAGAATCTGATGCACCAGTGCAGGTTTACAGTACCCATTGGACGTTCCCATTGACCAAGAAACACAGATATTGCATCTGGATTGATTACTAAAGCCACAATTCCGCCTTCATGACAGGAATAGTGAATCTTCTAAGAGTTTGAGTTTTGAGCGGCTCATGGGAGACCAGAATTAGATTCCGATGCACCAGGGAACGTTTATTGTACCCCTTGCACATTCACATTGACTATGAAACACAGAAATTGCATCGGGATTTAATAAAATAGGCTAAATGCCGACTTAAGTTCAAGAAGAGTGAATCTTCTAAGAGATTGTGCATCAAGCACCTCCCGGCAGAGTGGCTTTTGAATCAGATGCACCAGTGCAGGATTCCTGTATCCCTTGGACCTTCACATTGACCATAAAACACAGAAATAGCATCGGGGTTGAAAACAAAACCACAATGCCGACATAAGTAAAGGAGAGTAAATCTTCTGAGAGTTTGAGCTTTGGGCGGCTCCTGGGAGACCAGTATTAGATTCCGATGCTCCAGTGCAGGTTTACTATACCCCTTGGACCTTCACATTGACCATGAAACACAGAAATTGCTTCGGGATTGAATAAAAAAGACACAATTTAACTTAAATACAAGGAGAGTGAATCTTCTATGAGTTTGTGCTTTGGGCGGTCCAGGGAGACCGGTATTAATTTCAGCTGCATCAGTGCAAGTTTACTGTATCCCGTGGACCGTCAAATTGACCATGAAGCAAAGAAATTGCATCGGAATTGAACAAATAATGCACAATGCCGACTTTAGTACAAGAAGAGTGAATCTTCTAAGAGTTTGTGCTTTTGAGCGGCTCCTGGGAAACCAGTTTTAGTTTCCGATGCACCAGTGCAGAGTTACTGTATCCCTCAGACATTCACATTGACCATGAAACACAGAAAATGCATCGGGATTCAATACAAAAGGCACAATGCGGACTTAAGTGCAAGAAGAGTGAATCTTCTAAGAATTAGTGCTTTGAGCGGCTCCTGGGAGACCAGTATTGGATTCCGATGCACCAGTGCAGTTTTACTGTATCCCTTGGACCTTCACATTGACCATGAAACACAGACATTGCATCGGGATTGACTACAAAAGGCACAATGCCGCCTTAAGTACAAGAAGAGTGAATCGTCTAAGAGTTTGTGCTTTGAGCGGCTCCTGGCAGACCAGTATTACATTCCGATGCATCAGTGAAGGTTTAGTGTATCCCTTGGACATTCACATTGTCCATGAAACACAGAAATTGCATCGGGATTGAATACAAAATGCACAATTCCACTTTAAGTACAAGAAGAGTGAGTCTACTAAGAGTTTGTTAATCGGGCGGTTCCTGTTAGACCGGTATTTGATTCAGATGCATCAGTGAAGGTTTAGTGTATCTCTTGGACTTTCACATTGACCATGAAAAACAGAAATTGCATCGGGATTCAATAGAAAAGGCACAATTCCAACTTAAGTGCAAGGAGGGTGAATCTTCCAAGGGTTTGTGTTTTGGGAGGTAACGGGGAGACTGGTATTAGATTCAGTTGCATCAGTGCAGGTTTACTGTATCCCTTGGACCTTCACATTGACCATGAAACACAGAAATTGCATCGGGATTGAATACAGAAGGCACAATGCCGACTTAAGTACTGGAAGTGTGAATCTTTTAAGGCTTTGTGTTTTGAGCGGCTCCTGGGAGACCAGATTTAGAATCTGATGCACCAGTGCAGGTTTACTGTACCCATTGGACGTTCCCATTGACCAAGAAACACAGATATTGCATCTGGATTGATCACTAAAGCCACAATTCCGCCTTCATGACAGGAATAGTGAATCTTCTAAGAGTTTGAGTTTTGAGCGGCTCATGGGAGACCAGAATTAGATTCCGATGCACCAGGGAACGTTTATTGTACCCCTTGCACCTTCACATTGACTATGAAACACAGAAATTGCATCGGGATTTAATAAAATAGGCTAAATGCCGACTTAAGTTCAAGAAGAGTGAATCTTCTAAGAGATTGTGCATCAAGCACCTCCCGGCAGAGTGGCTTTTGAATCAGATGCACCAGTGCAGGATTCCTGTATCCCTTGGACCTTCACATTGACCATAAAACACAGAAATAGCATCGGGATTGAAAACAAAACCACAATGCCGACATAAGTAAAGGAGAGTAAATCTTCTGAGAGTTTGAGCTTTGGGCGGCTCCTGGGAGACCAGTATTAGATTCCGATGCTCCAGTGCAGGTTTACTATACCCCTTGGACCTTCACATTGACAATGAAACACAGAAATTGCATCGGGATTGAATACAAGATGCAAAATGCCAACTTAAGTACAAGAAGAGTGAATATTCTAAGAGTTTGTGCTTCGAGCGGCTCCAGGAGACCAGAATTAGATTCCGATGCACCAGTGCAGGTTTACTGTATCCCTTGGACCTCCACATTGACCATAAAACACAGAAATTGCATCGGGATTGAATACAAAATGCACAATGAAGACTTAGGTACAGGAAGAGCGAATCTTCTAAGGGTTTGTCTTTTGAGCGGCTCCTGGGAGAGCAGATTTAGATTCTGATGCACTAGTGCACGTTTACTGTACCGTTTGGACCTTCCCATTGATCATGAAACACAGATATTGCATCGGGATTGATTACAAAAGGCACAATTCCGCCTACACTACAGAAAGAATGCATCCTGTAAGAGTTTGTGTTTTGAGCGGCTCCTGAGAGAGCAGAAATAGATTCCGATGCCCCTGCGAACGTTAACTGTACCCTTTGGACCTTCACATTCACAATGAAACACAGAAATTGCATCGGGATTTAATAAAATAGGCTAAATGCCAACATATGTACAAGAAGAGTTAATCTTCTAAGAGATTGTGCTTTGAGCGGCTCCTGTGAGACCAATTTTCCTTTCCGATGCATCAGTGCAGGTTTACTGTATCCCTTGGAACTTCCCATTGACCATGAAACACAGAAATTGCATCGGGATTGAATACAAAAGGCACAATGCCGACCTCAATACAAGAAGAAAGAATCTTCTAAGAGTTTGTGCTTCGAGCGGCTCCAGGAGTTCAGAATTAGATTCCGATGCACCAGTGCACGTTTTCTGTAATCCATGGACCTTCACATTGGCCAGGAATCACTGAAATTGCATCGGGATTGAATACAAAAGACACAATGCCAACTTAAGTGCAAGAAGAGTGAATCCTCTAAGAGTTTGTGATTTGAACGGCGCCTGGGAGACCAGTATTAGATTCCGAAGCACCAGTGCAGGTTTACTGTATCCCTTGGACATCACATTGACCATGAAACACAGAAGTTGCATCGGGATGGAATACCAAATGCACAATGCCGACTTAAGTACAAGATGAGAGAATCTTCCAAGAGTTAGTGTTGTGAGCGGCTCCTGGGAGACCAGTATTACATTCCGATGCACCAGTGCAGGTTTACTGTATTCCTTGGACCTTCACATTGACCATGAAACACAGAAATTGCATCGGGATTGAATACAATAGGCACAATGCCGACTTAAGTACAAGAAGAATGAATCTTCTAAGGGTTTGTGCTTTGAGCGGCACCTGGGAGACCAGTATTACATACCGATGCATCAGTGCAGGTTTACTGTATCCCTTGGACCTTCACATTGACCAAGAAACACAAAAAAATGCATCGGGACTGAATACAAAAGGCACAGTGCCGACTTAAGTACAAGAATAGTGAATCTTCCAAGAGTTTGTGTTTCGAGCATCTCCTGGGACACCAGTATTACATGCCGATGCATCAGTGCAGGTTTACTGTATCCCTTGAACCTTCACATTGACCATGAAACACAGAAATTGCATCGGGATTGAATACAAAAGGCACAATACTTTCTGAAGTACAAGAAGAGTGCACCTTTAAGAGTTTATCTTTTGAACGGCTCCTGGGAGACAAGTACTAGATTCCGATGCACCTGTGCAGGTTGACTGTATCTCTTGGACCTTCACATTGACCATGAAACACAGAAATAGCAACGCGACTAAATACAAAATGCACAATGCCGACTTAAGTACAAGAAGAGTGAACCTTCTAAGGGTTTGTCTTTTGAGCGGCTCCTGGGAGACCAGATTTAGATTCTGATGCACCAGTGCAGGTTGACTGTACCCTTTGGACCTTACCATTGACCATGAAACTCAGATATTGCATCGGGATTGATTACAAAGTGCACAATTCCACCTACAGTACTGGAAGAGTGCATCTTCTAAGAGTTTGTGTTTTGAGCGGCTCCTGGGAGACCAGAAATCGATTCCGATGCACCGGTGAACGTTTACTGTACACCTTGGTCCTTCAGATTGACTATGAAATACAGAAATTGCATCGGGATTAAATAAATTAGGCTTAATGCCGAGTTAAGTACAAGAAGAGTGAATCTTCTAAGAGATTGTGCTTTGAGCGGCTCCTCGGAGACCGGTTAAGAATCCGATGCACCAGTGCAGGTTTCCTGTATCCCTTGGACCTTCACATTAACCATGAAACACAGAAATTGCATCGGGATTAAATACAAAAGCATAGTGCCGACTTAAGTACAAGAAGAATGAATCTTCCAAGAGTTTGTGCTTTGAGCGGCACCTGGGAGACCTGTATTAGTTTCCGATGCACCAGTGCAGGTTCACTGTATCACTTGCACCTTCACATTGACTAAGAAACACAGAATTTGCATCGGGATTGAATACAATATGCTAAATGCCGTCTTCAGTACAAGAAGAGTGAATCTTCTAAGAGTTTCTTCTTTGAGCGGCTCCAGGGAGACCAGTTTTAGAATCCGATGCACCAGTTCAGGTTTTCAGTTTCCCTTGGACCTTCACATTGACCATGAAACACAGAAATTGCGTCGGGATTGAATACAAATGGGACAGTGCTGACTTAAGTACAAGAAGAATGAATCTTCTAAGGGTTTGTGCTTTGAGCGGCTCCTGGGAGACCAGTATTACATTCCGATGCATCAGTGCAGGTTTACTGTATCCCTTGGACCTTCACATTGACCAAGAAACACAAAAAAATGCATCCGGACTGAATACAAAGGCCACAGTGCCGACATAAGTACAGGACTAGTGAATCTTCCAAGAGTTTGTGTTTCGAGCATCTCCTGGGAGACCAGTATTACATTCCGATGCATCAGTGCAGGTTTACTGTATCCCTTGAACCTTCACATTGACCATGAAACACAGATATTGCATCGGGATTGAATACAAAAGGCACAATGCCGACCTAAATACAAGAAGAGTGAATCTTCTAAGAGTTTGTGCTTCGAGCGGCTCCTGGAGTCCAGAATTAGATTCCGATGCACCAGTGCATGTTTTCTATAATCCATGGACCTTCAGATTGGCCAGGAAACACTGAAATTGCATCGGGATTGAATACAACAGGCACAATGCTGACTTAAGTACAAGAAGAATGAATCTTCTAAGGGTTTGTGCTTTGAGCGGCTCCTGGGAGACCAGTATTACATTCCGATGCATTAGTGCAGGTTTACTGTATCCCTTGTACCTTCACATTGACCAAGAGACACAAAAAAATGCATCGGGACTGAATACAAAAGGCACAGTGCCGACTTAAGTACAAGAAGAGTGCATCTTTAAGAGTTTATCTTTTGAACGGCTCCTGGGAGACAAGTACTAGATTCCGATGCACCAGTGAACGTTTTATGTACCCCTTGGACCTTGACATTGATTATGAAACACAGAAGTTGCATCGGGATTAAATAAATTAGGCTAAATGCCGACTTATGTACAAGAAGAGTGAATCTCCTAAGAGATTGTGTTTTGAGCGGCTTCTGAGAGACTATAATTAGATTCTGATGCACCAGTGCAGATTTCCTGTATCCCTTAGACCTTCACATTGACCATGAAACACAGAAATTGCATCGGGATTGAATACAAAATGCAAAATGCCAACTTAAGTACAAGAAGAATGAATATTCTGAAAGTTTGTGCTTCAAGCGGCTCCAGTAGACCAGAACTAGATTCCGATGCACCAGTGCAGGTTTCCTGTATCCCATGAACCTCCACATTGACCTTGAAACACAGAAATTGCATCGGGATTGAATACAAAATCCACAATACCGACTTAAGTACAAGGTGAGTGAATCTTCTATGACTTTGTGCTTTGAGCGGCTCCTGAGAGACCAGTTTTAGATTCCGATGCACCAGTGCAGGTTTGCGGTATCCTTTGGATCTTCACATTGACCATGAAACATAGAAATTGCATAGGGATTGAATACAAACAGGACAATGGCGACATGAGTACAAGAAGGGTGAATCTTCTAAGAGTTTGTGATTTGAGCGGCTCCTGGGAGTCCAGTATTAGATTCCGATCCACCAGTGCAGGGTTACTGTATCCCTTGGACCTTCACATTGACAATGAAACACAGAAATAGCATCGGGATTGAATACAAGATGCAAATTGCCAACTTAAGTACAAGAAGGGTGAATCTTCTAAGTGTTTGTGCTTTGAGCGGCTCCTGGGAGACCAGAATTAGATTCTGATGCACCAGTGAAGGTATACTGCATCCCTAGGACCTTCACATTGACTATGACTCACAGAAATTGCATCGGGATTTAATACAATAGGCTAAATACCGACTTAAGTACAAGAAGAGTGAATCTTCTAAGAGACTGTGCTTTGAGCGGCTCCTCAGAGACCGGTTTCCGAATCCGATGCACCAGTGCAGGTTTCCTGTATCCCTTGGACCTTCACATTGACCATGAAACGCAGAAATTGCATCGGGAATAAATACAAAAGGCATATTGCCGACATAAGTACAAGAAGAGTGAATCTTCCAAGAGTTTGTGCTTTGAGCGGCACCTGGGAGACCTGTATTAGTTTCCGATGCACCAGTGCAGGGTTACTGTATCACTTGCACCTTCACATTGACTAGGAAACACAGAAATTGCGTCGGAATTGAATACAATACGCCAAATGCCGTCTTCAGCACGAGATGAGGGAATCTTCTAAGAGTTTGTGCTTTGAGCGGCTCCAGGGAGACCGGTTTTAGAATCCGATGCACCAGTTCAGGTTTCGAGTTTCCCTTGGACCTTCACATTGACCATGAAACACAGAAATTGCGTCGGGATTGAATACAAAGGGCACAATGCCGACTTAAGAAGAAGAAAAGTGAATCTTCTAATAGTTTGTGCTTTGAGTGGCTCCGGGGAGACCAGTATTACATACCGATGGATCAGAGCAGGTTTACTGTATCCCTTGGACCTTCACATTCACCAATAAACACAGATTTTGAATCGGGATTGAATACAAAAGACACAATGCCAACTTAAGTACAAGAAGAGTGAATCTTCTATGAGTTTTTGCTTTGAGCGGCTACCGGGAGGCCAGTATTAGATTCCGATGCACCTGTGCAGGTTTACTGTATCCTTTGGATCTTCACATTGACCATGAAACACAGAACTTGCATCGAGATTGGATACAAAAGCGACAATGCCGGCATAAGTACAAGGAGAGAGAATCTTCTAAGAGTTTGTGCTTCGAGCGGCTCCAGGAGTCCAGAATTAGATTCCGATGCACCAATGCAGGTTTTCTGTAATCCATGGACCTTCACATTGGACAGGAAACACTGAAATTGCATCGGGATTCAATACAAAATACACAACGCTGACTTGAGTACAAGAAGAATGAATCTTCTAAGGGTTTGTGCTTTGAGCGGCTCCTGGGAGACCAGTATTACATTCCGATGCATCAGTGCAGGTTTACTGTATCCCTTGGACCTTCACATTGACCAAGAAACACAAAAAAATGCATCGGGACTGAGTACAAAAGGCACAGTGCCGACTTAAGTAGAAGAATAGTGATTCTTCCAAGAATTTGTGTTTCGAGCATCTCCTGGGAGACCAGTATTACATGCCGATGCATCAGTGCAGGTTTACTGTATCCCTTGAACCTTCACATTGACCATGAAACACAGAATTTGCATCGGGTTGAATACGAAATGCACAATACCTTCTGATGTACAAGAAGAGTGCACCTTTAAGAGTTTATCTTTTGAACGGCTCCTGGGAGACAAGTACTTGATTCCGATGCACCAGTGAACGTTTACTGTACCCCTTGGAACTTCACATTGTCTATGAAACACAGAAATTGCATCGGGATTAAATAAATTAGGCTAAATGCCGACTTAAGTATAAGAAGAGTGAATCTTCTAAGGGATTGTGTTTTGAGCGGCTCCTGGGACACCAGAATAAGATTCTGATGCACCAGTGCAGGTTTCCTGTATCCCATGGACCTTCACATTGACCATGATACACAGAAATTGCATCGGGATTGAATACAAAATGCAAAATGCCGACCTAAGTACAAGAAGAGTGAATCTTCTAAGAGTTTGTTCCTTGAGCGGCTCCTGGGAGACGAGTATTACATTCCGATGGATCAGAGCAGGTTTACTGTATATCTTGGACCCACACATTAACAATGAAACACAGATATTGCATCGGGATTGAATACAAATGGCGCAATGCCAACCTTAGTACAAGAAGAGTGAATCTTCTAAAAGTTTGTTTTTGAACGGCGCCTGGGAGACCAGTATTAGATTCCGATGCACTAGTGCCGGTTTACTGTATCCCTTGGACCATCACATTGACCATGAAACACAGAAATTGCATCGGGATTGGATACAAAATGCACAATACCGACTTAAGTACAAGATGAGTGAAATTTCTAAGAGTTAGTGCTGTGAGGGGCTCCTGGAAGACCAGTATTACATTCCGATGCACCAGTGCCTGTTTTGTATCCCTTGGACCTTCGCATTGACCATGAAACACAGAAAGTTTATCGGGAATGAATACATTAGGCACAATACCGACTTAAGTACAAGAAGAGTGAATCTTCTAAGAGTTTGAGCTTTGAGCGGCTCCTGGGAGACCAGTATTAGATTCCGATGCTCCAGTGCCGGTTTACTATACCCCTTTGACCTTCACATTGACCATGAAACACAGAAATTGCATCGGGATTAAATACAAAAGGCATAATGCCGACTTAAGTACAAGAAGAGTGAATCTTCCAAGAGTTTATGCTTTGAGCGGCACCTGGGAGACCTGTATTAGTTTCCGATGCACGAGTTCAGGTTTACTGTGTCACTTGCACCTTCACATTGACTAAGAAACACAGAAATTGCATCGGGATTGAATACAATATGCTAAATGCCGTCTTCAGTACAAGAGGAGGGAATCTTCTAAGAGTTTGTGCTTTGAGCGGCTCCAGGGAGACCGGTTTTAGAATCCGATGCACCAGTTCAGGTTTCCAGTTTCCCTTGGACCTCCACATTGACCATGAAACACAGAAATTGCGTCGGGATTGAATACAAAGGGCACAGTGCTGACTTAGGTACAAGAAGCATGTATTTTCTAAGAGTTTGAGTTTCGAGCGGCTCCAAGAAACCAGAAGTAGATTCCGATGCACCAGTGCAAGTTTACTGTTTCCCTTGGACCTTCACATTGACCATGAAACACAAAAATTGCATCGGGATGGAATACAAAATGCACAATGCCGACTTAAGTACAAGAATAGTGAATCTTCCAAGAGTTTGTGCTTTTAGCAGCTCCTGGGAGACCAGAATTAGATTCCGATGCACCAGTGCACGTTTCCTGTATCCCTTGGACCTTCACATTGACCATGAAACACAGAAATTGCATCGGGATTGATTACAAAATGCACACTCCCGACTTAAGTACAAGAAGGGTGAATCTTCTAAGAGTTAGGGCTTTGAGCGACTCCTGGGAGACCAGTATTAAATTACGATGCGCCAGTGCAAGTTTACGGTTTCCCTTGGACTTTCACATTGACCATAAAACACAGATATTGCATCGGGATTGAATACAACAAGCACAATGCTCACTTAAGTTCAAGAAGAATGAATGTTCTAAGAGTTTGTGCCTTGAGCGGCTCCTGGGAGACCTGTCTTACATTTTGATGCATCAGTACAGGTTTACTGTTTCCCTTGCACCTTCACATTGACCATCAATCACAGAAATTGCATCGGGATTGAATACAAATTGCACAGTTCCTACTTACGTACAAGATGAGTGAATCTTCTAAGAGTTTTTCTTTTGAACGGCTCCTGTGAGACCAGTTTTAGAATCCGATGCACCAGTGCAGGCTGACTGTATCCCTTGGAAATTCACATTGACCATGAAACACAGAAATTGCATCGGGATTGAATTCCAAATGCACCCTCTCGACTTAAGTACAAGAAGAGTGAATCCTCTGAGAATTTGTGCTATGAGCGGCTCCTGGGACATCAGTATTAGATTCCCATGCACCAGTGCAGCTTAACTGTTACCCTTGTACCATGACATTGACCATGAAACACAGAAATTGCATCGAGATTAAATACAAAAGGCACAATGCCGACATAAGTACAAAAAGAGTGAATCTTCAAAGAGTTTTTGCTTTGATCGGCTCCTGGGAGACCAGTATTACATTCCGATTGATCGGAGCAGGTTTACTGTATCCCTTGGTACTTCACATTGACCATGAAACACAGAGATTGCATCGGGATTGTATGCAAAAGGCACAATGCCGACTTGAGTACAAGAAGAGTGACCCTTCTAAGAGTATGTGCTTTGAGTGGCTCCTGGGAGATCTGTATTACATTCCGATGCATCAGTGCAGGTTTACTGTATTTCCTGGACGTTCACATTGGCCATGAAACACAGAAATTGCATCAGGATAGAATACAAAAGGCACAATGCCGACTTAAGTACAAGATGAGTGAATCTTCTAAGCGTTTGTGCTTTGAGCGGCTCCAGGAGACCAGAATTAGATTCCGTTGCACCAGTGCAGGATTACTGTAAATCTTGGACCTTCGCATTGACCATGAAACACAGAAATTTCATCGTGATTGAATACAAAAGGCACAATACTGTCTGAAGTACAAGTTGGGTGAATCTTCTAAGAGTTGGTCTTTTGAACGGCTCCTGGGAGACCAGTATTAGAATCCGATGCATCAGTGCAGGGTTACTGTATCCCTTGGACCATCACTTTGACCATGAAACACAGAAATTGCATCGGGATTGAATACAACAGGCACAATTCCTACTTAATTACAAGAAGAGTGAATTTTCTAAGTGTTTATCTTTTTGAACGGCTCCTGGGAGACAGTATTAGATTCCAAAGGCCCAGTGCAGGTTGACTGTATCTCTTGTACCCTCACATTCACCATGAAACACAGACATTGATCGGGAATGAATAGAATATACACAAAGCCGACTTCAGTACAATAAGAGTAAATCTTTTAAGAAGTTTTGCTTTGAGCGGCTCCTTAGAGACCAGTATTAGATTCCGATGCAACAGTGCAGTTTTACTGTATCCTTTGGATCTTAACATTGACCATGAAACACAAAAATTGCATCGGGATTGAATAAAAAAGCACGATGCCGATTTAAGTACAAGAAGAGTGGATCTTCTAAGAATTTGTGTTTCGAGCATCTCCTGGGAGACCAGTAATACATTCCGATGCATCAGTGCTGGTTTACTGTATCCCTTGGACCTTCGCATTGACCATGAAACACAGAAATTGCATCGTGATTGAATACAAAAGGCACAATACTGTCTGAAGTACACGTGGGGTGAATCTTCTAAGAGTTTGTCCTTTGAACGGCTCCTGGGAGACCAGTATTAGATTCCGATGCATCAGTGCAGGGTTACTGTATCCCTTGGACCTACACATTGACCATGAAACACAGAAATTGCATCGTTAGTGAATACAATAGGCACAATACCGACTTAAGTACAAGAAGCGTGAATCTTCTATGAGTTTGTGCTTTGAGTGGCTCCCGGGAGACCAGTATTAGATTCCGATGCACCTGTGCAGGTTTACTGTATCCTTTGGATCTTCACATTGACCATGAAACACAGAACTTGCAACGACATTGTATACAAAAGGCACAATGCCGATTTAAGTACAAGAAGAGTGAATCTTCTAAGAGTTTGTGCTTTGAGCGGCTCCTGGGAGACATGTATTACATTCCGATGGATCAGAGCAGGTTTACTGTATTACTTGGACCTTCACACTGACCATGCAACACAGATATTGCATCGGGATCGAATACAAAATGCACAATGCCAACTTAGGTACCAGAAGTGTGAATGTTCTAAGAGTTTGTGCTTTCAACGGCGCCTGGGAGACCAGTATTAGTTTCCGAAGCACTAGTGCAGGTTTACTGTATCCCTTATACCTTCACATTGACCATGAAATTCAAATTTGCGTCGGGATTGAATACAAAATGCACAATGCCGACTTAAGTACAAGATGAGTGAATCTTCTAAGAGTTAGTGCTTCAAGCGCCTCCTGGGAGAACAGTATTACTTTCTGATGCACCACTGAGGGTTTACTGTATCCTTTGGACCTTCACATTGGCCATGAAACACAGAAATTGCATCGGGATTGAATACAAATTGCACAATTCCTACTTAAGTACAAGATGAGTGAATCTTCTAAGAGTTTTTCTTTTGAACGGCTCCTGAGAGACCAGTTTTAGATTCCGATGCACCAGTGCAGGCTGACTGTATCCCTTGGACATTCACATTGACCATGAAACACAGAAATTGCATCGGGATTGAATTCCAAATGCACCCTCTCGACTTAAGTACAAGAAGAGTGAATCTTCTGAGAATTTGTGCTATGAGCGGCTCCTGGGACACCAGTATTAGATTCCCATGCACCAGTGCAGCTTAACTGTTACCCTTGGACCATGACATTGACCATGAAACACAGAAATTGCATCGAGATTGAATACAAAAGGCACAATGACGACATAAGAACAAAAGGAGTGAATCTTCAAAGAGTTTTTGCTTTGATCGGCTCCTGGGAGACCAGCATTACATTCCGATTGAACGGAGCTATTTTACTGTATCCCTTGGTACTTCACATTGACCATGAAACACAGAGATAGCATCGGGATTGTATACAAAAGGCACAATGCCGACTTGAGTACAAGAAGAGTGACTCTTCTAAGAGATTGTGCTGTGAGTGGCTCCTGG
Source organism: Schistocerca americana (assembly GCF_021461395.2). Taxonomy (NCBI): domain Eukaryota; kingdom Metazoa; phylum Arthropoda; class Insecta; order Orthoptera; family Acrididae; genus Schistocerca; species Schistocerca americana. The sequence goes on along the minus strand of NC_060130.1, from coordinate 145,553,488 downwards.
GAGACCTGTATTACATTCCGATGCATCAGTGCAGGTTTACTGTATTTCTTGGACCTTCACATTGGCCATGAAACACAGAAATAGCATCAGGATATAATACAAAAGGCACAATGCCGACTTAAGTACAAAATGAGTGAATCTTCTAAGCGTTTGTGCTTTGAGCGGCTCCAGGAGACCAGAATTAGATTCCGATGCACCAGTGCAGGATTACTGTAATTCTTGGACCTTCACATTGACCATAATACACAGATATTGCATCGGGATTGAATACAACAGGCACAATGCTGACTTAAGTGCAAGAAGAATGAATCTTCTAAGAGTTTGTTCTTTGAGCGGATCCTGGGAGACCAGTATTACATCCCGAAGCATCAGTGCAGGTTTACTGTTTCCCTTTGACCTACACATTGACCTTGAAACACAAAAATTGCATCGGGATTGAATACAAAAGGCACAATGCCAACTTAAGTACAAGAAGAGTTGATCTTCTAAGAATTTGTGTTTCGAGCATCTCCTGGGAGACCAGTATTACATTCCGATGCATCAGTGCTGGTTTACTGTATCCCTTGGACCTTCGCATTGAGCATGAAACGCAGAAATTGCATCGTGATTGAATACAAAAGGCACAATACTGTCTGAAGTACAAGTAGGGTGGATCTTCTAAGAGTTTGTCCTTTGAACGGCTCCTGGGAGACCAGTATTAGATTCCGATGCATCAGTGCAGGGTTACTGTATCCCTTGGACCATCACTTTGACCATGAACCACAGAAATTGCATCGGGATTGAATACAACAGGCACAATTCCTACTTAATTACAAGAAGAGTGAATTTTTTAAGAGTTTATCTTTTGAACGGCTCCTGGGAGACAGTATTAGATTCCAAATGCCCAGTGCAGGTTGACTGTATTTCTTGTACCTTCACATTCACCATGAAACACAGACATTGCATCGGGATTGAATAGAAATGCACAAAGCCGACTTAAGTACAATAAGAGTAAATCTTCTAAGAAGTTTTGCTTTGAGCGGCCCCTTAGAGACCAGTATTACATTCCGATGCATCAGTGCAGGTTTACTGTATCCCTTGGACCTTCACATTGACCAAGAGACACAGATATTGCATAGGGATTGAATACAAAATGCACAATGCCGACTTAAGTACAAGAAGAGTGAGTCTACTTAGAGTTAGTGCTTTGAGCGGCTCCTGGGAGACCAGTACTACATTCCGATGCACCCGTGCAGGTTTACTGTTTCCCTGGGACCTTCACATTGACCATGAAACACAAAAATTGCATCGGTATTGAATACATAAGGCACAGTGCCGGCATAAGTACAAGGAGAGTGAGTCTTCTAAGAGTTTGTGCTTTGAGCGGCTCCTGGGAGCCCGGTTTTAGTGTCGGATGAACCAGGTCAGGGTTCCTGTTTCCCTTGGACCTTCACATTGACCGTGAAACACAGAAATTGCATCGGGATTAAATACAAATGGCACAATTCCTACTTAAGTAAAAGAAGAATGAATCTTCTAATAGTTTGAACTTTGAGCGGCTCCTGGGAGACCAGTATTAGATTCCGATGCACCTGTGCAGGTTTGCTATGTCACTTGGACATTCACACTGACCATGAAACACAGAAATTGCATCGGGATTAAATACAAAATGCACAATCCCGACTTAGGTACAAGCAGAGTGAATCTTCTAAGAGTTTGTGCTTTGAGCGGCTCCTGGGATACCAGTACTAGATTTCAATGCAACAGTATAAGTTTACTGTATCCCTTGGACTTTCACATTGACCTTGAAATAATGATATTGCATCGGGACTGAATACTAGAATACAATGCCGCCTTAAGTACAAGAAGAGTGAATCTTCTAAGAATTTGTGATTTGGAAGGCTCCTGGGACTAGAGTATTAGATTCCGATGCACCAGTGCGGGTTTACTGTATCCCTTGGACGTTCACACTGACCATGAAACACAGCAATTACATCGGGATTGAATACAATATATACAATCCTGGCTTAAGTACAAGCAGAGTGAATCCACTAAGAGTTAGTGCTTTGAGCGGCTTCTGGGAGACCAGTATTAGATTCCCAAGCACCAGTGCAGGTTTACTGTGACCCTTGGACCTTGAAATTGACCATGAAACACGGAAATTGCATCGGGTTTGAATACAAAATGCACTATGCCGACTTAAGTACAAGGTGAGTAAATTTTCTAAGATTTAGTGCTTTGAGCGGCGCCTGGAAGACCAGTATTAGATTCTGATGCTCCATTGCAGGTTTACTGTATCCCTTTGATCTTCACATTGACCATGAAACACAGAAATTGCATCGGGATTGAATACAAAAGGCACAATGTCGACTTAAGTACAAGAAGAGTGAATCTCCTAAAAGTTTGTGCTTTGAGCGGCTCCTGGGAGACCAGTATTAGATTCTGATGCACCGGTGCGGGTTTACTGTACCCTTTGGACCTTCACATTGACCATGAAATACAGAAATTGCATGGGAATTGAATACAATAGGCACCATTACACATTAAGTAGAGGAAGAGTGAGTTTTCTGAGAGTTAGGGTTTGAGCGGCTCCTGGGAGACCAGTATTACATTACGATGCGCCAGTGCAGGTTTACTGTATCCCTTGCACCTTCACATTGACTATGAAACACAGAAATTGCATCGGGATTGAACACAGTATGCTAAATGCCGTCTTCAGTACAAGTAGAGTGAATCTTCTAAGAGGTTGTGATTTGAGCTGGACCTGGGAGACCGCTTATAGAATCCGATGAACCTGTTCAGGTTTCCTGTTTCCCTTGGACCGTCACATTGACCATGGAACTCAGATATTGCAGCGGGATTGAATACAAAAGGCACAATGCCGACATTAGTACAAGAAGAGTGAATCTTCTAAGAGTTTATGTTTTGAGCGGCTCCTGGGAGACCAGTATTAGATTCCGATGCACCAGTCCAGGCTAACTGTATCCCTTGGATCTTCACATTAACCATAAAACACAGAAATTGCACCGGGATTGAATACAAAATGCATATTGCCGACTTAAGTACAAGAAGAGTGAATATTCTAAGAGTTTGTACTTTTAGCGGCTCCTGGGAGACCAGAAGTAGATTCCGATGCACCTGTGCAGGTTTACTGTATCACTTTGATCTTCACATTGTCCATGAAACACAGAAATTGCATCGGGATTGAATATAAAATGCACAATGTCGACTTAAGTACAAGAAGAGTGAATCTTCTAAAAGTTTGTGCTTTGAGCGGCTCCTGGGAGACCCGTATTAGATTTCGATGCACCACTGCGGGTTTACTGTATCCTTTGGACCTTCACATTGACCATGAAACACAGAACTTGCATCGAGATTGAATACAAAAGGGACATTGCCGGCGTAGGTACATGGAGAGTGAATCTTCTGAGAGTTTGAGAGTTGAACTGCTCCTGGGAGACCAGTATTTGATTCCGATGCTCCAGTGCAGGTTTACTATACCCCTTGGACCATCACATTGACCATGAAATACAGAAATTGCAGCGGGATTGAATACAAAAGGCACCATTCAAAATTAAGTAGAGGAAGAGTGAATTTTCTAAGAGTTAGGGCTTTGAGCGGCTCCTGGGAGACCAGTATTACATTTCGATGCGCCAGTGCAGGTTTACGGTATCCCTTGGACCTTCAAATTGACCATGAAACACAGAAATCGCATCGGGTTTGAATACAAGAGGCACAATGCCGACTTAAGTAAAAGAAGAGTGAATCTTCTAAGAGTTTGTGCTTTGAGCGGCTCCTGGGAGACCAATACTAGATTTCGATGCAACAGTGCAGGTTTTCTGTAACCCTTGGACCTTGTCATTGACCGTGAATCACAGAACTTGCATCTGGATTGAATACAGAAGTCACAATGCCAACCTAGGTACAAGAAGAGTGAATCTTCTAACGTTTGTGCTTCAAGCGGCTCCTGGGAGACCGTAATTAGATTCCGATGCACCAGTGCAGGTTTACTGTAACCCTTGGACCTTCACATTGACCATGAAACTCAGAACTTGCATCGAGATTGAATACAAAAGGGACAATGCCGACATAATTACAGGGAGAGTGATTCTTCTAAGAGTTTGGGTTCTGAGCGGCTCCTGGGACACCAGTACTAGAATTCGATGCAACAGTACAAGTTTAATGTATCCCTTGGACTTTCACATTGACCATGAAACACTGAAATTGCATCGGGACTGAATACTAGAAGATAATTCCGACTTAAGTACAAGAAGAGTGAATCTTCTAAGAATTTGTGCATTTCAGCGGCTTTTGCGAGACAAGTATTAGCATCCGATGCACCAGTGCAGGTTTACTGTATCCCTTGGACCTTCACATTGACCATGAAACACAGAAATTGCATAGGGTATATACAAAAGGCACAATGCCGACTTAAGTAATGAAGAGTGTATCTCCTAAGAGTTATAGCTTTGAGCGGCTCCTGGGAGACCTGTATCAGATTCCGACGCAAAAGTGCAGGTTTACTGTATCCCTTGCACCTTCACATTGATTATGAAACACAGAAATTGCATCGGGATTGAATACAATATGCTAAATGCCGTCGTCAATTCAAGAAGAGTGAATCTTCTAAGAGGTTGTGCATAGAGCTGCTCCTGGGAGACCGGTTTTAGAATCCGGTGCACCTGTTCAGGTCCCCTGTTTCCCTTGGACCTTCACATTGACCATGAAACACAGAAATTGCATTGGGATTGAATACAAAGGGCACAGTGCTTACTTAAGTACAAGAAGCATGAATCTTCTAAGAGCTTGTGTTTTGATCGGCTCCTCTGAGACCAGTATTTCTTTCCGATGCATCAGTGCAGGTTTAATGTATCCCTTGGACCTTCACATTGACCATGAAACTCAGATATTGCACAATGCCGACTTAAGTACAAGATGAGGGAATCTTCTAAGAATTTGCGCTTCGAGCCGCTCCAGGAGATAAGAATTAGATTCCGATGCACCAGTGCAGGTTCACTGTAATCCTTGGCCCTTCCCATTGACCATGAAACACAGATATCGCATCGGGATTGTATACGAAAGGCACAATGCTGGCTTAAGTAAAAGAAGAGTGAATCTTCTAAGGGTTTGTGTTTTCAGCGGCTCCTGGGGGACATGTATTGCATTCCAATGCATCAGTGCGGGTTTACTGTATCCCTTGGACCTTCATATTGACCATGAAACACAGGAATTGCATTGGGATTGAATACAAAAGACAAAATGCCGACTTAAGTAAAAGAAAAGAGAATCTTCTGAGAGTTTGTGCTTTGAGCGGCTCCTGGGAGACCAGTACGAGATTTCTATGCAACAGTACAGGTTTACTGTGACCCTTGGACCTTGCCATTGACCATGAATCACAGAAATTGCATCGGGATTGAATACAAATGCCACAACACCGACTTAAGTACAAGAAGTTTGATTCTTCTAAGTGTTTGTGCTTTGAGAGGCTCCTAGGAGACCAGTATTACATTCCGATGGATCAGAGCAGGTTTAGTGTATCCCTTGGACCTTCACATTGACCATGAAACACAGATATTGCATCGGGATTGAATACAAAAGGCACAATGCCAACTTAAGTACAAGAAGAGTGAATCATCTAATAGTTTGTGCTTTGAGCGGCGCCTGGGAGACCTGTATTAGATTCCGAAGCACCAGTGCAGGTTTACTGTATCCCTTGGACCTTCTCATTGACCATGAAACACAGAAATTGCATCGGGATTGAATACAAAATGAACAATGCCGCCTTAAGTGTTAGATGAGTAAATCTTCTAAGAGTTAGTGCTTTGAGCAGCTCCTGGGAGACCAGTATTAGATTCCGATGCACCAGTGCAGGTTTACTGTATCCCTTGGACCTTCACATTGACCATTAAACACAGACATTGCATCGGGATTGATACAAAAGGCACAATGTTGACTTACGTACATGAAGAGTGAAACTTCTAAAACTTAGTGCTATGAGCGGCTCCTGGGAGACCAGTATTAGATTCCGATGCACCAGTGCAGGTTTACTGTATATTTTGGACCTTCACATTGACCATGAAACACAGAATTTGCATCGAGATTGAATACCAAAGGGACAATGCCGACATAAAAACAAGGAGAGTGAATCTTCTAAGAGTTTGAGATCTGAGCGGCTCCTGGGAGACGGGTGAAACTAATAGGATTTTGTGCTTTGAGCGGCTCCTGGGAGACCATAATTAGATTTCGATGAACCAGTGCAAGTTTACTGTATCCCTTGGACTTTCACATTGACCATGAAGTACAGAAATTGCATCGGGATTTAATACAATAGGGACAATGCTAACTTAAGTACAAGAAGAGTGAATCCTCATTGAGTTTGAGCTTCGAGCGGCTCCTGGGAGACCGGTTCTAGAATTCGAAGCACCAGTGCAGATTTCCTGTATCCCTTGGTCCTTCACATTGACCATGAAACACAGAAATTGCATCGGGATTGAATACAAAAAGCACAATGCCGACTTAAGTACAAGAAGAGTGAATCTTCTAAGAATTTGTGCTTCGAGCGGCTCCTGGGAGACCAGTATTAGATTCCGATGCACCAGTGCAAGTTTACTGTATCCTTAAACCTTCACATTGGCCATGAAACACAGATATTGCATCGGGATTGAATACAAAACGCACAATGCCGACTTCAGTACAAGAAGGGTGAAACTACTTGGAGTCTGTGCTTTGAGCGGCTCCTGGGAGACCATAATTAGATTTCGATGAACCAGTGCATGTTTACTGTATCCCTTGGACTTTCACATTGACCATGAAACACAGAATTTGCATCGGGATTGAATACAAAAGGCACAATGCTAACTTAAATACAAGAAGAGTGAATCCTCTAAGAGATTGAGCTTCGAACGGCTCCTGGGAGACCGGTTTCAGAATCCGATGCGCCAGTGCAGGTTTCCTGTATCTCTTGGACCCTCACATTGACCATGAAACACAGAAATTGCATCGGGATTGATTACAAAATGCACAATACCGACTTATGTACAAGAAGAGTGCATCCTCTAAGAGTTTATGATTTGAACGGCTCCTGGGGGACAAGTATTACATTTCCATGCATCAGTGCAGGTTTACTGTATCCCTTAGACCTCCACATTTACCATGAAACACAGAAATTGCAGCGGAATTGAATACAATAGGCTAAATGCCGACTTATGTACACGAAGAGTGGATCTTCTGAGAGTTTGTGCTTTGGGCGGCTCCTGTGAATACGGTATTAAAAACCGATTCGCCAGTGCAGGTTTTCTGTATCCCTCGGACCTTGTCATTGACCATGAACGACAAATATTGCATCGGGATTCAATACAAAAACCACAATGCCAACTTATGTACAAGAACAGTGAATCTTCTAACAGTTTGTGCTTCGAGCGGCTCCTGAAAGACCAGAATCAGATTCCGAAGCACCAGTGCATGTTTACTGTAACCCTTCGACCTTAACATTGACCATAAAACACAGAAATTGCATCGGCATTGATTACAAAAGGCACAATGCTGACTTATGTACAAGAAGTGTGAGTCTTCTAAGAGGTTGTGCTTTGAGTGGCTCCTGGGAGACCAGTATTACATTCTAATGCATCAGTGCAGGCTTACTGTATCCCTTGGACCTTCACAATAACCATGAAACACAGAAATTGCATCGGGATTGAATACAAAAGGCACAATGCCGACTTAAGTACAAGAAGAGTGAATCTTCTAAGAGGCTGTGCTGTGAACGGCTCCTGGGAGACCAGGATTAGATTCCGATGCACCAGTGCGGGTTCACTGTATTCCTTGGTCCCTCACATTGACTATGAAACACAGGAATTGCTTCGGGATTGAATCCAAAATTCACAATGCCGACTTAAGTACAAGAAGAGTGAATCTTCTAAGAGTTTGTGCTTCGAGCGGCTCCTATGAGACCAGTATTAGATTCCGATGCACCAGTGCAGGTTTACTGTATCCCTTGGACCTTCAAATTGATCATGAAACCCAGAAATAGGATCGGGATTGAATACCAAAGGCATATAGCCGACTTAAGGGCAAGAGGCGTGAATCTTCTAAGAGTTTGTGCTTCGAGCGGCTCCTGGGAGACAAGTATTACATTCCCATGCTTCGGTGCAGGATCACTGTATCCCTTGGACCTTCAGATTGACCATGAAACACAGAAATTCCATCGGGATCGAATAAGAATGGCACAATGCCGACTAAGTACAAGAGGTATGATTCTTCTAAGAGTTTGTCCTTTGAACGGCTCCTGGGAGACCCGTATTAGGTGAATCCTCTAAGAGTTTGTGCTTTGAACTTCTCCTGGGAGACCAGGATTCGATTCCGATGCACCTATGCAGGTTTACTGCATCCCTTGGATCTTCACATTGACCATGAAACACAGAAATTGCAATTGGATTGAATACAGAAGGCACAATGCAGACTTAAGTACAAGAAGATTGAATCTTATAAGAAGTTTTGTCTTAAGCGGCTCCTGGGAGATCAGTATTATATCTCGATGCATCAGTGCAGGTTTACTGTATCCCTTGGACCTTCACATTGACCGAGAAACACAGAAATTGCATCGGGTTTGAATACAAAAGGCAGAATGCCGACATAAGTGCAAGAAGAGTGAATCTTCTAAGACTTTTTTATTTGAGCGGCTCCTAGGAGACCAGTATTAGATTCCGATGCACCAGTGCAGGTTTACTGTATCCCTTGGACCTTCAAATTGGCCATGAAACCCAGAAATAGGATCGGGATTGAATACCAAAATCACATAGCCGACTTAAGGACAAGAAGAGTGAATCTTCTAGGAGTTTGTGCTTCGAGCGGCTCCTGGGAGACAAGTATTACATTCCCATGCATCAGTGCAGATTTACAGTATCCCTTGAACCTTCACATTGACCATGAAACACAGAAATTGCATCGGGATTGAATACGAAAGGCACAATGCCGACTTAAGTACAAGATGAGTGATTCTTCTAAGACTTTGTCCTTTGAACGGCCCCTGGGAGACCCGTATTAGGTGAATCGTCTAAGAGTTTGTGCTTTGAACTTCTCCTGGGAGACCATTATCGATTCCGATTGACCAATGTTGGTTAACTGTATCCCTTGGATCTTCACATTGACCATGAAACACAGAAATTGCATCGGGATTGAATACAAAAGGCACAATGGCGACTTAAGTACAAGACGAAAGAATCTTCTATGAGTTTGTCCTTTGAACGGCACCTGGGAGACCAGTATTAGATTCCGATGCACCAGTGCAGGTTTACTGTATCTCTTGGACCTCCATATTGACCATGAGACACAGAAATTGCATCGGGATTGAATACAAAAGGCACAATGCCGACTTAGGTACAAGAAGAGTGAATCTTCTAAGAGTCTGTGCTGTGAACGGCTCCTGGGAGACCAGTATTAGATTCCGATGCACCAGTGCAGGTTTACTGTATCGCTTTGACCTTCACATTGACCATGAAACACAGAAATAGCAACGGGATTGAATACAAAAGGCAGAATGCCGACTTATGCACAAGAAGAGTGATTCTTCTAAGAATTTGAGCTTCGAGCGGCCGCTGTAAGGCCAGTATTGCATTCTGATGCATCAGTGCAAGTTTACTGTTTCCCTGGGACATTCACAATGACCATGAAACACAGAAATTTTATCGGTATTGTATACAAAATCCACAATGCCGACTTATGTACAAGAACGGTGAATCTTCTAAGAATTTGTCCATTGAACGGCTCCTGGAAGACCTGTATTAGATTCTGTTGGACCAGTGCTGGTTTACAGTACGCCTTGGATCTTCACTATGACCATGAAACTCAGAAATTGCATCGGGATTGAACACAAAATACACAATGCCGCCTTAACAACAAGAAGAGAGAATATTCTAAGAAGTTTTGCCTTGATCGGTTCCTGGGACACCAGTATTAGATTCCGATGCATCACTGCAGGTTTACTGTATCCCTTGGACCTTCACATTGACCATGAAACACAGAAATTGCATCAGGACTGAATACAAAAGGCACAATGCCGGCTTAAGTACAAGAAGAGTAAATCTTCCAAGAGTTAGTGACTTGAGCGGCTCCTGGGAGACCAGTATTAGATTCCAATGCACCAGTGCTGGTTTACTGTAACCCTTGGACCCTCGCATTGACCATGAAACACAGAAATTGCATCTGAATCTAATACAAAAGGCACAAGGCCGACTTAAGTACAAGAAGAGTGAATCTTCAAAGAGTTTGTGCTTTGAGTGGTTCGTGGGAGACCAGTATTAGATTCAGATGCGTCAGTGCAGGGTTACTGTATCCCTTGGACCTTCACATTGACCATGAAACACAGAAATAGCAACGGGATTGAATAAAAAGGGCAGTTTGCCAACTTAAGTGTAAGAGGAGTGATTCTTCTAAGAGTTTGTGCTTCAAGCGGCTCCTGGGAGACCAGTATTACATTCCGATGCATCAGTGCAGGTTTACTGTATCCCTTGGACATTCACATTGACCATGAAACACAGAACTGTTATCGGGTTTGAATATAAAAACCAAAATTATGACTTAAGGACTGGAAGAGTGAATCTTCTAAGCGTTTGTCTTTTGAACGGCTCCTGGGAGACCAGTATTATATTCCGATGGAGCAGTGCTGGTTTACTGAATCCCTTGGATCTTCACATTGTCCATGAAACACAGAAATCGCATCGGGATTGAATACAAAAGCACAATGCCGACTTAAGTAAAAGAAGAGTGAATCTTCCAAGGGATTGTCTTTTGAAAGGCTCCTGGGACACCAGCAATGGATTCCGATGCACCAGTGCAGGTTTACTGTATCTCTTGCACCTTCACTTTCACCAGGAAACACAGAAATTGCATCAGGATTGAATACAAGAGGCATAATGCCGACTAAAGTACTAGAAGAGTGAATCTTCTAAGTGTTTGTGCTTTGAGCGGCTCCTGGGAGACCAGTATTACAGTCCGATGCATCAGTGCAAGTTTACTGTCTCGCTTGGACCTTCACATTTGTAATGAAACACAGATATTGCATCGGGATTGAATACAAAGGGCACAATGCCGACATTAGTACAAGAAGAGTGAATCTTCTAAGAGTTTATGCTTCGAGCGGCTCCTGGGAGACCAGTATTAGGGTTAGGTTAGTGTTGTTTTCACGTCCCGTCGACAACGAGGTCATTAGAGACGGAGCACAAGCTCGTGTTAGGGAAGGACGAGGAAGGAAATCGGCCGTGCCCTTTCAAAAGGAACCATCCCGGCATTTGCCTGAAACGATTTAGGGAAATCACGGAAAACCTAAATCTGGATGGCTGGAGACGGGATTGAACCGTCGTCCTCCCGAATGCGAGTCCAGTGTGCTAACTACTGCGCCACCTCGCTCGGTGAGACCAGTATTAGATTCCGATGCACCAGTCCAGGCTAACTGTATCCCTTGGACCTTCACATTGACAATGAAACACAGAAATGTTATTGGGATTGAATACAAAGTCAACAATGCCGACTTAGGTACAAGAAGAGTGAGTCTTCTAAGAGTTTGTTCTTTGAACGGCTCCTGGGAGACCTGTATTAGATTCTGATGCACCAGTCCAGGGAAACTGTATCCCTTGGACCTTCACATTGACCATGAAACACAGAAATTGTTTCGGGATTGAATACTAAAGGCACAAAGCCGACTTAAGTACAAGAAGAGTGATTCTTCTAAGTGTTTGTGCTTGGAGCGGCTCCTGGGAGATCAGTATTATACTCCGATGCACCAGTGCAATTTTACTGCATCCCTTGGACCTTCACATTGACCATGAACCACAGAAATTGCATCGGGATTGAATACAAAAGGCACAATGCAGACTTAAGTAAAAGAAGAGTGAATCTTCCAAGAGATTGTCTTTTGAAAGGCTCCTGGGACGCCAGTATTGGATTCCGATGCGCCAGTGCAGGTTTACTGTATCTCTTGCACCTTCACATTCACCAGGAAACACAGAAATTGCATCGGGATTGAATACAAGGGGCATAATGCCGACTAAAGTACTAGAAGAGTGAATCTTCTAAGGGTTTTATGATTTGCGCGGCTCCTGGCAGAACAGTATTAGATTCCGATGCATCAGTGCAGGTTTACTGTCTCCCTTGCACCTTACATTGACCAATAAAGACAGTTATTGCATCGGGATTGAAGTCAAAAGGGACAGTGCCAACTTAAGTCCAAGAAGAGTGAATCTTTTAAGAGTTTGTGTTTTGAGCGGTTGCTGGGTGACCAGTATTAGATTCCAATGCACCAGCGCATGTTTACTGTATACCTTGGACCTTCACATTGATCATGAAACACAGAGATTGCATCGCGATTGAATACAAAAGCTCAATGCCGCCTTAAGTACAAGAAGAGTGAATCTTCAAAGAGTTTGTGCTTTGGGCGGCTCCTGGGAGACCAGTATAAAATCCGATGCATCAGCGCAGGGTTACTGTATCTCTTGGACTTTCACATGGACCATGAAACACAGAAATTGTATCGGGATTGACTACAAAAGGCACAATGACGACTAAAGAATAGGGAAGAGTGAATGTTCTAAGAGTTCTTGCTTTGAGCGGCTGCTGGGAGACCAGTATTAGATTCCGATGTACCAGTGCTTTTTTACTGTATCCCTGGGACCTTCACATTGACCTTAGAAACACTGAAATTGCATCGGGATTGAATACAAAACGAACAATGCCGACTTAAGTACAAGAAGAGTGAATCTTCTAAGAGTTTGTTCTTTGAGCGGCTCCTGGGAGACCAGTATTAGATTCCGATGCACCAGTGCAGGTTTACTGTATCCCTTGGACCTTCACAATGACCATGAAACCAGAAATTGCAACGGGATTGAATACAAATGGCACAATGCCGACTGAAGTGATAGAAGAGTGAGTCTTCTAACAGTTTGTGCTTTGAGCGGCTCCTGGGAGACCAGTATTAGATTCCGATGCACCAATGCAGGTTTTCTGTATCCCTTGGACCTTCATACTAACCATAAAACACAGAAATTGCACCGGGATTGAATACAAAATGCATATTGCCGACTTAAGTACAAGAAGAGTGAATCTTCTAAGAGTTTGTGCTTTGAGCGGTTCCTGGGTGACCAGTATTACATTCCGATGCACCAGTGCCGGTTTACAGTATCTCTTGGACCTTCACATTGACCATGAAACACAGAAATTGTATCGGGATTGAATACAAAATGCACAGTGCTCACTAAAGTACAAGAAGAGTGAATCTTCTAAGACCTTGTGCTTTTACCGACTCCTGGGAGACGAGTATTAGATTCCGATACACCAGTCCAGGCTAACTGTATCCCTTGGACCTTCACATTGACCATGATACACAGAAAGTTCGTCGGGATTTAATACAAAAAGTTACAAAGCCAACTTAAGTACAAGAAGAGTGATTCCTTCCAAGTGTTTGTGCTTGAAGCGGCTCCTGGGAGACCAGTATTATACTCTGATGCACCAGTGCAAGTTTATAGTATCCCTTGGACCTTCACATTGACCATGAACCACAGGAGGTGCATCGGGATTGAATACAAGGGGCACAATGCCCACTTAAGTACAAGAAGAGTGAATCTTCGAAGGGTTTTTGCTTTGAGCGGCTCCTGGGAAACCAGTATTAGATTCCGATGCACCAGTGGAGGTTTACTGTATCCCTTGGACTTCACATTGACCATGAAACACAGAAATAGCATCGGGATGTCATACAAAAGGCACAATGCCGCTTTAAGTTTAAGAAGAGTGAATCTTCTAAGAGTTTGTGTTTGAGCAGCTCCTGGGAGACCAGTGTTAGATTCCGATGCACCAGTGCTGGTATATTGTATCCCTTGGACCATCACATTGACCATGAAACACAGAACGTGGAGCGGGATTGAATACAAAAACCACAATGCTGTCTTAAGTACAAGATGACTGAATCGTCTTAGACTTTGTGGTTTGTGCGGCTCCAGGGAGACCAGTATTTGATTCCGATGCACCAGTGCAGGTTTACTGTATCCCTTGGAATTTAACATTGACCAAGACACGTAGAAATTGCATCGGGATTGAATACAAAATCCACAATGCCGACTTACATACAAGATAACTGAATCGTCTAAGGGTTTGTGGTTTGAGCGGCTCCAGGGAGACCAGTATTAGATTCCGATGCACCAGTGCGGGTTTACTGTATCCCTTGGACATTCACATTGACCATGAAACACAGAACTGTTATCGGGTTTGAATTTAAAAACCAAAATTATGACTTAAGGACTAGAAGAGTGAATCTTCTAAGCGTTTGTCTTTTGAACGGCTCCTGGGAGACCAGTATTATATTCCGATGGAGCAGTGCTGGTTTACTGAATCCCTTGGATCTTCACATTGTCCATGAAACACAGAAATCGCATCGGGATTGAATACAAAATCACAATGCCGACTTAAGCAAAAGAGGAGTTAATCTTCCAAGAGATTGTCTTTTGAAAGGCTCCTGGGACACCAGTAATGGATTCCGATGCACCAGTGCAGGTTTACTGTATCTCTTGCACCTTCACTTTCACCAGGAAACACAGAAATTGCATCGGGATTGAATACAAGAGGCATAATGCCGACTAAAGTACTAGAAGAGTGAATCTTCTAAGTGTTTGTGCTTTGAGCGGCTCCTGGGAGACCAGTATTACAGTCCGATGCATCAGTGCAAGTTTACTGTCTCGCTTGGACCTTCATATTTGTAATGAAACACAGATATTGCATCGGGATTGAATACAAAAGGCACAATGCCGACATTAGTACAAGAAGAGTGAATCTTCTAAGAGTTTATGCTTCGAGCGGCTCCTGGGAGACCAGTATTAGGGTTAGGTTAGTGCTGTTTTCACGTCCCGACGACAACGAGGTCATTAGAGACGGAGCACAAGCTCGTGTTAGGGAGGACGGGGAAGGAAATCGGCCGTGCCCTTTCAAAAGGAACCATCCCGGCATTTGCCTGAAACGATTTAGGGAAATCACGGAAAACCTAAATCTGGATGGCTGGAGACGGGATTGAACCGTCGTCCTCCCGAATGCGAGTCCAGTGTGCTAACTACTGCGCCACCTCGCTCGGTGAGACAAGTATTAGATTCCGATGCACCAGTCCAGGCTAACTGTATCCCTTGGACCTTCACATTGACAATGAAACACAGAAATGTTATTGGGATTGAATACAAAGTCAACAATGCCGACTTAGGTACAAGAAGAGTGAGTCTTCTAAGAGTTTGTTCTTTGAACGGCTCCTGAGAGACCAGTATTAGATTCTGATGCACCAGTCCAGGGAAACTGTATCCCTTGGACCTTCACATTGACCATGAAACACAGAAATTGTTTCGGGATTGAATACTAAAGGCACAAAGCCGACTTAAGTACAAGAAGAGTGATTCTTCTAAGAGTTTGTGCTTGGAGCGGCTCCTGGGAGACCAGTATTACACTCCGATGCACCAGTGCAATTTTACTGCATCCCTTGGACCTTCACATTGACCATGAACCACAGAAATTGCATCGGGATTGAATACAAAAGGCACAATGCAGACTTAAGTAAAAGAAGAGTGAATCTTCCAAGAGATTGTCTTTTGAAAGGCTCCTGGGACACCAGTATTGGATTCCGATGCGCCAGTGCAGGTTTACTGTATCTCTTGCACCTTCACATTCACCAGGAAACACAGAAATTGCATCGGGATTGAATACAAGGGGCATAATGCCGACTAAAGTACTAGAGGAGTGAATCTTCTAAGGGTTTTATGATTTGCGCGGCTCCTGGCAGAACAGTATTAGATTCCGATGCATCAGTGCAGGTTTACTGTCTCCCTTGCACCTTACATTGACCAATAAAGACAGTTATTGCATCGGGATTGAAGACAAAAGGGACAGTGCCAACTTAAGTCCAAGAAGAGTGAATCTTTTAAGAGTTTGTGTTTTGAGAGGTTGCTGGGTGACCAGTATTAGATTCCGATGCACCAGCGCATGTTTACTGTATACCTTGGACCTTCACATTGATCATGAAACACAGAGATTGCATCGCGATTGAAAACAAAAGCTCAATGCCGCCTTAAGTACAAGAAGAGTGAATCTTCAAAGAGTTTGTGCTTTGGGCGGCTCCTGGGAGACCAGTATAAAATCCGATGCATCAGCGCAGGGTTACTGTATCTCTTGGACTTTCACATGGACCATGAAACACAGAAATTGTATCGGGATTGACTACAAAAGGCACAATGACGTCTAAAGTATAGGGAAGAGTGAATGTTCTAAGAGTTTGTGCTTTGAGCGGCTGCTGGGAGACCAGTATTAGATTCCGATGTACCAGTGCTTTTTTACTGTATCCCTGGGACCTTCACATTGACCTTAGAAACACTGAAATTGCATCGGGATTGAATACAAAACGAACAATGCCGACTTAAGTACAAGAAGAGTGAATCTTCTAAGAGTTTGTGCTTTGAGCGGTTCCTGGGTGACCAGTATTACATTCCGATGCACCAGTGCCGGTTTACAGTATCTCTTGGATCTTCACATTGACCATGAAACACAGAAATTGTATCGGGATTGAATACAAAATGCACAATGCACACTAAAGTACAAGAAGAGTGAATCTTCTAAGACCTTGTGCTTTTACCGACTCCTGGGAGACCAGTATTAGATTCCGATGCACCAGTCCAGGCTAACTGTATCCCTTGGACCTTCACATTGACCATGATACACAGAAAGTTCATCGGGATTTAATACAAAAAGTTACAAAGCCGACTTAAGTACAAGAAGAGTGATTCCTTCCAAGTGTTTGTGCTTGAAGCGGCTCCTGGGAGACCAGTATTATACTCTGATGCACCAGTGCAATTTTATAGTATCCCTTGGACCTTCACATTGACCATGAACCACAGGAGGTGCATCGGGACTGAATACAAGAGGCACAATGCCCACTTAAGTACAAGAAGAGTGAATCTTCGAAGGGTTTGTCCTTTGAGCGGCTCCTGGGAAACCAGTATTAGATTCCGATGCACCAGTGGAGGTTTACTGTATTCCTTGGACTTCACATTGACCATGAAACACAGAAATAGCATCGGGATTTCATATAAAAGGCACAATGCCGTTTTAAGTTTAAGAAGAGTGAATCTTCTAAGAGGTTGTGCTTTTGAGCAGCTCCTGGGAGACCAGTGTTAGATTCCGATGCACCAGTGCTGGTTTATTGTATCTCTTGGACCATCACATTGACCATGAAACACAGAACGTGGAGCGGGATTGAATACAAAAACCACAATGCTGTCTTAAGTACAAGATGACTGAATCGTCTTAGACTTTGTGGTTTGTGCGGCTCCAGGGAGACCAGTATTTGATTCCGATGCACCAGTGCAGGTTTACTGTATCTCTTTGTCCGTCACATTGACCATGAGAGAAACTGGCAGGAAACACGATGACTCTCTCATGGTAGTCAATGCCTCGTCATCAGCGAGAATTGCATCAGCAGATTCAAGAAACCCCTTGGCCAGAGTAGCGATATATCTTTAAAGATACACAACTAGTGGCTTATCGCTTCAGGCAGACTGGCCACGGTATCTAAAAAGTGTGTGTTTGGGTGATCAACTGGCAGTAATCACTATGACTCTAATGAGGTAGTCAATGCTCGTCTCCAGCAGAATCACATCAGCAACCTCAAGAACCCCTGGCATGAGTAACGATGTTCCTCTTAAGATAAACAGCTACTGGCGTATCTCTTCGGGCGGACTGGTTACAGTATCAAAAAATGTGTATTTGGGTGAGCAGCTGGCTGGAATCAATATGACACTCTTAAGGTAGCCAATGCTCGTCAACAGTTGAATCACATCCTCAAAGTCAATAAACCCCTGGCTAGTGAAACGATGTTACTCTTAAGATACACAACTAGTGGCGCATCGCTTCAGGGAGACTGGACACAATATCTAAAAAATGTGTAGTAGAGCGAGCAACTAACAGGAATCACTGAGACTCTCTTAAGGTAGACAATGCCTCGTCACCAGGAGAGAGACATCTTCAAAGTCAGGAAACCCCTGGCAAGAGTAACGATGTTTCACTTAAGATACACAACTTGTGGCGTATCGCTTCGTTCAGACTGACCACAGTATCTAAAAAATGTGTATTTGGGTGTGCTACTGGCAGAAATCACTATGACTCCCCTAAGGTAGCCAAAGCCTCGGCACCAGTAGAATGACATCTTAAAAGTCAAGAAAACCCAGGCGTGAGTTAAGATGTTTCCCTTAAGATACACTACTAGTGGTGCATCACTTCTGGCAGACTGACCACAGTATCAGTAAGATGTGTATTTGTGTGAGCAACTGGCAGGAATCACTATGACTCTCTTAAGGTAGCTAATGTCTCGTCACCTGTAGAATGACATCTTCAAAGTCAAGAAAACCCTGGCATGAGTTAACATGTTTCACTTAAGATACACAAATAGTGGCGTATCGCTACGCGCACTCTAGCCACAGTATCTAAAAAATATGTATTTGGGTGAGCAACTGTGATGAATCACTACAACTCTCTTTAGGTAGGCCATGCCTCGTCACCAGTAGAATCACATCATCAAAGTAAAGAAAACCCTGGCAAGAGAAACGATGTTTCTCTAAAGATACACAACTAGGGGCGTATGGCTTCGAGTGGACTGTATTTGGGTGAGCAAGCAACAGGAACTCTAAGACTATCAATTTCTCGTCACGAGAGGAATCACATCAGCAACTTCAAGAAACTCATAGCAAGAGTAACAATGTTTCTCCTAAGACAGACAACTAGTGGCGTATCGTTTTAGGCTGACTGCCCACCGTATCTAAAAAAAGTGTATTTGGGTGAACAGCTGGCAGGAATAACTATGACTCTCTTATGGTAGCCAATGCTTCTTCAACAGTGAAATCACATCATCAAAGTCAAGAAACCCCTGGCATGAGTAACTATGTTTCTCTTAAGATACACAACTAGTGGCGTATCGCTTCCAGCAGACTGGCCACGGTATCTATAAAATGTGTATTTGGGTGAGTAACTAACAGGAACAATCATGGCTCCCCTAAGGTAGCCAAAGGCTCGTCACCAGCGAGAAACACATCAGCTACTTCAAGAAACCCCTGGCAAGAGTAACAATGTTTGTCTAGAGATACACAACTAGTGGCGTATTGCTTCTGGCAGACTGGCCACAGTATCTAAAAAATTTGTATTTGTTTGAGCAACTCGCGGGAATCACTATGACTCTCTTAAGGTAACGAATGCCTCGTCTCCATTTGATTCACATCTTCTAAGTCAAGGAACCCCTTGCAAGAGTGACGTTGTTTCTCTTAAGATACATAACTAGTGGCGTATTGCTTCAGGCAGGCTTGCCACAGTATCTAAGAAATGTGTATTTCGGTGAGCTACTGTCAGGAATCACTACGACTCTCTTAAGGTAGTCAGTGCCTCGTTACCAGTAGAATCACATCTTCAAAGTCAAGGAAGACCTGGCAGGAGTAACGACGTTTCACTTAAGACACACAACAAGTGGCGTATGGTTTCTAGCAGACTGGCTACAGTAACTAAAAAACGTGTATTTGGGTGGTCAACTGGCAGGAATCAATATGACCCTCTAAAGGTAGACACGGCCTCGTCTCCAGCAGAATCACATCGGCAACTACAAAAACCCCTGACAAGAGTAACGATGTTCCCCTTAAGATAAAGTGCTAGTGGCGTATCGCTTCAGGCAGACTGCCCACAGTATCTAAAAAATGTGTAATTGGGTGAGCAAATGGCAGGAATCACTATGACTCTCTTAAGGCAGTCAATGCCTCGTCACCAGTAGAATCACATCTTCAACGTCAAGAAACCCCTGGTAAGAGTAACGATGTTTCTCTTAAGATACACAACAATTGGCGTCACCCTTCATGCAAACTTTCCACTGTATATAAAAAATTTGTATTTGAGTGAGCAACTGGCAGGAATCACTATGACTCTCTTAAGGTGGCCAATGCCTCGTCACAAGTAGAATCACATCAGCACCTACAAGAAACCCATGGCAAAAGTATTGATGTTCCCCTTAAGATAAACAGCTAATGGCGTATCTCTTCGGCCAGACTGGCCACTGTATCTAAGAAATGTGTGATAGGGTGAGCAACTAACAGGAATCACTAAGCCTCGTCACCAGGGAGGATCACATCAGAGACTGCAAAAAACGCCTGGCAAGAGTAACACTGTTTCTCTAAAGATACACAACAAGTGGCGTATAGCTTCAGGCAGGCTGGCCAAACTATCTAAAAAACGTGTATTTGGAAGAGCAACTGGCAGAAATCACTATGACTCTCTTAAGGTAGCCAATGCATCGTCACCAGTTGAGTCACATCAGCAACTTCCAGAAACTACTAGCAAGAGTAACAATGTTTCTCTGAATATTAACTACTAGTGGCGTATCGTTTCAGGCAGACTGGCCCAGTGTCTAAGGAACGTGTATTTGGGTGACCAACTACCAGGAATCACTACGACTCTCTTAACGTAGCCTGTGCCTCGACACCACTATAATCACATCTGCAAAGTCAAGAAAGCCCTGACAAGAGTAGCGATGTTTCTCATAACATACACAACTAGTGGCGTATAGCTTCAGAAAGTCTGGCCACAGTATCTAAAAGATGTAAATTTGGGTGAGCAACTGGCAGGAATCACTAACACTCTCTTAAGGTAACCAATGCCTCGTCAACAGTAGAATCAGATCAGCAACTTAAGGGAACTCCTTGCAAGAGTAATAATGTTTCTCTTAAGATAAACAACTAGTGGCGTATCGCTTCAGGCAGACTGGCCACAGTATCTAAGAAATATGTATTTGGGTTAACAACTGGCAGGAATCACTATGCCTCTCTTAAGGTAGCCAATGCATCGTCACCAGTAGAATCACACCTTCAAAGTACGGAAACCCCTGGCAAGAGTACAGATGTTTCTCTTAAAATACACAACTAGTGGCGTATCGCATCAGGCAGACTGGCCACTGTATCTAAGAAATGTGTATTTGGGTGAGCCACTGGCAGGAAACATTATGACTCTCTTAAGCAAGAAAGTGCCTCATCAACCTCAGATTCACGTCTGCAACTTCAAGGAACACCTGGCAACAGTAACAATGTTCCTCTTAAGATACCCTACTAGAGGCGTATCGCTTCAGGCAGACTGGCTACAGTATCTAAAAGATGTATATTTGGGTGAGCAAATGGTAGGAATCACTACGACTCACTTGAGATAGATAATGCCTCCTCACCAGTAGAATCTCATCACCAACTTTGAGAAATACCTGGCATGAAAAACGATCTTTCTCTTAAGATAAACATCTGGTGGCGTATCTCATCGGGCAGACTGGCCACAGTATCTAAAAAATTTGTATTTGGACGAGGAACTGGCAGGACATACTATGAGTCTCTTAAGGTAGCCAATGCCTCGTCACCAGTGGAATAACATCAGCAACTTCAAGAAACCCCTGGCAGGAGTAACGATATTTCTCTTAAGATAAACAACTAGTGGCGTAGCGCTTCAGGCAGACTTGCCACAGTATCTAAAAATGTGTATTGGGTGAGCAACTAGCAGGAATGACTATGAGTCTCTTAAGATAGCCAATGCCTCGTCAACAGTGGTATCACAGCTGAAACTTATAGACACCCCTAGCTAGAGTAATGATGTTTCTCTTCAGATAAATGACTAGTGGCGTATCGCCTTGGGCAGGCTGGCAACGGTATCTATAAAATGTGTATTTACCTGAGCAACTGGCTGGAATCACTATGACTCTCTTAAGATAGCCAATGCCCCGCCACCAGTAGAATCACATCAGCAACTTCAAGAAACCCCTGGCCAGAATATCGATGTTTCTCTTAAGATTAACAACTAGTGGCCTATTGCTTCGGGCAGACTGGAACAGTATCTAAAAATGGTGTGTTTGGTTGAGCAACTATATCAGGTATCTCTGTGACTATCTTAAGGAAGCCATTGCCTCGTCACCAGTAGAACCACATCAACAACTTCAAGAAACCCCTGGATAAAATAACAATGTTTCCCTTAAGATATAAAACTAGTGGCGTATTGAGCAACTGGCAGGGATAAATATGACTCTCCTAAGGTAGCCAATGCCTCGTCATCAGTTGAATCACTTGAAGAACTTCAAGTAACCCTGGCAAGGTAACGATGTTACTCTTAAGATTATCAACTAGTGGCGTATCGCTTCGAGAAGACTGACCGCAGTATCTAAAAAAACGTGTATTAGGTTCAGCAACTGGCAGGAATCACAATGACTCTATTAAGGTAGCCAATGCTTCGTCACCAGTAGAATCACATCTACAACGGCAAGAAACCCCTGGCAAGGGTAACGATGTTTCTCTTAAGATAATCAACTTGTGGCTTATCTCTTCGGGCAGACCGGCCACAGCATCTGTTAAATTTAAATGACACTCTTAAGGTAGCCAATGCCTTTTCAACAGTAGAATCACGTCTTCAAAGTCAAGAAACCCCTGGCTAGAGTAACGATGTTCCTCTTAAGATACACATCTAATATCGTATCGCTTCGTGCAGACTGGCAAAAGTATCTAAAAATGTGTATTTTGGTGGGGAACTGACAAGATTCACTAGGACTCTCTTAAGGTAGCCAATGCCTCATCACCAGTAGAATCACATCTTCCAAGTCAAGAAACCCCTATCAAGAGTAACGATGTTCCCCTTTAGATAAACAACTAGTGGCGTACCTCTTTGGGCAGACTGGCCACAGTATCTAAAAAATGTGTATTTGGCTGAGCAACTGGCAGGAATCACTATGACTCTCTTAAGGTAGCCAATGCCTCATCACCAGTAGATTCACATTTTTAAGGTCAAGAAAACTTTGGCAAGAGTAACGATGTTTCTCTTAAGATACACATCTAGTGGTGTATCCCTTCAAGCAGACTGGCCGCAGTATCTAAAAAGTGTGTATTTGGGTGAGGAGCAGGCCAGCATCACTATGACTCTCTTAGGCTAGCCAATGCTTCGTCGGCAGTAGAATCACATCTTCAAAGTCAAGAAATCCCTGGCAAGAGTAACGATGTTCCGCTTCAGATAAACAGCTAGTGGCGTACCTCTTCGGGCAGACTGGCCACTGTATCTAGAAATGTGTATTTTGGTGAGCATCATTCAGGATTCACTATGACTCTCTTAAGGTATCCAATACCGTGTCACCAGTAGAATCACATCTTCGAAGTCAAGACACCCCTGGCAATAGTAACGATGTTTCTCTTAAGATACACAACTGGTGGCGTATCGCATCAGGCAGCCTTGCCACAATATCTAAATAATGTGTTTTAGGGTGAGCAGCTGGCAAGAATCACTATGACTCTCTTAAGGTAGTCAGTGCCTCGTCACTAGTAGAATCACATCAGCAACTTCAAGAAACCCCTGGCAAGAGTAACAGTGTTTCTCTTAAGATTAACAACTAGTGGCGTATCGGTTCAGGGAGACTGGCCACAGTATCTAAAAAATGTGTATTTGGGTGCGCAACTGGCAGGAATCACTATGATTCTCTTAAGGTAGCCAATGCCTCGTCGTCAGTCGAATCACTTCAAGATCTTCAAGACACACTGGCAAGACTACCGATGTTTCTCGTAAGATTAACTAGTGGTGGCGTATCACTTCGAACACACTGGCAGCAGCAGCAGCAGCAGCAGCAGCAGCAGCAGCAGCAGCAGCAGCAGTATTTAAAAAGCGTGTATTTTGTCAACAACTGGCAGGAATCACTATGGCTCTCTTAAGGTAGCCAATGCATCGTCACCAGTAGAATCACATCAACCACTTCTAGTAACCCCTGGCATGAGTAACGATCTTTCTCTTCAGATAAACAACTAGTATCAAATGTCATCGGTCAGACTGGCCACAGTATATACAAAATTTGTATTTGGATGAGCAACTGGCAGGAATAAGTATGACTCTCTTAAGGCAGCCAATACCTCGTCACCAGTAGACTCACATCTTCAAAGTCAGGAAACCCCTGGCAATAGTAACGATGCTTCTCTTGAGATATACAACTAGTGGCATTTCGCTTCAGGCAGCCTTGCCGCAGTATCTATAAAATGTGTATTTGGGTTAGCAGCTGGCAGGAATCACTACGACTCTCTTAATGTAGTCAATGCCTCGTTACCAGTAGAATCACTACTTCAAAGTCAAGAAACCCCTACGCAAATGTAACGATGTTTCACTTACGAAACACAACTAGTATCGTATCGCTTCTGGCAGACAGGCTACAGTATGTAAAAAATGTGCATCTGGCAAATATCACTATGACTCTTTTAAGGTAGCCAATGACTCGTCACCAGTAGTATTACACATTCTAAGTCAGGAAACCCATGGCAAGAGAAACAATGTTTCTCTTAAGATACAATACCGGCGGCGTATGGCTTCAGGCTGAACGGTCACAGTATCCATAAAATGTGTATTTAGGTAAGCAACTGGCAGGAATCACTGTGACTCTCTTAAGGTAGTCAATACCTCATCACCAGCGAGAAAGACACTAGCAACTTCAAGAAACCCTTGGCAAGAGTAACGATGTTTCTCTAAAGATACACAACTAGTGGCGTATCGCTTCAAGCAGACTGCCCACTGTATCTAAAAAATGTGTATTAGGGTGGTCAACTGGCCCGAGTCAATATGAATCTCTTCAGATAGCCCCGGGCCTCGTCTCCAGGAGAATCACATTGGCAACTACAAAGACCTGTGGCAAGGGTCACGATGTTTCTCTAAAGATACGCAACCAGTGGCGTATCATATCAGGCAGACTGGCCACAGTATTTTAAAATGTGTATGTCGGTGAGCAACTGGCAGGAATCACTATCACTCTCTTATGGTAGCCAATACCTCGTCACCAGTAGAATCACATTTTCAAAGTCAAGAAACCCCTGGCAATAGTAACGATGTTTCTCTTAAGATACACAACTTCTGGCGTCTCGCTTCAGGCAGCCTTATCGCAGTATCTTAAAAATGTGTATTTGGGTAAGCAGCTGGCAGGAGTCACTATGACTCTCTTAAGGTATCCAATGCCTCGTAATTAGTAGAATCACATCACCAACTTCAAGAAACTCCTGCCAAGAGTAAATATGTTTCTCTTAAGATTACCAACTTGTGGCGTATCGCTTCAGGCAGACTGGCCACAAAATCTAAAAAATGTGTATTTGGGTCAGCAACTGGCAGGACTCACTGTGTCCCTCTGAAGGTAGCCAATGCCTTGTCTCCAGCGAGATCACATCAGCAACTTCAAGAAATTCCTGGCAAGAGTAACGATGTTTCTCTTAAGATAAACAACTAGTAGCTTATCTCTTTGGGCAGACTGGCCACAGTATCTACAAAATTTGTTATTAGATGAGCAACTGGCAGGAATAACTAAGACTCAGTTAAGGTAGCCAATGCCTCGTCACTAGAAGAATCACATCAGCAACTTCAAGAACCCCCTGGCAAGGGTAGCAATGTTTCTCTTAAGACTAACTAGTAATGGCGTATCGCTTCGGGCAGACTTGCCACAGTATCTAAAAAATGTGTATTGGGTGACCAACTGGCAGGAATGTCTATGATTCTCTTAAGGTAGCCAATGCCTCGTCATCAGTAGTATCACATGAGAAACTTCTAGAAACCCCTAGCAAGAGTAACGATCTTTCTCTTCAGATAAATGACTAGTGGCGTATCGCCTCAGGCAGGTTGGCAACGGGATCTAAAAAATGTGTATATAGGTGAGGAACTGGCTGGAATCACTACGACTCTCTTAAGATAGCCAATGCCCCATCACCGGTAGAATCACATTTTCAAAGTCAAGGATTCCCTGGCAAGTGCACGGATGTTTATCTTAAAATAAGCAACTATTGGCATATCGGTTTAGGCACTATCTAAAAAATGTGTATTTGGTCGAGCAATTGGCAGTAATCACTATGACTCTCTTAAGGTAGCCTATGCCGCGTCACCAGTGGAATTACATCAGCAACTTCAAGAAACCCCTAGCAAGAGTAACGATGTTTCTCTAATGATACACAACTAGTGACATATCGCTTCAGGCAGACTGGCCAAAGTATCTAAAAATTGTGTATTTGGAACAAAAACTGGCATAAATCACTATGACTCTCTTAAGGTAGCCAATGCCACTTCGCCGTCAGAATCACATCAGGACCTTCAAGAAACTCCTGGCAAGAGTAACGATGCTCCTCTTAAGATAAACATCTAGTGGCGTATCGCTTCAGACAGACTGGCCGCAATATCTAAAAAGTGTGTATTTGGGTGAGGAACTGGCCGGCATCACTATGACTCTCTTAGGCTAGTCAATGCTTCGTCAGCAGTAGAATCACATCTTCAAAGTCAAGAAATCCCTCGCAAGAGTAACGATGTTCTTCTTTAGATAAACTGTTAGTGGCGTACCTCTTCGGGCAGACTGCCCACTATATCTAGAAATGTGTATTTCGGTGAGCATCATGCAGGAATCACTATGACTCTCTTAAGGTATCCAATACCGTGTCACCAGTAGAATCACATCTTCAAAGTCAAGAAACCCCTGGCAATAGTAACAATGTTTCTCTTAAGATACACAACTGGTGGCGTATCGCATCAGGGAGACTGCCCACAGTATCTAAAAAATGTGTATTTGGGTCAGCATCTGGCAGGAATCACTATAACTCTCTTAAGGTAGCCAATGCCTCATCAACAGTAGAATCACATTAGCAACTTCTAGATACCCTAGGCAAGGGTATCGATGTTTCTCTTAAGATAAACAACTAGTGGCTTATCTCTTCGGGCAGAATGGCCACTGAACTTAGAAAATGTGTATTTGCGTCAGCAACTGCCAGGAATCACTATCACTCTCTTAAGGTAGCCAATGTCTCGTCATCAGACAATCACTTCAAGTACTTCAAGAAACTCTGGCAAGAGTAATGATGTATCTCGTAAGACTAACAACTAGTGGCGTATCGCTTCGAGCAGACTGGCCGCAGTATCTAAAAAACGTGTATCTGGGTCAGCAACTGGCAGGAATCACTATGGCTCTCTTAAGGTAGCCAATGCATCGTCACCAGTAGAATCACATCAGCAACTTCAAGAAACCCCTGGCAAGGGTATCGATGATTCTCTTAAGGTTAACAACTAGTGGCTTATCTCTTAGGGCAGAATGGCCACAGTATCTAAATAATATGTATTTGGGTGAGCAACTGGCAGGATTCACTATGACTCTCTTAAGGTAGCCTATGCCTCGTCAACAGTAGTATCAACTCACCAACTGCAAGAAAGCCCTGACATGAATAACGATCTTTCTCTTAAGATAAACAACTCGTGGCGTATCTCATCGGGCAGACTGGCCACAGTATCTAAAAAATTTGTACTTTGATGAGCACCTGGCTGGAATAACTATGACTCTCTTAAGGTAGTCAATGCTTCGTCACCATTAGAATCTTATCAGCAACTACATTATACCCCTGGCAAGAGTAACAATGTTTCTCATAAGATTAACGACTAGTGGCGAATCGCTTCATGTAGACTGGCCACAGTATCTAAAAATGTGTATTTAGGTGAGCAACTGGCAGGAATCACTATGACACTCTTAAGGTAGCCAAACCCTCGTCAACAGTAGTATCACATCATCAAAGTCAAGAAACCCCTGGCAAGGGTAATGATGTTTCTCTTAAAATACCCAACTAGTGGCGTAACGCTTTAGGCAGATAAATCGCAGTATCTAAAAATTGTGTATTTGGCTGAGCAACTGGCAGGAATCACTGTGACTCTCTTAAGTAGCCAATGCCTTGTCATCAGCGAGATCACATCAGCAACTTCAAGAAATCCCTGGCAAGAGTAACGATGATTCTCTTAAGATAAACAACTAGTAGCATGTCTCTTTGGGCAGACTGCCACATTATCTACAAAATTTGTATTTGGATGAGCAACTGGCAGGAATAACCATGACTCTCTTAAGGTAGCCAATGCCATGTCACCTGTAGAATCACATCAGCAACTTCAAGAACCCCCTGGCAAGGGTAGCAATGTTTCTCTTAAGATTAACAAGTGGTGGCGTATCACTTCGTGCAGACTGGCCACAGTATCTATAAAATTTAAAACTGGATGAGCAACTGGCAGGAATCATTATGACACTATTAAGGTAGTTAATGCTTCGTCACCAATAGAATCACATCTTCAAAGTCAAGAAACCCCTGGCAAGAGTACGATGTTTCTCTTAAGATACACAACTAGTGTCCTATCGCTTCAGGCAGACTTGCCACAGTATCTAAAACATGTGTATTGGTTGAGCAACTGGCAGGAATCATTATGACACTCTTAAGGTTGTTAATGCTTCGTCACCAATAGAATCACATCTTCAAAGTCAAGGATCCCCTGGCAAGTGTACGGAAGTTTCTCTTAAGAAAAGCAAGTATTGGCATATCGGTTTGGGCACTATCTAAAACATGTGTATTTAGTCGAGCAATTGGAAGTAATCACTATGACTCTCTTAAGGTAACCAATGCCACGTCGACATCAGAATCACATTGGGAACTTCAAGCAACTCCCGGCAAGAGTAACGATGTTCCTCTTAAGATAAACAGCTAGTGGCGTATCGCTTAAGGCAGACTGGCCACAGTATCTAAAAAATGTGTATTTGGGTGCGCAACTGGCAGGAATCAATATGACTCTCTTAAGGTAGCCAATGCCTCGTCATCAGTCGAATCACTTCAAGATCTTCAAGACACACTGGCAAGACTACCGATGATTCTCTTGAGATTAACAAGTAGTGGCGTATCGCTTCGAGCACACTGGCTGCAGTATTTATAAAACGTGTATTTTGTCAACAACTGGCAGGAATCACTCTGGCTCTTTTATGGTAGCCAATGCCTCGTCACCAATAGAATCACATCTTCAAAGTCAAGAATTACCTGTCAAGAGTACGATGTTTCTCTTAAGATTAACAAAATAGTGGCGTATCGCTTCGAGCAGACTGACCACAGTATCTAAAAAACTTGTACTTGGGTCACTAACTGGCAGGGATCACTATGGCTCGCTTAAGGTAGCCAATGCCTCGTCACCAGTAGAATGACATCAGCAACTTCAAGAAACCCATGGCAAGAGTGCACCATGTTTCTCTTAAGATTAACAACTAGTGGCATATCTCTAAGGGCAGAATGGCCACACTTTCTAAATAATGTGTATTTGGGTGAGCAAATGGCAGGATTCACTATGACTCTCTTAAGGTAGCCAATGCCTCGTCAACAGTAGAATCACTCAACCAACTTGAAGAAAGCCCATGCATGAGTAACGATCTTTCTCTTAAAATAAACAACTAGTGGCGTATCTCATCGGGCAGACTGGCCACAGTATCTAAAAAATTTGTATTTGGATGAGCAACTGGCAGGAATAACTGTGACTCTCATAAGGTAGCCAATGACTGGTCACCAGTAGATTCACATCAGCAATTTGAAGAACCTCCTGGCAATTGTAGCAATGTTTCTATTAAGATTAATGGAGAATCATTCCAGCAACTTCAAGAAACCCCTGGCAAGAGAAACGCAGTTCCTCTTAAGAGAAACAGCCAGTGTAGTATCTCTGCGGGCAGATTGCCCACAGTATCTAAAAATTGGGTATTTGGGTGAGCAACTGGCAGAAATCACCATGAATCTCTTAAGGTAGCCAATGCCTCATCACCAGCTGAATCACATCTTCAAAGTCAAGAAACCTGTGGCATGAGTAAAGTTGTTTCTCTTAAGATACACAAGTTGTGGCGTATCACTTCAGGGAGACTGGCCACTGTATCTATAATATGTGTATTAGGGTGAGCAACTGGCTAGAATCCCTATGACTCTCTTAACGTAGCCAATGCCTCGTCACCAGCGAGAATCTCATCAGCAACTTCAAGAGACTACTGGCAAGAATAAAGATGTCTCTCTTAAGATACAAATCTAGTGGCGTATTGCTTCAGGGATATTAGCAACAGTAATTACAAAATGTGTATTTGGGTAATAAAACTGGCTAGAATCACTATGACTCTTTTAAGGTAACCAATTCCTCGTCACCACAAGAATCATATCAGCAAACTCGAAGACACCCAGGCAGGAGCAACGATGACTCTGCTAAGATACACAACTAGGGATATATCGCATCTATCAGATTGGCCACAGGTAGATAGATGTGTGAATTTGTGTGAGCAAAAGGCAGAAGTAACCACTCCTGGTTGGTTGGTTGGTTGGTTTGGGGGATTAAAGGGACCAGACTGCTACGGTCATCGGTCCCTTTGTCCAAGTACTAAAAAGAACACCCACAGAGAATAAAAAACGAGTAACAGAATAGAGCACAGACGACACGGAACAAGAGAAACTGAGACAAAGACCAGACAAAACGAACGAAAAGCACACAGAGTGTGATGGTGGTTGGCCGACCAGAGAAATAAAAAAGGAAAAGCCAACCACTTGAAACACATTAAAAAATCAGTTTAAAATCGGAGGCCAAAGGCCAGAATCAACACAAAACAATAAGATAAAAACAGAAACACTCAGATTAAAGAATAAAAACCCCCTGCCCGAATAAAACGTAAAACTAAGTCAGCCATAGCCGAGTCATCTGTTAAAAGGGCAGGGAGCGAGTCAGGCAGTGCGAACGACTGCCTGAGCGCGGCTAAAAACGGACACTCCAATAAAACATGAACCACGGATAAAACGGAGCCGCAGCGACATAGAGGCGCGTCCTCACGGCGCAATAAGTGGCCGTGCGTAAGCCGAGTGTGCCCAATGCGCAGCCGGCAGAGGACAACAGACTCCTTGCGAGAGACCCGCAAGGAGGAGCGCCACACACCGGTAGCCCCCTTGATATCCCGAAGTTTGTTGCGTGAAGGCAGGGCGCGCCATTCAGTGTCCCAAAGGTCCAGAATTTTGCTGCGTAGGAACGCTCGCAAATCTGTCTCCGGGAGGCCAACGTCCAGAGATGGTGCACTAGTCGCCTCTTTCGCCAGCCGGTCAACATTCTCGTTGCCGGGGATCCCAACATGGCCTGGGGTCCACACGAAGACCGCAGAGCGGCCGCAACGCGCAAGAGTATGCAGGGACTCATGGATAGCCATCACCAGACGGGAACGAGGAAAACACTGGTCGAGTGCTCGTAAACTGCTCAGGGAATCGCTACAGATAACGAAGGACTCACCTGAGCAGGAGCGGATATACTCTAGGGCTCGAAAGATGGCGACCAGCTCAGCAGTGTAAACGCTGCAGCCAGCCGGCAAGGAACGTTGTTCGGAATGGTCCCCTAGAGTGAGCGCATAGCCGACTCGACCAGCAACCATCGAGCCGTCGGTGTAAACAATGCCAGAGCCCTGATACGTGGCCAGGATGGAATAAAAGCGGCGGCGGAAGGCCTCTGGAGGGACAGAGTCCTTCGAGCCCTGTGCCAAGTCGAGCCGAAGGCAAGGGCGTGGAACGCACCACGGGGGTGTACGCAGAGGTGCCCGGAAAGGAGGTGGAACAGGGACAAGCCCAAGCCCGGAGAGAAGCTCCTTGACGCGTATGGCGATCGGACAACCCGACCGGGGCCGACGTTCCGGCAGATGGATGACCGACTGCGGGAACAGGAGACGGTAGTTAGGATGCCCGGGCGAGCTTAGAACATGGGCAGCATAAGCGGCCAGCAAACGTTGGCGTCGGAACCGCAGTGGAGGGACACCTGCCTCCACGAGTAAGCTGTCCACAGGGCTGGTGCGGAAAGCACCAGTGGCAAGGCGTATCCCGCTGTGGAGAATTGGGTCCAGCACCCGCAACGCAGACGGGGATGCTGAGCCATATGCCAGGCACCCATAATCCAGACGGGACTGGATTAACGCCTGGTAGAGCTGTAACAGGGTAGAGCGGTCGGCTCCCCAGCGGGTGTGGCTCAAACAGCGCAGTGCATTGAGATGCCGCCTACACGTCTGTTTGAGCTGCCAGATATGAGGCAGCCAAGTCAACCGGGCATCGAAAACCACCCCCAAAAACCTGTGTGATTCCACCACCGAAAGAAGTTCGCCGTTAAGAGAAAGCTGCGGCTCCGGGTGGACAGTACGTCGCCGGCAGAAATGCATAACGCAGGTCTTGGCTGCCGAAAACTGAAACCCATGCGCTACAGCCCAAGACTGCGCCCTACGGATAGCGCCCTGTAGCTGACGTTCAACAACTGCAATGCCAGGAGAGCTGCAGTAAAGGCAGAAGTCGTCAGCATACAGGGAAGCGGAGACAGAGTTTCCCACGGCCGCAGCAAGACCGTTAATGGCTATTAAAAACAGACAGACACTTAAAACGGAACCCTGTGGCACACCGTTCTCCTGGACGTGGGAGGAACTATACGAGGCCGCGACTTGCACGCGGAAGGTACGACACGACAGAAAATTGCGGATAAAAATCGGCAGAGGACCCCGAAGACCCCATCCATGAAGCGTAGAAAGGATGTGATGACGCCACGTCGTATCGTACGCCTTCCACATGTCGAAAAAGACCGCGCCCAGGTGCTGACGGCGGGAAAAGGCAGTACGGATGGCCGACTCCAGGCTCACCAGATTGTCGGCGGCGGAGCGGCCTTTACGGAACCCTCCCTGAGATGGAGCCAGAAGGCCCCGAGACTCCAGTACCCAATTCAAGCGCCGGCTCACCATCCGTTCAAGCAACTTGCAAAGAACGTTGGTGAGGCTAATGGGACGGTAGCTGTCCACCTCCAGAGGGTTCTTTCCAGGTTTCAAAGCGGGGATGACAATGCCTTCCCGCCATTGCGACGGAAACTCCCCCTCGACCCAAAGACGGTTGTAAAGATCGAGAAGGCGCCGCTGGCAGTCCACTGAAAGGTGTTTCAGCATCTGACAGTGGATGCCATCTGGCCCAGGAGCGGTATCAGGGCAAGCAGCGAGGGCACTGCGAAATTCCCACTCACTAAATGGAGCATTGTAAGATTCTGGGTGGTTGGTGCGAAACGAAAGGCTCCGACGTTCCATCCGCTCCTTAATGGAGCGGAAGGCTTGGGGGTAATTCGCAGAAGCGGAACTCATAGCAAAATGCTCTGCTAAGCGATTTGCAATGACGTCGGAGTCAGTACAAACTGCTCCATTCAGTGAGAGCGCAGGGACCCTGACAGGTGGCCGATAGCCGTAGACGCGTCGAATCTTGGCCTAGACCTGCGATGGAGTGTCATGGAGGCCAATTGTGGAGACATACCGCTCCCAGCACTCCTTCTTGCCTTGGCGGATAAGGAGGCGGGCCCGCGCACGCAGCCGTTTGAAGGCGATAAGGTGGTCGAGGGAGGGGTGTCGCTTGTGACGCTGGAGCGCCCGCCGGCGATCTTTAATCGCTTCAGCGATCTCAGGCAACCACCAAGGCACAGCCTTCCGCCGAGGGGACCCACAGGAATGGGGAATGGCAGATTCGGCGACAGTAACGATGCCGGTGGTGACCGATTGAACCACCGCATCAATGTCATCGGTACAGAGAGGCTCAAAAGCGGCAGTGGAGGAGAACAAGTCCCAGTCAGCCTTATTCATAGCCCATCTGCTAGGGCGCCCAGAAGAGTGGCGCTGTGGTAGTGACAAAATGATCGGAAAATGGTCACTACCACACAGGTCGTCATGCACACTCCATTGGAGAGACGGTAAGAGGCTATGGCTACAGATTGAAAGGTCAATGGCAGAGTAGGTGCCATGCGCCACACTGAAGTGTGTGAAGGCACCATCATTTAACAGCGAGAGATCGAGCTGCGACAATAAATGCTCAACGATGGCGCCTCGACCTGTTGCCACTGACCCACCCCACAGAGGGTTATGAGCGTTGAAGTCGCCCAATAGCAAGAAAGGTGGCGGCAATTGGGCGACCAGTGCAGCCAGGACATGCTGCGAGACATCACCATCCGGTGGAATGTAAAGACTGCAGACGGTAACAGCCTGTGGCGTCCACAAGCGTACAGCGACAGCCTCTAAAGGCGTCTGGAGAGGGACAGACTCGCCGTGCAGAGTGTGAAGGACATATATGCAGACGCCACCAGACACCCTTTCATAAGCTGCTCGGTTCTTATAATAACCCCGATAGCCACGGAGGGCGGGGGTTCGCATTGCTGGAAACCAAGTTTCCTGGAGAGCAATGCAGAAGAAAGGGTGAAGGCTGATAAGTTGGCGGAGCTCAGCTAGATGGTGGAAGAAACCGCTGCAGTTCCACTGGAGGATGGTGTTGTCCATGGCTGGGAAAGGCGTGACGGGACTGGGAAGGCAGATTACGAAACTGGGTCACCTGCTGCCTCCGATGGAGCATCCGTGCAAGTGCCATCCATTGCGTCCGCGGGACCGGCAAGAGCGAGGTCCTCAGCGGACGCCAGAATCTCCACCTCGTCCTCAGAGGCAGAGCTTGGAGGAAGCGGTGGGATCGGTGGCACCGCAATACCGTTGGTCTTGGGGACTTTCTTCTTTTTCTGCTTGTCACGCTGTGCCTTCGGCGGTTCAGGCTGCATGGGCTTCACTGGGTCAGTCTCAGGGACAGACGACGACCGCGAGGCCTGACGACCTGGGACTGGCGGTTGTTTCAACCACTTGCGGGCGTCCGCTTTTCCACTGGTCGGAACTTGCGAAGGGAGGTCCCCAAGGGATCCCTTCCTGGCGAGAGCAGCCGAAGAAGTCTTACGCTTCTCCGGCTGGGAAGGGGGAGCTGATGTCCCCGAAGGTTGGGAGGGTATTGCTCCTGGAGAAGATGGAGCAGGAGCAACAGGGTGTGAAGTGCCCCCCACAAGCAAGGGGGCCGGTGGATGCTGACCGATCTTAGAGCCGATTCGTGATGACGGGAGAACCATCGTTGCAGCAGCGGCGTAGGTTGACGGCATTGCCACAGGATGGAGCCTCTCATATTTCCGTCTAGCCTCGGGGTAGGTCAGCCGGTCCAAGGTCTTATACTCCATTATCTTCCGTTCTTTCTGCAATATCCTACAGTCCGGCGAGCAGGGGGAATGGTGTTCTTCGCAGTTAACACAGATAGGAGGCGGGGCACATGGAGTATCGGGATGCGAAGGACGTCCGCAATCCTAACACGTGATGCTGGAAGTACAGCGAGATGACATGTGCCCGGACTTTCAGCATTTAAAACACCGCATCGGAGGAGGGATATATGGTTTCACATCACAACGGTAAACCATCACCTTAACCTTTTCGGGTAAGACATCACCCTCAAAGGCCAAGATGAAGGCACCGGTGGCGACCTGATTATCCCTCGGACCCCGATGGACGCGCCGGACGAAATGAACACCTCGTCGTTCGAGGTTGGCGCGTAATTCATCGTCGGACTGCAGAAGAAGATCCCGGTGGAATATAATACCCTGGACCATGTTCAGACTCTTATGCGGCGTGATGCTAACGGAAACATCCCCCAACTTGTCACAATTGAGCAACCTCCGTGACTGGGCAGAGGATGTCGTTTTTATCAACACCGATCCAGACCGCATCTTGGACAAGCCCTCCACCTCCCCGAACTTGTCCTCTAAATGTTCGACAAAGAACTGAGGCTTCACAGACACAAACGAGTCCCCGTCAGCTCTGGTACAGACGAGATACCGGGGCGAGTATCTTTCGCTCTCATTCACAGCCTTTCGTTCCTCCCATGGTGTGGCCAGGGAGGGGAACGATTTGGGGTCATACACATTAGCCTTAAAGTGAGCCTTGGAACGCTTAGAGACTGCTGACGGCTGGCCGCCAGCGAGAGATGATGTACCACGCTTCATTGCGGGTCATCCGCCCTGATGCCACCTACTCTGACCAAGGGCCCTCCCCACGGGCGCCACCCAGCCACAGCAAAGGCCACCTGGCAGGATGGCCATTGCCGGGAGTCCCGATGCCCCAGGGCGATGGGCATCTACTCCTTGGCATACGTGGGGAGTTAACGGCGCAGGCATCAGTAGAGCGATCCCTGTGTTGTCAGGGGGCTACAACCAAGAGGGTACATGGCGGCCCCACCACAACGGACTGGCTACCGTGCTGGATCTTAGGTGCAAAAATGGCCAAGGTCGTCGTCGCAGTTAAAAGAAACACTGCAGAGTGCAGCGTGGTAATCGCCCAAGAGATCGAAAACGAGCGGGACACCATTGCAACGACGAGAAAGACGGCTAAAGGTCTAATTGCACGACGGATACAGTGCACCATGTAAGGCGCCCTTCCCCAATTGGCTCGCTCTTCGGAATAATTTAGAAAGATGGAGGTCAAACCCGAGAGGGGACCATCACATAAGGCCGAAACATGTGAGACTCCTTTTAGTCGCCTCTTACGACAGGCAGGAATACTGCGGGCCTATTCTAACCCCCGACCCCGCAGGGGGGTAACTACTCCTCTCTCAAGGAAGATAACGCCTGGTCAACCAGTAGTATCTCATATTCAAAGTCAAGAAACTCCTGGCAAGGTCAATGCTGTTTCTCTTAAGATACACAGCTAGTAGCGTATCGCATCAGGTTGACTGGCCACAGTATTAAAAAAATGTGTATTTGGGTGAGCAACTGGCAGGAATCCCTATGACACTCTTAATGTAGTCAATGCCTCGTCACCAGTAGAATTACATCTTCAAAGTCAAGAAACGCGTGGCAAGAGTAATGATGTTTCACTTACGATTCACGACTAGTGGCGTAACGCATCGGGCAGACTGGCCACAGTACCTAAAAATGTGTATTTGGGTGAGTAACTGGCAGGTATCACAATGACTCTCTTAAGGGAGACAATGCCTCGTCACTAGAAGAATCACTTCATCAATGTCAAGAAACCCCTGGCAAGGGCAAGGATGTTTCTCTTAAGATAGACAGCTAGTGGCGTATCGCTTTCCTGCAGATTGGCCACATTGTCCAAAAGGTGTGTATTTGGGTGAGCAACAGGCAGGAACCACTATGACTCGCTTAAGGTACCCAATGCCTCGTCACCAGTAGAATCACATCTT
Source organism: Schistocerca americana (assembly GCF_021461395.2). Taxonomy (NCBI): domain Eukaryota; kingdom Metazoa; phylum Arthropoda; class Insecta; order Orthoptera; family Acrididae; genus Schistocerca; species Schistocerca americana. The sequence continues at coordinate 145,516,601 of NC_060130.1, read as the reverse complement.
CAAAATCAAGAAACCCGTGGCAAGAGTAACGATGTTTCTCTTAAGATACACATCAAGTGGCATATTGCTTCAGGCAGACTGGACACAGTAACTAAAAAATGTGTGTTTGGGTGAGCAATTGGCAGGAACCACTATGACTCTCTTGCGGTAGCCAATGCGTCGTCGCCAGCGAGATTCACATCAGCAACTTCAAGGAACCCCTGACAGGAGTAACGTTGTGCCTCTAAAGATACACAATAAGTGGCGCATTGTTTCAGGCAGACAGACCACAGTGACACAAAAATGTGTATTAGGGCGAGCAACTGGCAGGAATCACTATGACTCTCTTAAGGTAGCCAATGCCTCTTCACAAGCAGAATCTCATCTTTAAAGTCAAGGAACCCCTCTAAAGAGTAACAATGTTTCTCTTAAGATACACAACTAGAGGTGTATCGCATCGGGCAGACTGGCCACGGTGTCTGAAAAATGTGCATTTGGGTGAGCAACTGGCAGGAATAACTACGACTCTCTTTATGTTGTAATACCTCGTCACCATTAGAATCACATCTTCAAAGTCAAGAAACCCCTGAGAGGGGTAACGATGTTTCACTTAAGATACACAACTAGTGGCGTATTACTTCGGGCAGTCTGGCCACAGTATCTAAAAATGTGTATTTGGGTGAGCAACTGGCAGGAACCACTATGACTCTCTTAAGGTAGGCAATGCCTCGTCACCAGTAGAATCACATCAGCAACTTTAAGAAACTCCTGGAAACAGTAACGATGTTCCTCTTAAGATACACAACTAGTGGCGTATCTCTTCAGGCAGACTGGCCACAGTGTCTAAAAAGGGTGTATTTGCGTGAGCAACTGGCAGAAATCACTATGACTCTCTTAAGATAGACAATGCCTTGTCTCCATTAGAATCACATCATCTAAGTCAAGGAACCCCTGGCAAGAGTAACGATGTTTCTCTTAAGATACACAACTAGTGTATCGCATTGGGCAGACTGGCCATGGTGTCTGAAAAATGTGCATTTGGGTGAGCAACTGGCTGGAATAACTACGACTCTCTTAAGGTAGCAATACCTCGTCACCATTAGAATCACATCTTCAAAGTCAAGAAACCTCTGGTATGAGTAACGATATTTCACTTACGATACACCACTAGTTGCGTATCGCTTCAAGCAAACTGGTCACAGTATCTATAAAATGTGTATTTGGGTGAGCAACCGACAGGAATCACTATGTTTCACTTAAGGATGCCAACGCTTCGTCATCAGCGAAAATCACTTCAGCAACTTCAAGAAACCCATGGCAGGAATAAGGATGTTTGTGTTAAGATGAACAACTAGTGGCAATGCGCTTTAGGCAGACTGGTATCAGTAGCTAAAAAATTTATTTTTGGGTGAGCAACCGGCTGGAATCACTGTGACTGTCTTAAAGTAACCAATGCCTCGTCACCAGGAGAATGATATCAGCAAACTTGAAGAAACACTGGCAGGAGCAACGATGACTCTCTTCGGATACACAACTAGTGACATATCGCATCTGGCGGATTGGCCACAGGAAGAAAGAAGCGTGAATCTATGTGAGTAAATGGCAAAAGTAACTATTGTTCTCTCTGGCGGGAGTAACTATGACTCTCTTAACGTCGTAGTTACTGGGCAAGTGAAGCGCAATACATGGGCCAATCCATCTTAGCCTCTCCTTGCCTGTGGCTTCCCCCCTCCCCGTGTGCCCGCCGATACGCCAGTCCTTGATAGGACTTGTAAGCAGAGTGGAAGTCCGCACTTGGGGCTTTAGGGGGTTACCAGCCCTCCATCCCATAACCCTTAGAGTTGGGATAACGAGACAAGAAAACACGGGTACCGGGCCCTCCACCGAAGGTCCCGGCCCAACAGTCCCGACTGCTAGCCTACCAACCGTCTCTGAAGTAGAAAAGGCCGTGGAGCCATGGTTCCACTGCAGCATCTGCAGCCGTGCTTTCCGCAGTAAGATCGGGCTCGCCCATCCGGAAGCGGCGAATGCGGAAATTACAACTGATAGGAAGCGAGCTCGGTGGGCGGAGGAGGAGATGCGGGAGCTCGCCCTGGCGGAGGCTTGGCTTCTCTGTGCTAGTGACTCCAAATTACTTTTTGCAAACCAGGAGCTTCTACCCTTATTTCCGCACCGTACCCTGGATGCCATCAAGTGCAGGAGGAGGACGGCGGCACGCAGGGCGATGGTGTGGGAGTACGTGAAGGAGCTGATGAGGGAACAACAGGCGCAGCATGGTCTACGCCATCCACCCGCCTCGAAGTCACTGCTGGAGGGGCCACCCTCTCCGCCGGAGCTTGAGTGCCCGCCACCAACGTCTGCAGTCGACGAAGCTATATGGAGGCACGTCGCCGGGCTGCCGCGGTCGGCCGCGCGCTTCTCGGCCCTGGACGACCTTGCGTGTTTGGGGCCGGGTACGCCGTCGGCAGTGGTTGCGGCTGGGCTGCCCGAGGCCCTCTGTGCTGTCGGCTCTGAGGAAGCAGGAGGAAAGAAGAAGAAGACGCCGCTCACGCCTTCCAAGCAGCGGCCTGATAGTGGCCCTCCGCTCTCCAAGCGGAAGCGCTGCCGGTGGGAGTATGCCAGATGCCAGGACGCCTTCAGGAAGAACCGCGCACGCTGCGTGTGTGGCCTCCTGGATGGCACCCTGCTCCAGCCTCCGTCGGACATCCCTGGGCTGGTGGACTCCTGGCGCAGCCTCTTTATGACGGAGCCACCCTCCACCGCAGGCTCCATTCCCGACCGGCTTCTCCCGCGCTCGGAGTCTGTTGACTTTGAGCGCCTGTGGAGGCCAATCACTACAGAAGCGGTTGCGGCTGCGTTGCCGCCCAGAGGCACCGTTGCCGGCCCTGACGGCCTCTCGCCGGTGCAGCTGCGCCGCCCTCCGGCGAAGGTCACCACCAAACTCCTAAACCTTTTCTTGCTTACCCGCAAGCTCCCCCTTCCCTCCTCCGAGCCAGGACCTCCCTGCTCCCTAAGACAGCCGCCCCAGCATCCCCCGCAGACTTTCGGCCCATCACCGTCTGCTCGATGTTAGCCAGAACCTTCCATAAGGTTCTGGCGACTCGCCTTATGCGGATGTGTGCTGTGGACGAACGTCAGCGGGCTTTCATCCCAAGGGATGGGATGCTGGAGAATACTTTCCTCCTCGACCGGGTGCTCGTCGGCGCCGTCCGCCGCTGTCGTTCTGTGTTCATGGCATCTCTCTATGTGTCTAAGGCGTTCGATTCGTTGGACCATGCGGCCCTCCACCCTGTGCTTAAAGCCCACGGTCTGCCGGACGAATTCATCGACTACATCGAGGGCTGCTATGCAGACAGCACGACGGTAATTGCGGGGGGCGGCGACGAGTGCCCGGCCGTGCGGCCAGCGAGAGGTGTTCGGCAAGGAGATCCTTTGTCCCCTCTCCTTTTTAATTTCGCTGTTGACACTGTTTTAGAACAGCTGCCCTCACACATAGGTGTCAAGGTGTTGGGCCGTCAGATCAACGCGGCGGCCTTCGCGGACGACATCCTGCTCTTCGCCTCCATGAGGGGGGGCCTGCAGTCCCTCATCAACGCAGCGGTGGAAGCCCTCGACCAACTGGGGCTGCGGGTTAACCCGCGGAAGTGTCTCACCCTCGCACTCGTGGCGTCCGGGCGGGAGGAGAAAGTGAAGGTGGATGCAAGCGTCACCTTTACTGCCGGCGACACCACCATGCAGGCGTTGGGAGTGGGTGAGACCTTCCGCTACCTTGGACTGCAGTTCTCCTCCTCGGGGCGGTGTCTCTTCCATCCGAGGCACCACATAGAGGAGCAGCTGTCGATCATCACGAGGGCGCCGCTGAAGCCGCAGCAGCGGCTTTTTGCACTTCGTGATGTTCTTCTCCCGGGCCTGTACCATGGCCTGGCCCTGAGCCGCACCCGCATCGGTGCGCTCAAGGCCATGGACAACTGCGTTCGGGCTGCGGTGAGGAGATGGTTCCGCCTCCCATCTGATACCCCCTTGGGCTACTTTCACGCTCCAATAGCCCATGGGGGCCTCGGGATTCCATCAGCCCGCTGGATGGGGCCAACCCTGAGGTGGGGCAGGCTCCTCACCCTGCTACAGCTCGAGACCTACACCACTGATGCAGACCTGGGGGAGGCACGACACGAAGTGGCGGCGCTAGAATGACACCTCATGTGGGAGGGCCATCTGCTGCAATCGGCTGCAAAAGTTGGTGAGATGTGGGCGGCGCGCCTGTATGTTACCTTCAACGGGGCAGCCGGCCGGTGTGGCCATGCGGTTAAAGGCGCTTCAGTCTGGAACCGCGTGACTGCTACGGTCGCAGGTTCGAATCCTGCCTCGGGCATGGATGTGTGTGATGTCCTTAGGTTAGTTAGGTTTAATTAGTTCTAAGCTCTAGGCGACTGATGACCTCAGAAGTTAAGTCGCATAGTGCTCAGAGCCATTTGAACCATTCAACGGGGCAGCCCTTTCGTTGTCAGCCAGGACATCAGGCCAACACAGCTGGGTCGAGGACACCAGTCGCTTCCTGTCTGGCCATGACTACGTGGCGTGCATCCGCACGCGCATCAACGCATTACCATCCAAAGCGCGCAGGAGTCACGGCCGAGACAGGGAGAAGATGCGTCGCACAAGGTGCAACGCCGTCGAGACCACGAACGACGTCGTCCAGGGCTGCGGGCTCACCAGCCGAGCCCGGGTGCGGCGTCACGACGCGGTAGTGAAATACGTCGCGCGCGGGCTGGCTCAACGAGGGTTCGACGTGTCTGTCGAGCCTCACCTCCGGACGCCAGAGGGAGTCCGCAAGCCCGACATTGTAGCGTCAAAGGACGGCGTGGCGCATGTCATCGATGCGCAAATTGTCAGCGACCACCTCGACACCGACTGGTGTCACCGGCAGAAGGCGGCGAAATACGATGTCCCGTCGGTGCGGCGTGCCGTCGGCGGTCTCCGACCCGCAGCCAGCAGCATCCAGTTTGAAACAGTGACCCTGAATTGGAGGGGGACTTGGGCACCTACATCAGCCCGCCAGCTGCTACAACTTGGCTTCCGCAGGCGGGAGTTAAGCACCATTAGCACGCGGGTGCTCTGTGGAACGTCGTGGAACTTCGGCCTGTTTGAAAACATGACGTCGACAAGGCCGAAGTACAGGGAGTGCGTAGGTTAGTTAGTCGGTAATGCTTAGGTTAGTTTGCCCCGACTCCCGGGGCTTCAATATCGGGAGCAGTTCCGTTCTTTATTCTATTCATGTCTGTTATTGTTTATACTGTGTAATTATTTTAAGGTTATAGCGGTTAGACAAACATCGGTAACCGGCGCCCCTGTGAGCTCCTCTCGGGGAGCAAGGCGCAATAGCTTAAGAGTGCTTATAACCTGTATTATTCACTGTATTCCTGTGAATAAAGACGGCTTAATAGACAACGTCTCGTCACCAGCAGCATCACATCTTGAAAGTTGAAAATCCCCTGGCAACAGTTTCTGTTAAGATACACAACTAGTGGTGTTTCGCTTCTGGCAGACTGGCCACAGTATCTAAAAAATGTGTATTTGGGTGAGCAACTTTCAGGAATCACCATGACTGTCTTAAGGTAGCCAATGAATCGTCACCAGCAGAAACACACCTTCCAAGTCAAGAAACAACTTACATGAGTAACGATGATTCTCTTAAAATACACAACTAGTGGCATATCGCCAAGCAAACTGGTCGCAGTATCTATAAAATATGTATTTGGGAGAGCAACCGACAGAAACATTAGGTTTCTCTTAAGATAGCCAATGCCTCGTGAACAGTAGAATCACACCTTCAAAGTCAGGAAACCCCTGGTAAGAGTAACGATGTTTCTCTTAAGACTGACAACAACTGGCGTATCGCTTCTGGCAGAGTGGCCACAGTATCTAGAAAATGTGTATTTGGGTGAGCAACTGGCAAGAGTCACCATGACTCTATTAAGGTAGCCAGTGCCTCATCACCAGTTGAATCACATCTTCAAAGTCCAGAAAATCCTGGGAAGAGTAACGATGTTCCTCTTGAGATACACTACTAGTGGCGAATCGCTTCAAGCAGACTGGCCACTGCATCTATAAAATGTGTCTTTGGGTGAGCAACCGGATGGAATCACTATGTCTCACTTGAAATAGCCAATGCCTCGTCACCAGCGAAAATCACATCAGCAACTTCAATATCCACTGGCATTTTAACGATGTTTGTCATAAGGTAAACAACTAGTGGCATAGCGCTTTGGGCAGACTGGTCACAGTGACTAAAAAATTTTATATTTTGGTGAGCAACTGGCTGGAACACTATGACTCTTTTAAGGTAACCAAAGCCTAGTCAAAAGTAGAATCACATCTACAAAGTCAAGAAACCCCTGGCTGGAGAAACGATGTTTCCCTTAAGATTCTCAACTAGTGCCGTATCGCTTCAGGCAGACTGGCCACAATAACTAAAAAGTGTGTATGTGGGTGAGCAATTGGCAGGAACCACTATGATATTCTTAAGGTAGCCAATGACTCGTCCAAAGTGGAACCACAAAAGCAACTTCAAGAATCTCCTGGCAAGAGTAACGATGTCTCTCTTAAGATACACAACTAGTGGCGTATCGCACCGGGCAGTCTGGCCACCGTATCTGAAAAATGTGTATTTGCGTGAGCAACTAGCAGAAATCACTATGACTCTCTTAAAGGAAGCCAATGTTTCGTCACCATATAATCACATCAGCAATTGAAGGAAACCCCTGGCAGGAATAAAGATGTTTGTATTAAGATAAACTACTACTGGCATAGCACTTTCGGCAGACTGGCAACGTTACCTAAAAAATGTGTAGTTGGGAGAGCAACTGGCAGGAATCTCTACGACTCTCTAAAGGTGGCCAATGCCTCGTCAGCAGGAGAATCACATCAGCAACTACAAGAAACATCTGCCAATAGTAACGATGTTCTTCTTAAGATAAACAGCTAGTTGCGAATCTCTTCGGACAGACTGGCCACAGTATCCACAAAATGTGTATTTGGGTGAGCAACTGGCAGGAATCACTATGACTCTCTTAAGGTAGCCAATGCCTCGTCACAAGCATAATCACATCAGCAACATCAAGAAACCCATCGGAAGAGTAACGACGTTTCTCTTAAGATAAACAGCTAGTGTCGTATCTCTGCGGGCAGATTGCCCACAATATCAAAAAATTGGGCATTTGGGTGGGCCACTGGCAGGAATCACTATGAATCTCTTAAGCTATCCAATGCCTCGTCACCAGCGAGAATCTCATCAGCAACTTCAAGAGACCCCTGGCAAGAATAAAGATGTTTCTCTTAAGGTACAAAACTAGTGGCGCGTCGCTTCAGGGAGATTATCAACAGTATCTACAAAATGTGTATTTGGGTGATAAAACTGGCTAGAATCACTACGACTCTCTTAAGGTAACCAATTCCTCGTCACCAGAAGAATCATATCAGCAAACTCGAAGACACCCAGGCAGGAGCAACGATGACTCTGTTATGATACACAACTAGGGACATATCGCATCTATCAGTTTGGCCACAGGATGACAGAAGTGTGAATTTGTGTGAGCAAAAGGCAGGAGTAACTATTCCTCTCTCGAGGAAGATAACGCCTCGTCACCAGTAGTATCTCATATTGAAAGTCAAGATACCCCTGGCATGGATAATGTTGTTTCTCTTAAGATTGACCACTAGTGGCGTATCGCTTCAGGCAGACGCCACAGTAACTAAAAAATGTGTATTTGGGTGAGCAGCTGGCAGGGATCTCTATGACACTCTTAAGGTAGTCAATGCCTCGTCACCAGTAGAATTACATCTTCAAGGTGAAGAAACCCCTGTATATTGTAACGATGTTTCACTTAAGATACAGAACTAGCGGCGTATCGCTTCGGGTTCAATGGCCACAGTATCTAAAAATGTGTAATAGGATGAGCAACTAGCGGAATTACTATGACTCTCTTAAGGTAGTCAGTGGCTCGACACGAGTAGAATCACGTCTTCAAAGTCAAGAAACCCCTGGCAAGAGTAACAAAGTATGTCTTAAGATAAACAACTAGTGGCATATCCCTCAGGCACACTGGACACAGTAACTAAAAAATGTTTATTTGGGTGTGCAATTGGCAGGTACCACTATGACTCTTCTAAGGTAGCCAATGCCTCGTCAAAAGTAGAATCACAAAGGGAAATTCAAGAAACCACTTGCAAGACTAACGATGTTCCTCTTAAAATAAACCACTAGTGGTGTATCTCTTCGGGCAGAATGGCCACCGTATCTAAGAAATGTGTGTTTGGGTGAGCAACCAGCAGGAATCATTATGACTCTCTTAAGGTAGCCAATGCCTCTTCACCAGCGAGAATCACATCAGCAACTTCAAGAAATCCGTGGCTGGAGTAACGATGTTTCTCTAAGGATACATAACTAGTGGCGCATCGCTTCAGGCAGACTGGCCACATTATCTGAAAAATGTGTATTTGGCTGAGCAATTGGCAAGAATCAGTGTGACTCTTTTAAGGTAGCCGATACCCTGTCACCCCTTAGAATCACACCTTCAAAGTCAAGAAACCCCTGGATAGAGTATCGATGTTTTTCTTAAAATACACAACTAGTGGCGTATTGCTTCGCGCAGATTCGCCACTGTATCTAAAAATGTGCATTTGGGTGAGCAACTGACAGGAATCACTATGACTCTCTTAAGGTAGCAATACCTCATCACCATTAGAATCACATCCTCAAAGTCATGAAACCCCTAGCAAGTGCAACGATGTTTCACTTAAGATACACAACTACTGGCGTATCACTTCGGGCACAGTGGACAAAGTAACTAAAAGATGTGTATTTGGGTGAGCAATTGGGAGGACCCACTATGACTCTCTTAAGGTAGCCAATGCCTCGTCAAAAGTAGAATCACATCAGCAACTTCAATAAACTCCTAGCCAGAGTAACGATGTCTCTCTTAAGATAAACAACTAGTGGCGTATCTCCTCGGGCAGAAGGGCCACGGTATCTACAAAATGTGTATTTGAGTGAGCAACTGGCAGGAATCAGTATGACACTCTTAAGGTAGCCAATGCCACGTCACCAGGTGAAGCACATCTGCAACTTCAAGAAACCCCTGGCAACAGTAACGATATTCCTCTTATGATACACAACTAGTGGCATATTGCTTCAGGCAGACTGGATACAGTATCTGAAGAAGGTGTATTTGGGTGAGCAACTGGCAGGAAACACTACGTCTCTCTTAAAGTAGTCAATGCCTCGTCACCAGTAGAATTACATCTTAACAGTCAAGAAACCCCTGGCAAGAGCAACGATGTTTCACTTGAGGTACACAACTTGTGGCATAGCGCCTTGGGCAGACTGGCCACAGTATCTAAGAAATGTGTATTTGGGTGAGCAACTCGCTGGAATCACTATGACTCTCTTAAGGAAGCCAATTCCTCGTCACCTGGAGATTCATATCAGCAAACTCGAAGAAACCCTGGCAAGAGCAATGATGACTCTGTTAAGATACACAACCAGTGACATATCGCATCTAGCAGATTGGCCACCAACAACAAGAAGTGTGAATTTGTGTGACCAAATGGCAGGAGTAGCTATTCCTCCCTTAAGGAAGACAACGCCTCGTTCACCAGTAGTATCACATCTTCAAGGTCAAGAAACGCCTAGCAAGAGTAGCGATATTTCTCTTAAGATACACTAGTACTGGCGTATTGCATCAGGGAGAAAGGCCTCAGTATCTAAAGATGTGTATTTGGGTGAGCAACTGCCAGGAATCACTACAACTCTCTTAAGGGAGTCAATGCCTCGACACCAGTAGTATCACATCATCAAAGTCAAGAAATTCCTGTCAAGAGTAACCATGTTTCACTTAGGATACACCACTACTGGTGTATCGCTTGGGTAGACTGGCCACAGTATCTAAAAACCGTGTATTTCGGTAAACAACTGGCAGGAATCTTTATGACACTCTTAATGTAGCCAATGCCTCGTCACCAGCACAATCACGTCAGCCACGTCTAGTAACCCCTGGCAAGAGTAACGATGTTCTTCTTAAGATAGACAACTAGTAACATATCTCTTCGCTCAGACTAGCCACAGTATCTAAAAAGTGTATATTTTGGTGAGCAACTAGAAGGAATCACTATGACTCTCTTAACGAAGCCAATGCTTCGTCACCAGTAGGATCATATCGGCAAATGCAAGAAACCCCTGGCAGGAACAACGATGTTTGACTTAGGATAACCAATCAGTGGCATAGCGCTTTGGGCAGACTGGCGACAGTATCTAAAAAATGTGTATTTGTATGAGCAACTGGCAGGAATCACTATGACTCACTTAAGGTGGCCAATGCTCGTCACCAGCAGAATCACATGTGAAACTTCTAGAAACCCCTGGCAAGAGTAACGATTTTCTGCTTAAGATAAACAACTAGTGGCGTATCGCTTTTGGCAGACGCCACAGTATCTTAAAAATGTGCATTTGGGAGAGCAACTTGCAGGAATCACTATGACTCTCTTAAGGTAGCCAATGCATCGTCATCAGCAGACTCATATCAGCAAACTCGAAGAAACCCTGGCAAGGACAACGATGAATCTGTTAAGATACGCAACTAGTGACATATCGCATCTGGCAGATTGGCCACAGGAGGAAAGAAGTGCGAATGAGTGTGAGCAAATGGCAGGAGTAACTATACCACTCTTACGGTAGACAAGGCCTCGTCACCAATAGTATAACATCTTCAAAGTCAAGAAACCCCTGGCAGGAATACGATAAATCCCCTAAGATACACAACTAGTGGCGTATCGCTTCAGGCAGACTGGCCGCAGTATCGACGAAATGTGTATTTGGGTGAGCAACTATCAGAAATCAGTATGACTTTATTAAGGTCACCAATGCCTCGTCACCGGGAGAATCGTATCAGCAAACTCGAAGAAAATCTGGCAGGAGGAACGATGACTCTCTTACGATACACAACTAGTCACATATTGCATCTAGCAGATTGGCCACAAACTGAAATAAGTGTCAATTTGTGTGAGCAAATGGCAGGAGTAACTATTCCTCTCTTAAGAAAGACAACGCCTCGTCACCAGTACTATCACATCCTCAAAGGTAAGAAACTCCTGGCAAGAGTAACGATGTGTCACTTAAGATACAAAACTAGTGGCGTATCGCTTCGGGCGGAGTGGCCACAGTATCTAAAAAATGGTTTTTCCCGTGAGCAACTTGCAGGAATCACTATGACTCTCTCAAGGTAGCCAATGCCTCTTAAACTTCGGGCAGACTAGCCACTGTATCTAAAAAATGTGTATTTGGGTGAGCAACTGCCAGGAATGACTATGAGGCTCTTAAGGGGGCCAAAGCCTCGTTACCAGCAGAATCATATCTGCAAACTCGAAGAAATCCTGGCAAGAGCAACGATGAATCTGTAAAGATATACAACTACTGACATATCGCATCTTGGCCACAGGAAGATAGAAGTGTGAATGTGTGTAAGCGAATGGCAGTAGTAACTATTCCTCTCTGACGGTAGACAACGCCTCGTCACCAGTAATATAACATCTTCAAAATCAAGAAACCCCTGGCAGGAAGAACGTTATATCTCTTAAGATAAACAACTAGTGGCATATCGGTTTGGGCAGACTGGCCACACTATCTAAGAAATGTGTATTTGGGTTAGCAACTGGCAAGAATCACTATGACTCTCTTAAGGTAGCCAATGCCTCGTCACCAGTAGAATGACATCTACAAAGTTAAGAAACACCTGGCAACAGTAACTATGTTTCTCTTAAGATACACAACTAGTGGCATATCGCTTCCGGCAGACTGGCCACAGTATATAAAAAAATGTGTATTTGTGTGAGCAACTTGCAGGAATCACTATGATTCTCTTAAGGTAACCAATGCCACGTCACCAGAAGTATCGTATCAGCGAACTCGAAGAAACGCTGGCTGGAGGACCGATGACTCTCTTAAGATACACAACTAGTGACATATCACATCTCGCAGATTGGCCACAGTCAGATATGAGTGTCAATTTGTGTGAGCAAATGGCAGGAGTTACTACTCCTCTCTTAAGGTAGCCAATGCCCCGTTACCAGTAGAATCGCATTTTCAAAGTCAAGAAACCCCTGGAAAGAGTAACGAGGTTTCTCTTAAGATACACAACTAGTGGCGTATCGCTTCCGGTAGACTGGCCACAGTATCTAAATAATGTTTATTTGGGTGAGCAACTTGCAGGAATCATTATGACACTCGTAAGGTAGCCAATGCCTCGTCAACAGGAGAATCGTATCAACAAACTCGAAGAAACCCTGGCAAGAGCAACGATGAATCTGTTAAGATTCGCAACAAGTGACATATCGCATCTGGCAGATTGGCAACACGATGAAAGAAGTGTGAATGTGTGTGAGCAAATGGCAGGAGTTACTATTCCTCTCTTACGGCAGACAGCGCCTCGTCACCAGTATAACATCTTCAAAGTCAAGAAACCCCTGGCAGGAGGAACGTTATATCTCTAAAGATAAACAACTAGTGGCATATCGGTTTGGGCTGACTGGCCACACTATCTATGAAATGTGTATTTGGGTGATTAACTTGCAAGAATCACTATGACTCTCTTAAGGTAGCCAATGCCTCGTCACCAATAGAATGACATTTACAAAGTTAAGAAAGACCTGGCAAGAGTAACGATGTTTCTCTTCAGATACACAACTAGTGGCGTATAGCTTCTGGCAGACTGGCAACACTATGTAAAAAATGTGTATTTGGGTGAGCAACTTGCAGGAATCACTATGATTCTCTTAAGGTAACCACTGCCACGTCATCAGTATAATCGTATCAGCGAACTCGAAGAAACCCTGGCAGGAGGACCGATGACTCTCTTAAGATACACAATTAGTGACATATGGCATCTAACAGATTGGCCATAGGCAGAAATTAGTATGAACTTGTGTGAGCAAATGGCAGGAGTAACTATTCCTCTCTTAAGGAAGACAACGTCTCGTCACCAGTAGTATAACATCTTCAAAGTCAAGAAACCCCTGGCAGGAGGAACGTTATATCTCTAAAGATAAACAACTAGTGGCATATCGGTTTGGGCAGACTGGCCACACTATCTATGAAATGTGTATTTGGGTGAGCAACTGGCAAGAATCACTATGAATCTCTTAAGGTAGCCAATGCCTCGTCACCAGTAGTATCACATCTTCAAGGTCAAGAAACCCCTGGTAAGAGTATCGATGTTTCTTTTAAGATACACCACTAGTGGCATATCGCTTCCTGCAGACTGGCCACAGTATATAAAAAATGTGTATTTGTGTGGGCAACTTGCAGGAATCACTATGATTCTCTTAAGGTAACCAATGCCACGTCTCCAGGAGTATCGTATCAGCGAACTCGAAGAAACGCAGGCTGGAGGACCAATGACTCTCTTAGGATACACAACTAATGACATATTGCACCTCGCAGATTGGCCACAAACAGAAATTAGTGTCAATTTGTGTGAGCAAATGGCAGGAGTTACTATTCCTCTCTTAAGGTAGCCAATGCCTCGTTACCAGTAGAATCGCATTTTCAAAGTCGCGAGACCCCTGGCAGGTGTAACGATAATTCTCTTAAGATACACAACTAGTGGCGTATCGCTTCAGACAGATTAGCCACTGTATTTACAAAATGTGTATCTGGGTGAGAAACTACCAGGAATCACTATGTCTCTCTGAACGAAGCCAATGCTTCGTCAACACGACAATCACATCAGCAACTGCAAGATACCCTGGCAGGAATAACGATGTTTGTCTTAGGAGTAACAACTAGTGGTATACCGCTTTCAGCAGATGGGCCACAGTATCCAAAAATGTGTATTTGCGTGAGCAACTGGCAGGAATCACTATGACTCTCTTAAGGTAGCCACAGCTTCGACACCAGTTGAATCACATTTTCAAAATCAAGAAACCCCAGGCAAGAGTAACGATGTTTCTCTAAAGATAAACGAGTAGTGGCGTATCGCTTCAGGCAGACTGGCCACAGTATCTAAAAAACGTGTATTTGGGTGAGCAACTGGCTGTAATCAATATGTCTCTCCTAAGGTAGCCAATACATCGTCACCAGGAGATTCAAATCGCCAAACTCGAAGAAACCCTGGCCAGAGCGATGATGACCCTGTTAAGAAACACAACTAGTGACATACGGCATCTGGCAGATTGCCCACAGGAAGAAAGTAGTGTGAATCTGTGTGCGCAAATGGCAGGAGTAACTATTCCTCTCTTAAGGAAGACAACGCCTCATCACCAGTAGTATCACATCTTCAAAGGCAAGAGACCCCCGGCATGAGTAACGATGTCTCTCGTAAGATACACAACTAGTGGCGTATCGCATCAGGCAGACTGGCCACAGTATTTACAAAATGTGTATTTGGGTTAGAAACTGTCAGGAATCACTATGACTCTCTTAACGAAGCCAATGTTACGTCAACAGTAGAATCATATCAGCAACTGCAAGAAACCCCTGGCAGGAATAACGAAGTTTGTCTTAGGATAAACAACTAGTGGCATTGCGCTTCGGGCATATTGGCCACAGTATCTAAAAAATGTGTAATTGGGTGAGCAACTTGCAGGAATCATTATGACACTCGTAAGGCAGCCAATGCCTCGTCACCAGGAGAATCGTATCAACAAATTCGAAGAAACCCTGGCAAGAGCAATGATGAATCTGTTAAGATTCGCAACTAGTGACATATCGCATCTGGCAGATTGGCCACAGGATGAAGTGTGAATGTGTGTGAGGAAATATCAGGAGTTACTATTACTCTCTTACGGTTGACAACACCTCGTCACCAGTAATATAACATCTTCAAAGTCAAGAAACCCCTGGCAGGAGGAACGTTATATCTCTTAAGATAAACAACTAGTGGCATATCGGTTTGGGCACACTGGCCACACTATCTAAGAAATGTGTATTTGGGTGAGCAACTGGCGAGAATCACTATGAATCTCTTAAGGTAGCCAATGCCTCATCACCAGTAGAATGACATCTACAGAGTTAAGAAACACCTGGCAAGAGTAACGATGTTTCTCTTCAGATACACAACTAGTGGCGTATAGCTTCTGGCAGACTGGCCACACTATCTAAAAAATGTGTATTTGGGTGAGCAACTTGCAGGAATCACTATGATTCTCTTAAGGTAACCACTGCCACGTCATCAGTATAATCGTATCAGCGAACTCGAAGAAACTCTGGCAGGAGGACCGATGACTCTCTTAAGATACACAATTAGTGACATATGGCATCTAGCAGATTGGCCATAGGCAGAAATTAGTATGAACTTGTGTGAGCAAATGGCAGGAGTAACTATTCCTCTCTTAAGGAAGACAACGTCTCGTCACCAGTAGTATAACATCTTCAAAGTCAAGAAACCCCTGGCAGGAGGAACGTTATATCTCTAAAGATAAACAACTAGTGGCATATCGGTTTGGGCAGACTGGCCACACTATCTATGAAATGTGTATTTGGGTGAGCAACTGGCAAGAATCACTATGAATCTCTTAAGGTAGCCAATGCCTCGTCACCAGTAGTATCACATCTTCAAAGTCAAGAAACCCCCGGTAAGAGTATCGATGTTTCTTTTAAGATACACCACTAGTGGCATATCGCTTCCTGCAGACTGGCCACAGTATATAAAAAATGTGTATTTGTGTGGGCAACTTGCAGGAATCACTATGATTCTCTTAAGGTAACCAATGCCACGTCACCAGGAGTATCGTATCAGCGAACTTGAAGAAACGCAGGCTGGAGGACCAATGACTCTCTTAGGATACACAACTAGTGACATATTGCATCTCGCAGATTGTCCACAAACAGAAATGAGTGTCAATTTGTGTGAGCAAATGGCATGAGTTACTATTCCTCTGTTAAGGTAGCGAATGCCCCGTTACCAGTAGAATCGCATTTTCAAAGTCACGAGACCCCTGGCAAGTGTAACGATAATTCTCTTAAGATACACAACTAGTGGCGTATCGCTTCAGACAGATTGGCCACTGTATTTACAAAATGTGTAGCTGGGTGAGAAACTACCAGGAATCACTATGTCTCTCTGAATGAAGCCAATGCTTCGTCAACACGACAATCACATCAGCAACTGCAAGAAACCCCTGGCAGGAATAACGATGTTTGTCTTAGGAGAAACAACTAGTGGTATACCGCTTTCAGCAAATGGGCCACAATATCCAAAAAATGTGTATTTGGGTGAGCAACTGGCAGGTATCACTATGACTCTCTTAAGGTAGCCAAAGCTTCGTCACCTGTTGAATCACATTTTCAAAGTCAAGAAACCCCAAGCAAGAGTAACGATGTTTCTCTTAAGATAAACGAGTAGTGGCGTATCGCTTCAGGCAGACTGGCCACAGTGTCTAAAAAATGTGTATTTCGGTGAGCAACTAGCAGGAATCACTATGACTGACTTATGGAAGCCAATCCTTCGTAACGAGTAGAATCACATCAGCAACTGCAAGAAACTCCGTGCAGCAATAACGATGTTTGTCTTATGATAAATGAATAGTGGCATAGCGCCTTGGGCAAACTGGCCACAGTATCTAAAAAGTGTGTATTTGGGTAAGCAACTGGCAGGAATCACTGTGAGTTTCTTAAGGTAGACAACGCCTCGTCACCAGTAGAACCACATCGACAAAGACAAGACACCCATGGCAAGAGAAACGATATTTCTCTTAAGATACAAACCTAGTGGCGTATCACTTTAGGCTGACTGACCACAGTAGCTAAAAATGTGTATTTGAGCGAGCACCTGGCAGGAATCACTATGACACTCTAAAGGTAGCCAATGCCTTGTCACCAGTAGAATCACATCAGCAACTGCAAGAAACCCCTGGCAGGAGGAATGATATTTCTCTTAAGATAAACAACTAGTAAAATATCGATTTGGGTAGACTGGCCACAGAATCTAAATGATGTGTATTTGAGTGAGCAGCTGGCAGGAATCACTATTGCTCTCTTACGGTAGAGAATTCCTCGTCACCAGCGAGAATCACATCAACTACTTCAAGAAACCCATGGCGAGAGTAACAATGTTTCTCTTAAGATACACAACTAGTGGCGTATCGCATCAGGCAGACTGGCCACAGTATCTAACAATGTATATTTGGGTGAGCAACTGGCAGGGATCACTATGACACTCATAAGGTAGCCGATGCCTCATTACCAGTAGAGCACATCTTCAAAAGAAACCCCTGGCGAGAATAACGTTGTTTCTCGTAAGTTACAGTACTAGTGTTATATCGCATCCAACAGACTGCCCACAATATCTCAAAAAGTGTATTCGGGTGGACAACTAGAAGGAATCACTATGACTCTCTTAAGGAAGCCAATGCTTCGTCACCAGTAGAATCACATCAGCAACTGCAAGAAACCCCTGGCAGGAATGACGATGTTCGTCTTCAGATAAACAACTTATGGCACAGCGCTTTGTGCAGACTCGCCACAGTTTCTAAAAAATGTGTATTTGGGTGAGCAACTGGCAGGTATCACTATCTACATCTACATCTACATCTATACTCCGCGAGCCACCTTACGGTGTGTGGCGGAGGGTACTTATTGTACCACTATCTGATCCCCCCTTCCCTGTTCCATTCACGAATTGTGCGTGGGAAGAACGACTGCTTGTAAGTCTCCGTATTTGCTCTAATTTCTCGGATCTTTTCGTTGTGATCATTACGCGAGATATATGTGGGCGGTAGTAATATGTTGCCCATCTCTTCCCGGAATGTGCTCTCTCGTAATTTCGATAATAAACCTCTCCGTATTGCGTAACGCCTTTCTTGAAGTGTCCGCCACTGGAGCTTGTTCAGCATCTCCGTAACGCTCTCGCGCTGACTAAATGTCCCCATGACGAATCGCGCTGCTTTTCGCTGGATCATGTCTATCTCTTCTATTAATCCAACCTGGTAAGGGTCCCATACTGATGAGCAATACTCAAGAATCGGACGAACAAGCGTTTTGTAAGCTACTTCTTTCGTCGATGAGTCACATTTTCTTAGAATTCTTCCTATGAATCTCAACCTGGCGCCTGCTTTTCCCACTATTTGTTTTATGTGATCATTCCACTTCAGATCGCTCCGGATAGTAACTCCTAAGTATTTTACGGTCGTTACCGCTTCCAATGATTTACCACCTATGGCATAATCGTACTGGAATGGATTTCTGCCCCTGTGTATGCGCATTATATTACATTTATCTACGTTTAGGGAAAGCTGCCAGCTGTCGCACCATGCATTAATCCTCTGCAGGTCCTCCTGGAGTACGTACGAGTCTTCTGATGTTGCTACTTTCTTGTAGACAACCGTGTCATCTGCAAATAGCCTCACGGAGCTACCGATGTTGTCAACTAAGTCATTTATGTATATTGTAAACAATAAAGGTCCTATCACGCTTCCCTGCGGTACTCCCGAAATTACCTCTACATCTGCAGATTTTGAACCGTTAAGAATGACATGTTGTGTTCTTTCTTCTAGGAAATCCTGAATCCAATCACAAACCTGGTCCGATATTCCGTAAGCTCGTATTTTTTTCACTAAACGTAAGTGCGGAACCGTATCAAATGCCTTCCTGAAGTCCAGGAATACGGCATCAATCTGCTCGCCAGTGTCTACGGCACTGTGAATTTCTTGGGCAAATAGGGCGAGCTGAGTTTCACATGATCTCTGTTTGCGGAATCCATCTTGGTTATGATGAAGGAGATTTGTATTATCTAAGAACGTCATAATACGAGAACACAAAACATGTTCCATTATTCTACAACAGATTGACGTAAGCGAAATAGGCCTATAATTATTCGCATCTGATTTATGACCCTTCTTGAAAATGGGAACGACCTGCGCTTTCTTCCAGTCGCTAGGTACTTTACGTTCTTCCAGCGATCTACGATAAATTGCTGATAGAAAGGGGGCAAGTTCTTTAGCATAATCACTGTAGAATCGTAAGGGTATCTCGTCTGGTCCGGATGCTTTTCCGCTACTAAGTGATAGCAGTTGTTTTTCAATTCCGATATCGTTTATTTCAATATTTTCCATTTTGGCGTCCGTGCGACGGCTGAAGTCAGGGACCGTGTTACGATTTTCCGCAGTGAAACAGTTTCGGAACACTGAATTCAGTATTTCTGCCTTTCTTCGGTCGTCCTCTGTTTCGGTGCCATCGTGGTCAACGAGTGACTGAATAGGGGATTTAGATCCGCTTACCGATTTTACATATGACCAAAACTTTTTAGGGTTCTTGTTTAGATTGTTTGCCAATGTTTTATGTTCGAATTCGTTGAATGCTTCTCTCATTGCTCTCTTTACGCTCTTTTTCGCTTCGTTCAGCTTTTCCTTATCAGCTATGATTCGACTACTCTTAAACCTATGATGAAGCTTTCTTTGTTTCCGTAGTACCTTTCGTACATGATTGTTATACCACGGTGGATCTCTCCCCTCGCTTTGGACCTTAGTCGGTACGAACTTATCTAAGGCGTACTGGACGATGTTTCTGAATTTTTTCCATTTTTGTTCCACATCCTGTTCCTCAGAAATGAACGTTTGATGGTGGTCACTCAGATATTCTGCGATTTGTGCCCTATCACTCTTGTTAAGCAAATATATTTTCCTTCCTTTCTTGGCATTTCTTATTACACTTGTAGTCATTGATGCAACCACTGACTTATGATCACTGATACCCTCTTCTACATTCACGGAGTCGAAAAGTTCCGGTCTATTTGTTGCTATGAGGTCTACGAGTTGGTTCTCTAACTATCTGCTCGAAGTAATTCTCGGACAAGGCAGTCAGGATAATGTCACAAGAGTCTCTGTCCCTGGCTCCAGTTCTGATTGTGTGACTATCCCATTCTATACCTGGTAGATTGAAGTCTCCCCCTATTACAATAGTATGATCACGAAACTTCTTCACGACGTTCTGCAGGTTCTCTCTGAGGCGCTCAACTACTACGGTTGCTGATGCAGGTGGTCTATAGAAGCATCCGACTATCATATCTGACCCACCTTTGATACTTAACTTAACCCAGATTATTTCACATTCGCATTCGCTAATAACTTCACTGGATATTATTGAATTCTTTACTGCTATAAATACTCCTCCACCATTGGCGTTTATCCTATCCTTGCGGTATATATTCCATTCTGTGTCTAGGATTTCGTTACTGTTCACTTCCGGTTTTAACCAACTTTCCGTTCCTAATACTATATGCGCACTATTTCCTTCAATAAGAGATACTAAGTCAGGAACCTTGCCCTGGATACTCCTGCAGTTTACCAATATTACGTTAACTTTTCCTGTTTTTGGTCTCTGAGGACGGACGTTCTTTATCAACGATGATAATGTCCTCTCTGGTAAGCCGTCAGGTATTTTATCGTTTCGCCCAAGGGGGGGTCCCTCTAACCTAAAAAAACCCCGTGTGCACGCCACACGTACTCTGCTACCCTAGTAGCTGCTTCCGGTGTGTAGTGCGCGCCTGACCTGTCTAGGGGGGCCCTACAGTTCTCCACCAAATAACGGAGGTCGATGAATTTGCAACCATTATAGTCGCAGAGTCGTCTGAGCCTCTGGTTTAGACCCTCCACACGGCTCCAAACCAGAGGACCGCGATCGACTCTGGGCACTGTGCTGCAGATATTAAGCTCAGCTTGCACTCCGCGTGCGATGCTGGTTGTCTTCACCAAATCAGCCAGCCGCCGGAAGGAACCAAGGATGGCCTCAGAACCCAAGCGGCAGGCGTCATTCGTTCCGACATGTGCTACTATCTGCAGCCGGTCACACCCAGTGCGTTCAATAGCTGCCGGAAGGGCCTCCTCCACATTACGGACGAGACCCCCCGGCAAGCACACCGAGTGCTCACTGGCATTCTTCCCCGACCTACCCGCTATTTTCCTGAGGGGCTCCATAACCCGCCTAACGTTGGAGCTCCCTATAACTAATAGGCCCGCCCTCTGTGACTGTCGGGACCTTGCCGGAGAATCGGCCACTGGCCCAACAGGCGAGGCATCCTGTGGTGGCTCGGAAACGATGTCATCACCACTAGGAAGCACCCCGTACCTGTTGGAAAGGGGTAAGGCAGCTGCCACGCGGCCAGATCCCACCTTTGCCTTTCGGCCAGGCACGCGCGAGCCCACCACTGACCGCCATTCACCCTGGAGTGATGGCTGACCGGTAAGATGCTCACTGCCGGAAGACGCAGCGACATCAGGGGTTCCATGTGATTCCAAGGCCACCGAAGTAGGCATAGGTCTCACCGCAGTTGCCCCAACGCCACTACGAGCCGACGCCTGCGCCTCGAGCTCGATGAGCCTAACAGACAAAGCCTCCACCTGCCCCCGAAGAGTGGCCAATTCTCCTTGCGTCCGCTCACAACAACCACAGTCCCTACACATGACTATGTTTACCCTACTCTATACGGTGACAAATTCCCAAGATAATCTTCTGATGAGCTACTCTGATAATCAAGAAACACTCACTGAAATACGAGACGCGAAAACTACGCTAGGTTTTCCCAGAAAAACTATTTAAAAGCTAAGCGCAGCAAATAAGTACAAAAACGCTTTATACAAACAGTACTCGCTGCTGCTGGTGCTCTCGCTCTGGCTGTCACAAGACTATGACTCTTTTAAGGTAACCAATGCCTCGTCACCAGCAAAATCACATCATCAAAGACATGAAACCCCTGGCAAGATTAACGTCGTTTCACTTAAGATACACAAGTAGTGGCGTATCGCTCGGGCAGACAGGCCACACTATCTAAAAAATGTGTATTTGGGTGAGTAACTAGCAGAAATCACTATGACTCTCTAAAGGAAGCCAATTCTTCGTCACCAGTAGAATTACATCACTAACTGCAAGAATCCCCTGGCAGGAATAACGATGTTTGATTAAACTAAACAACTAGTGGCATAGCGCATTGTGCAGACTGGCCATAGTATCTAAATCAGGAATCACTATGACTCTCTTAAAGTAGCCAATGCCTCGTCAGCAGTAGAACTACAACTTCAAAATCAAGAAACCCCAGGCAAGAGTATCTATGTTTCACTTCAGATACACATCTAGTGGTGTATTGCTTCGGGCAGACTAGCGAGAGAATCTAAATAATGTGTATTTGGGTGAGCAACTGGCAGGTATCACTATGACTCTTTTAAGGTAACCAATGCCTCGTCACCAGCAAAATCACATCTTCAAAGACATGAAACCCCTGGCAAGATTAACGTCGTTTCACTTAAGATACACAAGTAGTGGCGTATCGCTCGGGCACACAGGCCACACTATCTAAAAAATGTGTATTTGGGTGAGCAACTGGCAGTAATCGCTATGACTCACTTAAGGTAGCCAGTGCCTCGGCACCATTAGAGTCACATCGTCAGAGTCAAGATACCCCTGGCAAGATTGACGATGTTTCTCTTAAGATACACCACTAATGGCGTATCGCTTCAGGCAGACTGGTAACTGTATCTATAAAATGTGTATTTGGGTAATAAACTGGCTGGAATCACGATGACTCTCTTAAGGTAGCCAATACCAAGTCACCAGTTGAATCACATCTTCAGAGTCAAGAAACCCCTGGCAAGAGTAATGATGTTTCTCTTAAGATACACAACTAGTGTCGTAATGCATCAAGCAGACTGCCCATTGTATCTGAAAACTGTGTATTTGGGTGAGCAACTGGGAGGAATCACATGACTCTCTTTAGGTTGCCAATGCCTCTTAACCAGCGAGAATCACATCTGCAACTTCAAGAAGCACCTGGCAGTATTAACGATGTTTCTCTTTAGATACTCAACTACTGGCGTATCGCATCAGGCACAGTGGCAACAGTATCTAAAAAATGTGTATTTGGGTGAGCAGCTACCAGGAATCTCTATGACTCTCTTAAGGTCGCCAATGCATTGTCACCAGTTGTATGTCATCTTCAGAGTCAAGAAACGCCTGGCAAGAGTACCGATGTTTCTCTTAAGATATACAACTAGTGGCGTATCGCTTCAGGCAGACTGGCCACAGTATCTAAAAATGTGTATTTGGGTGAGCAACTAGCAGGAATCACTATGACGCTCATAAGGAAGCCAATGCTTCGTCACCAGTAGAATCACATTAGCAACTGCAAGAAACGCCTGGCAGGAATAACGATGTTTGTTTCAAGATAGGTATTTAGTGGCATAGCGCTTTGTGCAGACTGGCCACAGTATCTAAAAAATGTAAATTTGAGTGAGCAACGGGCAGGCATCACTACGACTCTCTTAAGGAAGCCAATGCCTCGTCAACAGTAGAACCACATCTTCAAAGTCAAGAAACCCCTGGGTCGAGTAACGATGTTGCACTTAAGATACACAACTAGTGGCGTATCGCTTCGGGCAGACTAGCAACAGTATCTAAAAATGTGTATTTGGGTGAGCAACTGGCAGTTATCACTATGAATCTCTTAAGGTAGCCAATGCCTCGTCACCATTAGTGTCACATCATCAAAGTCAAGAAATCCCTGGCAATAGTAACGATGTTTCTCTTAAGATACACAACTAGTGGCGTATTGCTTCAGGCAGATTAGCCACTGTATCTAAAAAATGTGTATTTGGGTGAGCAATTGGCAGGAATCACTATGACTCTCTTAAGGAAGCCAATGCTTCGTCACCAGTAGAATCACATCAGCAACTGCAAGAAACTCCTGGCAGGAATAACGATGATTGTCTTAATGTAAACAACTTGTGGCGTAGCGCTTTGTGCAGACTGGCCACAGTATCTCAAAAATGTGTATTTGGGTGAGCAACTGGCTGGAATCTGTGGTGTCACCGCCAGACACCACACTTGCTAGGTGGTAGCCTTTAAATCGGCCGCGGTCCGTTAGTATACGTCGGAACCGCGTGTCGTCACTTTCTGTGATTGCAGACCGAGCGCCGCCACACGGCAGGTCAAGAGAGACGACCTAGCACTCGCCCAGTGGTACAGACGACTTTGCTAGCGATGGTTCACTGACAAATTACGTTCTCAATTGCCGAGACGGTACTTAGAATTGCCTTCAGCTACGTCATTTGGTACGACCGAGCAAAGCGCCATAATCATTTGCTATTTATCTTGTGATGCATGTACCGTCAGACCGATTTTCACCAAATATGGATTAAAGTTAAGTATTCCAGCAGCTACGAACTTATTTTACTACACTCAATTCCTTAAACTTGTCCAGAACTCACGCCAGCCGCGTGAGCTTAAACGCATAGTGGCTTGGCTGTCTTCCCAAGTCACAACAATTAGGCGACGAGAATTCGCGACGAGCCAATTCGCATTTGTACAAATACAGACTGATTTACGCGTGTAATGGCTTCGCCACAATCTCCAGATGTACTGTCCGAATTTTATCGCTTGCAGAATCGCCAGACGCAGGACTTATTGGATGCCCTTGGACAGCTCGTCCAGGGTCAACGTGAAATGCAAAACGATGCGGCAGCCGCCGCTCCACCGCTGCCGCAGCCACAACACGCTGTTGCACCACCTTTTTGTCCTTTTGATGCGGCACTGGAAAGCTGGACGGAGTGGTCACGCCTATTTGGATTTCATCTCGCCGCCTACAGAATTCAAGGCAATGAGCGGCAGCCTTTACTATTATCGTGTGTCGGAGTGTCCACCTACCGTGTGATTGTGAATTTATTTCCCCGACGAGGCGTGGCAATGTTGTCCTACGAAGAAATTTTGTCTGCCTTAGATACATATTTCAGAGAATCAGTCAATGTACACTCCTGGAAATTGAAATAAGAACACCGTGAATTCATTGTCCCAGGAAGGGGAAACTTTATTGACACATTCCTGGGGTCAGATACATCACATGATCACACTGACAGAACCACAGGCACATAGACACAGGCAACAGAGCATGCACAATGTCGGCACTAGTACATGGTATATCCACCTTTCGCAGCAATGCAGGCTGCTATTCTCCCATGGAGACGATAGTAGAGATGCTGGATGTAGTCCTGTGGAACGGCTTGCCATGCCATTTCCACCTGGCGCCTCAGTTGGAACAGCGTTCGTGCTGGACGTGCAGACCGCGTGAGACGACGCTTCATCCAGTCCAAAACATACTCAATGGGGGACAGATCCGGAGATCTTGCTGGCCAGGGTAGTTGACTTACACCTTCTAGAGCACGTTGGGTGGCACGGGATACATGCGGACGTGCATTGTCCTGTTGGAACAGCAAGTTCCCTTGCCGGTCTAGGAATGGTAGAACGATGGGTTCGATGACGGTTTGGATGACCGTGCACTATTCAGTGTCCCCTCGACGATCACCAGTGGTGTACGGCCAGTGTAGGAGATCGCTCCCCACACCATGATGCCGGGTGTTGGCCCTGTGTGCTTCGGTCGTATGCAGTCCTGATTGTGGCGCTCACCTGCACGGCGCCAAACACGCATACGACCATCATTGGCACCAAGGCAGAAGCGACTCTCATCGCTGAAGACGACACGTCTCCATTCGTCCCTCCATTCACGCCTGTCGCGACACCACTGGAGGCGGGCTGCACGATGTTGGGGCGTGAGCGGAAGACGGCCTAACGGTGTGCGGGACCGTAGCCCAGCTTCATGGAGACGGTTGCGAATGGTCCTCGCCGATACCCCAGGAGCAACAGTGTCCCTAATTTGCTGGGAAGTGGCGGTGCGGTCCCCTACGGCACTGCGTAGGATCCTACGGTCTTGGCGTGCATCCGTGCGTCGCTGCGGTCCGGTCCCAGGTCGACGGGCACGTGCACCTTCCGCCGACCACTGGCGACAACATCGATGTACTGTGGAGACCTCACGCCCCACGTGTTGAGCAATTCGGCGGTACGTCCACCCGGCCTCCCGCATGCCCACTATACGCCCCCGCTGAAAGTCCGTCAACTGCACATACGTTCACGTCCACGCTGTCGCGGCATGCTACCAGTGTTAAAGGCTGCGATGGAGCTCCGTATGCCACGGCAAACTGGCTGACACTGACGGCGGCGGTGCACAAATGCTGCGCAGCTAGCGCCATTCGACGGCCAACACCGCGGTTCCTGGTGTGTCCGCTGTGCCGTGCGTGTGATCATTGCTTGTACAGCCCTCTCGCAGTGTCCGGAGCAAGTATGGTGGGTCTGACACACCGGTGTCAATGTGTTCTTTTTTCCATTTCCAGGCGTGTAGTTGCCAAACGGTATATGTTCTTTCGTACAAAACGTACGGCCGGTCAGACTAATTGGGAGTGGGTTGCAACCTTGCAAGGCCTTACTAGGGATTGTGCTTTTGAGTGTCAATGTGGACTCCCAGATTTAGATACTATGGTACGTGATGCAATTGCACAGAACGTTTCTGATGTTCGTTTATGGGAACAGATTTTGAAACTAGTCAATCCCTCCCTTCAACAAGTGATGGACATATTGGATCGGCTGGACACACTTGACTTTGCTCAGGAATCATTTGACACTTCGCCACCCGTGTGTCAGGTTAACCGGGCCGCCGGGCAAGCTGCACGGAACAGTAAACAGTCCTCGCCCCCCGGCCGCGCAAAAGCCGCCTGGCTCTTAGCCACGTGTGCCGCGCAAGCAAGCAAATGCAGTGGAATCATGCCCACGATGTGCTACTAGATATTCGCGTGAGAATTGCCCATCACGCCAGGCTATTTGCTTTTTCTGTAATAAAACAGGACATGTTCAAAGTGTTTGCCAGAAAAAGCTCTGATCGGACATGCACAAAGATTCCAGGCCCTTTGCTGCGCGCCGGAATCGGAATCGAACCCAGAAAACTCAGGGTCGTGATCCATCACCCATGGAAATTAATGTAGTTCATTCCACTCCGCCCAGTGCCACTCTCTCTAACAGTGACTGTGTTCGTCCCACAATTTGTGTGCGTCGACATCGCCGGAAATCCCGTCAAGTCGCAAGTGATTCAGTACCAGTATCAGTTCATGTTGCACGTGACAGTCGCTCTTGTCGTCAGCAGGACAATAAACTATTTGTAGACTTGGACATTAATGGCAACGTGATACCATTCCAGCACAATACCGGAGCTGCAGTTTCCTTGATCAATCGCGCTACGTACAAACAGCTGGGCACGCCTCTGTTGCGTGCCACAAAGGTTAAGCTAACTACATATTCAGGTCACGGGCTCCCTGTGTTAGGACAGTGCAGCCTTCTTGCAACATACAAGGGACAAACAAAACATGTGTCATTGTATGTCCTTCGTTCTTCTTCTGCAGTGAACTTGTTTGGTTTCGATTTATTTCAGTTGTTTAACTTGTCTATTTCCTATCAGTGAACCAGACTGTGCCATCAGGCTTCTCGTCTATGTGAAGAGTTTGCAGACATTTTTGCATCGGGCCTTGGTTGCGCTAAGAACTATAAAGCACCTTTGGAACTGAAAGTAAACGCGCAACCGAAATTTTTCGGAGCGCGCAATGTTCCCCACCCAATGCGTCATGAAGTCGCAAGAACATTACACGATTTGGAATCACAAGGTTTGATTGAAGGTGTGCAGGCTTCTCTCTGGGCATCACCCTTAGTAATTTTGCCAAAACCTTTCGGAAAATTGAGACTTTGTGTGGACTTCAAGGCAACAGTGAATCCACAACTAGTTATTGCAACTTTTCCTTTACCCCGCCCGGAAGATCTTCTTGACTAACTATGCCCGGGTAAATATTTTTCGAAGTTGGACCTAGCAGATGCGTACTTGCAAATACCGGTGGACGAAGACTCACAGCGCGTTTTGGTGGTTAACACGCATCTTGATTTGTACCGATTCAAACGACTGCCATTCAGGTGTGCATCCGCTCCTGCATTGTTTCAGCAATATTTACAAACTGTCTGTGCGTCGGTCCCTACTGCAGCAAACTATCTGGACGATATTGTGGTCTCCGGAAAGACGGAAGAAGAACAGTGAGCCAATCTCAGAACATTATTTCAGGTCTTGTGACAAAATGGTCTTCGCTTGCGGAAGGATAATTGCGTGTTTTTTGCTCGGCACTTACCCTATCTGGGCCATGTACTCAATGCCCAAGGCATACATCCGAGTCCAGAGCACCTCCGTGCCATACAAGACTTTCCTTCACCACAGAATTTGAAGCAGCTACAGAGTGTGCTGGGAAAAATCAATTATTACCATATACGTATATGTGCGCCATGCCTCTTCCATTTCAGCTCCGCTTCATCGCTTACGCCGTAAAGGTGTTCCGTTCGTCTGGACGACGGAATGCGAACGCGCCTTTCGCCAGTTCAAATCGGCGTTGCTTTCCAATACTTGCCTTACGCCATTCGATCCCCAGAAACCCCTTTTCTGATGGTGGATGCATCGGATTTCGGGATCGGTGCGGTGCTTGCGCACAAAGATGGTTCGCACGATCGCCCTATTGCCTTTGCGTCCAAATTGCTCTCGTCTGCGCAAAGAAATTATTCACAGATCGAGAAAGAAGCTTTGGCTCTCGTATTTGGTGTTACTAAGTTTCATCATTTCTTGTATGGTCGTCACTTTACCATCATCACAGACCACAAACCTTTGACATCGCTTTTTCATCCGACCAAGCCTGTACCTCCACGTACAGCGCAGAAATTCATTCGCTGGTCTATTTTCCTCTCGCAGTACCGCTACGATATCTTGTATCGGTCCACTGCTAAGCACGGAAACGCCAATGCGTTGTCCCGTTTGCCTGTTGCTGAGGATAGAGTAATCGATTCCTCCAAACTTGCTTGCATGTTCACTGATGCGAAAACCGATGACGTGGTCGAATCGTTTCTGATCGATTTTCATCGTGTAGCTACAGCCACAGCAGTCGACTCTGTCCTTGCTACCGTTCTCCGTTTTGTTGCTACGCAGTGGCCCTTGTCAAAGTCACGGATCGTGGATCCGTTGGTTCGCCGATTTTTTGCTCACAAGGAGAGACTTTTTGTACGACGTGGTGTTTTGCTGTTGCGTTCTAATAATGATCAGTTCAGGGTCGTGGTCCCACGTTCGTTACAGTCCTCTGTCTTACGGCTTCTCCACCACGGACATAGGGGTATAGTGCGAACGAAACAACTTGCTCGTCAGCACTGTACTTGGTTCGGAATCGATGCTGCGATTACGCATATTTGCTCTTCTTGCATGGCGTGTGCCGAGCAAAATCCGCACCAATGCGGAAATTCTTTGCATGGCCAAAAGCCACTTGCCCTTGGCAACGCTTACACATCGATTTTGCTGGTCCATTCTGGATTGCTCGATGGTTAGTTGTTGTCGATTCACTCAGTAATTTTCCTTTTGTTGTCCGGATGTCTTCCACGACGTCATCTGCCACCATCCAAGCGTTATCCGCTATCTTTTGCATTGAAGGTCTTCCACAGACTATTGTTTCCGACAATGGCCCATAATTCATGTCCGCAGAATTTCCGTCATTCTGCAAGGCCAATGGTTTTCAACATCTGACGTCCGCGCCGTTTTCGCCACAGTCTAAGGGTGCCGCTGAACGTTTGGTCAGGACTTTCAAGTACAGATGTTGAAGCTGAAAGAGTCACACTCTCGGGAGGACGTCTTATTGCTCATTTTGTCCTCGTATCGCTCTCAGCCTCGAGATGGTCGCTCGCCGGCTGAGTTGCTTCCCGGTCGCCCTCATCGCACCTTGATGTCTTTGCCACATCCGCCGCATCAGGTTCCTGTGCAGCGGCAGACTCTTGTTTTTGCCCCAGGCGACGTTGTCTACTACCGCAACTATCGAGGTTCACGGCGTGGGCTCGAAGGGCGCATTATTCGCTGCCTCGGCCGCGTATTGTATCTGGTTTTGGGGGCCTCTGGTGAGGTGCGTCGGCATCTCAATCAGCTGCGCCTCTGTCGTCGCACGGGTTCTGCCGCTCCCCGTCTGCTTTCAGCGACGGTGCCGTCCGTTCAGCGCCCTGGGGACCCATCTACTGGCTCGCCTCATCCTCAGGTGTTACCGACGCTGCCTTCCATTTTGCCCCATGGCGACGCGCCGCCGCCTACCTATTTCTCCCGCCGGAGTGGACGCGTCGCTGCAACCGCCGGGCGCCTCCCTGGGTCACGCGCCGCCGATCACTTCCCGTGGCCAGCTGTCCTTCGACACGGAACTCTTGCACGCTCCGGACCACATGGCATCTTCGCCCGTCGGGTGCCCCGACCCGATGGAGACCGACCCTTCGGCCCCTCCTGTCTCTCAACGGGCGCGTACTCCGCATGTTGGCGTGCATCCAGGACTAGTTTTTCAGGCGTTTCCTAGCTCCCCTCGGACCGAATGGCAGGGTGCGGGTGGCACAGCCTCGCCTGTTGTTAGGCTCCCCACCGCGTCGCATACTTCACCATGGGGTCCTCTCCACGGCGGGCGGAAGCCTTATGCCACAACCGCCTGCCGATTTGCGGGGGAGGAATGTGGTGTCACCGCCAGACACCACACTTGTTAGGTGGTAGCCTTTAAATCGGCCACGGTCCGTTAGTATACGTCAGATAGGCGTGTCGCCACTATCTGTGATTGCAGACCGAGCGCCGCCACACGGCAGGTCTAGAGAGACGTCCTAGCACTCGCCCAGTTGTACAGCCGACTTTGCTAGCGATGGTTCGCTGACAAATTACGTTCTCATTTGCCGAGACGATAGTTAGAATAGCCTTCAGCTTGGTCATTTGCTACGACCTAGCAAGGCGCCATTATCTTTTGCTATTTATCTTGTGATGCATGTATCGTCACGCAGATGTTCACCAATTATGGGTTAAAGTTAAGTATTCGAGCAGCTATGTACTTATTTTACTAGACTCAACTCCTTTAACTGATCAAGACCTCACGCCAGCCTGTGTGAGCTTAAACGCGTGCCTTTCGGCTATCTCATAGTGGCTTGGCTGTCTTGCCAAGTCACAACAGAATCACTATGAATCTCTTAAGGTAGCCAATGACTCGTCGCCAGCAGAATCACATCAGCAACTTCAAGCAACCCCTGGCAAGATTAACGATGTTCATCTTAAGTTAAACAGCTGGCGACGTAACTCTTCGGGCAGACTAGCCACAGTAACTAAAACATGTGTATTTGGGTGAGCATCTGGCAGGAATCACAATGACTCTCTTAAGGTAGAAAAATCCTAGTCACCAGAGAGAATCACATCAGCAACTTCAAGAAACCCCTGCCAAGAGTAACGATTTTCTCTGAAGATACACAACTAGTGATGTAATGCATCAGGCAGACAGGTCACAGTATCTAAAGAATGTGTATTTGGGTGGGCATCAAGCAGGAATCACCATGACCCTCTTAAAGAAGCCAATGCTTCGTTACCAGTAGAATCACATTAGCAACTGCAAGAAAACCCTGACAGGAATAACGATGTATAACTTAAGATAAACAACTAGTGGCATAGCGCTTTGTGCAGACTGGCCTCAGTATCAAAAAAATGTGTATTTGGGTGAGCAACTGGTAGGAATCACAATGACTCTCTTAAGGTAGCCAATTCCTCTACATCAGTAGAATCACATCTTCAAAGTCAAGAAACCCCTGGCAAGAGTAACGATGTTCCTGTTATGATAAACAGCTAGTGGCGTCTCTCTTCGGGCAGACTAGCCACAGTATCTAAAAAATGTGTATTTGGGTGAGCTACTAGCAGGAATCACTATGACTCTCTTAAGGAAGCCTATGCTTCGTCACCAGTATAATCACATCAGCATCTGGAAGAAACCACATGCAGGAATAACGATGATTGTCTTAAGACAAACAACTAGTGGCATAGCGCTTTGTGCAGGCTAGTCACAGTATCTAAAAAAAAGTGTATTTGGGTCAGGAAGTCTGTGGAATCACTAAGAATCTCTTAAGGTAGCCAATGCCTTGTCATCAGTAAAATCACATCTTCAAAGTCAAGAGACCCCTGGAAAGAGTAACGATGTTTCTCTTAAAATACACAACTAGTAGCGTATCTCTTCGGGCAAACTGGCCACAGTATCTAAAAAATGTGTATTTGATTGAGTAACTGGCAGGAATCACTAAGCCTCTCTTAAGGTAGCCAATGCCTCGTCACCGTTAGAATCACAATATCGAAGGCAAGAAACATTTGGTAAGAGTAATGATGTTTCTCTTCAGATACACAACTAGTGGCGTAACGCTTCAGGCAGACTGGCCACAGTATCTATAAAACACGTATTTGGGTTAACAACGGGCAGGAATCACAATGACTCTCTTAAGGTAGACAATGCATCGTCCCCAGCGAGAATGACATCATCAACTTCAAGATACCCACCGCCAAAGTAATGATGTTTCTCTTAAGATACAAAACTAGCAGCGTATCGCATCAGGCAGGCAGGCCACAGTATCTAAGGGATGTGTATTTGGGTAAGCAACTGGCAGGAATCACTATGACTCTCTTAAGGTAGCCAATGCCTCGTTGCCAGCAGAATCACATCAGCAACTTCAAGCAACCCCTGGCACGAGCAATGATGTTAATCTTAAAAGAAACAGCTAGTGGCGTATTTCTTCGGGCAGACTAGCCACAGTATCTAAAATCGTGTATTTGGGTGAGCAACTATCAGGAATAACTATGACTCTCTTAAGGTAGCCAATGTGTCGTCACTAGACAGAATCATATCGGCAACTTCAAGAATCCCATGGCAAGAGTACCGGTGTTTCTCTTCAGATACACTACTAGTGGCGTATCGAATCAGGCAGTCTGGCCACTGTATCTAAAAACGTGTATCGGTGAGTGCAACAAGCTGGAATCACTATGACTCCCTTCAGGAAGCCAATACTTCGTCGACAGTATAATCACATCAGCAACTGCAGGAAACCCCTTACAGGAATAACGATGTTTGTCTTAAGGTCATCAACTAGTGGCATAGCGCTTTGTGCAGACAGGCCACAGTAACTAAAAAATGTGTATTTGGGTGAGGAACTGGCACGATTCACTATGACTCTCTTAAGGTAGCCAATGCCTCGTCACTAGTAGAACCACATATTCAAAGTCAAGAAACCCCTTGCAAGAGTAATGATGATTCATTTAAGATACACATCAAGTGATGTATCGCTTTGGGCATACTAGCCACAGTATCTAAAAGATGTGTATTTTTGTGAGGTACTCTCGGGAATCACTAAGACTCTCTTAAGGTAGCCAATGCCTCGTCAAGAGTAGTATCACATCTCCATAGTCAAGAAACTCTGGCAAGAGTAACGATGTTTCTATTAATATACACAGCTAGTAGCGTATCTCTTCGGGCTGACTGGCCACAGTATCTAAAAATTGTGTATTTGATTGAGCAACTGGCAGGAATCACTATGCCTCTCTTAAGGTAGCCAATGCCTTGTCACCATTAGAATCACAACATCAGAGTCAAGAAACCCCTGGCAAGAGTAACGATGTTGCTCTTAAGATACACAACTAGTGGCGTATCGCTTCATTCTGACTGGCCACAGTATCTATAAAACGTGTATTTGGGTGAGCAACTGGCAGGAATCACAATGACTCTCTTAAGGTTGATAATGCTTCGTCACGATAGTAATCACATCTTTAGAGTCAAGATACCCCTGGCAAGAGTAACGATGTTTCTCTTAAGACACACAACTGGTATGCGTATCGCTTCAGGCAGACTCGCCGCTGTAACTAAAATATGTGTATTTGGGTGAGCAACTAGCAGGAATCAGATTGACTCTCATAAAGTAGCCAATGGCTCGTCGCCAGCAGAATCACATTAGCAACTTCAAGAAACCCACGGCATGCGCAACGACGTTAATCTTAAGATAAACAGCTAGTGGCGTGTTTCTTCGGGCAGACTAGCAACAGTATCTAAAATATGGGTATTTGACTGAGCAACCGCCAGGAGTCGCTATGACTCTCTTAAGAAAGCCAATGCCTCGTCAACATTAGAATCACATCAACAAAGTCAGGAAACCCCTGGCAAGAGTAATGATGTTTCTCTTCAGATACACAACTATAGGCGTATCGCTTCGGGCAGATTGGCCACAGTATCTATGAAACGTGGATTTCGGTGAGCAACTGGCAGAAATAATGACTCTCTTAAGGCACCTAATGCCTCGTCACCAGCGAGAATCACATCAGCAACTTTGGGAAACCCGTGTCAAGAGTCAGACTGGCCACAGTATCTAAAATTGTGTATTTGGGTGAGCAACTAGCAGGAATCACTATGATTCTCTTAAGGAAGCTAATGCCCCATTAACAGTAGAACCACATCTTCAAAGTCAAGAAACCCCTGGAAAGAGTAACGATGTTTCATTTAAGATACATACTAGTGGCGTATCGCTTCGGGCAGACTAGTCACAGTATCTAAAAAATGTGTATTTGCGTGAGCAACTCCTAGGAATCACTATGACTCTCTTAAGGTAGTCAATGCCTCGTCACTAGTAGAATCACATCTTCAAAGTCAAGAAACCCCCGGCAAGAGTAACGATGAGTCACTTAAGGTAAACAACAAGTGGTGTATCGCTTCGGGCAGACTGGCCACAGTATCTAAAAAATGTGTATTTGATTAAGCAACTGGCAGGAATCAGTATGACTCTCTTAAGGTAGCCAATTCCATGTTACCATTAGAATCACATTATCAAAGTCAAGAAACCCCTGGGAAGAGTAATGATGTTTCTCTTCAGTTACACAACCAGCGGCGTATCGCTTCAGGCAGCCTGGCCATAGTATTTATAAAATGAGTATTTGGGTGAGCAACTGGTGAGAATCACAATGACTTTCTTAAGGTACCTAATGGCTCGTCACTTAAGACAATCACATCAGCAACTTCAAGAAATCCCTGGCAAGAGTAACGATGTTTCTCTTAAGATACACGTCTAGTGTCGTATGGCATCAGGCAGACTTGCCACAGTATCTAAAAAATACATATTTGGGCAAGCAACTGGCAGGAATCACTACGACTCTCATGAGGTAGCCAATGAATCGTCACCAGTAGAATCACATTTTCAAAGTCCAGAAATCCCTGGCCATAGTAACGATGTATCTCTTAAGATACAGAACTAGTGACGTATCACTTCAGGCAGACTGACCACAGTATCTAAGATATGTGTATTTGACTGAGCAACTGGCAGGAATCCCTATATCTCTGTTAAGGTAGCCAATGCCTCGTCACCAGTAGAATCACATCTTCAGAGTGTAGAAACCCTTGGCAAGAGTAACGATCATTCTCTTTAGATACACAAATAGTGGCGCATCGCCTCAGGCAGACTGGCCACAGCATCTAAATATTGTGTATCTTGGTGAGCAACTGGCAGGAATCACAATGACTCTCTTAAGAAAGCCAATGCCTCGTCACCAGCGAGAATCATATCAGCAACTTCAAGATACACCTGGCACGAGTAACGATGTTCCACTTAAGTGAAACAGCTAGTGGCGTAACTCTTCGGGCAGACTGGCCACAGTATCACAAATGTGTATTTGGGTGAGCAACTGGCATGAATCACTATGACCCTCTCAAGGTAGCCAATGCCTCGTCACCAGTAGAATCACATCTTCAAAGTCAAGAAACCCTGGCAAGAGAACCAATGTTTCTCTTAAGATACACAACTAGTGGCGTATCACTTCGGACAGACTGACCACAGCATCTAAGAAATGTGTATTTGGGTGAGCAACTGGTAGGAATCACTATGACTCTCTTTAGGTAACCAATGCTTCGTCACCAGTAGAACCACATCTCCAGAGTCTAGAAACCCATGGCAAGAATAACGATGTTTCTCTTAAGATACACATCTAGTGCCGTATCGCATCTGGAAGACTGGCCACAGTATCTAACAAATGTGTATTCGAGTGAGCAACTGGCCGGAAATACTATAACTCCCTTAAGGTAGCCAATGCTTCGTAACGAGTACAACCACATCTTTAGCGTCAAGGAACGCCTGGCAGGAGTAGCGATGTATCTCTTAAGATACACAACTAGTGGCGTATCACTTCAGGAAGATGGGCCACAAAATCTATAAAATGTGTATTTGGGTGAGCAACTGGCTGGAATCACAATGACTCTCTTAAGATAGCTAATGCCTCTTCACCAGTGAGAATCACATCAGCAACTTCAGGATGTTTCTCTTAAGATACACAACTAGCGGCGTATCGCATCAGGCAGACTGGCCACAGTATCTAATGATTGTGTATTTGGGTAAGCAACTGGCAGGAACCACATTGACTCTCTTAAGGTAGCCAATGCCTCGTCACAAGTAGAATCACTTCTTCAAAGTCAAGAAACCCCTGGCAAGAGTAAAGATGTTTTTCTTAAGATACACAACTCGTGACGTATCACTTCAGGCAGCCTGCCCACAGTATCTAAGAAATGTGTATTTGGGTGAGTAAATGGCAGGAATCACTATGACTCTCATAAGGTAGCCAATGCCTCGTCAAGTTAGAGTCACTTCCTCAGAGGCAAGAAAACCCTGGCAAGAGTAACGATGTTAATCTTAGGATACACAACTAGTGGCGTATGGCATCGGGTAAACTGGCCACTGTGTCTAGAAATGTGTATTTGGGTGAGTAACTAGCAGGAATCACTATGACTCTCTTAAGGTAGCCAATGCCTCGTCACCAGTAGAATCACATCTTCAAAGTCTAAAACCCCTGGCAAGAGTAATTATTATTCTCTTTAAATACACAACTAGTAGCGTATCGCACCTGGCAGACTTGCCACGGTACCTAAAAAATATGTATTGGGGTGAGCAACTGTGAGGTATTACTATGACTCTCTTAAGATAGCCAATGCCACGTCACCAGTAGAATCACATCTACAGAGTGAAGAAACCTCTGGCAAGAGTAACGATGTTCCTCTTACGATAAACAGCTAGTGCCGTATCTCTTTGGGCAGAGTAGCCACAGTATGTAAAAAGCGTGTATTTGGGTGAGGTACTGGCACCCAATGCGTCGTCACCAGCGAGACTCACATCAGGAACTTCAAGAAACCCCAGGCTAGAGTACCGATGTTTCTCTTAAGATGCACAACTAGTGGCATATCGCATCAGGCAAACTGGCGACAGTATCTAAAATTGTGTATTTTGGTGGGCAACTGGCAGGAATCAAAATTACTCTCTTAGGGTAACTAAGGGCTCTTCACCAGCGTTATTCACATCAGCAACTTCAAGATGTTTCTCTTAAGATACACAACTAGCGGCGTATCGCATCAGGCAAACTGGACACAGTATCTAAATAATGTGTTTTGGGGTAACCAACTGGCAGGATTCACTATGACTCTCTTAAGGAAGCCAATGCCTCGTCACAAGTAGAATGACTTCGTCAAAGTCAAGAAACCCTGGCAAGAGTAAAGATGATTTTCTTAAGATACACAACTAGTGGCGTACCACTTCAGGCAGACTTTCCACAGTATCTATGAAATCTGTATCTGGGAGAGCAAATGGCAGGAATCACTATGACTCTCTTTAGGTAGCCAATGACTTGTCACAATTAGAGTCACATCTTCAGAGGCAGGAAACCCCTGGCTAGAGTAACGATGTATCTCTTAATATGTGCAACTAGTGGAGTATCACATTAGGCTGACTGGCCACAGAATGTAAAATATTAGTATTGGGTGAGGAACTGGCAGGAATCACTATAACTCTCGTAAAGTAGCCAATGCCTCGTCGCTAGCACATCACATGAGCAACTTCAAGAAGAGTAGGGGCAAGAGTAACGATGTTTCTCTTAAGATAAACAACTAGTGGCGTATGGCATCAGGCAGACTGGCCACAGTTTCGACAAAATGTGTATTAGAGTAAGCAACTGGCAGGAATCACTATGACTCTCTTATGGCAGCCAATCCCTTATCACAAGTAGAATCACATCTTCAGAGGCCAGAAACCCCTGGCAAGAGCAGCGATGCTCCTCTTAAGCTAAACAGCTAGTGGCGAATCTCTTTTGGCAAAGTAGCTACAGTATCTAACAAATGTGTATTTGGGTAAGCAACTATCAGGTATCACTATGACTCTCTTAAGGTAGCCAATGCCTCGTCACCTGAAGAATCACATCTTCAAAGTCAACAAACCCCTGGCAAGGGTAACGATGTTTCTCTTAAGACACACAACTAGTGGGGCATCACTTCGGGCACACTGGCCACAGTATCTGAAAAATGTGTATTGGGATGAGCAACTATCAGGAATCACTATGACTCTCTTAAGGTAGCCAATGCCTCGTCACCAGTAGAATCACATCTTCAAAGTCAAGAAACACCCTGCAAGACTAACATTGTTTCTCTTAGGATACACAGCTAGTGGCGTATCGCATCAGGTAGACTGGCCACAGAATCTAAAAATGTGTATTTGGGTGAGCAACAACATGAATCACTATGACTCTCTTAGGGAAGCCATAGCTTCGTCACCAGTAGAATCATATCAGCAATTTCATGAAACCCCTGGCAGGAATGACGATGTTTGGCTTAAGATAAACAACTAGTGGTATAGCGCTTTGTGCAGACCAACCATAGTATCTAAAAAATGTGCATTTGCGAGAGCAACTGGCAGGAATCACTATGACTCTCTTATGGTAGCCAATGCCTTGCCACCAGGACAATCATATCAGCAAATTCGAAGAAACACAGGCAAGAGCTACGACGACTCCGATAAGATACACAAGTATTGACATCTGGCAGATTGGCCACAGAAAGAAAAGTGTGAATTTGTATGAGCAAACTATTCCTCTCATAAGGTAGACAACGCCTCGTAATAAGTAGTAACACATCTTCAAAGTCATGAAACCCCTGGCTAGATTAACAATGTTTCTCTTAAGATACACAACTAGTGGTGTATCGCATCAGGCAGACTGGCCACAGCATGTACAAAAATTTTATTTGGGTGAGCAACTCGCAGGAATCACTATGACTCCCTCAAGGTAGCCAATGCCTCGTGATCAGTAGCTTCACATCTTCAAAGTCAAGAAACCATTGGCACGAGTATCGATGTTTCTTTTAAGATACACAACTAGTGGCATATCGCTTCAGGCAGACTGGCCAATGTAACCAAAATATGTGTTTTTCTTTGAGCAACTAGCAGGATTCATTAAGACTCTATTAAGTTAGCCAATGCGTCGTCGCCAGCAAAAATTACATCAGCAACTTCAAGAAACCCCTGACAACAGTAACGATGTTCCTCTTAAATTACACAGGTAGTGGCGTATCGCTTCAGGGATACTTCCCACATTATCTAAAAAATGTGCATTTGGGTGAGCAACTGGCAGGAATCACTATGACTCTCTTAAGGTAGCAAATGCCTCGTCACCAGCAAAGTCACAACAGCAAATTCAAGAAACCCCTGGTTAGGGTAACAATGTTCTTCTTAAGCTAAACAGCTAGTGGCTTACCTCTTCGCGCGGACTTGCCCCATTATCAAGAAAATGTGTATTTTGGTGAGCAACTTGCTGGATTGACTATGACTCTCTTAAGGTAGCCAATGCCTCGTTACCAGTACAATCATATTATATCAGCAAACTCAAGGATACCCTGTCAGGAGCAACGATGACTCTCTTAAGATCCACTACTAGTGACATATCGCATCTAGCAGATTGGCCACAGGCAGAAAGAAGTGTGAATTTGTGTGAGCAAACGGCAGGAGTAACTAATCCTCTTCTAAGGAACAGAACGCCTCGTCACCAATAGTATCACATCTTTAAAGTCAAGAAACCCTTGGCAAGAATAAATATGTTTCTATTAAGATACACAACTAGTGGGGTATCGCTTTGGTCAGACTGGCCACCGTTTCTAAAGAATGTGTATTTGGGTGAACGGCTGGCAGGAATCCTTATGACTCCCTTATGGTAGCCAAGGCCTCGTGAAAAGTAGAATCACATCTTCAAAGGCAAGAAAGACCCGGCAAGTGTAATGATGTTTCTCATAAGATGCACAACTGTTGGCGTATCGCATCAGACAGACCGGCCACAGTATCTATATTAGGTGTATTTGGGTGAGCAACTGGCAGGAATCACTATGATCTCTTAAGGAAGCCAATGCTTCGTCACTAGTAGAATCAAATCAGGAACTGCATGAAATCTCTCGCAGGAATAATGATGTATGTCCTAAGATAAAGAACTAGTGGCATAGCGCTTTGTGCAGACAGCCCACGGTATCTAAAAAATGTGTATTTGGGTGAGCAACTGGCAGAAAAACTATGACAGTCTTAAGACAGCGAATGGCTCGTCGCCAGCAGAATCACATCCTCAAAGTCAAGAACCCCTGGCAAGAGTAACGATGTTTCTCTTAACATACAGAACTAGTGACGTATCGCTACAGGGAGACTGCCACAGTAACTAAAAAGTGTGTAATTGAGTGAGCAACTTTTTGGAATCATTATGACTCTCTTAGGTAGCCAATGCCTCGTCACCAGCGAGAAACACATCAGCAACTTCGAGAAACCCTGGCAAGGGTAACGATGATTCTCTTACGAACCGCAACTAGTGGCGTATCGTTTTGGAAGACTGGCCACAGCATCTAGAAAATGTGTATTTGGGTGAGCCACTGGCAGCAATCACTATGACTCTCTTATGGTAGCCAATGCGTCGTCACCAATGAGAATCACGTTAGCAACTTCAAGAAACCCCTTTCTAGCGTACTGATGGTTATCTTAAGATACACACCTAGTGGCGTAACGCATCAGTCAGACTGCCGACAGTATCTGAAAATGTGTATTTGGGTTAGCAACTAGCAGGAATCACTATGACTCTCTTAAAGTAACCAATGCCTCATCGCCAGCAGAATCACATCAGCAACTACAAGAAACCCCTGGCCATAGGAACTATGTTTCACTTAAGATGCACAACTAGTTGAGTATTTCTTCGGGCAGACTAGCCATAGTATCTAAAAAATTTGTGTTTGGGTGAGCAACTGGCAGGAATCACTATGACTCTCTTAAGTAAGCCAATGCTTCGTCAGCACTAGAATCACATTAGCAGCTGCATGAAACCACTGCCAGGATTAACGATGTTTAACTAAAGATAAACTACTATTGGCATAGCGCTTTGTGCAGGCTGGCCACAGAATCTAAGAAATCTGTATTTGGGTGAGCAACTGGCAGGAATCACTATGACTCTCTCTAGGTAGCCATATCCTCGTCACCAGCTGGATCACATCCTCAAAGTCAAGAAACCCCTGGCAAGAGTAACGATGTTTCTCTTAAGATACAAGACTAATGTCGTATCGCTTTTGCCAGACTGGCCACAGTATCCAAAAAATGTGTATGGGGGTGAGCAACTGGCTGGAATCACAACGACTCACTTGAGGTAGCCAATGCCTCTTCACCAGGAGAATTATATCAACAAACTCGATGGAAACCCTGGCAGGAACAACGATGACTTTCTTAAGATACACTACTAGTGACATATCGCATCTAGCAGACTGGCAACAGAGCGAAAGAAGTGTGACTTTGTGTGAGCAAATGGCAGGAGTGCCTATTCCTCTCTTAAGGAAGACAACGCCTCGTCACCAATAGTATAACATATTCAAAGTCAAGAAAGCCCTGGCAAGAGTAACGATGTTTCTTTTAAATAAACAAACAGTGGCATATCGTTTCAGGCACAATGGACACAGTAACCAAAAACGTGTATTTTGGGTGAGCAACTGTGAGGGATCACTATGACTCTTTTAAGGTAGCCAATGCCTCATCACCAGCAGAATCACATGAGCAACTTCAAGAAACCCCTGGCAAGAGTCACGATGTTTCTCTCTAGACAAACAACTAGTGGCATATCGCTACAAGCAGACTGGCCACAGTATATAAGAAATGTTTATTTGGATGAGTATCAGGAAGGAATCACTAAGATTCTCTTAAGGAAGCCAATGCCTAGTCACCAATAGAATCACATCAGCATCCTCTACAAACCCCTGACGAGAGTAACGATGTTTCTCGTAAGAAAAACTACTAGTGGCGTATGGCTTCGAGCAGACTGGATCCAGTATCTAAAAAATAAGAATTTGGATGAACAAATGGCAGGAATCTCTATGTCTCTGTTAAGGTACCATTACCTCATCACCGGTAGAATCACATTATCAAAGTCAAGAAAGCCCTGCCAAGAGAACGATGTTTCTCTCAAGACAAACAACTAGTGGCCTATCGCTTCGTGCAGACTAGCCACAGTATATAAAAACTGTGTATTTGGATGAGCAACTGGCAGGATTCACTATATCTCACTTAAGGTGGCCCATGCTCCATCACGAATAGAATAACATCAGCAAATTCGAGAAAATCCTGGCAAGAATAACGAAGTTCCTCTTCAGATAAACATTAAGAGACGTATCACTTCAGGCACACTGGCAACAGTATCTAAGAAATGTGTATGGAAGAGCATCTGGCAAGAATCACTATGACTCAATTAAGGAAGCCAATGCCTCGTCACCAGTAGAATCACGTCAGCAACTGAAACAAAACCCCTGGCAGGAGTAACGATGTTTCTCTTAGGATATACAGCTACTGGCAAATCGCTTTGGGCAGAATGGCCAAATTATATACAAAATGTGTATTTGGGTGAGCAACTGGCACAAATCACTATGACTCTTTTAAGGGAGCCAATGCCTCGTCACCAGTAGAATCACATCTACAAAGTCAAGAAACCGGTGGCAAGTGTAACGATGTTTCTCTCAAGACAAACAACCACAGTATTTATAAAATGAGTATTTGGGTGAGCAACTGACAGGAATCACAATGGCTCTCTTAAGGTAGCCAACGCCTCTTCACCAGCGAGAATCGCATCAGCAACGTGGAGATACCCGCGGCACGAGTAACAATGTTTCTCTTAAGATAAACAACTATCGGCATATTGCATCAGGCAGACTGCACACAGAGTCTAAAAATGTGTATTTGACTGAGCAACTAACAGGAATCACTATGACTCTCTTAAGGATGGCTATGCATCGTCACCAGTAGAATTACAACACCAACTGCTAGAAACCCCTTGCAGGAATAACCATGTTTGTCTTAAGATAAACACCTAATGGCATAACGCTTTGTGCTGACTGGCCACAGTATCTAAAAATGTGTATTTGGGTGAGCAACTGGTAGGAATCAATATAACTCTCTTAAGGTAACCAATGCCTTGTCACCAGTAGAACCACATCTTCAAAGTCAAGAAACCCTGGCAAGAGAACCAATGTTTCTCTTAAGATACACATCTAGTGCCGTATCGCATCTGGAAGACTGGCCACAGTATCTAAGAAATGTGTATTCGAGTGAGCAACTGGCAGGAAACACTATGACTCCCTTAAGGTAGCCAATGCTTCGTAACGAGTACAATCACATCTTTAGCGCCTAGGAACGCCTGGCAAGAGTAGCGATGTTTCTCTTAAGATACACAACTAGTGGCGTATCACTTCAGGAAGACGGGCACAAAATTTATAAAATCTGTATTTGGGTGAGCAACTGGCTCGAATCACAATGACTCTCTTGAGGTAGCTAATGCCTCTTCACCAGTGAGAATCACATCAGCAACTTCAAGACGTTTCTCTTAAGATACACAACTAGTGGCGTATCACTTCAGGAAGACGGGCACAAAATTTATAAAATCTGTATTTGGGTGAGCAACTGGCTCGAATCACAATGACTCTCTTGAGGTAGCTAATGCCTCTTCACCAGTGAGAATCACATCAGCAACTTCAAGATGTTTCTCTTAAGATACACAACTAGCGGCGTATCGCATCAGGCAGTATGGCCACAGTATCTAAAGATTGTGTATTTGGGTAAGCAACTGGCAGGAACCACATTGACTCTCTTAAGGTAGCCAATGCCTCGTCACAAGTAGAATCACATCGTCAAAGTCAAGAAACCCCTGGCAAGAGTAAAGATGTTTTTCTTAAGATACACAACTAGTGACGCATCACTTCAGGCAGACTGCCCACAGTATCTAAGAAATGTGTATTTGGGTGAGCAAATGGCAGGAATCACTATGACTCTCTTAAGGAAGCCAATGCCTCGTCAAATTAGAGTCACTTCCTCTGAGGCAAGAATACCCTGGCAAGAGTAACGATGTATCTGTTAAGATACGCAACTAGTGGCGTATCGCATCAGGCAGACGCTGCAGTATCTAAAATTGTGTATTTGGGTGAGCAACTAGCAGGCATCAATATGAGTCTCGTAAGGAAGCCAATGCCTCGTCACCAGTATAATCACATCAGCAACTTCAAGAAACCAATGACAAGAGTAACGATGTTTCTCTTAAGATACACATCTAGTGGCGTATCACAACTGGCAAACTGGCCACAGTATATTAACAACATGTATTTGTTTGAGCAACCGGCAGGAATCACTATGACCATCTTAAGGTAGCCAATGCCTCGTCACCAGTAGAACCACTTCTTCAAAGTCAAGAAACCTCTGGCAAGAGTAACGATGTGTCTCTTAAGATACACAACTAGTGGCGTATCATTTCGGGCAGACTGGCCACAGTATCTAAGGAAAGTGTATTTGAGTGAGCAACTGGAAGGAATCACTATGACTCTCTTAAGGAAGCAAATGTCTCTTCACGAGTAGAATCTCATCTTCAGAGTGAAGAAACCCCTGGCAAAAGTAACGATGTTTCTTTTAATATATACAACTAGTGGAGTATCGCTTCCCCATGGCAAGAGTAACGATCTTTCTCTTAAGATACTCAACTAGTGGCGTATCACTTCGGGCAGACTGGCCACAGTATATAAAAAAATGTTCATTTGGATGAGCAACTGGCATGAATCATAATGACCCCCTTAATGTAGCCAATGCTTCGTCACCAGAGATAATCACGTCAGCAACTTCAAGACGAGTAGGGGCAAGGGTAACGATATTTCTCTTAAGATAAGCAACTAGTGGCATATGGCATCAGGCAGACTGGCCAAAGTATCGGAAAAATGTGTATTAGGGTGAGCAACTGGAAGGAATCAGTATGACTCTCTTATGGTATCCAATCCCTTATCACCAGTAGAATCACATCTTCAAAGTCAAGAAACCCCTGGCCAGAGTAACAATGTTT
Organism: Schistocerca americana; assembly: GCF_021461395.2. Lineage (NCBI taxonomy): Eukaryota > Metazoa > Arthropoda > Insecta > Orthoptera > Acrididae > Schistocerca > Schistocerca americana. Next base: position 145,471,716 of record NC_060130.1, on the reverse strand, counting down.
ATCTTCGGATACACAACTAGTGGCGTATGGCATCGGGTAGACTGGCCACAGTGTCTAGAAATGTGTATTTGGGTGAGTAACTAGCAGGAATCACTATGACTCTCTTAAGGTGCCAATGCCTCGTCACCAGTAGAATCACATCTTCAAAGTCTAAAACCCATGGCAAGAGTAATGATTATTCTCTTAAAACACACAACTAGTAGCGTATCGCACCTGGCAGACTTGCCGGAGTATCTAAAAAATATGTATTTGGGTGAGCAACTGTGAGGTATCACTATGACTCTCTTAAGATAGCCAATGCCCCGTCACCAGTAGAATCACATCTACGGAATGAAGAAACCTCTGGCAAGAGTAACGATGTTCCTCTTACAATAAACAGCTAGTGGCGTATCTCTTCGGGCAGAAATGCCATTGTATTTAATAAATGTCTATTCGGCTGAGCAACTGGCAGGACTCACTACGACTCTATTAAGGTAGCCATTGCCCCGTCGCCAGCAGATCACATCTGCAACTTCAAGAAACCCCTGGCAGGAGTAACGACGTCCCTCTTAAGATGAACAGCTAGTGGCGTATCTCCTTGGGCAGAGTAGCCACAGTATGTAAAAAGCGTGTATTTGGGTGAGGAACTGGCAGCCATCACTATGACCCCATTAAGGTCGTCACCAGCGAGAGTCACATCAGGAACTTCAAGAAACCCCTGGCAAGACTACCGATGCTTCTCTTAAGATGCACAACTAGTGGCATATCGCATCAGGCAAACTGGCGGCAGTATCTAAAAATGTGTATTTTGGTGGACAACTGGCGGGAATGAAAATTACTCTCTTAGGGTAACTAATGCCTCTTCACCAGCGCTATTCACATCAACAACTTCAAGATGTTTCTCTTAAGATATACAACTAGGGACTTATCGCATCAGGCAAACTGGCCACAGTATGTAAATAATGTGAAATAGGGTAAGCAACTGGCAGGAATCACTATGACTCTCTTAAGGAAGCCAGTGCCTCGTCACAAGTAGAATGACTTCGTCAAAGTCAAGAAACCCCTGGCAAGAGTAAAGATGATTTTCTTAAGATACACAACTAGTGGCGTATCACTTCAGGCAGACTGCCCACAGTACCTAAGAAATGTGTATTTGGGTGAGCAAATGGCACGATTCACTATGACTCTCTTTAGGTAGCCAATGCCTTGTCACAATTAGAGTCACATCTTCAGAGGCAGGACACCCCTGGCAAGAGTAACGATGTATCTCTTAATTTGTGCAACTAGTGGAGTATCGCATCAGGCTGACTGGCCACAGAATGTAAAAAATTAATATTTGGGTGAGCAACTGGGAGGAATCACTATAACTCTCTTAAAGTAGCCAATGCCTCGTCGCTAGCAGATCACGTGAGCAACTTCAAGAAGAGTAGGTGCAAGAGTAACGATGTTTCTCTTAAGATAAACAACTAGTGGCGTATGGCATCAGGCAGACTGGCCACAGTATCGACAAAATGTGTATTAGAGTGAGCAACTGGCAGGAATCACTATGACTCTCTTATGGCAGCCAATCCCTTATCACAAGTTGAATCACATTTTCAGAGGCCAGAAACCCCTGGCAAGAGCAGCGATGTTCCTCTTAAGCTAAACAGCTAGTGGCGAATCTCTTTGGGCAAAGTAGCCACAGTATTTAACAAATGTGTATTTGGGTGAGCAACTATCAGGTATCACTATGACTCTCTTAAGGTAGCCAATACCTCGTCACCTGTAGAATCACATCTTCAAAGTCAACAAACCCCTGGCAAGGGTAACGATTTTTCTCTAAAGACACACAACTAGTGGGGCATCACTTCGGGCACACTGGCCACAGTATCTGAAAAATTTGTATTGGGATGAGCAACTATCAGGAATCACTACGACTCTCTTAAGGTAGCCAATGTCTCGTCACCAGTAGAATCACATCTTCAAAGTCAAGAAACCCCTAGCAAGAGTAACGATGTTTCTGTTGAGATACACAACTAGTGGCGTATCACTTCGGGCAGACTGGCCACAGTATCGAAAAAATGTGTATTAGAGTAAACAACTGGCAGGAATCACTATGACTCTCTTAAGGTAGCCAGCGCCACGTCACCAGTAAAATCACATCTACGGAGTGAAGAAACCTCTGGCAAGAGTAACGATGTTCCTCTTACGATAAACAGCTGGTGGCGTATCTCTTTGGGCAAAGTAGCCCTAGTATCTAAAAAATTTGAATTTGGGTGAGCAACTGGCATGAATCGATACGACTCTCTTGTGGAAGCCAATTTTCGTCACCAGTAGAATCACATCAGCAACTTCAAGAAAACCCTAGCAACAGTAACAATGTTCCTCTTAAGATAAGCAGCTAGTGGCGTATCTCTATGGGCAAGTTAGCCACAGTATCTAATAAATGTGTATTTGGGTGAGCAACTGGCAGGAATCACCATGACTCCCTTAAGGTAGCCAATGCGTCATTACCAGAGAGAATCAGACCAGCAACTTCTTGAAACCCGTGACAAGAGTACAGATGTATCTCTTGAGATACAAACCTTGTGGCGTATCGCATCAGGCAAACTGTCCACAGTATCTGAAAATGTGTATTTGGGTGAGCAACTAGCAGGAATAGCTATGACTCTCGTAAGGAACTCAATGATTCATCACTAGTAGAATCACATCAGCAACTTCATGAAACCCCTGGCAGGAATGACGATGTTTGACTTAAGATAAACAACTAGTGGTATAGCGCTTTGTGCAGACCAACCATACTATATTAAAACTGTGCTTTTGCGAGAGCAACTGGCAGGAATCACTATGACTCTCTTATGGTAGCCAATGCCTTGTCACGAGGACAATCATATCAGCAAATTCGAAGAAACCCAGGCAAGAGCTACGATGACTCTGATAAGATACACAAGTATTGACATCTGGCAGTTTGGCCACAGGAAGAAAAGTGGGAATTTGTATGAGCAAACTATTCCTCTCTTACGGTAGACAACGCCTCGTCACCTGTAGTATCATATCTTCAATGTCAAGAAACCCCTCGCTAGATTAATAATGTTTCTCTTAAGATACACAACTAGTGGTGCATCGCATCAGGCAGACTGGCCATAGTATGTACAAAAATTTTATTTGGGTGAACAACTTGCAGGAATCACTATGACTCCCTTAAGGTAGCCAATGCCTCGTGATCAGTAGCATCACATCTTCAAAGTCAAGAAACCATTGGCACGAGTATCGATGTTTCTCTCAAGATACACAACTAGTGGCATACCGCTTCAGGCAGACTGGCCAATGTATCCAAAATATGTGCATTTCTTTGAGCAACTAGCAGGATTCATTATGACTCCATTAAGTTAGCCAATGCCGCGTCGCCAGCAGAATGACATCAGCAACTTCAAGAAACCTCTGGCAACAGTAACGATGTTCCTCTTAAATTACGCAGGTAGTGGCGTATCGTTTCAAGGATACTACCCACATTATCTAAAAAATGTGCATTTGGGTGAGCAACTGGCAGGAATCACTATGACTCTCTTTAAGGTAGCAAATGCCTCGTCACCAGCAAAGTCACAACATCAAATTCAAGAAACCCCTGGTTAGGGGAACGATGTTCTTCTTAAGCTAAACACCTAGTGGCATACCTCTTCGCGCAGACTTGCCACATTATCAAAAAAATGTGTATTTTGGTGAGCAACTGGCTGGAATGACTATGACTCTCTTAAGGTAGCCAATGCCTCGTTACCAGGAGAATTATATCAACTCTCTTAAGATCCACTACTAGTGACATATCGCATTTAGCAGATTGGCCACAGGCAGAAAGAAGTGTGAATTTGTATGAGCAAACGGTAGGAGTAACTAATCCTCTCCTAAGGAACACAACGCATCATCACCAATGGTATCACATCTTCAAAGTCAAGAAACCCTTGGCAAGAATAAATATGTCTCTCTTAAGATACACAACTAGTGGCGTAACGCTTTGGTAGACTGGCCACAGTATCGATTGAATGTGTATTTGGGTGTGCAACAGGCAGGAATCACTATCACTCTCTTAAGGTAGCCAATGTGTCGTCACTAGCGAGAATCACATCAGGAACTTCAAGAAACCCGTGTCAAGAGTAACGATGTTTCTCTTAAGTTACGCAACTAGTGGCGTATCTCGTCAGTCAAACTGGCCACAGTATCTGAAAATGTGTATTTGGGTGAGCAACTAGCAATAATCACTATGGCCCTCTGAAGGAAACCAATGCTTCGTCACCAGTAGTTTCACATCAGCAAGTGCAAGACACCCCTGGCAGGAATAACGATGTTTGTCTTAAGATAAACAACTAATGGCATAGCGTTTTGTGTAGACAGATCACAGTATCTAAAAAATCTGTATTTGGGTGAGCACCCGGCAGAAAACACTATGACTCTCTTAAGGTAGCCAATGCCTCGTCACCAGCGAGTTTCACAATAGCAACTTCATGAAACCCCTGGCAGGAGTAACGATGTTTCTCTTCGATACACATCTAGTGGCGTATTGCATCAGGTAGACTGGCCACAGTATATAAGAATATATGTATTTGGGTGAGCAACTGGCAGGAATCACTATGATCTCTTAAGGAAGCCAATGCTTCGTCACTAGTAGAATCACATCAGGAACTACATGAAATCTCTCGCAGGAATTGATGTGTCGACAGAAGTGCCGACACAGTGTTATTTTGAGGGGGGCCGATAGGCACGCTATCTAACGCAGACGGGCGTGAAGTCTGGAACAGGATAAATATTGAATGGTAGCAAGAAAAGTACGTAGCTGGAATATACTTAACTTTATTCACTCCTTGTGATACATCTCTCTTGACTATACAAATGAGACTCGTACGATACATGCACTGTTACAATTGGCGCCTTGCTAGGTCGTAGCCATGGACTTAGCAGAAGGCTATTCTAACTGTCTCTCGGCAAATGAGAGGAAGGCTTCGTCCGTATTGTCGCTAGCAATGTCGTCCGTACAACTGGGGCGAGTGCTCTATCGTATATCGAGACCTGCCATGTGTTGGCGCTAGGTCTGCGATCACACAGTGGCGACACGCGGGTCCGACATGTACTAAATGGACCGCGGCCGATTTAAGCTACCACCTAGCAAGTGTGGTGTCTGGCGGTGACACCACATTCCTCTCCCGCAAATCGGCGAACGGTCGTGAAATCAGGCTTCCGCCCGCCGTGGGGAGGACCCCATGTTGACGTATGCGATGAGGTAGGGAGCCTAACAACAGGCGAGGCTGTGCCACCCGCACCCGGCCATTCGGTCCGAGGGGAGCTAGGAAACGCCTGAAAACCTAGTCCAGGGTGCACGTCAACATGCGGTGTATGCGCCCGTAAAGAAACAGGAGGGGCCGAAGGGTCGACCTCCATTGCGTCGGGGTACCCGACGCACGAAGACGCCATGTTGTCCGGAGCGGGCAAGAGTTCCATGGCGGAGGACGGCTGGTCACGGGAAGCGATCGGCGGCGCGAGACCCAGAGAGGCGCTTGGCGGCTGCAGCGAAGCGTCGAATGCGGGCGGCGCCGGCGGGAGAACAGGCGCCGGCGGCGGCGGCGGCGGCGGCGGCTGCTGCGGCGGCACGTCGCCATGGGGCAAAATGGAAGGCATCGTCGGTAACACCTGGGGATGAGGCGAGCCAGTAGATGGGTCCCCAGGGCGCTGACCGGACGGCACGGACGCTGAAAGCAGACGGGGAGCGGCAGAACCCGTGCGACGACAGAGGCGCAGCTGATTGAGATGCCGACGCACCTCACCAGAGGCCCCCAAAACCAAATACATCGCGCGGCCGAGGGAGCGAAGAATGCGCCCTGCGAGCCAACGCCGTGAACCTCGATAGTTGCGATAGAATACAACGTCGCCAGGAGCAAAAGCAGAAGTCTGCCGCTGCACAGGAACCTGATGCGGCGGTTGCAGCAATGACATCAAGGTTCGATGAGAACGACCATGGAGCAACTCAGCCGGCGAGCGACCATCTCGGGGCTGAGAGCGATACGATGACAAAAAGAGCAACAACGCGTCCTCCCGAGAATGCGACTCTTTCAACTTCAACATCTGTGACTTGAAAGTCCGGACCAATCGTTCAGCGGCACCGTTTGACTGAGGCGAAAACGGCGCGGATGTCAGATGTTGAATACCATTGGCCTAGCAGAATGACTGAAATTCTGCGGACATGAATTGTGGGCCATTGTCGGAAACAATAGTCTGCGGAAGACCTTCAATGCAAAAGATAGCAGACAACGCTTGGATGGTGGCGGAGGACGTCGTGGAAGACATCCGGACAACAAAAGGAAAATTACTGAAGGCATCGACCAGAACCAACCATCGAGCATTCCAGAAGGGACCAGCAAAATCAATGTGCAAGCGTTGCCAAGGGGAAGTGGCTTTGGGCCATGCAAAGACTTTCCGCGGCGGTGCGGATTGTTGTTCGGCACACGCCATGCAAGAAGAACACATATTCGTAATCGCAGCATCGATTCCGAACCAAGTACAGTGCTGACGAGCAAGTTGTTTCGTTCGCACTATACCCCAATGTCCTTGGTGAAGAAGCAGTAAAACAGAGGACTGTAACGAACGTGGGACCACGACTCTGGATTGATCATTATCAGAACGCAACAATAAAACACCACGTCGAACAAAAAGTCTCTCCTTGTGAGCAAAAAATCGGCGAACCAACGGATCTTCGATCCGAGGCTTTGACAAAGGCCATTGCGTAGCAACAAAACGCAAAACAGTAGCAAGGACAGGGTCAGCAGCTGTGGCTGTAGCTACACGACGAAAATCAATCGGAAACGATTCGACCACTTCATCGGTTTCCGAATCAATGAACATGCAAGCAAGTTCGGAAGAATCGAATGCTTTATCCTCAGCAACAGGCAAACGGGACAACGCATCGGCGTTTCCGTGCGTAGCAGTGGACCGATACAAGATATCGTAGCGGTACTGCGAGAGGAAAATAGACCAGCGAATGAATTTCTGCGCTGTACGCGGAGGTATAGGCTTGGTCGGATGAAAAAGCGATGTCAAAGGTTTGTGGTCGGTGATGATGGTAAAGTGACGACCATACAAGAAATCATGGAACTTAGTAACACCAAATACGAGAGCCAAAGCTTCTTTCTCTATCTGGGAATAATTTCTTTGCGCAGACGAGAGCAATTTTGACGCAAAGGCAATAGGGCGATCATGCGAGCCAACTTTGTGCGCAAGCACAGCACCGATCCCGAAATCCGATGCATCTACCATCAACAAAAGGGGTTTCTGGGGATCGAAAGGCGTAAGGCAAGTATTAGAAAGCAACGCCGATTGCAACTGGCGAAAGGCGCGTTCGCATGCCGTCGTCCAGAGAAACGGAACACCCGTACGGCGTACGCGATGAAGCGGAGCTGAAAGAGAAGAGGCATTGCGCACATATTTATGATAATAGTTAATTTTACCCAACACACTCTGTAGCTGTTTCACATTCTGCGGCGAAGGCAATTCTTCTATGGCACGGAGGTGCTCTGGACTCGGATGTATGCCTTGGGCATTAATGACATGTCCCAGGTATGGTAAGTCCCGAGCAAAAAACACACATTTGTCCTTGCGCAAGCGAAGACCATTTTGTCGCAAGACCTGAAATAATGTTCGTAGGTTCGCAAGATGATCTTCTTCTGTCTGTCCGGAGATCACTATATCGTCCAGATAGTTTGCTGCAGTAGGGACCGACGCACAAATAGTTTGTAAATATTGCTGAAACAATGCAGGGGCGGATGCACACCCGAACGGCAGTCTTTTGAAGCGGTACAAACCAAGATGCGTGTTAACCACCAAGATGCGCTGGGATTCGGCGTCCACTGGGATCTGCAAGTACGCATCTGCTAGGTCCAACTTCGAAAAGTAGTTACCCGGGCACAGTTTAGCGAAAAGATCTTCCGGGCGGGGCAAAGGAAAAGTAGCAGTCACTAGTTGTGGATTCACTGTGGCCTTGAAGTCCACGCAAAGTTCAATTTTCCGGAAGGTTTTGGCAAAATTACTAAGGGTGAGGCCCAGAGAGAAGCTTGCACACGTTGAATTACACCCTGTGATTCGAGATCGTTTAATGTTCTTGCGACCTCATCACGCAATGCGTGGGGAACATTGCGCGCTCTGAAAAATTTCGGTTGCGCGTTTACTTTCAGTTCCAAATGTGCTTCATAGTTTTTAGCGCAACCTAAGCCCGGTGCAAAAATGTCTGCAAATTCATCACATAAGCGAGAAACACTGTCTGAAGGCACAGTCTGATTCACTGATAGGACCTGATTTACAATAGACATGTTAAACAACTGAAATAACTCTAAACCAAACAAGTTCACTGCAGTAGAAGAACGAAGAACGTAAAATGACACAAGTTTCGTTTGTCCCTTGGATGTTGCAAGAAGGCTGCACTGTCCTAACACAGGAATTTTCTGTCCGGAATATGTGGTTAGCTTAACATTTGCGGAACACAACGGAGGTTTGCCCAGTTGTTTGTACGTGTCGTGATTGAGCAATGAAACAGCAGCTCTGGTATTGAGCTGGAATGGTATGACCTTGCCATTAAAGTCCAAATCTACAAAAAGTTTATTGTCCTGCTGACGACAAGAGCGATTGTTTTGTGCAATTTGAACAGACACGGGTACAGAAGCACTTGCTAATTGACGTGATTTCCGGCGACGTCGACGAACACTCTTTGTGGGACGAACACAGTCACTATGTGAGAAAGTGGCACTGGACGAAGCGGAATTAACTACATGAATGTCCATGGGCGAAGGTTCGATTCCGGCGCGAAGCAAAGGGCCTGGAATGGTTGTGATTGTCTGAATTGAGCTTTTTCTGGCAAACACTTTGAACATGTCCCTTCCTATTGCAGAAAAAACAAATAGCTTGGCGTGACGGGCAATGTTCACGCGAATGTCTAGTAGCACACCGCGGGCATGATTTCACTGCATTTGTGTGCTGGCGTGGCACACGTGGCTTAGAGCGCGGCGGCAGCTGCGTCGAAGTCCGCGAGGCCCGGTTACCGGGCCGCGCAGCGCGTCCAGCGGGCCGGTTAATGTTACACACGGCTGGCGAAGTTTCAAAAGATTCCTGAGCACAGTCAAGTGTGTCTTGTCTATCCAATATGTCGATCACGTGTTGAAGGGAGGGATTTACTAGTTTCAAAATTTGCTCCCATATGCGAACATCAGAAACGTTCTGTGCAATTGCATCACGCACCATTGTATCTGAATAAGAAAGGCCACAGTCACAGTCAAAAGAACACTCCCTAGTAGTCCCTTGCAATGTTGCTACCCACTCCCTATTAGTCTGACCGGCCGTACGTTTTGTACGAAAAAACGTATACCGTTTTGCAACCACATTAACTGTTTCTTTGAAATAGGCATCTAAAGCAGACAAAATTTCCTCGTAGGACAGAGTTGCTACGTCGCGTCGGGGAAACAATTTCACTATCACACGGTAGGTGGACACACCGACACAAGAAAGCAAAAACGGCTGCCGCTCATTACCTTGAATTCTGTAGGCGGCTAGATGGAAGGCGAACTGTCGGGACCGTTCTGTCCACGATTCGTGCGCCGGGTTGTAGTGCCTAAAAGGCGGTGCAACTGCGAGTTGTGGCTGCGGTAGCGGTGAAGCGGTGGCTGCCGCATCTGTTTGAATGGCACGTTGACCCTGGACGAGCTGTCCAAGGGCATCCAATAACGCCTGCGTCTGCTGATTCTGCAAGCGATAAAATTCGGACAGTACATCTGGAGATTGTGGCGAAGCCATGACACAAGTTAATGTAAGCAATTAGAAAGAACTCTTTACTCGTCGCCATATGATGTGTCGACAGAAGTGCCGACACAGTGTTATTTTGAGGGGGGCCGATAGGCATGCTATGTAACGCAGAAGGGCGTGAAGTCTGGAACAGGATAACTATTGAATGGTAGCAAGAAAAGTACGTAGCTGGAATATACTTAACTTTATTCACTCCTTGTGATACATCTCTCTTGACTATACAAATGGGACTCGTACGATACATGCACTGTTACAACTGGCGCCTTGCTAGGTCGTAGCCATGGACTTAGCAGAAGGCTATTGTAACTGTCTCTCGGCAAATGAGAGGAAGGCTTCGTCCGTATTGTCGCTAGCAATGTCGTCCGTACAACTGGGGCGAGTGCTCTATCGTATATCGAGACCTGCCTTGTGGTGGCGCTAGGTCTGCGATCACACAGTGGCGACACACGGGTCCGACACGTACTAAATGGACCACGGCCGATTTAAGCTACCACCTAGCAAGTGTGGTGTCTGGCGGTGACACCACAGGAATAATGATGTATGTCCTGAGATAAACAACTAGTGGCATAGTGGCTTTGTGCAGACAGCCCACGGTATCTAAAGAATGTGTATTTGGGTGAGCGACTGGCAGAAAAATCTATGACTCACTTAAGACAGCTAATGGCTCGTCGCCAGCAGAATCACATCCTCAAAGTCAAGAACCCCTGGCAAGAGAAACGATGTTTCTCTTAAGATACAAGACTAATGTCGTATCGCTTTGGCCAGACAGGCCACAGAATCTTAAAAATGTGTATTTGTGTGAGCAACTGGCTGGAATCACTATGACTCTATTAAGGTAGCATATGTATCGTCACCAGGTGAATCATATCAGCAAACTCGGTGAAAACCTGGCAGGAGCACAGATGACTCTCTTAAGATACACAACTAGTGACACATCGCATCTAGCAGATTGGCAACACACAGAAAGAGGTATGAATTTGTATGAGCAAATGGGAGGAGTAATTATTCCTCTCTTAACGAGAAAAACGTCTCATCACCAGTAGTATCACATCTTCTATGTCAAGAAACCCCTAGCAGGAGTAGCGATGTGTCGCTTAAGATACACAACTAGTGGCGCATCGCTTCGGGCAGACTGGCAACTGTATCTTAAAAATGTGTATTTGGGTGAGCAGCTGGCAGGTATCACTATGACTCTCTTAAGATAGCCAAGGCACTTCTTCTACCCGGCAAGGGTAACGATGTTTCCCTTATGACACACAACTAGTGGCGTATCGCATCAGACAGAAAGGCCAGAGTATTTAAATTAGGTGTATTTGGGTGAGCAACTGGCATGAATCACTATGACCTTCTTAAGGTAGCTTATGCCTCCTTGGGAAGAGTAATGGTGTTTAACTTAGGATACACAACTAGTGGCGTATTGCTTCAGGCAGAATGGCCACTGTATCTTAAAAATGTGTAGTTTGGTGAGCAACTCGCAGTAATCAGTATGACTCTCTTACGGTATTAAATGTATCGTCACCAGGAGAATCACATCTACAAAGACAAGAAACCCCTGGCAAGAGTAACGATGTTTCTCTTATGGTACTAAAATAGTGGCGGATCGCTTCAGGCAGACTGGCCACAGCATTTAAAAAAATGTGTATTTGGGTGAGAAACTGGCAGGAATCACTAGAACTCTCATAAGGTAGACAATGCCTCGTCACCAGTAGAATCCCATCTTCAAACCCAAGAAACCCCTGGCTAGAGTAACGATGTTTCACTTAAGATACACAACTAGCGGCGTATAGCTTCAGGAAGACTAGCCACAGCAACTAAAAAGTGTGTATTTGGGTAAGCAACTGGCAGAAATCACTATGAATCTCTTAAGGTAGCCAATGCCTCGTCGCCAGTAGAATCACATCCTATAAGTCAAGAAACCCCTGGCAAGAGGAACGTTGTTTCTCATAAGATACACAACTAGTGGCGTATCGCTTTGGCTAGACTGGCCACAGTATCATAAAAATGTGTCTGTGATTGAGCAACTGGAAGGAATTACTATGACTCTCACATCTTTAAAGTCAAGAAACCCCTGGGAAGGGTAACGAAGTTTATCTTAAGTTAATATCTAGTGGCTTATCGCTTCAAGAAAATGGTTCAACTGGCTCTGAGCACTATGGGACTTATCTTCTGAGGTCATCAGCCGCCTTGAACTTAGAACTAATTAAACCTAACTAACCTAAGGACATCACACACATCCAGACTGAAGAGCCTTTAACAGCACGGCCACACCGGCCAGCGCTTATCGGATCAGGCAGACTGGAAACCGCATCTAAAGAATGTGTATTAGGGTGAGCAACTGGCAGAAGTCATTATGACTCTCTTAAGGTGACCAATGCCTCGTCAACAGCAGAATCACATCAGCAACTTCAAGAAACCCCTGGTAAGAGTAACGATGTTTCACTTATGATACACAACTAGTGGCGTATCGCTTCGGGCAGACTGGCCACTGTATCTTAAAAATGTGTATTTGGGTGAACAACTAGCAGGAATCACTATGACTCTCGTGAAGTAGCCAATGCCTCGTCATCAGTAGAATTTCATCTTCAATGTCAATAATTCCTGGCAAGGGTAAAGATGTTTCTCTTTAGATACACAACTAGTGGCGTATCGCTTCCAGCAGACTGGCCAAAGTATCGATAAAATGTATATTTGGGTGTGCGACTTGCAGGAATCAGTATGACTCTCTTAAGGTATCTAATGCCTCGTCACCAGTAAGAATCACAGCAGCGTCTTCAAGAAACCCCTGGCAAGAGTAACGATGTATCTCTTAAGATACACAACTAGTGGCGTATTGCTTCAGGGCGACTGGCCACAGTATCTAAATAATGTGTATTTGGGTGAGCAACAAGCTGGAATCACTACGACTCTTATAAGATATCCAATGCCTCGTCACCAACAGAATTATATCACAAACACGAGGAAACCCTGGCAAGAGCAATGATGACTCTCTTAAGATACACTACTAGTTACATATCGCTTCTAGCAGAATGGCCACAGACAGAAAGAAGTGTGAATTTGTGTGTCTTAAGGAAGACAACGCCTCGTCACCAGTGGTATCACATGTTCAAAGTCATAAACCCCTGGCAAGAGTAACGATGTTTCTCTTCAGATACACAACTAGTGGCATATTGCTTCAGGCAGACTGGATACTGTATCTCAAAATGTGTATTTGTTTGAGCAATTAGCAGGATTCACTATGACTTTATTAAGGTAGCCATTGCCTCGTCATTAGTAGAATCAAATCTTTAAAGTCAAGAAACCCCTGGCAAGGGTAAAGATGTTTCTCTTTAGATACACAACTAGTGGCGTATCGCTTTCCGGCAGACTTGCCAAAGTATCGATAAAATGTGTATTTGGGTGTGCAACTTGCTGGAATCACTGTGACTCTCTTAAGGTATCCAATGCCTCGTCACCAGTGAGAATCACAGCAGCATCTACAAGAAACTCCTGGGAAGAGTAACGATGTTTCTCTTAAGATACACCACTAGTGGCGGATCACTTCAGGGCGACAGACCACAGTGTCTAATTAATGTGTATTTGGGTGAGCAACTGGCTGGAATCTCTACGACTCTCTTAAGGTATCCAATGCCTCGTCACCATGAGAATTATTTCACAATCTCGAGGAAACCCTGGCAGGAGCAACGATGACTCTTTTAACTAACACAACTAGTGACATATCGCATCTGGCAGACTGGCCACAGGAAGAAATAAGTGTGAATCTCTGTGAGCAAATGGCAGGAGTAACTATTCCTCTCTTAAGGTAGACAACGCTTCATCACTAGTAGTACCACATCTTCAAAGCCAATAAACCCGTGGCAAGAGTAACGATGCTTCTCTTAAGATACACAAGTAGTGGCGTATCGCATCGGGCAGACTGACCACTGTATCTAAAAATAGTGTATTTGGGTGGGCAACTGCCAGGACTCACTATGACTCTTTAAGGTAGCCAATGCCTCTCAAAAGTGGAATCACATCTTCAAAGTAAAGAAATCCCTGGCAAGAGTAACGATGTTTCTCATAAGATTCACAACTACTGGCGTATTGCACCGGGAAGACTGGCCCACGTACCTAAAAAAGTTGTATTTGGGTGAGCAACTGGCAGGAATCAATATCTGTCTCTTAAGGATGCCAATGCCGCGTCACCAGTAGAATCACATCAGCAACTGCAAGATATCCCTGGAAGGAGATACGATATTTCTGTTAACATGAACAACTATTGGCATATCGGTTTGGCCAGTATCGATAAAATGTGCATTTGGGTGAACAACTGGCAGGAATCACTATGACTCTCTTAAAGTAGCCAATGCCTCGTCACCAGTAGAATTATTTCTTCAAAGTCAAAAATCCCTGGCATGAGAAACGGTGACCACAACTATTGGTTTATCACTTCAGGCATACTGGGCAAAGTATCTATAAATTGTGTAAATGGTTGAGCAACTGGCAGGAGTCACAATGACTCTCTGAAGGTAGCTAATGCCTCGTCACCAGCGAGAATTACGTCAGCAACTTAAAGAAACCCCTGGCAAGTGTAACGATGTTCCTCTTAAGATAAACCCCTAGTGGCGTATCTCTTTTGGCAGAGTAGCCACAGTATCTAAAAAATGTGTATTTGAGTGAGCAACTAGCAGGAATCACTATGACTTTCTTAAGGTAGCCAATGCTTATTCACCATTACAATCACATCAACACCTTCAAGAAAACCCTGGCAAGACTAATGCAGTTTCTCTTCAGATAAATATTACAGGCATATCGTTTCAGGCACACAGGCAACAGTATCTAAGAAATGATTATTTGGATGAGTATCTGGAAGGATTCACTAAGACTCTATTAAGGACGCCAATGCCTAGTCACCAGTAGAATCACATCAGCAGCTTCTAGAAACCCCTGGCGAGAGTAACGATGTTTCTCTTAAGATAAACAACTAGTGGCGTATCATTTCGGGCAGACTAGATACAGTACCTAAAAAATAAGAATTTGGATGAATAATGGCAGTGAGTTAGTAACTGGCAGGAATCACTATGACTCTCTTAAGGAATCCAATGCCTCATTACCATGAGAATCACGTGAGCAACTAGAAGAGCCCCCTGGCAAGAGTAACAATGTTTCTCTTAAGATACACATCTAGAGGCGTATCGCTTCGGGCGGACTGTCCACAGTATCTAAGAAATGTGTATTAGGGTGAGGAACTGGCACGAATCACTATAACTCTCTTAAGGCAGCCAATGCCTCGTCAACTGTAGAATCACATCAGCATCTTCTAGAAACCCTTCGCGAGAATATCGATGTTTCTCATAAGATGAACAACTTGTGGCGTATCGCTTTGGGCAGCCTGGCCACAGTATCTAAAAAATAAGATTTTGAATGAGCAACTGTCAGGAATCACCATGACTCTCATAAGGTATCTAATGTTTCGTCACCAGGACAATCACATCGTCAAAGTCAAGAAAGCCCTCCCAAGAGAACAATGTTTCCTTTAAAATATGCAAATAGTGGCGCACCGCTTCAGGCAGGCCACAGTATATAAAAAATGTGTATTTGGGTTAGCAACTGGCAGGAATCTCTATGACTCTTTTAAGGGAGCCAATGCCTCGTTACCAGTAGAATCACATCAACAAACTCAAGAAACCGGTGGCAAGTGTGACAATGTTTCACTTAAAATACACAACAAGTGGCGTATCGCTTCAGACAGACTGGCCACAGTATCTAAAAATGTGTATTTGGGTGAGAAACTGTCAGGAATCACAATGACTTTTTTAAGGTAGCCAATGCCTCATCACCAGCAGAATCACATGAACAACTTCAAGAAACCCCTGGCAACAGTAACGATCTTTCTCTCAAGACAAACAACTAGTGGCGTATCGCTTCGTTCAGACTAAACACAGTATCTAAAAAATGTGTATTTGGGTGAAAAACCGGCAGGAATCACTATGACTCTATTAAAGAAACCAATGCCTCGTCTCCAGGAGAATCACATCGGCAACTTCAAGAACCCCCTGGCAAGAGTAACAATGTTTCTCTTAAGATACACAACTAGTGGCGTATAGCTTCGGTCAGAGTGGCCTCAGTTTCGACAAAAATATGTATTTGAGTTAGCAACTGGCAGCAATCACTATGACTCTCTTAAGGAATCCAATCCCTCGTTTTATGAGATTCACATGAGCAATTAGAAGAACCCCCTGGCAAGAGAAACAATGTTTTTCTTGAGATACACAACTAGAGGCGTATTGCTTTGGGCAGACTGGCCACAGTATCTAAAAAATGTGTATTTGGGTGAGGATCTGGCAGGAATCACTATGACCCTCTTAAGGTAGCCAATGTTTCGTCAACAGTAAAATCACATCAGCATCTTCTAGAGACCCCTGGCGTGGGTAACGATGTTTCTGATAAGATAAACTACTAGGGGTGTATTGCTTCGGGCAGACTGGCCACGGTATCTAAAAAATAAGAATTTAGATGGTCAAATGGCAGGAATCGCTATGCCTCTGTTAAGGTATCCAATACCTCGTCACCAGTAGAATCACTTCTTCAAAGTCAAGAAAGCCCTGGCAAGAGTTACGATGTTTCTCTTAAGACAAACTACTAGTGGCGCATCGCTTCGGGCAACCTAACGACAGTATCTAAAGAATGTATATTTGGGTGAGCAACTGGCAGGAATTGCAATGACCCTCTGAACGTTGCCAATGCTTCATCACCATTACAATCACATCAGCAACTTTAAGAAAATCCTGGCAAGGGTAACGAAGTTTCTCTTGAGATAAACGTTAAGAGGCGGATCGCTTCAGGCACACTCGATACAGTATCTAAGAAATGTGTATTTGGATGAGTATCTGGCAGCAGTCACTATGACTCTCTTAAGGAAGCCAATGTCTCGTCACCAGTAGAATCACGTCAACATTAGCAGCTAAACCGCGGGCAGGCGTACTGATGTTTCTCTTAAGATAAACAACTACTGGCAATTCGCTTTGGGCAGACTGGTTGCAATATCTACAAAATGTGTATTTGGGAGAGCTATTGGCAAGAATCACTATGACTCTCTTAAGGATGCCAATGCCTCATCACCAGGAGAATCACATCTGCAACTTCAAGAACCGCCTGGCAAGAGAAACCATGTTTCTCTTAAGATACACAACTAGTGGCGTATCGATTTGGGCAGACTGGACACAGTTTCGACAAAAATATGTATTTGAGTTAGTAACTGGCAGGAATCACTATGACTCTCTTAAGGAATCCAATGCCTCATCACCATGAGAATCACATGAGCAACTAGATGAGCCCCCTGGCAAGAGTAACAATGTTTCTCTTAAGATACACATCTAGAGGCGTATCGCTTCGGGCGGACTGTCCACAGTGTCTAAGAAATGTGTATTTGGGTTAGGAACTGGCAGGAATCACAATGACCCTCTTAAGGTAGCCAATGCTTTGTCAACAGTAGAATCACATCAGCATCGTCCAGAAACCCCTGGCGAGAGTTACGATGTTGCTGATAAGATAAGCAACGAGTTGGGTATGGCTTCGGGCAGACGCCACGGTATCTAAAAAATATGAATTTAGATGAGCAAATGGCAGGAATCGCTATGCCTCTCTTAAGGTTTCCATTGCCTCGTCACCAGTAGAATCACATCTTCAAAGTCAAGAAAGCCCTGGCAAGAGTAACTATGTTTCTTTTAAGATAAACAAACAGTGGCATATCGCTTCAGGCACACTGGCCACAGTATCTAAAAAATGTGTATTAGGGTGAGGAACTGGCAGGAATCACTGTAAATCTCTTAAGGCAGCCAATGCCTCGTCAACTGTAGAATCACATCAGCATCTTCTAGAAACCCTTGGCGAGAGTAATGATATTTCTAATAAGATAAACAACTAGTTGAGTATCACTTCGGGCAGACTGGCAACGGTATCTAAAAAATAAGGATTTAGATGAGCATATGGCAGAAATCGCTATGCCTCTCTTAAGGTATCCAATGCCTCGTCACCAGTAGAATCACATCTTCAAAGTTAAGAAAGCCCTGGCAAGAGTAACTATGTTTCTTTTAAGATACATAACAAGTGGCGAATCGCTTCAGACAGACTGGCAGCAGTATCTAAAACATGTGTATTTGGGTGAGCAACTGTCAGGAATCACTACGTCTCTTTTAAGGTAGCCAATGCCTCATCACCAGCATAATCACATGAAGAATTTCAAGAAACCCCTGGCAAAAGTCACGATGTTTCTCTCAAGACAAATAACTAGTGGCGTATCGCTTCGGGCAGACTGACCACAGTTTCGACAAAAATATGTATTTGAGTTAGCAACTGGCAGGAATCACTATGACTCTCTTGAGGAATCCAATGCCTCGTCACCATGAGAATCACATGAGCAATTAGGAGACCCCCGGCAAGAGTAAGAATGTTTCTCTTAACATACACAACTAGAGGCGTATGGCTTCGGGCAGACTGGCAACAGTATCTAAAAAATGTGTATTTGGGTGAGGAACTGGCAGGAATCACTATGACCTTCTTAAGGTAGCCATTGCTTCTTCAACAATAGAATCAAATCAGCATCTTCTAGAAACCCATGGCGAGAGAAACGATATTTCGGATAAGATAATCAACTAGTTGCGTATCACTTCGGGCAGACTGGCAACGGTATCTAAAAAATAAGGATTTAGATGAGCATATGGCAGAAATCGCTATGCCTCTCTTAAGGTATCCAATGCCTCGTCACCAGTAGAATCACAGCTTCAAAGTTAAGAAAGCCCTGGCAAGAGTAACTATGTTTCTTTTAAGATACATAACAAGTGGCGAATCGCTTCAGACAGACTGGCAGCAGTATCTAAAACATGTGTATTTGGGTGAGCAAGTGTCAGGAACCACTATGACTCTCTTAACGTGGCCAATGCTTCATCACCATTAGAATCACATCAGCAACTTCAAGATAATCCTGGCTAGAGTAACGAGGTTTCGCTTCAGATAAACATTAAGAGGCATATCGCTTCAGGCACACTGGCAACAGTATCTAAGAAATGTGTATTTGGATGAGTATATGACAGCAATCACTATGACTCTTTTATGGAAGCGATGCCTCGTCACCAGTAGAATCACGTCAGCATTTGCAACAAAACCCCTGGCAAGAGTAACGATGTCTTTCTTAAGATAAACAACTACTGGCAAATCGCTTTGGGCAGACTGGCCACAATATCTAAAAAATGTGTTTGTGGGAGCGCGACTGGCAAGAATCACTATTACTCTCTTAAGGCAGCCAATGACTCGCCACCAGGAGAATCACATCTGCAACTTCAAAAACCCCTGGCAAGAGAAACAATGTTGCTCTTAAGATACACAACTAGTGGCGTATCGCTTCGGGCAGACTGGCCACAGTATCTAAAAAATGTGTACCTGGGTGAAGAACTGGCAGGAATCACTATGACTCTCTTAAGGTAGCCAATACCTCATCAACAGTTGAATCACATCAGCATCTTCTAGAAACCCTTGGCGAGAGTAACGATGTTTCTCATAACATAAACAAGTAGTGGCGTATCACTTCAGGCAGACTGGCCACAGTATCTAAAAAATGTGTATTTGGTTGAGGAACTGGCAGGAATCACTATTACTCTCTTAAGGTAGCCAATGCCTCGTCAACAGTATAAACACATCAGCATCTTCTAGAAACCCCTGGCGAGAGTAATGATGTTTCTTATAAGATAAACAACTAGTGGCGTATCGCTTCGGGCAGACCAGCCACAGTATCTAAAAAATAAGAACTTGGATGAGAAATGGCAGGAATTACTATGACTCTCTTAAGGCATCTAATGCCTCGTCACCAGTTGAATCACATCATCAAAGTCAAGTAAGCCCTGACAAGAGAACGATGTATCTTTTAAAATAAACAAATGGTGGCGTATCGCTTCAGGCACACTCTCCAGAGTATCTAAAAAATGTGTACTTGGGTGAGCAACTGGCAGGAAACACTATGACTCTCTTAACGGAGCCAATTCCTCGTTACCATGAGAGTCACATGAGCAATTAGAAGAACCCCCTGGCAAGAGTAACAATGTTTCTCTTAAGATACGCAACTAGAGGCGTCCCGGCGGGTTAGGGATTTTCTCTGCCTCGTGATAGCTGGGTGTTGTGTGCTGTCATTAGGTTACTTAGGTTTAAGTAGTTCTAATTTCTAGGGGACTGTTGAGCATAGATGTTAAGTCCCATAGTGCTCACAGCCATTTGAACCAATTTAACTAGAGGCGTATCGCTTTGGGCAGACTAGCAATATTATCTAAAAAATGTGTATTTGGGTGAGCTACTGGCACTATTCACTATGACTCTCTGAAAGTTACCGATACCTCGTCACCAGTAGAATCACATCTACAATGTCAAGAAACCCCTGGCAAGAGTAGCCATGTTTCACATAAGATACACAACTAGTGGCGTAGCGCTTCGGGCAGGCTAGCCACAGTATCTGAAAAATTTTTATTTGGGTGAGAAAATGGCAGGAATCACTAAGTCTCTCTTAAGGTAGCCAATGCCTTGTCACTAGAAGAATCGTATCTTCAACGTCAAGAAACGCCTGGTAAGGGGAACGGTTTTCACTTAAGATACACAACTAGGGGCGTATCACATCAGGCAGACTGGCCACAGTAACTAAAAAATGTGTATTTGGGCGAGCATCTGGCAGGAATCACTATGACCCTATTAAGGTAGCCCATTCTTCGTGACCAGTAGACTCACATCGTCTGAGTCAAGAAACCCCTGGCAAGAGTACCAATGATTCCCTTAAGATACAAATCTAATGGCGTGTCTCTTCAGGCAGACTGGCTACAGTATCGATAAAATGTGTATTTGTATGCGTAACTAGGAGGATTCACTATGACTCTATTAAGGTAGCCAATGCCTCGTCGCCAGCAGAATGACTTCAGCAACCTCTAGAACCCCCTGGCAAGAGGCACGATGTTCCTCTTATGATAAACAGCTAGTGGCTTTTCTCTTCGGGCAGACTGGCCACAGAATGTAAAAAATGTGTTTTTTTGTGAGCAACTGGCAGGAATCCATATGAATCTCTTAAGGTCGCCAATGCCTCGTCACCAGCGAGAATCACTTCAACAACTTCAAGAAACCCCTGGCATGAGTAACGATGTTTCTCTTAAGATTCACAGCTAGTGGCGTATCGCTTCCGGGAGACTGGCCACAGTATCCTAAAAATGTGTATGTGTGTGAGCAACTGGCTGGAATCACAATGACTCACTTGAGGTAGCCAATGCCTCTTCACCAGGAGAATTATATCAACAAACTCGTTGGATACCCTGGCAGGAACAACGATGACTTTCTTAAGATACACTACTTGTGACATACTGCATCTAGCAAATTAGCAACAGAGCGAAAGAAGTGTGACTTTGAGTGAGCAAATGGCAGGAGTGTCTATTTCTCTCTTAAGGAAGACAACGCCTCGTCACCAACAGTACAACATATTCTAATTCAAGAAAGCCCTGGCAAGAGTAACGATGTTTCTAATAAATAAACAAACGTTGGCATATCGCTTCAGGCACAGTGGAAACAGTAACCAAAAATGTGTATTTTGGGTGACCAACTGGCAGGGATCACTATGACTCTTTTAAGGTAGCCAATGCCTCGTTACCAGTGGAATCACATCTTCAAAGCCATGAAACCCTTGGCAAGTGTAACGATGTTTCTCTTAAGATACACAACTAGTGAAGTATCGCTTCAGACAGACTGGCCACAATATCTACAAAATGGGTATTATGGTGATCAACTGGCAGGATTCACTATGACTGTTTTACGGTAGCCAATGCCTCATCACCAGCAGAATCACATGAGCAAATTAAAGAAACCCCTGGCAAGAGTCACGCTGTTTCTCTCAAGACAAACAACTAGTGGCATATCGCTACAAGCAGACTGGCCACAGGACCTAGAAATTGTGTATTTATGTGAGCTACACGGAGGAATCTCTTTGACTCTCTTAAGGTAGCCAATGCTTCATCACCATTAGAATCACATCAGCAACTTCAAGAAAATCCTGGCAAGAGTAACGAAGTTCTTCTTCAGGTAAACATTAAGAGGCATATCGTTTCAGGCACACTGGCAACAGTATCTAAGAAATGTTTATTTGGATGCGTATCTGGAAGGAATCACTAAGATCCTCTTAGAGAAACCAATGCCTAGTCACCATTAGAATCACATCAGCATCCTCTAGAATCCCCTGGCGAGACTAACGATGTTTCTCTTAAGATAAACAACTAGTGGCATATGGCTTCGAACAAACTGGATCCAGTATCTAAAAAATGAGAATTTGGATGAACAAATGGCAGGAATCTCTATGTCTCTGTTAAGGTACCAATACCTCGTCACCAGTAGAATCACATTGTCAAAGTTAAGATAGCCCTGCCAAGAGAACGATGTTTCTCTCAAGACAAACAATTAGTGGCCTATCGCTTCGTGCAGACTAGCCACAGTATCTAAAAAATGTGTATTTGGGTGAACAACTGGCAGGATTCACTATATCTCTCTTAAGGTGGTCAATGCGTCGTCACGAATAGAATAACAACAGCAACTTCAAGAAAATCCTGGCAAGAATAATGAAGTTCCTCTTCAGATAAACATTAAGAGGCGTATCGCTTCAGGCACACTGGCAACAGTATCTAAGAAATGTGTGTTTGGAAGAGTATCTGGCAAGAATCACTATGACTCAATTAAGGAAGCCAATGCCTCGTCCCCAGTAGAATCACGTCAGCAACTGCAACAAAATCCCTGGCAGGAGTAACGATGTTTCTCTTAAGATATACAACTACTGACAAATCGCTTTGGGCAGAATGGCCACAATATCTACAAAATGTGTATTTGGGTGAGCAACTGGCAGAAATCACTATGACTCTTTTAAGGGAGCCAATGCCTCGTTACCAGTAGAATCACATCTACAAAGTCAAGAAACGGGTGGCAAGTGTAACGATGTTTCACTTAAGATACACAACAAGTGGCGTATCGCTTCGGGCAGACTAGCCACAGTATCTAAAAAATAAGAATTTGGATGAAAAATGGCAGGAATCATTATGACTCTCATAACGTATCAAATGCTTCGTCACCAGGAGAATCACATCGTCAAAGTCAAAAAAGCCCTCCCAAGTGAACGATGTTTCCTTTAAAATATACAAATAAGGGCGTATCGCTTCAGGCACACTCGCCATAGTATCTAAGAAACGTGTATTTGGGTGAGCAACTGGCAGGAATCACTATGACTCTTTTAAGGGAGCCAATGCCTCATCACCAGCAGAATCACATGAATAACCTCAAGAAACCCTCTTAAGAGTCACGATGTTTCTCTCAAGACAAACAACTAGTGGCGTATCGCTTCGTGCAGACTAGCAACAGTGTCTAAAAAATGTGTATATGGGTGACGAACTGGCAGGTATCACTATGACCTTCTTAAGGTAGCCAATGCTTCTTCAACAGTAGAATCACATCAGCATCTTCTAGAAACCCATGGCGAGAGTAACGATATTTCGGATAAGATAAACAACTAGTTGCGTATCACTTCGGGCAGACTGGCAACGGTATCTGAAAAATATGGATTTAGATGAGCAAATGGCAGGAATCGCTATGCCTCTCTTATGGTATCCAATGCCTCGTCGCCAGTAAAATCACATCTTCAAAGTTATGAAAGGCCTGGCAAGAGTAACTATGTTTCTTTTAAGATACATAACAAGGGGCGTATCGCTTCAGACAGACTGGCAGCAGTATCTAAAACATGGGTATTTCGGTGAGCAACTGTCAGGAATCACTACGTCTCTTTTAAAGTAGCCAATGCCTCATCACCAGCTGAATCGCATGAACAACTTCAAGAAACCCTTGGCAAGGGTCACGATGTTTCTCTCAAGACAAACAACTAGTGGCGCATTGCTTCGGGCAGACTAGCCACAGTATCTAAGAAAAGTGTAGGTGGGTGGGCAACTGTCAGGAATCACTATGACTCTCTTAAGGTGGCCAATGCTTCATCACCATTAGAATCACGTCAGCAAGTTCAAGATAATCCTGGCAAGAGTAATGAGGTTTCCCTTCAGATAAACATTAAGAGGCGTATCGCTTCGGGCACACTGGCAAAAGTATCTAAGAAATGTGTATTTGGATGAGTATATGACAGGAATCACTATGACTCTTTTAAGGAAGCGATGCCTCGTCACCAGTAGAATCACGTCAGCATTTTTAACAAAACCCCTGGCAAGAGTAACGATGTTTTTTTTTTAAAGATAAGCAACTACTGGCAAATCGGTTTTGGCAGACTGGCCACAATATCTACAAAATGTGTATGTGGGAGCGCAACTGGCAAGAATCACTATTACTCTCTTAAGGCAGCCAATACCTCGCCACCAGGAGAATCACATCTGCAACTTCAAGAACCCCTGGCAAAAGAAACAATGTTTCACTTAAGATACACAACTAGTGGCGTATCGCTTCGGGCACAATGGCCACAGTATCTAAAAAATGTGTACCTGGGTGAAGAACTGGCAGGAATCACTATGACTCTCTTAAGGTAGCCAGTGCCTCGTCAACAGTTGAATCACATCAGCATCTTCTAGAAACCCTTACCGAGAGTAACGATGTTTCTCATAAGATAAACAACTAGTGGCGTATCACTTTAGGCAGACTGGCCACAGTTTCTAAAAAATTTGTATTTGGTTGAGGAACTGGCAGGAATCACTATGACTCTCTTAAGGTAGAGAATGCCTCGTCACCAGTAGAATCATATGCTTAAAGTCAAGAGACCCCTGGCAAGGGTAACGATGTTTCTCTTTAGATACACAACTATAGGCATATCGCTTCCGGGAGACTGGCCACAGTATCGATAAAATGTGTATTTGGGTGAGCAATTGGCAGGAATCACTACGACTCTGTTAAGGTAGCCAATGACTCGTCACCAGCAGAATAACATCTTCAAAGATACGAAACCCTTGGCAAGAGTAATGATGTTATACTTAGGATACACAACTAGTGGCGTATCGATTCGGGCAGTCTGGCCACTGTATAAAAAACGTGTATTTGGTGAGCAACTGGCAGGAATCATTATGTCTCTCTTAAGGTAATCAATGCCTTGTCACGAGCAGAATGACATCACCAACTTCAAGTATACCCTGGTAGTAGTAACGATGTTCATCTTAAGTTAAACAAATTGTGGCGTATCTCTTCGCGCACATTGGCCACAGTATCTAACAAATAAGTATTTGGGGGAGCAACATGCTGGAATCACTATGCCTCTCATAAGGTAGTCAATGCCTCATCACCAGGAGAATCATATCAGCAAACTCGAAGAAACCCAGGGAATAGCAACCAGGTACACATGTAGTGACATGTCGCATCTGGCAGATTGGCCACAGAAAGAAAAAGTGTGAATTTGTGTGAGCAAATGGCCCGAGTAACTATTCCTCTCTTAAGGTGGACAACGCATCGTCACCAGATGTATCACATCTTGAAAGTCAAGAAACTCCTGGCATGAGTAACGATGTTACTCTTAAGATACACAACTAGTGGCGTATCGCTTCGGGCAGACTGGCCAAAGTATCTTAAAAATGTGTATTTGGGTGAACAAGTGGCAGGAAACCTTATGACTCTCTTAAGGTTGCCAAGGCCTCTTCAAAAGTAGAACCACATCTTCAAAGTCCAGAAACATTTGGCAAGAGGTTCGATAATTCTCATAAGATACACAATTAGTGGCTTATCCCATCAGAAAGACCACAGTATCTACATTAGATGTATTTGGGTAAGCAACTGGCCGGAATCACTATGACTCTCTTAAGGACGCCAATGACCCATCACCAGTAGACTCACATCTTCAAAGTCAAGAGACCCCTGGCAATAGGAACGATGTTTCTCTTAAGATACACAACTACTGGAGTATCACGTCGTGCAGAGTGGCCACAGTATCTAAGAAATGTGTATTTGGGTGAGCTACTGGCAGGAATCACTATGACCCTCTTAAGGTAGCCAATGCCTCGTCACCTGTAGAATCACATTTACAAAGTCAAGAAACCCCTGGCAAGAGTAACTATGTTTCACTTAAGATACACAACTAGTGGCGTATCTCTTCAGGGAGTCTGACTACAGTATCCAAAAAATGTGTATTAGGTTGAGCAACCGGCAGGAATCTCTTAAGGTAGCCAATGCCTTGTCACCAGCGAGAATCACAGCAGCAACTTCAGGAAACCCCTGGCAAGAGTACCGCTGTTTCTCTTAAATTACACAGCTATTGGCGTATCGCTTCAGGGAGACTGGCAACAGTATCTATGAAATGCGTATTTGGGTGAGCAACTGGCAGGAATCACAATAACTCTCTTAAGGTAGCCAATGCCTCGTCACCAGCGAGAATCATATGAGCAACATCAAGAAACCCCTGGCAATAGTAACGACGTATCTCTTAAGATACACAGCTAGTGGAGTATCACTTCAGGCAGATTGGCCACAGTATCTAAGAAATGTGTATTTGGGTGAGCAACTGGCAGGAATCACTATGACTTTCGTAATGTAGCCAATGCCTCGTCACCAATACAATCACATCTTCAAAGTCAAGAAATGCCTGGTAAGAGTAAAGAGGTTTCACTTAAGATACACGACTAGTGGTGTATCATTTCTGGCAGTCTGGCCACTGTATCTTAAAAATGTGTATGTCTTTGAGAAACTAGCAGGATTCATTATGACTCTATTAAGGTAGCCAATGCCTTGTCGCCAGCAGAATAACATTAGCAACCTCTAGAAACCCTGGCAAGAGTACGATGTTCCTCTTATGGTAAACAGCTAGTGGCGTACCTCTTCGATCAGACTTGCCACAGTATCTAAAAATTGTGTATTTGGGTGAGCAACTGGCAGGAATCACTACGACTCTCTTAAGGTGGCCAATGCCTCGTCACCAGTAGTCTCACATCTTCAAAGTAAAGAGACCCCTGGCAAGGGTTTCGATGCTTCACTTAAGACACACAACTAGTGGCGTATCGCTTCGGGCAGCCTGACCACAGTATCTAAAAAATGTGTATTAGGATGAGAAACTGGCAGGAATCACTACAACTCTCTTAAGGTAGCCAATGCCTCGTCGCCAGAAGAACACATCAGCAACTTCAAGAAATCCCTGGCAAGAGGAACGGTGTTCCTCATAAGATGAACAGCTAGTGGCGTATCTCTATGGGCAGAGTAGCCACAGTATCTAAAAAATTTGTATTTGGGTGAGCAATTGGCAGGAATCACTAAGACTGTCTTAAGGTAGCCAATGCGTCGGCACCAGCGAGAATCACATCAGAAACTTCAAGAAACCCCTGACAAGGGTACATATGTTTCTCTGAAGATACACAACTAGAGGCGTAGCACATCATTCAAACTGGCCACAGTACCTGAAAATATGTATTTGAGTGAGCAACTAGCAATAATAACTATGACTCTCTGAAGCAAGCCAATGCTTCATCACCAGTAGAATCACATCAGCAAGTGCAAGAAACCCCTGGCAGGAATAACGATGTTTGTCTAACGATTAACTACTATTGGCATAGCGCTTTGTGCAGGCTGGCCACAGAATCTAAGGAATGTGTATTAGGGTGGGCAACTGGCAGGAATCACTATGACCTTCTTACGGTATCCAATGCCTAGTTGGCAGGAGTAATGATGTTTAACTTAGGATACACAACTAGTGGTGTATCACTTCGGGCAGACTGGCCACAGTATCTAGAAATTGTGTATTTGTGTGAGCTACAGGCAGGAATCACTTTGACTCTCTTAAGGTAGCCAGTGCTTCATCACCATTAGAATCACATCAGCAACTTCAAGAAAATTCTGGCACGAGTAACGAAGTTTCTCTTCAGATAAACATTAAGGGGCGTATCCTTACAGGGACACTGGCAACAGTATGTTTGTCTGGATGAGTATCTTGCCAGGATTTTCTTGAAGTTGCTGATGTGTTTCTATTCGTGATGAAACATTGGCCACCTTAAGAGGGATATAGTGATTCCTGCCAGTTGCTCACCCATACACACATTCTTTAGATACTGTGGCTAGTCTGCGCGAAGCGATACGCCACTAGTTGTTCGTCTTGAGAGAAACATCGTGGTTTCTTGAAGTTGTTCATGTAATTCTACTGGTGATGAGGCATTGGCTACCTTAAAAGAGTCCTAGTGATTGCTGCCAGTTGTACACCCAAATATACATTTTTTAGATACTGTGGCGAGTGTGCCTGAAGCGATAAGCCACTATTTGTTTATCTTAAAATAAACATCGTTCTCTTGGCAGAGCTTTCTTGACTTTGATGATGTGATTCTACTGGTGACGAGGTATTAGATACCTTAAGAGAGTCATAGTGATTCCTGCCATTTGTTCATCCAAATTCTTATTTTTTAGATACTGGAGCCAGTTTGCTCGAAGCCATACGCCACTAGTTGTTTATCTTAGGATAAACATAGTTACTCTCGCCAGGGGTTCTAGAAGATGCTGATGTGATTCTAATGGTGACTAGCCATTGGCTTCTTTAAGAGAGTCTTAGTGATTCCTTCCAGATACTCATCCAGATACACATTTCTCAGAAACTGTTTCCAGTGTGCCTCAAGCGATACACCTCTTAATGTTTATCTGTGGAGAAACTTCGTTACTCTTGGCAGGTTTTTCTTGAGGTTGCTGACGCGATTCTGCTGGTGACAAGGCATTGGCTACCTTGAGAGAGTCATAGTATTCCTGCCAGTTGCAAACTCTCTTATGGTAGCCAATGCCTCGTCACCAGTAGAATCAAATCTCTAAAGTCAAGTAAGCCCTGGCAAAAGTTATGATGTTTCACTTAAGATACAAAACTAGTGACACATCGCTTCAGACCCCTGGCGAGATTAACGATGTTTTTGATACGATAAACAACTAGAGGCGTATCGCATCGGGCAGACAGTCCACTGTGTCTAAAAAATAAGATTTTATATGAGCAAATGGCAGGAATTGCTATGCCTCTCTTAAGGAATCCAACACCTCGTCACCAGTAGAATCACATCTTCAAAGTCAAGAAAGCCCGGTCAAGAGTAACTATGTTTCCTTTAAAATAAACAAACAGTGGCATAACGCTTTAGGCACACTGGCCACATTATCTAAAAAATCTGTATTTGGGTGAGGAACTGGCAGGATTCACTATGACTCTCTGAAGGTAACCAATGCCTCGTCAACAGTAGAATCACATCAGCATCTTCTAGAGACCCTTGGCGTGAGAAACGATGTTTCACCTAACATAAACAACTTGTTGCGTATCGTTTCACGCAGACTGGCCACAGTATCTAAGAAATAAGATTTTGGATGAGCAAATGGCAGGAAATTCTATGACTCTCTTAAGGTATCCAATGCCTCGCTACCAGTAGAATCATATCTTCAAAGTCAAGAAACCCCTGGCAAGTGTAACGATGTTTCTCTTAAGATACACAAGAAGTGGCGTATTGCTTCAGACAGACTAGCCACAGTATCTAAAAAATGTGTATTTGGGTGAGCAACTGTCAGGCATAATTACGACACTTTTAAAGTAGCCAATGCCTCATCACCAGCTGATTCACATGAACAATTTCAAGAAACCCCTGGCAAGAGTCACGATGTTTCTCTCAAGACAAATAACTAGTGTCGTATCGCTTCGGCAGACTAGCCACAGCATCTAAAAATGTGTATTTGGGTGAGCAACTGGCAGGAATCACTATGACTCTCTTAAGGTCGCCAATGCTTCATCACCATTACAATCACATCAGCAACATCAAGAAAATCCCTGCAAGAGTAACGAAGTTTCTCTTGAGATAAACATTAAGAGGTGTATCGCTTCAGGCACACTGGCAACAGTTTTTAAGAAATGTGTATTTGGATGAGTATCTGGCAGCAATCGCTGTGACCCTCTTAAGGTAGCCAATGCCTCGTCAGCAGTAGAATCACGTCAGCATTTGCAACAAAACCCCTGGCAGGAGTAACGATGTTTCTCATAAGATAAACAACTACTGGCAAATATGCTTAGGGCAGACTCGACGCAATATCTACAAAATGTGTATATGGGAAAGCAACTGGCAAGAATCACTACGACTCTCTTAAGGAAGCCAATGCCTCGTCATCAGAAGAATCACATCTGCAACTTCAAGAAACCCCTAGCAAGCGTCACGATGCTTCTCTCAAGACAAACAACTAGTGGAAGATCGCTTCGGGCAGACTAGCCACAGTATCTTAAAAATAAGAATGTGGATGAATAATGGCATGAATCACTATGACTCTCTTAGGGCATCTAACTCCTCGTCACCAGTAGAATCACATCATCAAAGTTGACCGAGCGAGGTGGTGCAGTGGTTAGACACTGGACTCGCATTCGGAAGGACGACGGTTCAATCCCGGGTCCGGCCATCCTGATTTAGGTTTTCCGTGATATCCCTAAATCACTCCACGCAAATGCCGGGATGGTTCCTCTGAAAGGGCACGGCCGACTTCCTTCCCCATCCTTCCCTAATCCGATGAGACCGATGACCACGCTGTCTGGTCTCCTTCCCCAAACCAACCAACCAACCAACGTCATCAAAGTCAAGAAACCCCTGCCAAGAGAACGATGTTTCTTTTGAGATAATCAAATAGTGGCGTATTGCCTCAGGAACACTCGCCACGATATCTAAATAATGTGTACTTGGGTGAGAAACTGTCAGTAATCACTATGACTCTTTTAAGGTAGCCAATGCGTCATCGCCAGCAGACTAATATGAACAACTTCAAGAAACCCTTGGCAAGAGTCACGATATTTATCCCAAGACAAACAACTTGTGGCGTATCGCTTAGTTCAGACTAGCCACAGTATCTAAAAAATGTGTATTTGGGTGAGCAACTGGCAGGAAAAACTATGACTCTCTTAAGGAATCCATTGCCTCGTCACCTGGAGAATAACATCGGCAACTTCAAGAGCCCCTGGCAAGAGTAACAATGCTTCTCTTAAGATATACAACTAGTGGCGTATCACTTCGGGCAGACTGGCCACGGTATATAAAAAATGTGCGTTTGGTTGAGCAACTGGCAGGAATCACTATGACTCTCTTAAGGAAGCCAATGCCTCGTCACCAGTAGACTCACGTCAGCATTTGCAACAAAACCCCTGGCAGGAGCAACGATGTTTCTCTTAGGATAAACAACTACTGGCTAATCGCATTGGGCAGACTGGCCACAATATCTACAAAATGTGTATATGGGAGAGCAACTGGCAAGAATCACTATGACTCTCTTAAGGAAGCCAATGCCTCATCACCAGGAGAATCACATCTGCAACATCAAGAACCCCCTGGCAAGAGAAACAATGTTTCTCTTAAGATACACAACTAGTGTCGTATTGCTTCGGACAGACTGGAAAATGTTTCTACAAAATTATGTATTTGAGTTAGAACTGGCTGGAATCACTATGACTCTCTTAAGGAATCCAATGCCTCGTCACCATGAGAATCACATCAGCAATAACAAGAACCCTCTGGCAAGAGTAACAATGTTTCTCTTAAGATACACAACTAGTGGCGTATCACCTTGGGCACACTGGCCACAGTATCTAAAATAATGTGTATTTGGGTGCAGAACTGGCAGGAATCACTATCACTCTCTTAAGGAGGCCAATGCCTCGCCAACAGTAGAATCACATCAGCATCTTCTAGAAACCCTTGGCGAGAGTAACGATGTTTCTCATAAGGTAAACAACTAGTGGCGTATCACTTCAGGCAGACTGGCCACAGTATCTAAAATATGTGTATTCAGGTGAGCACCTGGCTGGATTCACTATGACCCTCTTAAGGTAGGCAATGCCTATTCACCAGTAGAATCACATCAGCATCTTTATGAAACCCCTGCCGAGAGTAACGATGTTTCGCCTTAGTTACACCACTAGTGGCGTATCGCTTCGGGCAGACGCCCCGGAATCTAAAAAATAAGAATTTGGGTGAGCAAATGGCAGGAACCACTACGACTCTTTTAAGGGAGCCAATGCATCGTTACCAGTAGAATCACATCTACAAAGTAAAGAAATCCCCGGCAAGGGTAACGATGTTTCTCTTAAGATACACAACAAGTGGCTAACCGCTTCAGACAGACTGGCCACAGTATCTAAAAAATGTGTATTTGGGTGAGCAACTGTTAGGAATCACTACGACTCCTTTAAGGTAGTCAGTGCCACAGCACCACCAGATTCACATGAACAACTTCAAGAAACCCCTGGCATGAGTCACGATGTTTCTCTCAAGACAATCGACTAGTGGTGTATCGCTTCGTGCAGACTAGTTACAGTATCTAAAAATGTGTATTTGGGTGAGCAACTGGCAGGAATCACTAAATCTCTCGTAAGGTGTTCAATGCTTCATCACGAATAGAATCACATTAGCAACTTCAATAAAATCCTGGCAAGAATAAGAAAGTTCCTCATCAGATAAACATTAGGAGGCGTATCGCTTCAGGCATACTGGCAACAGTATCTAAGAAATGTGTATTTGGATGAGTATCTGGCAGGAATCACTATGACCCTTTTAAGTTAGCCAATGTCTCGTCATCAGTGGAATCACATCATCAAAGTCAAGAAAGCCCTGCCAAGAGAACGATGTTTCTTTTAAGATAAACAAGTAGTGGCGTACCGCTTCAGGCTCACTCGACACAGTATCTGAGAAATGTGTACTTGGGTGAGCAACTGGCAGGAATCACTATGACTCTTTTAAGGTAGCCAATGATTCATCACCTGCAGAATAACATGAACAACTTCAAGAAACCCCTGGCAAGAGTCATGCTGTTTCTGTCAAGACAAACAACTAGTGGCGTATCACTTCGTGCAGACTAGCCACAGAATCTAAGAAGGGGGTATTTGGGTGAGCAACTGGCAGGTATCACTATGAGTCTCTTAAGGAAGCCGATGCCTCGTCACCAGGAGAATCACATCAGCAACTTCAAGAACCCCCTGGCAAGAGTGACAATGTTTCTCTTAAGATACACAACTAGTGGTGTATCGCTTTGGGCAGACTGGCCACAGTACCTAAAATATGTGCATTTGGGTGAGGAACTGGCAGGAATCACTATGACTCTCTTAAGGTAGGCAATGCCTCGTCAACAGTAGAATCACATCAGCACCTTCTAGTAACACCTGGCGAGAGTAACGAGGTTCCAGGTACGATAAACAACTAGTGGCGTATCGCTTTGGGCAGACTGGCCACAGTATCTACAAAATAAGATTTTGGATGAGCAAATGGCAGGAATCACTATGACCCTCTTAAGGTATCCTATGCCCCGCCACCTGTAGAATCATATCTTCAAAGTCAAGAAACCCCTGGCAAGTGTAACGATGTTTCTCTTAAGATACACAACAAGTGGCGTATCGCTTCAGACAGACAGGCAACAGTATCTAAAAAATGTGTATTTGTGTGAGCAACGTTCAGGAATCACTATGACTCTCTTAAGGAAGCCAATGCCTAGTCACCATTAGAATCTCGTCAGCAACTGCAACCAACCCCTGGCAGGAGTAACGAAGTTTCTCTTAAGATAAACAACTACTGGCAAATCGCTTTGGGCAGACTGGTCACAATATCTACAAAATGTGTATTTGGGAGAGCAACTGGCAGGAGTCACTTTGACTCTCTTAAGGAAGCCAATGCGGCGTCAGCAAGAGAATCACATCTGAAACTTCAAGAACCCCCTGGAAAGCGAAACAATGTTTCTCGTAAGATACACAACTAGTGGCATATCGCTTCGTGCAGACTAGCCACAATATCTAAAAAATGTGTATTTTGTGAGCAACTTTCAGGACTCACTATATCCCTCTTAAGGTGGCCAATGTTTCATCACAAATAGAATCACATCAGCAACTTCAAGAAAATCCTGGCAAGAATAACGAAGTTCATCTTCAGATAAACATTAAGAAGCGTATCGTTTCAGGCACACTGGCTACAGTATCTAAGAAATGTGTATTTGGAAGAATATCTGGCAAGAATCACTATGACTCTCTTAAGGAAGCCAATGCCTCGTCATCAGTAGAATCACGCCAGCAACTGCAACAACACCCCTCGCAGGAGTTACGATGTTTCTCTAAAGATAAACAACTACTGGCAAATCGCTTTGGATAGCCTGGCCACAATATCTACAAAATGGGTATTTGGGTGAGCAATTGGCAGGGATCACTATGACTCTTTTATGGTAGCCAATGTCTCGTTACTAGCAGAATCTCATCAACAACTTAAAGAAACCCCTGGCAAAGGTAACGCAGTTTCTCTTCAGATAAACGTTAAGAGTCGTATCGTTTCAGGCACACTGGCAACAGTATCTAAGAAATCTTTATTTGGATTGGTATCTGGAAGGAATCACTAAGACTCTCCTAAGGAAGCCAATGCGTAGTCACCAGTAGAATCACATCTGCACCCTCTAGTAACCCCTGGCGAGAGTAACGATGTTTCTGATAAAATAAACAAGTAGTGGCGTATCGCTTCGGGCAGACTGGCAACCGTCTCTGATAACTGTGTATTTGGGTTTGCAACTGTCATTAATCACTATGACTCTCTCAAGGCATCTAACGCCTCGTCACCAGTAGAATCACATCAACAAAGTCAAGAAAGCCCTGCCACGAGAACGATGTTTCTTTTAAGATAAACTAATAGTGGCGTATCGCTTCAGGCTCACTCGCCACTGTGTCTAAAAAATGTGTAATTCTGTGAGCAACTGATAGGAATCGCTACGACTCTTTTAAGGTAGCCAATGCCTCATTACCAACAGACCTCAGACTACCTTGAGCAGTTAAACAGAGAACCGACTCGTGGCGATAACATATTAGACCTTCTGGTGACAAACAGACCCGAACTATTTGAAAAAGTTAACGCAGAATAGGGAATCAGCGATCATAAAGCGGTTACGGCATGGATGATTTCAGCTGTAAATAGGAATATTAAAAAGGGTAGGAAGATTTTTCTGTTTAGAAAAAGTGACAAAAAGCAGATTTCAGAGTACCTGTTGGCTCAACACAAAAGTTTTGTCTCAAGTACAGATAGTGTTGAGGATCAGTGGACAAAGTTCAACACCGTCGTACATAATGCGTTAGATGAGTATGTGCCAAGCAAGATCGTAAGAGATGGAAAAGAGCCACCGTGGTACAACAACCGAGTTAGAAAACTGCTGCGGAAGCAAAGGGAACTTCACAGCAAACATAAACATAGCCAAAGCCTTGCAGACAAACAAAAATTACGCGAAGCGAAATGTAGTGTGAGGAGGGCTATGCGAGAGGCGTTCAAAGAATTTTAAAGTAAAGTTCCATGTACTGACTTGGCAGAAAATCCTAAGAAATTTTGGTCTTATGTCAAAGCGGTAGGTGGATCAAAACAAGATGTCCAGACACTCTGTGACCAAAATGGTACTGAAACAGAAGATGACAGACTAAAGGCCGAAATACTAAATGTCTTTTTCCAAAGTTGTTTCACAGAGGAAGATTGCACTGTAGTTCCTTCTCTAGATTGTCGCACAGATGACAAAATGGTAGATATCGAAATAGACGACAGAGGGATAGAGAAACCATTAAAATCGCTCAAAAGAGGAAAGGCCTCTGGACCTGATGGGAAAGCAGTTCAATTTTACACAGAGTACACGAAGGAACTTGCCCCCCTTCTTGCAGCGGTGTACCGTAGGTCTCTAAAAGAGCGTAGCGTTCCTAAGGATTGGAAAAGGGCAAAGGTCATCCCCGTTTTCAAGAAGGGACGTCGAGCAGATGTGCAGAACTATAGACCTATATCTCTAACGTCGATCAGTTGTAGAATTTTGGAACACGTATTGTGTTCGAGTATAATGACTTTTCTGGAGACTAGAAATCTACTCTGTAGGAATCAGCATGGGTTTCGAAAAAGACGGTCATGTGAAACCCAGCTGGCGCTATTCGTCCACGAGACTCAGAGGGCCATAGATACGGGTTCACAGGTAGATGCCGTGTTTCTTGACTTCCGCAAGGCGTTCGATAAAGTTCCCCACAGTCGTTTAATGAACAAAGTAAGAGCATATGGACTATCAGACCAATTGTGTGATTGGATTGAGAAGTTCCTAGATAACAGGACGCAGCATGTCATTCTCAATGGAGAGAAGTCTTCCGAAGTAAGAGTGATTTCAGGTGTGCCGCAGAGGAGTGTCATAGGACCGTTGCTATTCACAATATTCATAAATGACCTTGTGGATGACATCGAAAGTTCACTGAGGCTTTTTGCGGATGATGCTGTGGTGTATCGAGAGGTTGTAACTGTGGTGTCACCGCCAGACACCACACTTGCTAGGTGGTAGCTTAAATCGGCCGCGGTCCCTTAGTACATGTCGGACCCGCGTGTCTCCACTGTGTGATCGCAGACCGAGCGCCACCACAAGGCAGGTCTCGAGATACGGAATAGCACTCGCCCCAGTTGTACGACGACTTTGCTAGCGACTACACTGACGAAGCCTTTCTCTCATTTGCCGAGAGACAGTTAGAATAGCCTTCAGCTAGGTCCATGGCTACGACCTAGCAAGGCGCCATTAGCCTTACATAGTTTGATAGTGATCGTATGAAATGTCTCAACAAGAAGAACGATGTATACAACAAGGATAAATAAAAGTTAAGTATTCGAGGAGCTGCATACTTTTCTTATTAGAATTCACTACTTATCCTGTTCCAGAATTCACGCCCGTCTGCGTTAGATAGCGTGCATTTCGGCCTCCTATATCTACAAGGTGTTGGCCCATTTACCAACACATCAGTAACGATGGAAAATTGTACTGAAATGCAGGAGGATCTGCAGCGAATTGACGCATGGTGCAGGGAATGGCAATTTAATCTCAATGTAGACAAGTGTAATGTGCAGCGAATACACAGAAAGATAGATCCTTTATCATTTAGCTACAAAATAGCTGGTCAGCAACTGGAAGCAGTTAATGCCATAAATTATCTGGGAGTACGCATTAGGAGTGATTTAAAATGGAATGATCATATAATGTTGATCGTCAGTAAAGCAGATGCCAGACTGAGATTCATTGGAAGAATCCTAAGGAAATGCAATCCGAAAACAAAGGAAGTAGCTTACAGTACGCTTGTTCGCCCACTGCTTGAATACTGCTCAGCAGTGTGGGATCCGTACCAGATAGGGTTGATAGAAGATATAGAGAAGAACCAACGGAGAGCAGCGCGCTTCGTTACAGGATCATTTAGTAATCGCGAAAGCGTTACGGAAATGATAGATACACTCCAGTGGAAGACTCTGCAGGAGAGACGCTCAGTAGCTCGGTACGGGCTTTTGTCAAAGTTTCGAGAACATACCTTCACCGAAGAATCAAGCAGTATATTGCTCCCTCCTACGTAAATCTCGCGAAGAGACCATGAGGATAAAATCAGAGAGATTTGAGCCCACACAGAGGCATACCGACAATCCTTCTTTCCACGAACAATACGAGAATGGAATAGAAGGGAGAACCGATAGAGGTACTCAAGGTACCCTCCGCCACACACCGTCAGGTGGTTTGCGGAGTATGGATGTAGACGTAGATGTAGATGTAGAATAACATTAACAACTTCAAGAAACCACTGGCAAGAGTCACGATGCTTCTCTCAAGATAAACAACAAGTGGCGTATCACTTCGTGCAGACTAGCCACAGTATCTAAAAAGTGTGTATTTGGGTGAGCAACTGGCGGGTATCACTATGACTCTCTTAAGGAAGCCATTGCCTCGTCACCAGGAGAATCACATCAGCAACTTCAAGAACCCCCTGGCAAGAGAAACAATGTTTCTCTTAAGATACACAACTAGTGGCGTATCGCTTTGGGCAGACTGGAGACAGTACCAAACAAATGTGCATTTGGGTGAGGAACTGGCAGGAATCCCTATGACTCTCTTAAGGTAACCAATGCCTCATCAACAGTAGAATCACATCAGCATCTTCTAGAAACCTCTGGCGAGAGTAACGATGTTTCTCATAAGATAAACATCTAGTGGCGTATCGCCTCGGGCAGACTTGCCACAGTATCTAAAAATTAAGAATTTGGATGAGCAAATGTCAGGAATCATTATGACTCTCTTAAGGTATCCAGTGCCTCGTCACCTGGAGAATCACACCTTCAAAGTCAAAAAAGCCCTGGCAAAAGTAACAATGTTACTTTAAATATAAACAAACAGTGGCGAATCGCTCAAGGCACACTCGCCTCAGTTTTTAAAATTTATGTAATTCGGTAAGGAACTGGCAGGAATCACTATGACTTTCCTAACATAGCCAATGCCTCGTCAACAGTAGAATCCCATCAGTATCTCCTAGAAACCCTTGGCGAGAGTAACGATGTTTCTCATAAGATACACAACTAGTGGCGTATCGCTTCAGACAGACTGGCAACAGTATCTGAAAAATGTGTATCTGGGTGATGAACTGGCAGGAATCACTATGACTCTCTTAAGGTACCCAATGCTTTATCAACAGTAGAATCACATCAGCATTTTCCAGAAACCCTTTGCGAGAGTAACGTTGTTTCTCATAAGATAAACAACTAGCAGCGTATCGCTTCGGGCAGACTGGCCACAGTATCTAAAAAATAAGAATTTGGATGAGCAAACGGCGGGATTCACTAAGACTCTCATAAGGTATCCGATGCCTCGTCACCAATAGAATCACATCTTTAATGTCAAGAAAGCCCTAGCAAATGTAACTATGTTTCTTTTAAGATAAACAAACAGTGGCGTATGGCTTCAGGCACACTGGCCACAGTATCTGAAAGATGTGAATGTTTTGAGCTACTGGCAGGAATCACTATGACTCTTTTAAGGTAGCAAATGCATCGTCACCAGTACAATCACATCTTGAAAGTCAAGAAACCCCTGGCAAGAGTTATGATGTTTCTGTTAAGATACAAAACTAGTGATGCATCGCTTCAGACAGACTGGCTACATTATCTAAAATAATATATATTTAGGTGAGCACCTGGCTGGAATCACTACGACCCTCTTAAGGTAGCCAATGCTTGTCCACCATTAGAATCACATCGGCAACTACAAGAAAACCCTGGCAAGAGTAACGCAGTTTTCTTCAGATAATTATTAAGAGGCTTATCGTTTCAGGCACACTGGCAGCAGTATCTAAGAAATGTTTATTTGGATGAGTATCTGGATGGAATCACTAAGACTTCCTTAAGTAAGCCAATGCCCAGTCACCAGAAGAATCACATCATCTTCTTCTAGAAACCCCTGGCGAGAGTAACGATGTTTCTCTTTAGATAAACAACTAGTGGCGTATCGCTTCGGGCAGACTGGCCCGAGCATTTATAAAATAGGAATTTTGATGAGCAAATGGCAGGAATCACTATGACTCTCTTATGGTATCCAATGCCTCGTCACCATTAGAAACACATCATCAAAGTCAAGAAAGCCCTGGCAACAGAACGATGTTTTTTTAAGATAAACAAATAGTGCCGTATCGCTTCAGGCAAACTCGCCACAGTATCTAAAATACGTGTATTTGGTGAGCAACTGTCAGGAATCACAACGACTCTTTTAAGGTAGCCAATGCCTCATCACGAATAGAATCACATCAGCAACTTTAAGAAAATCCTGGCAAGGATAACGAAGTTCCTCTCAGATAAACATTAAGAGGCGTATCGCTTCAGGCACACTGGCAGGAATCCTTTAAGGTAGTCAATGAATCGTCACCAGTTGAATCACTTCTTCAAAGTCAAGAAACCCCTGGCAAGAGTAACGATCTTTCTCTTATGATACACAACTAGCGACGTATCGCCTCAGGCAAACTGTACACAGTATCTAAAAACTGTGTATTTGGGTTTGCAACTGGCAGGAATCACTATGACTCTCTCAAGGTAGCCAATGCCTCGTCACCAGCAGAATCGCATCAGCAACTTCAAGAAAACCCTGCCAAGAGTAACGAAGTTTCTCTACAGATAAACTATAATTGGCGTATTGCTTCAGGCACACTGGCCACAGTATCTACAAAATGTGTGTTTGGGCGAGCAACTGGCAGGAATCAATATGACTCCTTAAGGTATCCAATGCCTCGTCACCAGTAGAATCACTTCTTCAAAATCATGAAAGCCCTGGTAAGAGTAACAATGTTCCCTTTAAGATAAACAAACAGTGGCGAATCGCTTAAGGCACACTGGCCACACTCTTTAAAAATTTTGTATTTGGGTGAGGAACTGGCAGGAATCACTATGACTCTCTTAAGGTAGCCAATGCCTCATCAACAGTAGAATCCCATCAGCATTTTCTAGAAACCCTTGGCGAGAGTAACGATGTTTCTCATCAGATAAACAACTACAGGCGTATCACTTCGGGCAGACTGGCAACAGTATCTGAAAAATGTGTATTTGGGTGAGCAACTGGCAGGAATCACTATG
Source organism: Schistocerca americana (assembly GCF_021461395.2). NCBI lineage: Eukaryota > Metazoa > Arthropoda > Insecta > Orthoptera > Acrididae > Schistocerca > Schistocerca americana. The sequence continues at coordinate 145,431,556 of NC_060130.1, read as the reverse complement.
ACTCACTTAAGATGGCCAATGCTTCATCACCATTAGAATCACAACAGCAACTTCAAGATAATCCTGGCTAGAGTACCGAAGTTTCTCTTCAGATAAACATTCAGAGGCGTATCGCTTCAGGCACATTGGCAACAGTATCTAAGATATGTGTATTTGGATGAGTATCTGACAGCAATCACTATGACTCTCCTTAGGAAGCGATGCCTCGTCACCAGTAGAATCTCGTCAGCATTTGCAACAAAACCCCTGGGAGGAGTGACGATGTTTCACTTAAGATAAACAACTACTGGTAAATCGCTTTGGGCAGACTGGCCACAATATCTACAAAATGTGTATTTGGGAGAGCAACTGGCAAGAATCACAATGACTCTCTTTAGGAAGCCAATGCCTCGTCACCAGGAATATTGTATCTGCAACTTCAAGAACCCCCTGTTAACAGTAACAATGTTTCTCTTAAGATACACAACAAGTGGCGTATCGCTTCGGGCACGCTGGCCACAGTATCTAAGAAATGTGTATCTGGGTGAGGAACTGGCAGGAATCACTATGACTCTCTTAAGGTAGCCAATGCCTCATCAACAGTAGAATCACATCAGCATCTTCTAGAAACCCTTGGCGAGAGTAACGATGTTTCTCAGAAGGTAAACAACTAGAGGCATATCGCTTCGGGCAGACTAGCCACAGTATCTAAATAGTGTGTATTTGGGTGAGCAACTGGCGGGTATCACTATGACTCTCTTAAGGAAGCCATTGCCTCGTCACCAGGAGAATCACATCAGCAACTTCAAGAACCCCCTGGCAAGAGAAACAATGTTTCTCTTAAGATACACAATTAGTGGCGTATCGCTTTGGGCAGACTGGAGACAGTACCAAACAAATAGGCATTTGGGTGAGGAACTGGCAGGAATCCCTATGACTGTCTTAAGGTAACTAATGCCTCATCAACAGTAGAATCACATCAGCATCTTCTAGAAACCTCTGGCGAGAGTAACGATGTTTCTCATAAGATAAACATCTAGTGGCGTATCGCCTCGGGCAGACTTGCCACAGTATCTAAAAAATAAGAATTTGGATGAGCAAATGTCAGGAATCATTATGACTCTCTTAAGGTATCCAGTGCCTCGTCACCTGGAGAATCACACCTTCAAAGTCAAAAAAGCCCCGGCAAAAGTAACAATGTTACTTTTAATATAAACAAACAGTGGCGAATCGCTTAAGGCACACTCGCCTCAGTTTTTAAAATTTATGTAATTCGGTAAGGAACTGGCAGGAATCACTATGACTTTCCTAACATAGCCAATGCCTCGTCAACAGTAGAATCCCATCAGTATCTCCTAGAAACCCTTGGCGAGAGTAACGATGTTTCTCATAAGATACACAACTAGTGGCGTATCGCTTCAGACAGACTGGCAACAGTATCTGAAAAATGTGTATCTGGGTGATGAACTGGCAGGAATCACTATGACTCTCTTAAGGTACCCAATGCTTTATCAACAGTAGAATCACATCAGCATTTTCCAGAAACCCTTTGCGAGAGTAACGTTGTTTCTCATTAGATAAACAACTAGCGGCGTATCGCTTCGGGCAGACTGGCCACAGTATCTAAAAAATAAGAATTTGGATGAGCAAATGGCGGGATTCACTAAGACTCTCATAAGGTATCCGATGCCTCGTCACCAATAGAATCACATCTTCAATGTCAAGAAAGCCCTAGCAAATGTAACTATGTTTCTTTTAAGATAAACAAACAGTGGCGTATGGCTTCAGGCACACTGGCCACAGTATCTGAAAAATGTGAATGTTTTGAGCTACTGGCAGGAATCACTATGACTCTTTTAAGGTAGCAAATGCATCGTCACCAGTACAATCACATCTTGAAAGTCAAGAAACCCCTGGCAAGAGTTATGATGTTTCTGTTAAGATACAAAACTAGTGATGCATCGCTTCAGACAGACTGGCTACATTATCTAAAATAATATATATTTAGGTGAGCACCTGGCTGGAATCACTATGACCCTCTTAAGGTAGCCAATGCTTGTCCACCATTAGAATCACATCGGCAACTACAAGAAAACCCTGGCAAGAGTAACGCAGTTTTCTTCAGATAATTATTAAGAGGCTTATCGTTTCAGGCACACTGGCAGCAGTATCTAAGAAATGTTTATCTGGATGAGTATCTGGAAGGAATCACTAAGACTTCCTTAAGTAAGCCAATGCCCAGTCACCAGAAGAATCACATCATCTTCTTCTAGAAACCCCTGGCGAGAGTAACGATGTTTCTCTTTAGATAAACAACTAGTGGCGTATCGCTTCGGGCAGACTGGTCCGAGCATTTATAAAATAGGAATTTTGATGAGCAAATGGCAGGAATCACTATGACTCTCTTATGGTATCCAATGCCTCGTCACCATTAAAAACACATCATCAAAGTCAAGAAAGCCCTGGCAACAGAACGATGTTTTTTTAAGATAAACAAATAGTGCCGTATCGCTTCAGGCAAACTCGCCACAGTATCTAAAATACGTGTATTTGGTGAGCAACTGTCAGGAATCACAACGACTCTTTTAAGGTAGCCAATGCCTCATCACGAATAGAATCACATCAGCAACTTTAAGAAAATCCTGGCAAGGATAACGAAGTTCCTCTCAGATAAACATTAAGAGGCGTATCGCTTCAGGCACACTGGCAGGAATCCCTTAAGGTAGTCAATGAATCGTCACCAGTTGAATCACTTCTTCAAAGTCCCGAAACCCCTGGCAAGAGTAACGATCTTCTCTTATGATACACAACTAGCGACGTATCGCCTCAGGCAAACTGTACACAGTATCTAAAAACTGTGTATTTGGGTTTGCAACTGGCAGGAATCACTATGACTCTCTCAAGGTAGCCAATGCCTCGTCACCAGCAGAATCGCATCAGCAACTTCAAGAAAACCCTGCCAAGAGTAACGAAGTTTCTCTACAGATAAACTATAATTGGCGTATTGCTTCAGGCACACTGGCCACAGTATCTACAAAATGTGTGTTTGGGCGAGCAACTGGCAGGAATCAATATGACTCCTTAAGGTATCCAATGCCTCGTCACCAGTAAAATCACTTCTTCAAAGTCATGAAAGCCCTGGTAAGAGTAACAATGTTCCCTTTAAGATAAACAAACAGTGGCGAATCGCTTAAGGCACACTGGCCACACTATTTAAAAAATTTGTATTTGGGTGAGGAACTGGCAGGAATCACTATGACTCTCTTAAGGTAGCCAATGCCTCATCAACAGTAGAATCCCATCAGCATTTTCTAGAAACCCTTGGCGAGAGTAACGATGTTTCTCATCAGATAAACAACTACAGGCGTATCACTTCGGGCAGACTGGCAACAGTATCTGAAAAATGTGTATTTGGGTGAGCAACTGGCAGGAATCACTATGACTCTCTTAAGATGGCCAATGCTTCATCACCATTAGAATCACAACAGCAACTTCAAGATAATCCTGGCTAGAGTACCGAAGTTTCTCTTCAGATAAACATTCAGAGGCGTATCGCTTCAGGCACATTGGCAACAGTATCTAAGATATGTGTATTTGGATGAGTATCTGACAGCAATCACTATGACTCTCCTTAGGAAGCGATGCCTCGTCACCAGTAGAATCTCGTCAGCATTTGCAACAAAACCCCTGGGAGGAGTGACGATGTTTCACTTAAGATAAACAACTACTGGTAAATCGCTTTGGGCAGACTGGCCACAATATCTACAAAATGTGTATTTGGGAGAGCAACTGGCAAGAATCACAATGACTCTCTTTAGGAAGCCAATGCCTCGTCACCAGGAATATTGTATCTGCAACTTCAAGAACCCCCTGTTAACAGTAACAATGTTTCTCTTAAGATACACAACAAGTGGCGTATCGCTTCGGGCACGCTGGCCACAGTATCTAAGAAATGTGTATCTGGGTGAGGAACTGGCAGGAATCACTATGACTCTCTTAAGGTAGCCAATGCCTCATCAACAGTAGAATCACATCAGCATCTTCTAGAAACCCTTGGCGAGAGTAACGATGTTTCTCAGAAGGTAAACAACTAGAGGCATATCGCTTCGGGCAGACTAGCCACAGTATCTAAATAGTGTGTATTTGGGTGAGCAACTGGCGGGTATCACTATGACTCTCTTAAGGAAGCCATTGCCTCGTCACCAGGAGAATCACATCAGCAACTTCAAGAACCCCCTGGCAAGAGAAACAATGTTTCTCTTAAGATACACAATTAGTGGCGTATCGCTTTGGGCAGACTGGAGACAGTACCAAACAAATAGGCATTTGGGTGAGGAACTGGCAGGAATCCCTATGACTGTCTTAAGGTAACTAATGCCTCATCAACAGTAGAATCACATCAGCATCTTCTAGAAACCTCTGGCGAGAGTAACGATGTTTCTCATAAGATAAACATCTAGTGGCGTATCGCCTCGGGCAGACTTGCCACAGTATCTAAAAAATAAGAATTTGGATGAGCAAATGTCAGGAATCATTATGACTCTCTTAAGGTATCCAGTGCCTCGTCACCTGGAGAATCACACCTTCAAAGTCAAAAAAGCCCCGGCAAAAGTAACAATGTTACTTTTAATATAAACAAACAGTGGCGAATCGCTTAAGGCACACTCGCCTCAGTTTTTAAAATTTATGTAATTCGGTAAGGAACTGGCAGGAATCACTATGACTTTCCTAACATAGCCAATGCCTCGTCAACAGTAGAATCCCATCAGTATCTCCTAGAAACCCTTGGCGAGAGTAACGATGTTTCTCATAAGATACACAACTAGTGGCGTATCGCTTCAGACAGACTGGCAACAGTATCTGAAAAATGTGTATCTGGGTGATGAACTGGCAGGAATCACTATGACTCTCTTAAGGTACCCAATGCTTTATCAACAGTAGAATCACATCAGCATTTTCCAGAAACCCTTTGCGAGAGTAACGTTGTTTCTCATTAGATAAACAACTAGCGGCGTATCGCTTCGGGCAGACTGGCCACAGTATCTAAAAAATAAGAATTTGGATGAGCAAATGGCGGGATTCACTAAGACTCTCATAAGGTATCCGATGCCTCGTCACCAATAGAATCACATCTTCAATGTCAAGAAAGCCCTAGCAAATGTAACTATGTTTCTTTTAAGATAAACAAACAGTGGCGTATGGCTTCAGGCACACTGGCCACAGTATCTGAAAAATGTGAATGTTTTGAGCTACTGGCAGGAATCACTATGACTCTTTTAAGGTAGCAAATGCATCGTCACCAGTACAATCACATCTTGAAAGTCAAGAAACCCCTGGCAAGAGTTATGATGTTTCTGTTAAGATACAAAACTAGTGATGCATCGCTTCAGACAGACTGGCTACATTATCTAAAATAATATATATTTAGGTGAGCACCTGGCTGGAATCACTATGACCCTCTTAAGGTAGCCAATGCTTGTCCACCATTAGAATCACATCGGCAACTACAAGAAAACCCTGGCAAGAGTAACGCAGTTTTCTTCAGATAATTATTAAGAGGCTTATCGTTTCAGGCACACTGGCAGCAGTATCTAAGAAATGTTTATCTGGATGAGTATCTGGAAGGAATCACTAAGACTTCCTTAAGTAAGCCAATGCCCAGTCACCAGAAGAATCACATCATCTTCTTCTAGAAACCCCTGGCGAGAGTAACGATGTTTCTCTTTAGATAAACAACTAGTGGCGTATCGCTTCGGGCAGACTGGTCCGAGCATTTATAAAATAGGAATTTTGATGAGCAAATGGCAGGAATCACTATGACTCTCTTATGGTATCCAATGCCTCGTCACCATTAAAAACACATCATCAAAGTCAAGAAAGCCCTGGCAACAGAACGATGTTTTTTTAAGATAAACAAATAGTGCCGTATCGCTTCAGGCAAACTCGCCACAGTATCTAGAATACGTGTATTTGGTGAGCAACTGTCAGGAATCACAACGACTCTTTTAAGGTAGCCAATGCCTCATCACGAATAGAATCACATCAGCAACTTTAAGAAAATCCTGGCAAGGATAACGAAGTTCCTCTCAGATAAACATTAAGAGGCGTATCGCTTCAGGCACACTGGCAGGAATCCCTTAAGGTAGTCAATGAATCGTCACCAGTTGAATCACTTCTTCAAAGTCCCGAAACCCCTGGCAAGAGTAACGATCTTCTCTTATGATACACAACTAGCGACGTATCGCCTCAGGCAAACTGTACACAGTATCTAAAAACTGTGTATTTGGGTTTGCAACTGGCAGGAATCACTATGACTCTCTCAAGGTAGCCAATGCCTCGTCACCAGCAGAATCGCATCAGCAACTTCAAGAAAACCCTGCCAAGAGTAACGAAGTTTCTCTACAGATAAACTATAATTGGCGTATTGCTTCAGGCACACTGGCCACAGTATCTACAAAATGTGTGTTTGGGCGAGCAACTGGCAGGAATCAATATGACTCCTTAAGGTATCCAATGCCTCGTCACCAGTAAAATCACTTCTTCAAAGTCATGAAAGCCCTGGTAAGAGTAACAATGTTCCCTTTAAGATAAACAAACAGTGGCGAATCGCTTAAGGCACACTGGCCACACTATTTAAAAAATTTGTATTTGGGTGAGGAACTGGCAGGAATCACTATGACTCTCTTAAGGTAGCCAATGCCTCATCAACAGTAGAATCCCATCAGCATTTTCTAGAAACCCTTGGCGAGAGTAACGATGTTTCTCATCAGATAAACAACTACAGGCGTATCACTTCGGGCAGACTGGCAACAGTATCTGAAAAATGTGTATTTGGGTGAGCAACTGGCAGGAATCACTATGACTCTCTTAAGATGGCCAATGCTTCATCACCATTAGAATCACAACAGCAACTTCAAGATAATCCTGGCTAGAGTACCGAAGTTTCTCTTCAGATAAACATTCAGAGGCGTATCGCTTCAGGCACATTGGCAACAGTATCTAAGATATGTGTATTTGGATGAGTATCTGACAGCAATCACTATGACTCTCCTTAGGAAGCGATGCCTCGTCACCAGTAGAATCTCGTCAGCATTTGCAACAAAACCCCTGGGAGGAGTGACGATGTTTCACTTAAGATAAACAACTACTGGTAAATCGCTTTGGGCAGACTGGCCACAATATCTACAAAATGTGTATTTGGGAGAGCAACTGGCAAGAATCACAATGACTCTCTTTAGGAAGCCAATGCCTCGTCACCAGGAATATTGTATCTGCAACTTCAAGAACCCCCTGTTAACAGTAACAATGTTTCTCTTAAGATACACAACAAGTGGCGTATCGCTTCGGGCAGACTGGCCACGGTATCTGAAAAATGTGTATTTGGGAGAGGAACTGGCTGGAACCACAATGACGCTCTTAAGGTAGCCAATGCTTATTCACCATTAGAATCACATCAGCTGCTTCAAGTAAACCCTGGGAAGAGTGACGCAGTTTCTTTACAGGTAAACATTAAGAGGCGTATCGTTTCAGGCACCCTGGCAACAGTATCTATAAAATGTGTGTTTGGGTGAGCAATTGACAGGAATCACTTTGACTCCTTTAAGGTGTCCAATGTCTCGTCACCAGGAGAATCACAGCAACAACTTCAAGAGACCCCTTGCAAGAGTCACGATGTTTCTCTCTAGACAAACAACTAGGGGCATATCGCTTCGGCAGACTGGCCACGGTATATAAAATATGTCTATTTGGGTGAGCAACTGGCAGGAATCACTATGACCCTCTTAAGGTAGCCAATGCTTATTCACTATTTGAATCACATCAGCAACTTCGAGATAACCCTGACAAGAGTGACGCAGTTTCTCTTCAGATAAACATTAAGAGGCGTATCGTTTGAGGCACACTGGCAACAATATCTAAGAAATGTTTATATGGATGAGTATCAAGAAAGAATCACTAAGTCTCTCTTACGGAAGCCAATGCATCGTCACCAGTAGAATCACGTCAGCAACTGCAACAAAATCCCTGGCAGGAGTAACGATGTTTCTCTTAAGATAAACAACTACTGGCAAATCGCTTTGGGCAGACTGGCCACAGTACCTAAAAAATGTTGATTTGGGTGAGGAACTGGCAGAAACCACTATGACTCTCTTAATGTAGCCAATGCCTCGTCAACAGTAGAATCACATCAGCATCATCTAGAAACCCCTGGCGAGAGTAACAATGTTTCTCATAAGATAAACAGCTAGGGGCGTATCGCTTCGGGCAGACTTGCAACAGTATCTAAAAAATAAGAATTTGGATGAGGAAATGGCAGGAATCACTATGACTTTCTTAAGGTAGCCATTCCCTCGTCACCAGTAGAAACACGTCTTCAAAGTCAAGAAAGCCCTGGCAAATGTAACTATGTTTCTTTTAAGATAAACAAACAGTGGTGTATCGCTTCAGGCACACTGGCCACAGTATCTAAAAAATGTTTATTTGGGGGAGCAAATGGCAGGAATCACCATGACTCCCTTAAGGTAGCGAATGCCTCGTCACCAGTTGAATCACTTCTTCAAAGTCAAGAAACCCCTGGCAAGAGTGACGATCTTCCTCTTAAGATACACAACTAGTGGCGTATCGCTTCAGGCAAACTGGCCACAGCATCTGAAATTTGTGTATTTGGGTGAGCTACTGGCAGGAATCACTATGATCCTCTTAAGGTAGAAAATGCTTATTCACCTATAGAATCACATTAGAAACTTCAAGAAAACTCTGGCAAGAGTAACGAAGTTTCTCTACAAATAGACAATAATTGGCACATTGCTTCAGGCACACTAGCAACAGTATCTAAGAAATGTTTATTTGGAAGGGTATCAGGAAGGAATCTGTTATATCCTAGCCAGTAATGCCACCCGAGCCCTCTGCCAAAAGTTTGGCAGCATCAAAGTCCGGACGCCGTCCGCATAAGCAGCGCCAGCGAGACAGGAAATCGCCGCAAGTCTGCGCGCGCCACTGCTGGCTTCTGGGTTCTTAAGCGCTGGAGTCGCTAGCGCTAGGACAGTTCTGTATTCACCGCTCAGTTGTATACTCGCCACCGAATAGTGTACTTGCTAGTCAGTTGTGTGTTCATCGCAGCAGAGTTGTTGTTTGTCGTCAGCCGACGCTGACCTAGCCGCTCCGACTCGAACTAGACAGATTTCTGTAGACACCGAGTTCACTACTGTGTTGCTGTATCTTCCTTAATAAAGATAAGTACCGACTTTTATTTAATCAGAGTGTTTGGGTTTTCATCTTTCTGTTCACTGTTCCAGCGGACCGGTCGGCCCGCAATTAAAAGTGTGGCGGTGACTTCGTAAGCCGTTTCTACAGCGAATTGCTTGTCGCTACGAACGCCGCCACAAAACTGGCGACGAGGACTTCCGAACTCGCGTGCAGGGCTGGTTCAACTTGTTCTTGTTCTACTAATTATAGAGATAAAATTTTGGGGGCTGGTTTAATTTGTGTTCACTATGTCTGCCGAATTACAACAGTTGATCTTGTTACAGAGTCAGCAAATACAAAGTCTGGTGGAAGCAATCGCCAAACAAGCGGCTAATCCTCCAACACAAAAGGAACAAGCACAGGCAGTACCACCTTTCCGTGCTTTTGATGCATCCAGAGAAGAATGGCGAGAATATTTCGCGCAGTTGCAGGCGCACATGACAGTCTACAAAATCACGGGTACTGAGCAGCAGCTTTATTTAATTTCCACTGCAGGCGTGGAAGTCTATCGACTACTTTGTAAGTTGTTCCCGGAATCCCAGCCAGAAGCTTTAGACTATGACGTTGTTGTTAACAAGCTTGCTGAGTATTTCGAGTAGCGAGTTCATGTGGCAGCAGTCAGATTCAAGTTCTTCAGATTAAAGAAACTGCCACATCAATCTAATAAACAGTGGTTAACAGATTTACGGGGCCTCACCCGTCAGTGCCGATTTAATTGTGTGTGTGGAGCTTCCTACAGTGATGTCATGCTACGAGACGCTATTACTCAAAACATTGCAGATTTTCGTATTCGTGCTGCTATCTTAAAGTTGCCTGACCCGTCATTAGAGACTGTGATGAACATCATTGAAGCCCAAGATACTTTTGACTATGCTGAGTGTGAGTTAGATCAGCCATGTATTTCTCAAATTGCCTGTGCTAAGCAAATTCTGTCACGCCCGCGGCCCCACCGGCAGAGTCAGACTGTAAACACTAGCCGGCCGCGTCATTTTAAACACATTCGTCAGCCGCGTGTGCAAAATGACAGAGTTAAGTCTTGCCCTAAGTGTGTTCTTGCTCATCCTCGTGATCGTTGCCCGTTAAGAAACGCGGTTTGTCACTTTTGTCAAAGGAAAGGACACATCCAGACTGTTTGTTTGCGTAAACGCAAGAACAATTCTAGTGCTGCCCAGCCCATGGATATTCATGTTCTTCAAAGCCAGCCCGCCCAGAAGGTCGCGTTTAAAGACTCTTCCACGGTTCGTGTGGGTAATAAACTTGTTCGCAATAAGCCACCCGCCCAGCCCTCTGCTATGCGACCCAAGCGTAATTCAAACGTTGTAAAAAGTAATGTACAGACTGCAAGTGAAGCGGGAGTTGTTGTTCCACCCGCCCAACCCACGAGTTGTCGTAAGCAGCGAACACACGCTAAACGCGCTGATTTTGTGTCTTCCGCCTCCACTGCACCGATCCAGAGACAGTGTAATAAACTATTTGTGAAGCTACGCATCCAGGATAAGACCTTCAATTTTCAATTAGACACTGGTGCGTCTGTGACTCTCATAAATAGTGCTACGTATGCGGCTATCGGCCGCCCTAAACTTTCAGCGGCAAAACATTCTATGGCTACTTATAGTGGAGAACAAATTCCTGTGTTAGGTGTATGTAGCGTGCCAGCCACATTCCGTGGCAATACAAAAACAGTTTCATTCACAGTGCTCGGCGCTACAGACAGTGTAAACATTTTCGGATTAGACTGTTTTGACTTGTTTGGCCTGTCTATCCAAGACAATGTGCTGCAAATTAATTCTGTTGTTGTTCCTCAAGACAGCATAACCGATTTGTGTAAACGATACAGTGACATATTTAAAGACGAACTAGGTTGTGCTGCGAACTTTGCCGCTCATATTACGTTAAAAGATAATGCTCAGCCTCGATTTTGTCGTGCTCGTCCAGTGCCTCACGCCCTCCGGGCACCTGTAGAAGATGAACTTCGTCGTTGGCAAAACAACGGTGTTATTCAACCCGTTTCAGCGAGCCAGTGGGCTTCTCCCTTGGTTGGTTGGTTGGTTGTTTCGGGGAAGGAGACCAGACAGCGAGGTCATCGGTCTCATCGGATTAGGGAAGGACGGGGAAGGAAGTCGGCCGTGCCCTTTGAAAGGAACCATCCCGGCATTTGCCTGGAGCGATTTAGGGAAATCACGGAAAACCTAAATCAGGATGGCCGGACGCGGGATTGAACCGTCGTCCTCCCGAATGCGAATCCAGTGTCTAGGCTTCTCCCTTAGTTATTATAAAGAACCCGTCTGGCAAGTTACGTTTGTGTGCTGATTTTAAGTCGACAGTTAATCCTCCGACTGTCATTGATTCTTTTCCTTTGCCTAGACCGGACGAGCTGATGGATAAGTTAGGGGAAGCTCGTTTCTTTTCCAAAATTGATCTCCGTGAAGCATATTTGCAATTGCCCCTCGACGAGCAATCACAACAGTATTTTATCATAAACACGTCGTTGGGGTTGTTCCGTTTTCTGCGTTTGCCTTTTGGTTGTGCGTCAGCTCCAGCTGTTTTTCAGCGTTTTTTGTCACAACTTCTGGCCAATGTGCCATCGTGTTGCAACTATTTAGACGATATTGTTGTGTCCGGTCGGACGCCTGCTGAACATTTCCGTAATTTGGAGTGTTTGTTTAAAGGGTTGTCTCAGGCAGGCCTACGTTGCAACATCGATAATTGTTCATTTTTCCTTACGGAGTTGGAGTATCTGGGACATGTTATTAATGCTCAAGGCATTCATCCCTCCCAGACACATTTAGCAGCTATTCGTGATTTGCCCGCCCCTCGCAATCTGCAGGAATTGCAAGCAGTTCTTGGCAAATTGACATCTTATATTAGGTTTATACCTAATGCATCAGAGATTGCTGCACCGTTGCATCGTCTCCGCCGTAAGAATGTTCCGTTTGTTTGGTCAGCTGATTGCCAATCAGCCTTTCAGCAGCTTAAAGAGGCTTTATTGAAGGATCGTTGTCTGGTCCATTACGACCCTAACAAGCCTCTGGTGTTAGCTTGTGATGCCTCTTCTTTTGGCCTCGGTGCTGTGTTGTCTCACCGAGTCGGTAACACCGAACGTCCTATTGCGTTCGCATCTAAATTGCTAAACAAAGCTCAGTGTAGTTATAGCCAATTGGACAAGGAAGCGTTGGCTATTGTGTTCGGTGTCACAAAATTCCATCACTACCTCTATGGTAGACCATTCTCTTTAGTAACAGATCACAAGCCCCTGACGTCACTGTTTCATCCGTCTAAACCAGTTCCTCAGCGGACAGCTCAGAGACTACAACGTTGGGCTCTTTTGTTATCACAATACCAGTATGAGTTACTGTATCGCCCTACAGCTCAGCATGCAAACGCTGACGCGCTTTCTAGATTGCCGATTGCTGCGGATAATGTCTTCGATTCCTCTGACGACTCTTGCCATCAGATTGTTGCCGATGAGCATCAATCCCTCCGGGATTTTCCGATTGATTATCGGCAGGTGGCACGTGAGACAGCTACGGATCCTCATCTGAGTTTACTATTACGTTTTGTTCAACGTGGTTGGCCGTCCAAGGCAAAGGACATATCGGATCCTGTGGTTCGTCGCTATTATCCGCAACGTCATCTGTTGTCTGTTTCGCACGGAGTTTTGCTGTTACGCACCGAGAATGACCAGCTTCGTGTCGTGGTTCCCCAAGTGCTCCAATCCAAGGTCCTCGACTTAATGCATCAAGGTCATTGGGGAGTGGTCCGCACCAAGCAGCTTGCCCGCCGTCATTGTGCATGGATCGGCATTGATAAGCAGATTACGCAGATGTCTACAGATTGTTCGACGTGTGCCGAACACCAAGCTGCACCGCCTCAACGCTATTTTGAGTGGGCACGCCCTGCCGGTCCCTGGCAGCGAGTACATATTGATTTCGCTGGTCCATATTGGAAGTCTCGTTGGCTCATCGTGATAGATGCATTTAGTAATTTTCCGTTTGTTGTGCCCATGCAGTCTACAACGTCTGCACAAACTATACAGGCGTTGACTTCAATTTTTTGTAATGAGGGTCTTCCAGAAGTTTTAGTGTCTGACAATGGTCCACAATTTACCTCTGCTGAATTTGAAAGTTTTTGTTCTGCCAATGGCATTCGCCATGTTCTTACTCCGCCGTTCCACCCTCAATCGAATGGTGCAGCGGAACGTTTTGTACGTACATTCAAGGATCATATGGACCGCCTTCGTGCTGCGCACTCTCGTCAGCAGGCCCTCATCACGTTCCTGTCGTCGTACCGGACCACGCCACGCGACGGCCCTTCGCCTGCGGAGCTTCTCCACGGCCGTCGTCATCGCACCCTACTACGGTTGTTGCACCCCCCGGATCGACCCGCCGCTTCTGAGCATCGCACGCGTTTTCAGCGCAACGAAGCCGTTTTTTTCAGAGTTTATCACGGTCGCCGTCGTTGGGAACGTGGTACCGTGATAAGTGTCCAGGGTCCCGGGTTTTATACTGTTCAAGGTGCTACTGGGGTGCACAGGAGGCATCAGAACCAGTTGCGCCGCGCTGGCCGCCCGGATTCTGCCGCTCGTTCTATGTCCACAGATTTGGTCCGCGGCGGGTTCCAGCCGCGCCTTCCGACTTCGCTGCCGCCCCCAGGGCAGCAGCAGCAGCCGTCGCCGCTACCACGCCGACAGCCCGTCCCGTTGATGCCTCCCGCGCAGCTTCATCCGGGAGCGCCCCAGGTGGTCGCTCGGGCGCCTGCGGTCCCTCTTCAGTCGCCACCGTCTTCGGAGCTGATGGACGTCGACCCCTCAGCCGGGCCGCCTTCCCAAGCGGTGGCTGTGCAGCCTGTCCTGCAGCCGCTTTCCTTGGGCACCCCCAAGGAGTCTGACACCGCAGCGCCTTGTCCGGCGCCCACTCAGCAGCCGTCGACGCAGCGTCAGGAGACGCTGCCTCTCTTCGTGGGTCCCGACGCCCCGTCGCGTCCAGTACCACAAGCTGCGCCTGTGGTCACAGGCGTGCACCCTGACCTCGGTTTTCAGTCGGTGTTTCCCGAGGCCCCGCGCAGCCAATGCTGGGGTGCGGACCGGGGACTGCCACCGACAACAGTCTCCGCCCCGGTCTCTTCTGCTACGCCTGCGGCCAGACCCCTCCCCCGCCGTCGACGCTCGCCACGTCATTATTCAAAGACGGTGCGGCGATTTGGGGGGGAGGAGTGTTATATCCTAGTCAGTAATGCCACCCGAGCCCGCAGCCAAAAGGTTGGCAGCATCAAAGTCCGGACGCCGTCCGCATAAGCAGCGCCAGCGAGACAGGAAATCGCCGCAAGTCAGCGCGCGCCACCGCTGGCTTCTGGGTTCTTAAGCGCTGGAGTCGCGAGCGCTAGGACAGTTCTGTATTCGCCGCTCAGTTGTATACTCGCCACCGAATTGTGTACTTGCTAGTCAGTTGTGTGTTCATCGCAGCAGAGTTGTTGTTTGTCGTCAGCCGACGCTGACCTAGCCGCTCCGACTCGAACTAGACAGATTTCTGTAGACACCGAGTTCACTACTGTGTTGCTGTATCTTCGTTAATAAAGATAAGTACCGACTTTTATTTAATCAGAGTGTTTGGGTTTTCATCTTTCTGTTCACTGTTCCAGCGGACCGGTCGGCCCGCAATTAAAAGTGAGGCGGTGACTTCGTAAGCCGTTTCTACAACGAATTGCTTGTCGCTACGAACGCCGCCACAAAAGAATCACTAAGACTCTCTTAAGGAAGCCAATGCCTAGTCACCAGTTGAATCACATCAGCATCTTCTAGAAACCCCTGGCGAGAGTAACGATGTATATCTTAAGATCAACAACTAGTGGCGTATCGCTATGGGCAGTCTTGCCCCAGTAAGTAAAAATTAAGAATTTGGATGAGCAAATGGCAGGAATCACTATGACACTCATAAGGTATCCAATGCCTCATCAAAAGTAGAATCACACTATCAAAGTCAAGAAAGCCCTGGCAAGAGAACAATATATCTTTTAAGATAAACAAATAGTGCCGTATCGCTTCAGGCACACACGCCACACTATCTAATAAATGTGTAATTGGGATGAGCAACTGGCAGAAATCACTATGTGTCTCTTAAGGTGGCCAATGCTTCATCACCAATAGAATCACATCAGCAACTTCAAGAAAACCCTGGCAAGAGTAACGAAGTTCCTCTTCAGATAACCATAAAGACGCGTGTCGCTTCAGGCACACTGGCAACAGTATCCAAGAAATGTGCATTTTGATGAGTATCTGGCAGGAATCGCTATGACTCATATGGAAGCCAGTGCCTCGTCACCAGTAGAATCACATCTTCAAAGTCAAGAAAGCCCTGGCAAGAGGAACTATGTTTCTATTAAGATAAACAAACAGTGGCGTATCGTTTCAGGCACACTGGCCACAGTATCTAAAAGTTGTGTATTTGGGTGAGGAACTGGCCGGATTAACTGTGACTCTCTTAAGTTAGCCAATGCCTCGTCAACAGTGGAAACACATCAGCATCTTATAGAAACCCTCTGCAAGAGTAATGATGTTTCTCATAAGATAAACTACTAGTGGCGTATCGCTACGGACAGACTGGCCACAGTATCTAAAAAATAAGAATTTGGATGAGCAAATGGCAGGAATCACTTAGAGTCTCTTTACGTATCCCGTGCCTCGTCACCAGTAGAATCATATCTTCACAGTCAAGAAAGCCCCGGCAAAAGTAACTATGTTTCTTTTAAGATAAACAAACAGTGGCGTATCGCTTCAGGCACATTGGCCACAGTATATAAAAAATTTGTATTTGGGTGAGCAACTGGCAGGAATCACTATGACTCTTTTAAAGTAGCCAATGCCTCGTCACCAGTAGAATCACATCTTTAAAGTCAAGAAAGCCTTGGAAAGAGTTACGATGTTTCTCCTAAGATACAAAACTAGTGACGCATCGCCTCAGACAGACTGGCTACAGTATCTAAAAAAATGAGTATTTGGAGGAGCATAAGGCAGGAATCACCATGTCCCCCTTAAAGTAGCCAATGCCTTGTCACCTGCTAAATCACTTCTTCAAAGTCAAGAAACCCATGGCAAGAGTAACGATCTACCTCTTAAGATACACAACTAGTGGCGTATCGCTTTGGGCAGACTAGCCCCAGTATCTAAAAAATATGAATTTGGATGAGCAAATGGCAGGAATCACACTGACTCTCTTAAGGTATCCAATGTTTCGTCACCAGTAGAATCACATCATCGAAGTCAAGGAAGCCCTGGCAAGAGAACGATGTTTCTTTTAAGATAAACATACAGTGCCGTATCGTGAGTAACTGTCAGGAATCACTACGACTCTTTTAAGGTAGCCAATGCCACATCACCAGCAGAAACACATGAACAACATCAAGAAACCCCTGAAAGAGTCACGATGTTTCTCTCAAGACAAACTACTAGTGGCGTATCGCCTCCTGCAGAGTAGCCACAGTATCTAAAAAATGTGTATTTGGGTGACCA
This sequence comes from Schistocerca americana, assembly GCF_021461395.2. NCBI lineage: Eukaryota > Metazoa > Arthropoda > Insecta > Orthoptera > Acrididae > Schistocerca > Schistocerca americana. The sequence continues at coordinate 145,414,830 of NC_060130.1, read as the reverse complement.
ACTGGCAGGAATCACTATGACCCTCTTAAGGTAGCCAATGCTTCGTCACCAGCAGAATCACATCATCGAAGTCAAGGAAGCCCTGGCAAGAGAACGATGTCTCTTTTAAGATAAACAAATAGTGCCGTATCGCTTCAGGCACACACGACACACTATATAAAAAATGTGTAATTGGGTTAGCAACTGGCAGGAATCACTGAGACTCTTTTAAGGGAACCAATGCCTCGTTAAAGTAGAATCACGTCTTCAAAGTCAAGAAACCCCTGGCAAGAGTAACGATGTTTCTCTTAAGATACACAACAAGTGCCGTATCGCTTCAGACAGACTGGCCGCAGTATCTAAAAAATGTGTATTTGGGTGAGCAACTGTCAGGAATCACTACGACTCTTTTAAGGTAGCCAATGCCACATCACCAGCAGAATCACATGAACAACATCAAGAAACCCCTGGAAAGAGTCACGATGTTTCTCTCAAGACAAACTACTAGCGGCGTATCGCTACGTGCAGAGTAGCCACAGTATCTAAAAAATGTGTATTTGGGTGACCAACTGGCAGGAATCACTATGACCCTCTTAAGGTAGCCTATGCTTATTAACCATTATAATCACATCAGCAACTTCAAATAAAAACCTGGCAAGAATAACGCAGTTTCTCTTCAGATAAACATTATGACGCGAATCGTTTCAGGCACACTGGCAAAAGTATCTAAGAAATGTTTATTTGGGTAAGTATCTGGAAGGATTCACTAAGACTCTCTTAAGGAAGCCAATGCCTAGTCACCAGTAGAATCACATCAGGATCTTCTAGAAACCCCTGGCGAGAGTAGCGATGTTTCTCTTAAGATAAACAACTAGTGGCGTATCGCTTCGGGCAGACTGGCCACAATATCTAAAATATGTGTATTTGGCTGAGGAACTGGCAGGAATCGATATGACTCTCTTAAGGTAGCCAATGCCTCGTCAACAGTAGAATCACATCACCATCTTCTAGAATCCCCTTGGCGAGAGTAACGATGTTGCTCTTAAGATAAACAAGTAGTGGCGTACCACTTCGGGCGGACTGTTCACAGTATCTAAAAAATGTGTATTTGGGTGAGCAACTGTCAGGAATCACTACGACTCTTTTAAGGTAGCCAATGCCTAATCACCAGTAAAATCACGTCAGCATCTTCTAGAAGTCCCTGGCGAGACTAACGATGTTTCTCTTAAGATAAATAACTAGTGACGTATCGCTTCGGGCAGACGCCCCAGTATCTAAAAAATAAGAATTCTGATGAGCAAATGGCAGGAATCACTATGACTCTCTTAAGGAGGCCAATGCCTTGTCACCAGTAGAATCACGTCAGCAACTGCAAGAAAATCCCTGGCAGGAGTAACGATGTTTCTCTTAAGATAAACAGCTACTGTCATATCGCTTTGAGCAGACTGGCCACAAAATCTGCAAAATGTGTATTTGGGAGAGCAAGTGGCAGGAATCACTATGACTTTCTTAAGGAAGCCAATGCCTCGTCAGCAGGAGCATCACATCAGCAACTTCAAGAACCGCTGGCTAGAGAAACAATGTTTCTCTTAAGATACACAACTAGTGACGTATCGCTTCGGGCAGACAGATTAGAGATTAGATTAGATTAGATTAATACTAGTTCCATGGATCATGAATACGATATTTCGTAATGATTTGGAACGAGTCGAATTTTTCAATACATGACATAATTAGTTTAATTTAACAACATACTTAAGTTAATATAACTACTTTATTTTTTGTGTTTTTTGTTTTTCTTTATTTTTTATTTTTATTTTTTAAATTTTTTCTTTCTTAATTTATATCTAAAAATTCCTCTATGGAGTAAAAGGAGTTGTCATTCAGAAATTCTTTTAATTTCTTCTTAAATACTTGTTGGTTATCTGTCAGACTTTTGATACTTTTTGGTAAGTGACCAAAGACTTTAGTGCCAGTATAATTCACCCCTTTCTGTGCCAAAGTTAGATTTAATCTTGAATAGTGAAGATCATCCTTTCTCCTAGTATTGTAGTTATGCACACTGCTATTACTTTTGAATTGGGTTTGGTTGTTAATAACAAATTTCATAAGAGAGTATATATACTGAGAAGCTACTGTGAATATCCCTAGATCCTTAAATAAATGTCAGCAGGATGATCTTGGGTGGACTCCAGCTATTATTCTGATTACACGCTTTTATGCAATAAATACTTTATTCCTCAGTGATGAATTCCCCCAAAATATGATGCCATATGAAAGCAATGAGTGAAAATAGGCGTAGTAAGCTAATTTACTAAGATGTTTATCACCAAAATTTGCAATGACCCTTATTGCATAAATGGCTGAACTCAAACGTTTCAGCAGATCATCAATGTGTTTCTTCCAATTTAATCTCTCATCAATGGACACACCTAAAAATTTGGAATATTCTACCTTAGCTATATGCTTCTGATTAAGGTCTATATTTATTAATGGCGTCATACCATTCCCTGTACGGAACTGTATGTACTGTGTCTTATCAAAATTCAGGGAGAGTCCGTTTACAAGGAACCACTTAGTAATTTTCTGAAAGACAGTATTGACAATTTCATCAGTTAATTCTTGTTTGTCAGGTGTGATTACTATACTTGTATCATCAGCAAACAGAACTAACTTTGCCTCTTCATGAATATAGAATGGCAAGTCATTAATATATAATAAGAACAACAAAGGACCCAAGACTGACCCTTGTGGAACCCCATTCTTGATAGTTCCCCAGTTTGAGGAATGTGCTGATCTTTCCATGTTACGAGAACTACTTATTTCAACTTTCTGCACTCTTCCAGTTAGGTACGAATTAAACCATTTGTGCACTGTCCCACTCATGCCACAATACTTGAGCTTGTCTAGCAGAATTTCATGATTTACACAATCAAAAGCCTTTGAGAGATCACAAAAAATCCCAATGGGTGGTGTTCGGTTATTCAGATCATTCAAAATTTGACTGGTGAAAGCATATATGGCATTTTCTGTTGAAAAACCTTTCTGGAAACCAAACTGACATTTTGTTAGTACTTCATTTTTACAGATGTGTGAAGCTACTCTTGAATACATTACTTTCTCAAAAATTTTGGATAAAGCTGTTAGGAGGGAGATTGGACGGTAATTGTTGACATCAGATCTATTCCCCTTTTTATGCAAAAGTATAACAATAGCATATTTCAGTCTATCAGGGAAAATGCCCTGTTCCAGAGAGCTATTACACAGGTGGCTGAGAATCTTACTTATTTGTTGAGAACAAGCATTTAGTATTTTGCTGGAAATGCCATCAATTCCACGTGAGTTTTTGCTTTTAAGCAAGTTTATTATTTTCCGAATTTCAGAGGGAGAAGTGGGTGAGATTTCAATTGTATCAAATTGCATAGGTATGGCCTCTCCCATTAACAGCTTAGCATCTTCTAATGAACACCTGGATCCTACTATATCCACAACATTTAGAAAATGATTATTAAAAATATTTTCAACTTCTGACTTTTTGTTCATAAAGTTTTCATCAATTTGATGGTAATACTGTCTTCCTCTGCTCTTGGTTGACCTGTTTCTCTTTTAATAATATTCCAAATTGTTTTAATTTTATTATCAGAGTTGCTGATTTCAGACATGATACACATACTCCTGGATTTTTTAATAACTTTTCTTAATATAACACAGTAGTTTTTATAATTTTTGATAGTTTCTGGGTCACTACTCTTTCTTGCTGTCAGATACATTTCCCTTCTCCGGTTACAAGATATTTTTATACCCTTAGTAAGCCATGGTTTGTTACAAGGTTTCTTACGAGGATATTTAACTATTTTCTTGGGGAAGCAGTTTTCAAATGCATTTACAAAAATGTCATGAAATAAATTATATTTTAAACTGGCATCAGGTTCACGGTACACCTCATCCCAGTCTAACTGCTGTAGGCTTTCCCTGAAATTTGCAATTGTTAAATCGTTGACTGAACGTACTGCTTTGGAGGACTGTTTAGTATTGCTGGATGGAGCTATGTCATATATGGTAACTAGCTGAGCACCATGATCAGAAAGACCATTCTCAACAGGCTGTGCATTTATCTGGTTAAACTTATCTTGGTCTATAAAGAAGTTATCTATCAGTGAGCTGCTATCCTTTACCACCCGAGTAGGAAAATCAATAACGGGTGTCAAATTGAAAGAACCGAGTAATACTTGAAGGTCATTTTTCCTATTACCCTCTTTCAGAGAATCTACATTGAAGTCCCCACAAATAATAATTTGCTTCCCCCTGTCTGACAGATAGCACAACAAGGAGTCCAAATTTTTCAGAAATAGATGAAAATTTCCTGATGGGGACCTATATACAGTTACAATTATAAATGTGCCTTTATTTAATTTAAGCTCACAGGCACATGCTTCTATATGTTTCTCTACACAAAACTTTTTTGTTTCTATACTTTTTGCACAATGATAACTTTTGACATATATGGCAACTCCTCCTTTCTCCATATTTTCTCTCATTACATGTGCAGAGAGCTTATATCCACTTACATTTACCTTATCAATATCAGTAACAATGTGATGCTCAGACAGGCATAGTATATCTACATTCTCAGCTTCCAAATCTTCTAAACAAACCAGAAGCTCATCTACCTTATTCTTTAAACTCCCAATATTTTGATGAAATATACTTATATTATTTTTAATTATACTTTTATGAGAATCTTTCCTTATTCTAACATTTGCAGTACTCTCCTGTCTGAGTTTCTCATTGTGCTTAGGCCTAGTTCCTATACCAGTGGTCACATGGTGTTCAGAGAGGCAGATTATGTCAGCTGGGTTGGGTGACTTTAATTCATCAATGCAATTACCTAGGACTGAGACACAACTTGGTGGAGATAAAATTTCTGGTGATTGGTGAAAATTTATAATTGATAGCTGTGATTGGTGATCAAATGTGCTAGAATTGTGCTGTTTAATTTCTTTCCTAAACTGAAGATTTGTTTCAATCCTGACCTCTCGTAGAACTTGAAATCTTTCTGTCTTACCTATCCTAAAAAAGGTGCTGCTCCAACACCTGTAACCACTGGTATTTTACCATTCATGGCAGTGCCTCCCCCCCTTAAATTTCCTGCTATTACCCCAGCCAGTTTCCCCTTCCCTTTCCTGTTGAGATGTAGGCCGTGCCTGGTATAGTCCCACCTGTTGAGATAATCAACAGGAACCACACCAATATGAGCCTCCGCACCCGACCCAAGCAGCCGTTACAACTCCAAATTAACTCTCCCAACAGAAGAGTTCAAATGAGGCCGGTCATGGCGTCTCAGGACAGATACAAATTCAACATTGGTGTGTCTCGATGCCGACGCAATTTTTACCAGGTCACAATCTATACTGTACCCAGGATCTCTGTCGATGCTGTTCCCTGGCCCTCCCACAATAACCACGGTGTCTTCCCTGGTAAATCCTTTACAGAGTGAACCTAAATCCTCTGTCACCTGATCCAGACTAGCACTTGGTTTGAAAAAATTTGTGACCTGGTATTCTGGTCCTAATTCCTCCTGCAGAAGTTGGCCTACACCTCTGGCATGAGAACTGCCTAACAACAAAACTTTCTTCCTTTTAGATGACTTTCCTACATTCTTTTTCAATTTCCTATTGAAAGTTTGCTGTGTCCTGTCTACACCTACCTCTGCTTGAGGCTCATCAGTTTCTAACTGAAGCAACAGGTCAAACTTATTTTTGACATTCACCACAAAACTGTCAGACTTAGTTCTAGGCCTGTTCCTTCTGCTACCTGTTGCCACTTCCCACCTCTCTTTGCCCTTCTCCCTCCTTAACCTGTCCAGATCTTCCCTAGCCTGATCTAGCTCAGCCTGAAGGGCAGCAATTTTCCCCTACTGTTCCACTATCTTCCTATCTCTGCTGCAAATCCTACATAACCACTAATGAGCCTGATCCACTTTCCCAACACCCACGCCACTGCAGTCCCCCCAGTGAAAAAAACTATTACATCCATCACACCAAACCCCGGAACTAACAATTCTACGGCAAGTCAGGCACTTCTCACTCATGGCAAAAATAATACTTTAGCTAGAATAAATCAATTAAATTACCGAAAATCAAAAAAGACGTTACAAGAATTAAGCCTATTCACAAATGTATATAAGCAAGTTTCTGATTTAAAATTCCGCTGTTTTTCTGAGATCTGTATTAAAACAATGAAGTTAAACGCTATTTACGGTAGTTTACTTATTTGTTACAGAGAAACTAGTTAAATTACCGAGAAACAAGAAACAAACACATTTACAAAATTTAAGCCTAAGCGCGACTTCGCGAAGTTACGAGCTTTTCGTGTTTTCTGAAATAATACGCAAAGAAAAGTCAAACCTTTAATGGAAAGACTAAACGATACACTAATGGACGTATTTAATTTGTTGTTGGCGTTAAACTAAATTATATTCCTGCCTAAATCACATAACTTTCTGGAAATGGTTTCTGGCGTCACTTACTCGGCGGCCATCTTGGCCACAGATTCCACAGAGATATGTATTTGAGTGACCAACTGGCAGCAATCACTATGACTCTCTTAAGGAAGCCAATGCCTCGTCATCAGGAGAGTCACATCAGCAACTTCAAGACCCCTCTGGCAAGAGTAAGAATGTTTCTCTTAAGATACACAACTAGTGGCGTAACGCTTCTGGCAGACTGGCCACAGTATCTAGATAATAAGAATTTGGATGAGCAAATGGCAGGAATCACTATGACTCTCTTAAGGTATCCAATGCCTCGTCACCAGTAGAATCGCATCTTCAAAGTCAAGAAAGCCCTGGCAAAAGTAACTATGTTTCTTTTAAGATTAACAAACAGTAGCGTATCGCTTCAGGCACACTGCCCACAGTATCTAAAATATGTGTATTTGGGTGAGCAACTGGCAGGAATCACTATGACACTTTTAAGGAAGCCAATGCCTCGTCACCAGGAGAGTCACATCAGCAACTTCAAGACCCCTCTGACAAGAGTAAGAATGTTTCTCTTAAGATACACAACTAGTGGCGTAACGCTTCTGGCAGACTGGCCACAGTATCTAAAAAATAAGAATTTGGATGAGCAACTGGCAGGAATCGCAATGACTCTCTCAAGGTAGCCAATGCCTCGTCACCAGCAGAATCGCATCAGCAACTTCAAGGAAACCCTACCAAGAGTAACGATGTTTCTCTACAGATAAACAATAATTGGCGTATCCCTTCAGGCACAATGGTCTCAGTAGCTATAAAATGTGTGTTTGGATGAGCAACTGGCAGGAATCACTATGACCCCCTTAAGGTAGCCAATGCTTATTTACCATTAGAATCACATCGGCAACTTCAAGAAAACACAGGCAAGAGTACCGCAGTTTCTCTTCAGATAAACATTAAGAGGCGAATCGTTTCAGGCACATTGGCAACAGTATCTAAGAAATGTTTATTTGGATGAGTTTCTGGAAGGATTCACTAAAACACCCTTAAGGAAGCCAATGCCCAGTCACCGGTAGAATCACATCAGCATCTTCTCGAAACCCCTGGCGAGAGTAACGATGTTTCTCTTAAGATAAACAACTAGTGGCGTATCGCTTCGGCCACACTCGCCACACTATCTAAAAAATGTGTATTTGGGTGAGAAACCTGCAGTAATCACCATGACTCTCTTAAGGTGGCCAATGCTTCATAACCAATAGAATCACATCAGCAACTTCAAGAAAATCCTGGCAAGAGTAGCGAAGTTCCTCTTCAGATAAACATTAAGAGGCGTATCGCGTCAGGCACACATGCAACAGTATCTAACAAATGTGTATTTGGATGAGTATCTGCCAGGAATCACTATGACTCTCGCAAGGAAGCCAGTGCCTCGTCACAAGTAGAATCACGTCAGCAACTGCAACAAAATCCCTGGCAGGAGTAACGATGTTTCTCTTAAGATACACAACTAGTGCCGTATCGCTTCAGGCAGACGAGCAGTTGAATCACTTCTCCAAAGTCAAGAAACCATTGGCAAGAGTAACGATCTTTCTCTTAAGATACACAACTAGTGCCGTATCGCTTCAGGCAGACTGGCCACGGTATCTAAAAAATTTGTATTTGAGTATGCAACTGGCAGGAATCACTATGACTCTCTCAAGGTGGCCAATGCCTCGTCACCAGCAGAATCGAATCAGCAGCTTCAAGATATCACTGCCAAGAATGACGAAGTTTCTCAACAGATAAATAATAATAGGCGTATCACTTCAGGCACACTGGCAACCGTATCTATAAAATATGTGTTTGGGTGAGCAATTGTCAGGAATCATGATGACTCTTTTTAGGTAGCCAGTGTCTCGTCACCAGCAGAATCACATCAAAACTTCAAGAAACCCCTGGCATGAGTCACGATGTTTCTCTCAAGACAAACAACTAGTGCCGTATCGCTTCAGGCAGACTGGAGCAGTTGAATCACTTCTCCAAAGTCAAGAAACCATTGGCAAGAGTAACGATCTTTCTCTTAAGATACACAACTAGTGCTGTATCGCTTCAGGCAGACTGGCCACGGTATCTGAAAAATTTGTACTTGAGTATGCAACTGGCAGGAATCACTATGACTCTCTCAAGGTGGCCAATGCCTCGTCACCAGCAGAATCGCATCAGCAGCTTCAAGATATCACTACCAAGAATGACGAAGTTTCTCAACAGATAAATAATAATAGGCGTATCGCTTCAGGCACACTGGCCACCGTATCTATAAAATATGTGTTTGGGTGAGCAATTGTCAGGAATCATGATGACTCTTTTTAGGTAGCCAGTGTCTCGTCACCAGCAGAATCACATCAACAACTTCAAGAAACCCCTGGCATGAGTCACGATGTTTCTCTCAAGACAAACAACTAGTGGCGTATCGCTTCGTGCAGACTGGCCATAGAATCTGAAAACTGTGTATTTGGGTTTGCAACTGGCAGGAATCACTATGACTCTCTCAAGGTGGCCAATGCCTCGTCACCAGCAGAATCGCATCAGCAACTTCAAGAAATCACTGCCAAGAGTAACGAACTTTCTCAACAGATAAATAATAATAGGCGTATCTCTTCAGGCACGCATCCCACAGAATCTATAAAATGTGTGTTTGGGTGAGCAACTCTCAGGAATCACTACGACTCCTTTAAGGTAGCCAATGTCTCGTCACCAGCAGAATCACATCAACAACTTCAAGAAACCCCTGGCAAGAGTCAAGATGTTTCTCCCAAGACAAACAACAAGTGGCGTATCGCTTCGGGCAGACTGGCTACATTATCTGAAATATGTGTATTTGGGTCAGGAACTGGCAGGAATCACTATGACCCTCTTAAGGTGCCCAATGCTTATTCAACATTAGAATCACATCAGCAACATCAAGAAAACCCTGGCAAAAGTAACACAGTTCCTCTTCAGATAAACATTAAGGGGCGTATCATTTCAGGCACACTAGCAACAGTATCTAAGAAATGTTTATTGGGATGGGTATCTGGAAGGAATCACTTAAACTCTCTTAAGGAAGCCAACGCCTAATCACCAGTAGAGTCACGTCAGCATCTTCTAGAAACCCCTGGCGACAGTAACGATGTGTCTCATAAGATAAACAATTAGTGGCAAATCGCTTCGGGCAGACTGGCAACAGTATCCAAAAAATAAGAATTTGGATGAGCAAATGGCAGGAAACACCATGACTCTCTTAAGGTATCCAATGCCTCATCACCAGTAGAATCACATCTTCAAAGTCAAGAAACCCCTGGCAAGAGTTACGATGGTTCTTTTAAGATACAAAACTAGTGACGCATCTCTTCAGACCGACTGGCTACAGTATCTAAAAAAATGTGTGTTTGGCGGAGCAAATGGCAGGAATCACCACGATTCCCTTAAGGTAGACTAGGCCACTTCACCAGTTGAAGCACTGCTGCAAAGTCAAGAAACCCCTGGCAAGAGTAACGATCTTCCTCTTAAGATACACAACTGGTGGCGTATCGCTTCAGGCAAACTGGCCATAAAATCTGAAAACTGTGTATTTGGGTTTGCAACTAGCAGGAATCACTATGACTCTCTTAAGGTATCCAAAGCCTCATCACCAGTAGAATCACATCATCAAAGTCAAGAAAGTCCTGGCAAGACAACGACGTATCTTTTAATATAAAAAAAAATTTTGTCGTATCGCTTCAGGCACACTCGCCACACTATCTAGAAAATGTGTATTCGGGTGAGCAACTGGCAGGAATCACTATGGCTCTCTTAAGATATCCAATGCCTCGTCACCAATAGAATCACATCTTCAAAGTCAAGAAACCCCTGGCAAGAGTATCGATGTTTCTCTTAAGATACACAACAAGTGGCGTATCGCTTCAGACTGACTGGCCACAGTATCTAAAAAATTTGTATTTGGGTGAGCAACTGTCTGGATTCACTACGACTCTTTTAAGGTAGCCAATGCCTTATCACCAGCAGAATCACATGAATTACATCAAGAATTCCTGGAAAGAGTAACTATGTTTTTCTCAAGACAAACAACTAGTGGTGTATCACTTCGGGCAGACTGGCCACAGTATCTAAACTATGTGTATTTTTGTGAGCAACTGTCAGAAATCACTATGACCCTCTTAAGGTAGCCAATGCATATTCACCACTAGAAACAAGTCAGCAACTTCAAGAAAACCCTGGCAAGAGTAACGAAGTTTCTCTTCAGATAAACATTAAGAGGCGAATCGTTTCAGGCACACTGGCAACACTATCTAAAAAATATTTATTTTGATGAGTATCCGGAAGGATTCACTAAGACTCTCTGAAGGAAGCCAGTGAGTAGTCTCCAGTAGAATCACATCAGCATCTTCTAGAAACCCCTGGCGAGAGTACCGATGTTTCTCTTAAGATAAACAACTAGTGGTGTATCGCTTCGGGCAGACTGGCCCTAGTATCTAATATATAAGAATTTGGATGAGCAAATGGCAGGAATCACTATGACTCTCTTAAGGTATCCAATGCCTCGTCACCAGTGGAATCACATCATCAAAGTCAAGAAAGCCCTGGCAAGAGACCGATGTTTCTTCTAAGATAAACAAATAATGCTGTATCGCTCAGGCACACTCAATACAGTATCTAAAAAAATTAAGAATTTGGATGAGCAACTGTCAGGAATCAATATGACTCTCTTAAGGTGATCAATGCTTCATCGCCATTAGAATCACTTCATCAACTTCAAGAACGTCCTGGCAAGAGTAACGTAGTTACTCTTCAGATAAACATTAAGAGGCGTATCGCTTCAGGCACACCGGCAACAGTATCTAAGAGATGTGAATTTGGATGAGTATCTGACAGGAATCACTATGTCTCTCTTAAGGAATCCAATGCTTCGTCACCATGAGAATCACATCAGGAATTTCAAGAACCCCCTGGCAAGAGTAACAATGTTTCTCTTAAGATACACAACTAGTGGCATATCGCTTCTGGCAGACTGGCCGCAGTATCTAAAAAATGTGTATTTGGGTGAGGAACTGGTAGCAATCACTATGACTCAGTTAAGGTAACCAATGGCTCGTCACCAGTAGAATCACATCTTCATCTTCTAGAAACCCTTGGCGAGAGTAACAATGTTTCTCTTAAGATTAATAACTAGTGGCGTATCGCGTCGCACAGACTGCCCACAGTATTTAAAAAATTATTATTTGGGTAAGCAACTGGCAGGAATCACTATGACTCTTTTCAGATGGCCAATGTCACATCACCAGCAGAACCACATGAACAACATCAAGAATTCCCTGGAAAGAGTCAGGATGTTTTTCTCAAGACAACCAACTACTGGCAAATCGCTTTGGGCAGACTGCCCACAATATCTAAAAAATGTGTATTTGGGAGAGCACCTGCCAGGAATCACTATGACTCTCTTAAGGTAGCCAATGCCTCGTCAGCAGGAGCATCACATCAGCAACTTCAAGAACCCCCTGGCAAGAGAAACAATGTTCCTCTTAAGATACACAACTAGTGGCGTATCGCTTTGGGCAGACGGGCCACAGATTCTACAAAAATATGTATTTGAGTGAGCAAATGGCAGAAATCACTATGACTCTCTTAAGGAGTCCAATGCCTCGTCACCAGTAGAATGACATGTTCAAAGTCAAGATATCCCTGGAAAGAGTAACTATGTTTCTTTTAAGATAAACAAACTGTGGCGTATCGCCTCAGGCACACTGGCCACAGAATCTAAAAGATGTGTATTTGGGTGAGCAACTGGCAGAAATCGCTAAGACTCTTATAAGGTAACCAATGCCTCAAGACCAGTAGAATCACTTCTTTACAGTCAAGAAACCCTTGGCAAGAGTCAGGATGTTTATCTTATGATACAAAACTAGTGACACATCGCTTCAGACGGACAGGCCACAGTATCTAAAAAAATGTGTATTGGGGGAGCAAATGGCAGGATTCACCATGACTCCCTTAAGTTAGCCAATGCCTCGTCAGCAGTTGAATCACTTCTTCAAAGTCAAGAAACCCCTTTCAAGAGTAACGATCTTCCTCTTAAAATACACAACTAGAGCCGTATCGCTTCAGGCAGACTGGCCACAGTATCTGATAAATATGTATTTGGGTATGCAACTGGCAGGAATCACTATGACTCTCTCAAGATAGGCAATGCCTCGTCACCAGCAGAATCGCATCATAAACTTCAAAAAATCACTGCCAAGAGTAACAATGTTTCTCTACAATTAATCAATAATTGGCGTATCGCTTCAGGCACACTAGCAACATTATCTAAGAAATATTTATTTGGATGGGTATCTGGAAGGAATCACTAAGACTCTCTTAAGGAAACCAATGCCTAATCACCAGTAGAATCACGTCAGCATCCTCTAGAAACCCCTCACGAGACTAACGATGTTTCTCTTACGATAAACAACTACTGTCGTATCGCTTGGTGCAGGCTGGCCCCCAGTATCTAAAAAATAAGAATTTGGATGAGCAAATGGCAGGAATCACTATGACTCTCTTAAGGTATCCAATGCCTCGTGAATAGTAAAATCACATCATCAAAGTCAAGAATGCCCTGGCAAGAGAACGATGTGTCTTTGAAGATAAACAAACAGTGGCGTATCGCATCAGGCACACTGGCCACAGTATCTAATAAATGTGTATTTGGGAGAGCAACTGGCAGGAATCACTATGACTCTCTTAAGGAAGCCAACGCCTCGTCAGCAGGAGCATCACATCAGCAACTTCAAGAGGCCCCTGGCAAGAGTAACAATTTTTCTCTTAAGATGCCCTACTAGTGGCGTATCGCTTTGGGCACACTTGACACAATATCTAAAAAATGTATATCTGGGTGAGGATCTGGCAGGAATCTCAATGACTCTCTTAAGGTAAACAATGCCTCGTCAACAGTAGAATCACATCAGCGACATCTAGAAACCCTTGGCGAGAGTAACGATGTTTCTCATAAGATAAACAACTAGTGGCGTATTGCTTTGGGAGACTGGCCACAGTATCTAAAAAATGTGTATTTGGGTGAGGAACTGGCAGCAATCACTATGACTCTCTTAAGGAAGCCAATGCCTCGTCACCAGCACAATCGCATCAGCAACTTCAAGACAACCCTGCCAAGAGTAACGAAGTTTCTCTACAGATAAACAATAATTGGTGTTTCCCTTCAGGCACACTGGCCACAGTATCTATAAAGTGTGTGTTTGGGTGAGCAACTGCCTGAATCACTATGACTCTTTTAAGGTAGCCAATGTCTCGTCACCAGCAGAACCACATAGTGGCGTATCGCTTCGGGCAGACGCCACAGTATCTACAAAATATGTATTTGAGTGAGCAACAAGCAGGCACCACTATGACTCTCTTAAGGTAGCCAATGCCTCGTCGCCAGTAGAATCACATCTTCAAAGTCAAGTCACCCCTGGCAAGTGTATCGATGTTTCTTTTAAGATACACAACTAGTGGCTTATAGCTTCAGGGAGTCTGGCCACACTATCTAAGAAATGTGTTATAGGGGGAGCAACTGGCAGCAATCACTATGACTCTCTTAAGGAAGCCATTCCTCGTCACCAGTAGAATCACGTCAGCAACTGCAACAAAACCCCAGGCAGGAGTAACTATGTTCCTCTTAAAATAAACAACAACTGGCAAATCGCTTTGACAGACTGGCCACAGTATGTACAATATGTGTATTTCGGTGAGCAACTGGCAGGAATCACAATGACTCTCTTAAGGAAGCCAATGCCTCGTCACCAAGAGAATCACATCAGCAACTTCAAGAACCCCCTAGCAACAGTAACAATTTTATCTTAAGATACACAACTAGTGGCGTATCGCTTAAGGCAGACTGGCAACAGTATCTAAAAAATGTGTATATGGGTGAGCAAATGGCAGGAATCACCATGACTCTCAAATGGTAGCCAATGCCTCGTCACCAATAGAATCACATCTTCAAAGTCATGAAACCCCTGGCAAGAGGAATGATGTTTCTCTTAAGATACTCAACTATTGGCGTATCGCTTCAGGCATAGTGGCCACAGTACCTAAAAAATGTGTATTTGGGTGAGCAACTTGCGGGAATACTGTGACTCTCTTAAGGTCGCCAATGCTTCGTCACCGGCAGAAACACATCAGCAACTTCAAGAAACCCCTGGCATGGAGTTAAGATGTTACTCTTCAGATAAACAACTAGGGGCATATCGCTTCGGGCAGGCTCACCAGAGTATCTAAAGAATAAGTATTTGGATGAGCGAGTGACAGGAATCACTATGACTTTCTTAAGGTACGCAGTGCCTCGTCACCAGTAGAATCACATCTTCAAAGTCAAGAAATCCCTGGCAAGACTAACGATCTCTCTCTTAAGATACACAACTAGTGGCGTATCGCTACGGGCAGACGCCAGAGTATCTACAAAATGTGTATTCGGGTGAGCAACTGGCAGGAATCACTATGACCCTCTTAAGGTAGCCAATGCCACCTCAACAGTAGAATCACATCAGCAACTTGTAGAAACCCATGGCAAGTTTAACGATGTTTCTCTTAAGATGAAAAACTGTTGGTGTATCGCTTTGGGCAGACTGGCCACAGTATCTAAAAAATAGGTGTTTGAATGAGCAACTGGCAGGAATCACTATGACTCTCTTAAGGAAGCCAATGCTTCATCACCAGGAGAATCACATCAGCAATTGCAACAAAACTCCTGACAGGCGTAATGATGGTTCTCGTAAGATAAACAACTACTGGCAAATCGCTTTGGGCAGCCTGGCCACAGTATGTACAATATGAGTATTTGGGTGCTCAACTGGCAGGAATCACTATACTCTGTTAAGGAAGCCAATGCCTCGTCACTAGGAGAATCACATCACCAACTTCAAGAACCCCCTTTCAAGAGTAACAATGATTCTTTTAAGATAAACAACTACTGGCGTATCGCTTCGGTCAGACTGGCCACAGTATTTAAAAAATGTGTATGAAGGGTGAGCAACTGGCAGGAATCACCATGACTATCATAAGGTAGCCAATGCCTCGTCACCAGTAGAATCACGTCAGCAACTGCAACAGAACCCCTGGCAGGAGTAACGATGTTTCTCTTAAGATACACAATTAGTGACATTTAACATCTGGCAGATTGGACACCGAAACAAAAAAAAAGAGAATTTCTGAGAGCAAATGGCTGGAGTAACTGTGACTCTCTTAAGGTAGCCAATGCCTCGTCAGGAGGAGTAAAACCACAGAAAACTCGAGTTACCCTTGGCAGTAGCATTGATGACTCTCTGAATGTACACCACTAGTGCCATACCCGTTTTGGCGGACTGGCGGTGGTAACAAAGAATGTGAAATTTGGTGAGCAACTCATAGGAGTAACTACGTTACTCTTAAGGTAAACAAAGCCTCGTAACCAGGACAATCACATCATCAAACTCGAGTAAGCCCTGGAGGCG
Organism: Schistocerca americana; assembly: GCF_021461395.2. Classification (NCBI taxonomy): domain Eukaryota; kingdom Metazoa; phylum Arthropoda; class Insecta; order Orthoptera; family Acrididae; genus Schistocerca; species Schistocerca americana. The sequence goes on along the minus strand of NC_060130.1, from coordinate 145,398,891 downwards.
GAACGATGTTTCTCTTAAGATACATAACTAGTGGCGTATAGATTTTGGCGGACTGGTCACAGTATCAAAAAAAAATGTAATTTTGGGTTTGCAACTGGCAGGGGTCACAATGAATCTCTTATTGTAGCCTAAGTCTCGTCATTAATGGAATTTCATCAGCAAACTCGATGATCTCTGGAAGGAGTAACGATGACACTCTTAAAATACACAACTAGTGCCATATCGGTTCTGGCAGACTGGCCATAGTTAAAAAAAGTTAATATTGTGTGAGCTACTATCAGGACTAACTATGACTCTCTTAAGGTAGCCAATGTTTCGTCAACGGGAGAAACACATCAGCAAACTCTATGTACCCCTGGCTGGAGGAACAATGACTCTCTTAAGATACGCAACTAGTGGCGTATCGCTTCTCGCTGATTGGCCACAGTAAGAGAAAATTTTGAATTTGGGTGAGCAAACTTGCAGGAGTAACTATGACTCTCTTAGGGTAGCCAATGCATCGTCACAAGGAGAATCATACTATCAAACACGAGTAACTGTTGGTAGGAGCAACGATGAATCTCTTAAGATACAAAAAACAGTGGCATATCCGTTCTGGCAGACTGGCCACAGTAATATGTAATATTATGTGAGAAACTGGAATGACTATCTATGGCTCTCTTAAGGTAGCCTATGCATCGTCACCAGAAGAATCACATCAGCAATCTCGAAGGTCCCCTGGAAGGAGTAACGATCACTCTCGTAAGATACACATCTAGTAGCATATCGCTTCTGGCAGATTGGCCACAGTATCAAAGAACTGTGAACTTGGGTGAGAAACTGGCAGGAGTAACTATGCCTCGTCAGCATGAGAATCACATCAGCAAACCCGATGAACCCCTGGCAGGAGCAACGATGACTCTCTTAAGGTACTCTACCAGTGACATCTCGCATCTGGCAGTATGACAACAGTAACAAAAAAATTTAAATTTGGGTGAGCAACTGGCAGGAGTCCCTATGAATCTCTTGATGTAGCCAATGCCTCGTCATTAATAGAATCGCATCAGCAAACTCGAGGATACCTGGAAGGAGTAACGATGGCGCTCTTAAGATACAGAACTAGTGGCGTATCGCGTGTGGCAGATTGGCCACAGTAACAAAAAATTATGAATTTGGTTGAGCAAATTGCAGGAGTAGATACAACTCTCTTAAGGTACCCAGTGCCTCGTGACGTGGAGAATCATAACAGCATACTCGAGTAACTGTTGTTAGGTGCAACGATGAATCTCTTAAGATAAGCAGCTAGTGGCATATCGGTTCTGGCAGACTGGCCACAGTTAAAAAAATTTAATATTGTGTGAGCTACTGGCAGGACTCAATATGACTCTCGTAACATAGTCAATGCCTCGTCACCAGGAGAATTACAACAGGAAACTCGAAGTGCCCCTGGCTGGAGTAACAATGACTCTCTTAAGATACGCAACTTGTGGCGTATCGCTTCTGGCAGATCGGCCTTAGTAAGATAGAATTGTGAATTCGGGTGAGCAAACTTGCTGGAGTAACTATGACTCTCTTAGGGTAGCGAATGCAGCGTCACCAGGAGAATCACAACAGCAAACTCGAGCAACCCTTGGCAGGAGCAACGATGACTGTCTTAAGGTACACAGCTAGTGTCATACCCGTTCTGGCAGACTGGCGGTAGTAACAGAAAATGTGAAGTTTGGTGAGGCACTGGCAGGGGTAACTATGTCTCACATAAGGTCCCAAACCCTCGTAACCAGGAGAATCACATCATGAATTTCGAGTAACCCCTGGCGGGTGTAAGGATGTTTCTCTTAAGATACACAACTAGTGGCGTATCGCTTCTGACAGACGACACAGTTTCAAAAAAACGTGATTTTGGGTGAGCACCTGGCAGGAGTCACTATGAATCTCTTAATTTAGCCAATGCCTCGTCACTTATAGAATCACATCAGCAAACTCGAGGATACCTGGAAGGAGTAACGATGGCGCTCTTAAGATACAGAACTAGTGGCGTATCGCGTCTGGCAGATTGGCCACAGTAACAAAAAAATGTAAATTTGGTTGAGCAAATTGCAGGAGTAGATGCGAATCTCTTAAGGTACCCAATGCCTCGTCACGTGGAGATTCACAACAGCAAACTCGAGTAACTGTTGTTAGGTGCAACGATGAATCTCTTAAGATAACCAGCTAGTGGCATATCGGTTCTGGCAGACTGGCCACAGTATCAAAAAAAAGGTGATTTTGGATTTGCAACTGGCAGGGGTTAATATGAATCTCTTATTGTAGCCAAAGTCTCGTCATTAATAGAATCACTAACTATGACTCTCTTAAGGTAGCCAATGCCTCGTCACCAGGAGAATCACATCGGCAAACTCGAAGGACCCCTGGCAGGAGTAACGATGTTTGTCTTAAGATACACAACTAGTGACATATCGCTTTGGCCGTCTGGCCACAGTAACAAAAAGATACGAAAGTAAGTGAGCAGCTGGGAGGGGTTACTATGACACTCTTAAGGTAGCAAATGCCCTGTCAGCATGGGAATCACATCAGCAAACTGGAGAAACGGGGAAACGATGACTCCCTTAAGTTACACAGCTAGTGACATATCTCTTCTGGCCTACTTTCAACAGTAACAAAAAAATGTGAAAGTAGGTGAGCAACTTTCAGGAGTATGTAACACTCTCTTAAGGAAACCAATGCCTCAACACCAGGAGAATTACAACAGCCACCCTGAGTAACCCTTGGCAGGAGCAACGATAAGTCTCTTAAGATACACAACTAGTGGCAAATCCTTTCTGGCAGACTGGCGGTAGTAACAAGAAAAATGTTAAATTGGGTGAGCAACTGGCAGTAGTAACTATTACTGTCTTATGGTAGATAATGCCTCGTAACCAGGAGGATCCCAAAAGCAAACTCGAAGAAACCCTGGCAGGAGTAACAATGACTCTCTTAAGATACACAACTATCGACATTTCGTTTCTGGCAGACTGGCCACAGTAACAAACAAAAGTGGATTTCTGTTAGCCACTGGCAGGAGTAACTATGACACTCCTCAGGTAACTAATGCCTCGTCACCAGGAGAATCACAACGGCAAACTCGAGTAACTGTTGGTAAGAGCAACGATGACTCTCTTCAGATACACAACTAGTGGCATATACGTTCTGGTAGACTGGCGGTAGTAACAAAAAGATGCTAAATTGGGTGAACGACTGGCAGGAGTAACTATGACTCCCTTATGGTGGCCAATGCCTCGTCACCAGGAGAATCACATCAGCAACTTCAAGAAACACCTGGAAGGAGTAACGTTGAGTCTCTTAAGATACACAAGTAGTGACATATCGCTTGTGGCAGTTGGCCGCAGTAACAAAAAAAGTGAAAGTAGGTGAGCATTTCGTAGGGGTTATTGTGACTCTCTTGAGGTAGCCAGTGCCTGTCAGCATGATAATCACATCAGCAAACTGGAGAAACCCTTGGCAGGAGCAACGATGACTCTGTTAAGATACACAGCTAGTGACATTTCGCTTTAGGCAGACTGGCCACAGTACCAAACAACTGTGACTTTCGGTTAGCTACTGGCATTATTAACTATGTCAGTCTTCAGGTAGCCAATGCCTCGTCACCAGGAGAATCACATCAGCAACTTCAAGGAACCCTTGGCACGAGTAACGACGAGTCTCTTAAGATACACAACTAGTGACATATCTCTTCTGGCAGTCTGGCCACAGTAACAAAAATATATGAAAGTAGGTGAGCAACTTGGAGGGGTTACTATGTCTTTCTTAAAGTTGCCAATGCCCTGTCAGCATGAGAATGACATCAGCAAACTGGAGAAACCCATTGCAGGGGTAACGTTGACTCTCTTAAGATACAGAACTAGTGGCTTATCGCTTCTGGCGGACTGGTCACAGTAACACCTGCTGGCCGGAAGCTGCAACAATGGACAACGTTACAGCAGAATCTGAGGCTTTCCCTTTCGTGTCGTATTGGATGTGACGCTTTGGCTGTTACACTTCACGACAGATCGCGGACGGAAATTTGAGTCCGACCTGTTCGTTGAACTCGCGAAGTTTTGCAGCACAACTCATCACAAAACGACGAGCTATCAGCCAGCAATGGGATGATTGAGAGATGGCATCTCTCACTTAAGACAGCTCTAATTTTCCACGACCCTGAGTGTACCAATGCCCTCCCGTGCCAAACCAGATGTAGGCGCTCCTCCGGGGCAACTGGTGTGCGGTGGGACAAAGAGTATTTATGGTGTATGTGTACGTGGCTAGAGTGTTTGTGCAGCAATCGCCGACATAGAGTAACTTAGGTGGTATAAGGGGAACCAGCCGGCATTCGCCGGACAGATGGAAAACTGCCTTAAACACCACCTCAGGCTGGATGGAACACTGGACCTCGACACTGATCGGCTTGGCGGATTCGTGCCTGGGACCGGCATGCCATCCCGCTCGGGAAACAGCGCGCTGGGACCACGCGGCTAGCCGTGTGGCTCGTCGATTAAGTACACACAGGTTCTAACGGTCGGACGACAGTCTACGCAGCTTGTACGGACACCGTTATCCTATAACAATCAATATATAATTTCTTGTGACTGTTGTTTCATTGTACAGCGACCAGCTCGTCCAGGATAATCCGCGACGCGCGTTGCTGGTTTCTGTCACCGCCGCATAGACGGTCTTTGCCGCTTCTGGGTGAACACATGTACAACTGATTACAATACTGATTTTGCTAGAACACACACACACACACACACACACACACACACACACACACACACACAGAGAGAGAGAGAGAGAGAGAGAGAGAGAGAGACTTTATTTATAAGAAATAAAGCATTTTTACAAAAGATGGCTGTGTGCACTATGCGACTTAACTTGTGAGGTCACCAGTCGCCTAGAACTTAGAACTAATTAAACCTAACTAACCTAAGGACATCACACACATCCATGCCCGAGGCAGGATTCGAACCTGCGAACGTAGCGGTCGCCCGGCTCCAGACTGCAGCGCCTAGAATCGCACGGTCACTCCGGTCGGCGCATTTTTACACATGTATCTGTTTTACTGTTGTCGAAATGAACTGGAAGGACGGCATAATTTACGTAACGACAAGAAACTGTTCAAAATTGGTATTGACACGCGACAGCAGCCGACGGATTTACAACCTAGAGGCTGTTTAAACTACAACTGCCACACTCCATCGACAATTCATTTCTAACTTTCATTTGGGAATCACTTTTTATATTACGCTAATCATTTGCGCTGAAACGACTATACCACAATTTGTCCCAGGACACAGCAAACCGATGGCAGTGGACCAGAGTAGCTCATACACTACGACTCACTAATGCTTTGCGCTACCATACTCTCAAACCCATCCGTCGGCCCACGAGAGTCAAAACAGAAGATTTGCACGTCGGCCGTTCGCGACTGCGCATGACGCACTGCGTCTTCCGAGCGTAACGTCCTCAGAATAGCTTCCACAACGATCCGTCGTGGCCACTGATCACCAGCCGGTAGCTCCTCCCACGGTACTTTAGCTTATATTCTCATTTTATAAGAACTGCGTCTTTGAAGAATCATATGGAGACAGAGCCACTGTTTTTTTCCGTATTTATTCTGTTCGCGAAGCAGTTTTTGTATTAAATACGTCCTACACAATTTAAGTGTGGGGCTGTGATCCGTTCTCTCGGTTCTTGCAGACTTAGTTGCACAAGACAGGCTAGGCAGTGTATTCCCACCCAGGGCAATGAACGGTTTCGCCTGATGCTAGGCTGCTGGCGAAATACGATTGCTCGAACTCCTCCTGCCCACTCACCAAGAAAAGTTGTGCCTCTGGAGACCATCAGCCAGCGTGGCTGCTCGACATTGCACGCCTGCATCCATCCTGACGTCAGTTTTGAGCGCAACCGCAGTACCTTACATTAATCTTGCTGTCTCCTCAGATACGAACTTCGCTCCAATACAGAAAGACGTGACCAAATGCTTTCATTAGGTGAAAATCTGGAGACTTTGCTGATCGGGGCAATAGTGTAAGACCCTCGGTATCGAGGAGCGGGCAAGAAGCGGTTTTGTGTTATCTTCTTGAAAGTAAACGTGACAGAGACTGCATTGGGACGCAGCTACTGGGGTCAACATGTGGCAACTGTAACAGCTGTGCGAATCACAGCTCGTACTGTGTACTCAGTGGCACGCCACACCATCACTGCACTATGTACAAAGAGCCAGCGCAAGTCCACATAGATAACATAGTGCTGCCCGCGCACCTAGTGCTACTGCGTGCTCCACTGCCGGCGCGGATGTCTCTGTCCCCATGTCAAAGAGAGGTGCAACGATGGTCACCATGGTATGGAAACATTCGTCGCACTGCCAGTGTGGATTCTTGTCTGCTGTAAACAAACCCCTTCGTCGATTGCAGGTACGGCTCGTTGCCAAACGATGCTTCATGGCCGAGTGAACAATACACGGTGTCCCAAGAGGAATTTCGAATATTCAGGGATAGAAAAGGAAGCATCATTCAAAGTGTAACAGTCTGTAAACATGGGCTCTGAAATGCATATCTTAATAGACATGAGGACTTCTGCATCTTCGGTAGTGTGAAAGAAATCAATACTACTGCAGGCTGTTAGCTTCCCAGATTTTGAAAGGTGACGGTACGAACCAGAATCAGAAAAAAATGCGCCATGATCATCGGCTCTAAAATGCATACCTTAAGAGCTATGAGTATTTCTTGAGTCGAAGTGATGTGTCTGACAGAAACAAAGATGAACCATTGTTCAGACCCCTTAAGGTATGCATGTTCGAGATTACGTATACTGGATACTTTTTTCTTGTTCTGGACCATGCTAGCACCTCTGAAAATACAGAAAACAAACAGCTTGCAGTAGAGGACATTTACACTACTTGCTACACCAAGAAGAAATGCAGGTGACAAACGGATATTCATTGGACAAATATATTATACTAGAACTGACATGTGATTACATTTTCACGCAATTTGGGTGCATAGATCCTGAGAAATCAGTACCCAGAACAACCACCTCTGGCCATAATAACGGCATTGATACGCCTGCGCATTCAGTCAGACAGAGCTTGGATGGCGTGTACAGGTACAGCTGCCCATGCAGCTTCAACACGATACCACATTTCATCAAGAGTAGTGACTGGCGTATTGTGACGAGCCAGTTGCTCGGCCACCATTAACCAGACGTTTTCATTTGTTTAGAGATCTGGAGAATGTGCTGGCCTGGGCAGCAGTCGAACTTTTTCTTTATCCAGAAAGGCCCGTACAGGACCTGCAACATGCGGTCGTGCAATATCCTGCTGAAATGTAGGTTTCGCAGGGATCGAATGAAGGGTAGAGACACGGGTCGTAACACATGTGAAATGTAACGTCCTCTGTTCAAAGTGCCGTCAATGCGAAGAAGAGGTGACCGAGACGTGTGACCAATGGCACCCCATACCATCACGCCGGGTGATACGCCAGTATGGCGATGGCGAATACACGCTTCCAAAGTGCGTTCACCGCGATGTCGCCAAACACGGATGCGACCATCATGATGCTGTAAACAGAACCTGGATTCATCCGAGAAAAATGACGTTTTGCCATTCATGAACCCAGGTTCGTCGCTGAGAACACTATCGCCGGCGCTCGTGTCTGTGATGCAGCGTCAAACCGAAGCCATGGTCTCCGAGCTGATAGTCCATGCTGCTGCAAACGTCGTCGAACTGTTCGTGCAGATGGTTGTTGTCTTGCAAACGTCCCCATCTGTTGACTCAGGGATCGAGACGTGGCTGCACGATCCGTTACAGCCATGCGGTTAAGATACCTGCCATCTCGGCTGCTAATGATAGGAGGCCGTTGGGATCCAGCACGGCGTTCCGTATTACCCTCCTGAACCCACCGATTCCATATTCTGCTAACAATGATTGGATCTCGACCAACGCGAGCGGCAATATGGCGATACGATAAACCGCAATCGCGATAGGCTATAATCCGATCTTTATCAAAGTCGGAAACGTGATGGTACGCATTTTTCCTCCTTACACGAGGCATCACAACAACATTTCACCAGGCAACGCCGGTCAACTGCTGTTTGTGTATGAGAAATCGGTTGGAAACTTTCCTCATGTCAGCACGTTGTAGTTTTCGCCACTGGCGCCAACCTTGTGTGAATGCTCTGAAAAGATAATCATTTGCACATCACAGCATCGTCTCCCTGTTGGTTAAATTTCGCACCTGTAGCACGTCATCTTCGTGGTGTAGCAATTTTAGTGGCCAGTAGTGTATTTCACAGTGTAGAAAATGTAGAAGTGTTTTTAGTTCTTAAATTGTGTATTTTAGAGCCATTTTACTAGGCGGTTTTGCTTCGAGTGATCGTTCCTATCATATGCCTGCATATCGACTGTTCCTCCTGGGACAGCATTTACACCTGTCTACCCATACGTTGGCGCCATGGCTAACAGAGATGTTGCATAGCATAGTGTAGGGCGCTATGGAAGCCACCAGTTTGATATTCGAACGATAGTCGTTGGATACCGATCTATGAGAGCAGCAATATCGTAGAATCATAAACTCAGTATCTCGATAGCCCACTATCAGGCTGCAGTCGAATTTCTATACATAGTTGGAAGTAGTAGGGAAAAGCCATTACGATAAAATTTTGTGTGCGGGTTGTGTATATTCATGGGCAAGTATACACTCAGAGACAAACCTATTGTTCTAGTAATTGATTTAGGATCTCCTGGGGGTTGATTTATGACCTCCTGGGGATAACCTGTCCTTCTGAGAAACCCCCTTCTTCCCCCATCCTCTTCTTCTCCCTCATCCTCTGGGAAATAACCAACCCTCGCCCATTCCCCCTCTCCCTTGCCCATACAAGCTAACTTCTGATATCAAATTAATTGATTCATTTCTTAAATTGATCGAATTAATTACCCCTCCCCATCCTGGGAAATGAACAGCTCTCGCTTCCCCTCACCCACATTGCCTCCAACCACCCAGAAAAAAAATTGGCGTGAAAAGCACTCTGTCTAAGCAGAACTGTTAGGATGGAAAGTGCAAGTGTTACCGTGTCCAACAACTACAGGTCCTAATTACGTAATTACACTTCTGTAGATTGGAGGTGTTATCTTGTCAGAAAATATCTGCATATATGCTCACACTGACGTGCAGGGATGGACAGAGTTAATGCACAATACCACCATCGGAGGATGTCCAACACATCTCCCCTCCCTCCCAAACGCCCAGAAAGAACCGGCTGCAAAGAGACTCAGTCTGTGCTGGAGATGAAGGATCTCGTGACATGAAATTTAAATCTACGTCAAATTATAAAACTCACATCACAGGGGTTGGATCTCTCCTTTATTTGGTAGGAAATGCTCATCCTTCTCTGATGATTAATTAATTTTGAAAGATGGAGATATTTTAAAATACCTCGAAAAGAAGTAATTAAATAGATAACTTTTTTCCGATTTTACAAGGAGTACCATCAAAAAACCGATGTCAACATAACTCACGCCATGTATTTTCAGTGTTAAAACCTCCAGATCACGCCTTTAGATGCCATCCACTGCGCTATGCCACGCACCAATGTCAACTGCAGCACTCCAAGCTAACCAAGAGTCTTGCACATACTGTCTGCTGGAAGACACAGTTCACCCAGGCTTATGGAACCGCACCCCACTGCTAGGGTTCACCAGCCATCTACCTTTAAGTGCACATCTCCCAGTATTATCATACTGACTGTACAGAGACTGCTGATCAATACTGAAACTACACGTTGGGTACTGAGTGCCCAGAGAGCTCTGCTGACTGCAACAGTGGATGGAAGCTACATTGCCGGCCGGTGTGGCCGAGCGGTTCTAGGCGCTTCAGTCTGGAACCGCGAAGCCGCTACGGTCGCAGGTTCGAATCCTGCCTCGGGCATGGATGTGTGTGATGTCCTTAGGTTAGTTAGGTTTAAGTAGTTCTAAGTTCTAGGGGACTGATGACCTCAGATGTTAAGTCCCATAGTGCTAAGAGCCATATGAACCATATGAAGCTACATTTCTTGCGACCATCTGGCAGCGAGGGAACCCCACAGCCACTGTCTCCTTTCTTCGTGGCAGCATCGGTTGCTGGGGAATTCCCAACTCAAGTGGCTATTTCCAGTTTCAACAACTGTACAATCTGCTCCTAAACACACACCTTCCACACCAGGTCAGCAGAAGCAGGTGCTCTATATCCTTGCCCTGCTGTACAGATACTGAGTTAGTACACAAAACCATTACCAGAGGATGCTGGGAAAAAGAACCTCCGAACCATTCCTGCGTATGTCTTCATCCCTTTCCCCTCGCTCCTTTCGTTACTTTCCGTTGGAGAAAGTATCAGATGGTGGCAACTTTTGTTACAAGCGGTCGGAGCTCGTTGATATTGATTCCTTGGAAATTCCTGTCTCAACACATGCTGTTTCTCTCTTTCTCTCCGTCTCTCTTTCTAAAATGGCCACTGCCCGCCCAGCGAGCACCTTTCCTGTTCCACATTAACCCCTCTTTTGTCCTGAACAAAGTTGGGGATATCTGGTAAATCCCCAGCTGCGTATGTCTTGGTAATAGTCCACTCACACTATCCCCACTCTATCATATTGATTTAATAATTAATTAAATTGATACCCCCTGTGAGGGATAGTTTTTCCTTGCTTGCTATTGGTGGATACTATGGCAAATGTATGTGGTGGGAAATTACAGAATTCGACCCTGCAAATTCCTGGTTTCCAAACTTCCTCTTCCACCTTTAGGAGTTTCTCCTTGCATCCTGTTGGTGGATATTGGCAGAGGTAGGTCATTTGGCAGAAAGTCCATTAAACTGGAGTTACCAGAAAATTTCATACTTTAGCTAAATCCTTAAACAATTTGCAGGAGACAGGGCACATTGTTGGTCTGTGTGTGCTCGCGGTACCTCTATCAGAAACAATAAACTGACCAATGGGAAATTTGTTCTTGCGTCTGGGATTTTAAAGAACTATTTATCCACAACATGTATTGAGTAGCACTAAATACCGCAGCATACTAGAGAGTGCGCAGATGTAGTCGCTGCTGTGGACGTGTGTCTCACCGATAGCCTCCATTCTACAGCTGGACTCGGCCCGCTAAAGAGAACTGCCCAGCCATGGAGGGTGTCCAGGCTGACTGGAGTGGTAGGAATTCGGATGTGGCCAATAATTACAGCGCCAACATTTATCGGTGATCGATACATAGTATTATTTGCTATTTTACCACCCATATGGCGACATGGTGGCATCATCTGCATCCCCATACCCCATATGACTGACTTGGGAGGCTCAGCGACAGCTTGCACCTTACGCAAGAAAGGTCCATTCATTCTGGCTACTGGCTGCTGGCTACCTCCACCATGCTCTCAGACTCTAGGCAGAGCTATCTTAGGAAATCAGCTGCATATTTATCAGTGTAACTGTAATTAAATATTGCGATCATAGCGCCAGTCTGATGGCATTAACAATGGGCAAAGTATCGGAAATAGCCCTTCCTGATGACTGTGGCACTGGAAAAATCAATTTCTCACGTAAATCTGTATCCTTCATATGACTGGATATAATTTTCATTGTAACTCTTTCACCCCCTTATGGCTGTCAATTCATTGAAATCTCAATTTTCCACATCCAAACTATACCTAACTTACGACTGGACATAGCCATTTTCTTTGCACATGCCAGATTACTGACCGCAGTAATGTTATGTTCCAAAAGCATAACAGCGCTGACAAGTAGCGTGATTATCACTTACAGGTATACTGCATCCGAAATATTATGGTGTATATCTGCACTCATACCAGATGGATGTCGTTCTACTTTGCCTGCTATAGCTTCCCAGTAGGAAAACCCTCCTGCTACTTCATTGTTACGTTGCTGAGGAAAAAAGGAAGAAATAACAATTAAATGTCCTGAGTCTATTATTTATGTTACCTACGTTCCTGCATGATAGCCAGTGTTTGCCGGTGCAGGAAGAACTGGTAAGCACAACCAAGTCACAGACCCCTGCTACTTATTTCGAAATCCCAACCCATTCTGACAGCACTATTCCATAGTATGAAGGCTGTCAATTCCTCCATCCATCACAGACTAGGTGGAGAGCTATCACAACAATAAACATTGCACACTGACTTACAGGAGGAAATTCACAACCATGCAGAGTATAGGTGGACTGCACAAAGAAATTCTGAAGCATAATACCTACAATTCGTTGTACTGAATGACTGTCTATTAAAATCCTCCTGTATATGTCCTAATCTCCTTCATCACATTCCTATGATTAACATGGTAGAAATATGACAGTGTACTGGTGTCCGAGTCTCTGTTGACAGCACAGTGTCTCTCACACCGTCTCCCACTTCCCTTGCAATTTTTGTAACAACAAACGGGGTAAAACTATGAAATGTAACATTCGCTAATGTCACATGGTTCAGAACTCAAAAATATTTTACAGCATCTCCCTTCCCCGTGCATCAGAAACAAATACCGTCCTCGTGTTAGTATCGACCAATGGTGATCCCATTAAAGATAGATGTATTGGTCCATTGGAGTAGGAGGCCAGTGATTGCAATCGGTTCCACATACGTGTGTAAATTTTGTCACCTGTACTGGAGGAAGACCAGATCTCACAGACTATCAATCACAATCGAGTGTTCTTGTGTTGTGTTTCATATGCAGCTAGGTGAGTTATTTTTCTGCTGTGTCACATCCAAGCTGTGTATGACTACAGCTGTGTCCACATCCATACATTTTGTTTTTGTACCATAACTCTGAGGTCTGTGTCATGTACTAAACCAATATTAACACGTTTTGATCCATTGACTCTCACAGAAAGCTGAACCTTGCTTATTGTAAACTAAGCTGCTCACATAAGACACAGAATTGTGCTGCAGTGTCATTGGCTGATAGTATTACGAGATCGACGCCTTGAGACGTTTTACTGACGTGACAACTCGTTGACAGTGGTAGTTTGGACCTCGAGTAACTGAGTAATAAGCGTCGAAATTATGGAAAACCTCGTAATATTACGAAATTTCATGGAAAATTTATAAAATTGATGAAAATACGACAAAGAATGTGAAGGGTTGAGAATACTTACATGCTTGCTTGGGTGTACGAAAATCGTTCCACTCCTCCAACAGTCAGATTGACAACTGATGGTGCATATTGTCTGTGCTCCATGGGTTTATTTCGTGCAGAATACCCCGTTGTACCACATGTGGTTATTCACTGTAAGCCATAAAAATGAAATACACCCCACATACCTGCGTGTAATATGCACCACCAATATGGGGAATCAATGCTCTGGGTATTCTCAAAAACTGAACACCGAGACATCTGCTATCCTGTCAGTGTGGGTGACGAGATTAAATGTAGAGGTCATTACCTTGGATACCTGTTCGTAAATGCTCCACAATGTCACAAGATCTTTATGTTTCCATATAGTGAGATGTCTTACACATCATTTCAATAAGAAACGCCGCCTCTGTCTATTATTTCAACCATTCCGTCTGCTGTGCGAGCATTACTTTACGCCATGCCCTCTGTGTTGGGGGATCGAATCCTAGAATTGCCTGCCACATGTACAAGTTCTAATATCTACCAATAGAAAGCATGGAGGAAGTATGTCACACAAGGGGTATCAGTTTGTTTAATTTGTCAAGCAGTTTGATAGAGTGGGGGTCGCACAAATGGACTATTTCCAAGAGGCACACAGCTGGAGATTTACCAGTTATCCACTACATTGTTAAGGACCAAAGAAGGGTTAGTGCAACACATGACAGACATTCACTGGGCAGGAAGTAGCCACTTGAGAGAGAGACAGAGAGAGAAAGAGGGAAAGCATTTATTTTGACAGGAATTTCCTATGTATCACTATGAAAGGGTTGCCGCCAACTGTATCAAATATTTGCTTTGTCTGTCATGAAGCAACAGAAGGGATAAGGGGGAGGACAGGAAGGGATTGGAGCGGGGATTGGTGAGGAAGTTGTTTCCCCAGCATTCTATGCTGGTGGTAGTGTGAACTAACTCAGTCAGTATCTGCACAGCAGGGCAAGAACATAGAGCAGCTACTTCCACTGACCAAGTGTGGAAGGTGTGCGTTTGGGACCAGAGTGTGCAGGTGCTGCAACCGAAAGGAGCCACTTGAGGTGGGAATTCCCCAGCAACAGAAGACGCAGCGAACAAGGGAGACTGTTGCTTTGGGTGACTCGGCTGCCAGACAGTCACAAAAAGTGTAAAGTCCATATGCTGTTGGGGCCAGCTGAGCTCTCTTGGCAATGAGTATGCATCATGTAATTTCAGTATTGATCGACACTCTCTGTACAGTCAACGTGCTAATACCAGGAGATTTGAGCTTAATGGTAGACAGCTGGCAGTCCTTTATGGGGCAGTGCAGTATTTCGGGCCGTGGTGTGGTACGGCTTCCAGTGGACAGTATGTGCATGCCTCTCGGCTGGCTTTGAGCTCTGCAGGGGACAAAATTTTGGAAATCTGTGGTAAGGTCTTATGGGACCAAACTGCTGAGGTCATAGGTCCCTAAGCTTACTCACTACTTAATCTAACTTAAAAACTTAAACCAACTTACCCTAAGGACGACACACACGCACACACACACCCATGACTGACAGAGGACTCGAATCTCTGACGGAGGGGGGGGGGGGGGGAGGGGGGAGCCACTGGACAGTGACATGACGCCCAAGACCGCACGGCCATCCCACGTGGCTCTGCAGTGAACACTGGTGTATGGCGCAGCCCAGTGGATGGCACATATCTGTGTGTAAAGACATGATTGGGAGGTTTTTAACAGTGTAATTACATGGGTGAATTATGTTGATATCGATTTCGTGGCAGTATTCCTAACGTGATGAGAGAAAAGTTATCTATTTAATTAATTATTTTTGCTGTGTTTTACAAGTCCTACATCTTACAAAATTTAGTGTATGACAGAGAATAATGAGATGTTACCGCCAAATAAAAGAGAGACCCAGCACCTGAGAATTTAATTTTATAAATGCTTTGTAATTGATTCGAATTTCTTGTCATGAGATCCTTCATCTCCAGCACAGACAGAGTCTTTTTCCCGCCAATTTTTTTTCTGGTGGGGCGAGGAAGAGGACGTTGTTGGGACATGCTCTGTTGTGAAACTGTGCACTCGCTCAGTCAATTCCTCCACGTCATAGGGAGCACCTACACGAAAATTTTCCACGAAGACAACACTTCCAATCTGCAAAAGTGTAATAATGTGATTGGGACATGTAGTTATTGGACAGGGTAATACTTGCACATTCCACACAAACAGTTCTGCGCAGATGGAACAATTGTCCCACCAAATTTTTGTGGGTGGGGAGGGAGGAGGTGGGGCAGGGAAGGGGAGTGCTGGGGCATTTCTGAGGATGGGGAAAGGGCTAATTAATTCATAAATTTAATTAATGAGTCAACTGGAAATGAAATGCCGTGTGGCTAAGGCCTCCCGTCAGGTAGGCCGTTCACCTGGTGCATGTCTTTCGAGTTGACACCACTTCGGCGACTTGCGTGTCGATGGGGATGAAATGATGACGATAAGGACAACACAACACACAGTCTCCGAGCGAAGAAAATCTCCGACCCAGCCAGGAATCGAACCCGGGCCGTTAGGTATGACATTCTGTCGCGCTGACCTCTCAGCTACCAGGGGCGGACAATGAGTCAATTAATCTGATACCAAAAGTGTGGTTGTATCGGCGAGGGGGAGGGGGGTAGTGGGAGAGCGTTGGTGTATTTCCAGAGGGGTGGGGTAGGAAGAGGGGGAGGGAGAAGAGTGGGCTGTTTCTCAGAAGGAAAGACGTATTATCCCAAGGGAGTCATAAATCATGTCCACAGCTCGTGGTCGTGCGGTAGCGTTCCCGCTTCCCACGCCCGAGTTCCCGGTTTCGATTCCCGGCGGGGTCAGGGATTTTCTCTGCCTCGTGATGACTGGGTGTTGTGTGATGTCCTTAGGTTAGTTAGGTTTAAGTAGTTCTAAGTTCTATGGGACTGATGACCATAGATGTTAAGTCCCATAGTGCTCAGAGCCATTTGAGTCATAAACCAACCTCCAGACCGTCATAAACCACTTAGCATAACAGTATGTTTGGCTCTGAATGTATGCAACCCACTCAAACGATAACGGTGGTAACGTTTTGCCCTATTACTGTTGTAGACCTTTCTCCTTACAACAGAAATAACATAATGTTCTTGTTGCATATGACTTCGTGTACAGCAGAAAGGATATGTGGGCTACAGATTGGTGTGGTAACTCCTGTCATAGGAAAGGTGGACGGGAGGAGAAATAACTAGCGAACAAGTTAATACAATAAACAGGAGATTGGCTTAACTTGTATTTCTCAAAGTGAACGAATACTTGGCACAAACAATTCAGCAAGAAACGAGCCAGCTATCACAATGTCAACAAGGATGAGACTCATTGTAGTAAGCACAAACAATGGTATCATAGCGTAGAGGCTGTAAGTGGAAGTGAGGTGAGCGGCTGCTGCCGGCAGTCTTCTATTGCGGCGGCAGATGGTGCTCCTAGTCCAGAGCCGCTGGAGGAGTGGCTCAGTAGGCTCACACTGTTTGGTCTACCAGATCCCATGCTACCACTATTGGCGTGGGATGGAAACTTGCTGTTCCATAGCCAAACGTAGAACGCCAGTGGGGTAATAGCGGTATGCGTTACCACACTTCTGACAAAGTAATAATACTCATATTTTATTTCTAAGTGAGACTGCGTTGGTTGAGAATATGTGTGGCCTTTCTCTTTCGTACTTTGTTGCAATGATATGCTGATCATTTGTATTCCCAAGTATGTAGCAGGCTCCATGTTTTTGTTGCATGCAGCCTTCGTGTTTTGCAGCTTTAATGTTCACCAATGCTAACGCCAAAACAATGTTTTGAAGCTTCATAAATTTCTCGCTTAGGAATGTTTGTTTCATGTACCTACAGTTCTCATTTTGTCTCTCTGTATATATTTTATATGGATATTTGCGAAGGTCATACGATTAAGAGCAGGACGCGGCAGAATTACAGACTTCTTCTCTCTCTCTCTCTCTCTCTCTCTCTCTCTCTCTCTCTCTCTCTTTGAACTGGGGTGGGCCGGCGCTAAGAGCTAAACGCCGAAACCACATTATGTGCAGCAGCAGAGGGGCACACTGCAGTGCTTCGATGCGAAGTGTGTGTGTGTGTGTGCGTGTGTGTGTGTGTGTGTGTGTGTGTGTGTCTGTGTCTGTATGTGGCAGGTCATCAGGGGGCGCGGTTACTGCTCTATCCTTTCACAGTGATTCCCTTGCATGCATCTCAAGTATACTACGAAGAGTTGCTGTACAATTCTACGAGGGACGCTTAATAAGTGAGGCAACGCACTTTTTTTCTCGGCCAGTTTCGTCTGAACGGATGCTTAGTTTGTTGTGCAACATCGTGCAATATTTCCGCTTCAGTCTGTCTAGTTTCATGAAGTTCCAATTTGTGGCAGCGCTGTACGTGGCCTTCCAACCGCTGTCTCTAACACAGACGCCTTCCAAGCAGGTAGCTGTCATTGAGTTACTTTTGGCAGAAAACCCGAGCATCGCACATATTCATAGGGAATAAATGCACGGTGAGTGATTGGGAAAGGCGTCAGCATCATCGCAATAAGTTTGCACAAACCTGTCCGACCTCCCGCATGCCGGCCAGCCGCTCATAGCTGCACCTCCTGCAATGTTGAAACATGCGGACACTCTCATTCGAGGAGACCGACGGATCACAAACATCTCGCTGCACAACTGAACGCGTGTGTTGGTAGTTCAGAATGGTTCAAATGGCTCTAAGCACTATGGGACTTAACAGCGGAGGTCATCAGTCCCCTAGACTTAGAACTACTTAAACCTAACTAACATAAGGACATCACACACATCCATGCCCGAGGAAGGATTCGAACCTGCGACCGTAGCAGCAGTGCGGTTCCGGACTGAAGCGCCTAGAACCGCTCGGCCACAGCGGCCGGCTGTGTTGGTAGTGCTGACTCACTCGTCCACTACTTGGTCCACTACTGGGTTCCTCGTCTACAGCTCGGATCTCTCACTTTCGGACTCCCATATGATTGGCCCAATGAAGGATCTACTCTGCAGGAAGCAGTACCTGTCTGATGGGGAGGTTATTGATTCAGTAAGTTGTTGGCTCCGACGTCGACCAGTAGAGTGGTAGCATCCAGGGATGTAGACACCCAGTAAGATGGCATAAGATCGACTTATTCAACGGAGGTTATGTTGAACCATATTGCTATGTAGCGAAAAGAATGGGCAACCATATAGCGTTATAGAATCCTGAATAAAACCACTCTCGCCTTCACAAAAAAAGTGTTGCAGTACTTACTGAAAGCCCTCGTAATTTCCAACTTGCACCAAGTAAAAATACGAGAACGAGTTGAAAAATAATGTCTCCAAATTTTTTGCATGTGGATTTTACGCGAAACCTTTTTAAATGGAATAAACAGTTTTAACATTAAACATTTTTATTCTTTACATCTACAGATTTATTTCTCAGCACAATCACCCTGGCGACGAAGAAATTTCTGCCAATGAAGGACGAGTTTTTTAACACCGGAACTTGACCCTCCTAACGGAACTATCAAATGGTTCAAATGGCTCTGAGCACTATGGGACTCAACTGCTTAGGTCATTAGTCCCCTAGAACTTAGAACTAGTTAAACCTAACTAACCTAAGGACATCACAAACATCCATGCCCGAGGCAGGATTCGAACCTGCGACCGTTGCGGTCTTGCGGTTCCAGACTGCAGCGCCTTTAACCGCACGGCCACTTCGGCCGGCACGGAACTATCACCCACCTCTGCTTGCACTGGTTCATCACTACCGAAATGAATTCATCAAAGGCATACTTTGAGTTACTGAAACAGATGAAAATCCCGTGGGGCCAAGTCGGAACTATAAGGAGGATGATCGATCAGAGTGAACCGAAGGCGCCGAATTGTTGCGGATGTCGCAGCGCTCGTATGTGATCTGACATTGTCATGCCGAAAGAAGAGCTGCTCCATGTGTTGACGAACTCTTCGGATTCGAAACTCCAGTACAGCATGCTTTATCTCGCCCACCGACATAGTTAAGGTTACACACCGCCAAGTTAGAGGGTTCTATTTGGAGCCCTGCAAAGGTACAGGGCTGCTGTGTAAACATGAACAATAAAGATGTAGAATATTAATCACGTTAGTTTTATTTAAAAACTTTTAAAAACTTTCACTCAAAACATTCAGAGGCAATACTTTCCAGCACGCCCTAGTAAATTCACGTACACTTATCTTCCTCTTTCTATTAATAGCAAGCGGCTTATCAGGTAAAATTGTTCCCCAGGTTTCGGTACGTAGGACATCTGCAACGGGGAGACATGATAATTAATTTAGAATTATTCGCTTCAGTTGTATTAATATTTATTGAAACCACGATCGGTTTCGAGATTTAACATTCCATTTTCAGGTGTATGGAAATTATCGTATCTGGTAATACATAATATGCGGTCAGGCCACTCAGTGCATGTGTGTTGGCGAAAACTGTCCTCAGAATAACGGTCGTGGTTTACACAAATATTAATACAACTGAAGCTAATGTCTCTAAATTAATCATCGTGAAACTGTTCCATATGGGTTCGTCTGAAATAAGCCTACATCCACGCCTCCAGTATCACCTTCCGGACCAGCAACAATAGCTACAGTCATCCAAGTGGTTCCTCTAAATACTGAGATCTCATAAATACAGTGACGGAAGAAAGTCGCAACACCAAGAAGGACATGTGCATCATCAAAATTTGGTACTCATATTTCTACATTTGAAAGATGATGTAGCTTCAGATTTCGCTTCGTTCTCATAAGAGTGGCGCCATTATGAAGAAGCCAATCAGGTTTGCTGTGAATGCACGCTGTAACGATCGCGAGCGTTAGTTACCTTTGAGATTGGACGTGGTGAGTTGATGTTAGTCAAGTATGGGTTTAAGGAGACCAATGTGCCATTATCAACAACTCACTAAGTTTGAACGAGGTCGCGTGGTACAGCTAACAGAAGCTGGATGCTCCTTCTGCGATACTGAAGAAAGGCTTGGCAAGAATGTAGCCACAATATATGTGGCCATGTGGCACCACCGAGAAGGAAGATCATCTTGTCAGCGTATGGCTATGGCACATCGTATTACATGTACAGCGGTAATTTGAGCAGCAGTTGGCACTACAGTGACCCAATGAACTGTTACAAATTGGTTAATTCGAGAACAGCTCCGAGCTACACACCCTATAGCGTGCATTCTACTAACCACAGACCACCACTCTTAGCTACTTCCGTGGTGTCAAGCGAGAGCGTATTGGAGGGCAGGATTGAGACCTGTTGTGTTTTTTGAGGAAAGCTGTTTCTGTCTTGGTGCCATTGATGGCCATGTGTTGGATGAAAAATGACAGTTGAGGACCTGCAACCAGTGTGTCTGCGTCCTAGACAAACCTTGAACTACACCTGGAGTTACTGTCTGGGGCCATCCACAAAAAACATTAACTGTTCCTGTATTGAACGACCAAGTGCGACAGGGATGGAATTCCAGCCCACAAACTGACACCTAGCAACATTCTCGCTGTTACACCGGTTAATAACGTAGCAGTATTTCACATTTGCTGTGGCTTTTCTCGTGCTTACATTAACCTGTGCTCTTTGAATGTTAATCACTTAAATACGTTACCTAGACAAAAATAATCCCCAAATTCAATTTCTCTACATTAATTATTTTTATGGTGTTGCGTATTTTTCCGTCAGTATACGCTGGGACCTCAAATAATTTGCTCCTTATTTGGGATACCAGAAAACGCAATAGTAACAGCTTTCAAGCTCCTGTACGGGCGAACATAGCGCTGAAGAATTGTGTAACTTCTCGGCATTATGCAGACCTGACATGTTGTTGTTGTTGTTGTTGTTGTGGTCTTCAGTCCTGAGACTGATTTGATGCAGCTCTCCATGCTACTCTATTCTGTGCAAGCTGCTTCATCTCCCAATACGTACTGCGGCCTACATTCTTCTGAATCTGCTTAGTGTATTCATCTCTAGGTCTCCCTCTACGAATTTTACCCCGCACGCTGCCCTCCAATACTAAATTGGTGATCCCTTGATGCCTCAGAACATGTTCTACCAACCGATCCCTTCTTCTAGTCAAGTTGTGCCAGAAACTCCTCTTCTTCCCAATTCTATTCAATACCTCCTCATTAGTTATGTGATCAACTCATCTAATCTTCAGCATTCTTCTGTAGCACCACATTTCGAAGGCTTCTATTCTCTACTTGTCCAAACTATTTACCGTCCATGTTTCACTTTCAGACCTGACATATTAGATACTAAATCGCAAGTTTAGCACATAAGTCTTTTACAGTGAGCACCTTCCGCTCCAAATCTATAGCTACTCGTTTTATAAACTGAACCTCCTTTCTCGTGTTAAAAACTATTTTTTTATGAAATGTACTACATTATTATGTGCAGACTGCGGTAATATAAGTGGTTTAGGTTTATAAAACCATTAACATGTAATGTCATTCCTGAAGCTTACCCAGCGGACAGATTATCTCCTGTTGTTGCATCTGGAACAGCATTACCCTTCATCCGAAATTATGACTGTTAACCTTGATACACTGCCACTTGCCATCTTCAACTATACCGTTGTGGCAAAACGTTTTAGTTAAGCCACCGACTCGCCTTCAAGATGGCTGTACTGTTATTACCTCAAATGACGATTCTCGCTCAAAAGATGACGCAGCAGACTGTCCTGTCACATTAATGTGATCAACTGTCAACAGCCTCAAAAACCAGCTTTTGCAGCGCCGCCGGCCGCTGAGAGACGCGCAGGAAAAGAGTCACTAGAGGTTCTGGAAGGTACCAATAGGCATGGGGACCTATGCCGACTTCGGACTCGTGGCCAGTTGCGCCAGGTTTCTCGGTTGAGGATCCTTGGCGCGAACGGTCTATTCTCACAGATTCTTGAAGGGCGAGTTTGGTGGCCAAGGGAGTACGGTAACATCCTGGTGCTCTTCGAACATAACCTGTCCGCTGTGTGACACTTTTCATTGTCCTCGTGATAGAACTTATTGCGCAGTGGAAAAAGAAACTGCTTGTAAGTTTGACATGGTCCTCAAGGATAGATGCATAAGTGTGATGATCCGTTGAAACTTCGAGAATGACTAGATTTAGGTCTACATGTACATGGCTACTCTTTAAATCACACTTAATAGCCTGGCAGAGTGTTCGTTGAACCATTTTCATGTTAATTTTCTATTATTCCACTCTCGAGCAGCCCACGGAAAAAAATGAACACCTGTATATTTCTGTGCGAGCTGAGATTTCCCTTATTTTATTATGATTATCGTTTCTCCCTATGCAGGCAAAATATTTTCGCATTCGGAGAGTAAAGGTGGTAACTGTAATTTCGTGAGAAGATCACGTCGCAATGAGAAACGCCTTTGTTTTAATGCTGTCCAGCCCAAAAGCTGTATCATGTCCGTGACACTTTATCCCCTATTTCTCTATAGTACAAAACTTGATCCCCTTCTTTGAGCTTTCACGATGTACTCTGTTAGTCCTATCTGGTAAGGATCCCACACTGCGCAGTAGTATTCTAAAAGAGGAGGGACAAGCATAGTGTAGGCAATCTCTTTAGAGGATCTGTTGCATCTTCTGAGTGCTCCGGCAATAAAAAGCAGTCTTTGGTTCGACTTGCGCAGGACGTTTCTATAAGTTACTTCCAATTTAAGTTGCTCGTAATTCTAATTCCTAGGAATTTCGTTGAACTTACAGCCTTTAGATTTGATTGATTTGTCGTGTAACCGAAGTATAGCGGATTCCTTTTTGCACTCATGTGGATGACAGCACAGTTTTCATTATTTTGGGTCAAATGCCAGTTTCCTCACCATATAGATACCTTATCTAAATCGTTTGGCAGATGGTTTTGGTCTTCTTATGACTTTACTAGACGATAAACAACAGTATCATCTGTAAAGAACCCAAGGCGACTGCTCAGATTGTCTCCTAAATAGTTTATATAGACAAGGAACAACAAAGAGTCTGTAATACTACCTTGGGGGACGCCAGAAATCACTTCTGTTCTACTTGATGAGTTTCCGTCAGTTACTATGAACTGTGGCCTCTCTGACAGGAAGTCACGAATCCAGTCGCATAACTGAGACGATATTCCATAAGAACGAAATCTGATTACAAGTCGCTTGTGAAGTACGGTGTCAAAAGCCTTCTGGAAATCTAGAAATACGGAATCAATTTCAAATCCCTTGTCGATAGCACACAACACTCAGTGCGATTGAAGAGTTAGTTTTGTTTCACAAGTATGATGTTTTCTAAATCCGCGTTGACTGTGTGTTCTCTCGAGGTAATTCAGAATGTTCGAACACAATATATATTACAGAATCCTGCTGCATATCGACATTAATGAAATCGGTCTGTAACTTAGTGGGTTACTCCTACTACCGGTCTTGAATATTAATGAGACCTGTGCAACTTTCCACTCTTTGCGAACGGATCTTTCGTCAAGCGAGCGGTTCTACATAGTTGTTGAGTATGGAGGTATTGCATCAGCATACTCCGAAAGGAACCTAACTGGTGTACAGTCTGCTCCGGAAGATTTGATTTTATTAAGTGATTTCAATTGCTTCACTACTCCAAGGATATCCATTTCTACGCTACACATGTTAGCAGCTGCTCTTGATTCGAGTTCTGGAATATTTACTTCGTCTTTTTTGGTGAAAGAATTTGGGACTTCTGTGGATAGTAACTCTGCGTTAGCAGTATTGTCATCGACAGATCACCCAGAGAATGCCACGAAAACATTCCCCAGGCCACAACGCTCCTTGCCTCGTTGCATGGCGTTTGCTTTCAGACTCTCCACGCCGGAGACACCAACCATCATATGTCCGATGGAACATAAAACGCAATTTGTCTGAAAAGGCCACACAGTGGACGTCCTGTTGCTGTACCGTCGTGCATAATTCGAGCCTTCGTCACCGATGAACAGCAGTCAGCATGGGTGCATTAACCACGTAAGTGCTGCAGAGGCCCATGCGTGCTACGTTCGCTGAACCTTTTTTCAGGAAAACCTGTTGGGAGCCCTTGGTTCGTTTGGGCGGTAGTTTCTCAACAGTCGCATTTCTGTTCGCCTATACATATCTTCGCAGCCGTGGTTCACCCCCTGTAATCCATCGCCTCTGGTGCACCTCAGCTGCCGGGATGGTAATTTTACTGATTTAGGCTTTTCGGTAATGCTTCCATCCTTGACTCGAAAGCAAATGATCATGCCCTTTTGGACGTCAGATAAGTCGCTCTGTTTCCGCATTGCGACTACGTCTGCACTAGAATGAGATTTTCACTCTGCTCTCTTGAGACGAGGTACTGGCAGAAGTAAAGCTGAGAGGACGCGGCGTGAGTCGTGCTTGGGTAGCTCACATGGTAGAGCACTTTCCCGCGAAAGGCAAAGGTCCCGAGTTCGAGTCTCGGTCCGGCACACAGTTTTAATCTGCCAGGAAGTTTCAACGCCCGCACTGTTTACCGCGTCCCCCACGACAAGCTTTATGTACAATCCACTGCCAGTGCTGCCACCTACCGTCTGTGAGTGGTTACTGCACATTGTCGTCCAACATGATCCGTGACCGTGTATGTTTCCAGGATTGTACAACTTAACGAATAGAAGCAAAGTAATCAGAATAGGAGTGGACTAATGGAGAGAATCAGTGAAATAAGTCAGTCTAGTACCTTTTGATCTCCTGCAGCGTAGATGAATTCATATCCGGAAAAATCGAAGATTCCTACTGTACTACTGATGTATCCCACATTGCAGCACTATGGTATTCGTATTTTATAATTCCATATTGCAATGGAAAATAAAATCGTTGATGGTGTTGAGACAGCAACTAGCCACAAATTTAAGTTCCTTCATTCAAAAGGTACCATTACCGGTTTAGAATCATTACAATTCATCGTCAGACGGGTTTCATGCTTTCATTAGACATGTGTTGTGGTTTTTTTAAATTGATTAGTCGTCGCGAAATGTCGCTCTGGAGTATTTGTCTCAACACCATCAACATTTGTTTTCAAATAACAGCCATGGTCTCCAACCATGTCATCATATGACAAAATTCCAATAACATCGTTTCTGGAATTTGTAACAGTATCGTCAAACACCTTAACGATGATAATAAAAGCAGAATCAAAATAGATAACTGACCATTGCGAGAAATGACAGTTGACAAGGGAACGTGACAAAGTTGTTATAAGTGTATCTGGTCGAGAGGTAATCTGGAAGAGGCCGTACATTGTGACAGCCAGAGGGACCACAAACAACACCCAACCTATGCGTCTCTCTGGACGCTGCGATTAAATGAGGCACAGGAAGGACCAGAAAGTGCTTCCGGAGCACTCACACCTATCCCCGTCCAGGTTTCTATGGCACTGAAAGGCGAAATAAAAGGACCTCAGGACCACAGCCCATATGACTCATACGCTGCGTCTCAGCTCTAAAAATTTTCATTGATAAGGCTTTTTATAACTGGAGGAGAAAATGTCAAAAGATGACTCTCATAGTAGGAAACGAGAGGATATGTGGTCTGCTTTTAGTGAACAACCAGGTGGCTGCTGCTTACGACGAAGAAGAAATAAGTTACATGTTAAGAAAATGTATTGCAGCAATATGAGAAGTCGCTGTGGAAACGCAGCAGAAGGTCGCGGGACGGAAGTGCGTGTCTCAGAACCGAGGAGGGAATTATAAAAATACCACCTCACAGAACCAGTTGGGGTTGAACATACAGCACATGGAAGGAATGGTCAACATGTAGACAATAAAATCAGGAAAACAAGGTCACAAATAAATAGCTACACCCAATATAACGAAAAGACAATATCTCCACAGTTACAAAAAAGCCATTTTACAACAGTTCTTTGAATACCCTTAACTGTCCACTGTTGTGACCTAGAGGTTGGAAATTAGGATCGTACTGCCTTCCACAGTAATGATCCAAACCATGGCACCCTGCGACGACACTCTTGGACTCGGTGAAGCTCAAAACAGCAAGGTGTCGACAGATGCGAAGAAAATGCGAGCTGAGAGGTATGTGTGACGTGTAAGGTGGGTCAATGATTTCACAATGGCACAGAATGTCACCACAATTTTGCCCAACGCCGCTATGGACGTGCCGCAGGATGGCCCACATATCAGACCTACTCTTGGCGCCTCTGCGATGGAAGTCAGAACCGCGACACCCAGCGTCGAAATCATGCCGTTTAGTTATGTTTGGCTGAGGAAAACATTTCAGACACTCCGTCGCTCAGAATCGGCACGAAATGGTCTCAGGGGATGGCATAACTGGCGTCAGTGAAACCCAATTGTCGATGGGACGTTGATTCCCACACTTTTTGCACTCAGAACGACAGTTTGCAGTTAGGTGAGCAACAGGACCACGTTCATGAGAACTTTTGACACTGTTGACATCCTCCCGATGATACAACCCTTCCCTAACGACATTGTGAGCCAGAAATCCGACTCAATGTGATTTCACCCTGTCGGAGTGCAGTGCGACCGCAATTTTTGCTCTGGCCTACAGGGTGGAACCACTGAGGAGAGTTCAAAACCATTCGACGAAATGGTCGTCCTGTAGCTCATCGAATTGCGAACTCTCTTTTCGACCGTGTAATGTGTGCGAATCAACGACCCATGGAAAGTGGTAGTTTTATTGTTGCCAATCATGCCATTCTCTGAGACGTTTCCGTGCGGATTCTTACCAGCAGTGTGGTGAAATGTTTTACTCGGCCACCCATTAGAAAACCATATGATCTCAGGGCTGGACGTCGGGGTTCAGACATTATCGCAGAGGCGTCAACAGAAGGTGTGAAATTTCGATAAAAGGGGACTGGGTCACCTTCTCACCGTGTAACACATCCACGATCGTGCAAAACTGCGATGAACTTTGGTTTTAACGTGACGTAGTTAACTCCCTTAAACCTCACATGAACTTTTGAGCTCTGGCCTTCTTTTCGCATGCGTCGACACGATGCTGTTTGAAGCGTCACCGTGTCTGAGGGTGTGGTCGTAGAGCGCCACACTACTGCATCACTACAGAGGAAGGCACGAGGCACCGTTTGGACAAATTTCAAACTTCTGCGTCGCAATGGGAGCCAATTATGGCGTTTCGAGAATGTGATCCTTTAATTGACTTAACATTAGCAAAGAAATTACTAGAATGGTATGACAATATGAGACTTGTTACTGGTAAGGAAGTGCTTCAGAGATGTATAAATATACACTGTACATTTTTACGCAGGTCAGCACTACACTAGATTATTTTACTGGAGCTCAGATTGTTGTCTTTCTCGTCTGGGTGGGTGCAAGGCCTCAGGGAGCACTTTCTGGTCCCGCCCGTGCATCATTTTGTCGCAGCTTCCAGAGAGACGCAGAGGTTGGGCGTGATTCATGGTTCCTCTGGTTGTCACAATGTGTGGCTTCTTCTAGACTATCTCTCGACCAGATAGTCTTATAATTCGTTGTAGTGGCGTCGTTGTGAGTCTACATTCACTTACATAGGAGCACTAGTGGAAACTGCAGCATACACAAAATGTTGCTTCACTTTATTAAACTTTGAACGATCTAAAACATTTAATTTGGAACCAATAGTTGTCCACAAGAGCCTGTTGTCTATTTCTTGGTGTCGCTACACACTCTGTTATCGCTTGACATAATACAGAATGATAGTATCATCTCTTTGTTCAAATGACTGTTAATTTCGATATACAGTCCTGAATATTAGTTCTGTAGGTCGCAGTCGGATCTGACGGGTTTACTTAATGCTGTCGACTTAGGCAACGATTTAACGAGTGGGTCGAGCGGCGCTGCACTCTGACGTAAGTAAACTACCGGCAGAGGCGGCGTACGTAAACTTCTGGGGGCGTGTCCGTGCCGATGTCTGTGATTCGTTGCTGCGTCAGGTAGCGACTGCACTAACTTTGACATGCGACGTCATTCTTCGGACGACACCATATTCCTAACTCGATATTTTACTTCTCAGCTACTTAGTAGCGACTGCACCAACTTTGAATATGGTACCTCATTCTTCGAACGACACCACACTCCTAACTCAATATTTTTCTTCTGAGCAACTTAATTTTCTAACACAGGTACTCTTTCATAATTATGATGTACACCGTTTCATTACCAAAAAGAGTCCTCTGTCGTGTAGCACATAACTAATGGCCACAATACGACGAGTTGTTACCCGGAATGTCGATTTCTACACATTCAGACAAGTCTTTTGTGCGTTGGCGTATGTTAAATAATGGCCTGTATCACGCGATGTGGTGTACTGCGCTCTTGCTTGGCGAAATGTGTGAGATTTTACTCCGTATAGGGAAAGTCCCCCTCCCTACTTCTGCCCGGTCTAGTCTGCCTGACATGCTCTACCAATACACTCCATTTCCTTCCTCGACGTGGCTCTCGAACGCAACATTTTCTCCAACACTTAGAGTCCTCTCGTGCTAAAACACTACCGTGGGCCACTCGTACTCCTTGGCACCATGGCCATACGCCCAGTAGCTCCCGATTTGCGACTGACAGCGTCCGCGCCTGTGAGGCGCTGTGCGGTCCGATATCAAAGTGGCGCCGTGTGGAGCGACGTGCTGATACGTGGCGCGTAGCACGCAACGGACTGAACTGCGTACTGTAAGTGCGCTGCGCTCAGTAGGAAGTTGGAGGCGACACAAGTGCAGCAGAGTATCGCATTAATAGTATTTCTTATTACAGGAAGCGGAAAACGGCGTCGGTACGCAGATAGTGTTGACAACAGTGTACGGAAGAGATACTCCGAGAAGAACATATACTTACAATTGGTTCAGACTACTTCAGCACTAAAAAGAAACTGCAGAAGATACTGCTCATGCACAAATCAATAAGTACAGCCAGAGACAGCATCGAACAAGTGTGATTTAAGCTGGTGCCAAACCGTATGCTGCATTTGAGATATTCATTTCTCCTCCAGTCTTCCTTTTGGTTTGGTGTGGTTCGCCACGATTTCCATTCCTGTGCCGACCTCTTCCTACGGGAATAGCAAGTGCATTTGCGTCTTCCACTTCTTGTTGTACACATTGCAGTCTGCGCATTCCCCTGCAGCTTTGCACTCCAAGGCTTCTTTCAGCATCAAAGATGTTATTCCCTAATGTCTTTCACATTGTAAGGTGTCCGGCAAATCCTACACCTTCCATGAAATCCGTGACATGATAAGCTAATCCGGCAGTATGTCACATAGCTCCGAATAAATCCTGACATTAAATTAACCAAAGTAATACGATCAACGAGTGAGCGAATGTAATACCACAGACTAACACAAGAACGCCTAAATGCATGTCATACCTGTCCACCGTGAAACAGACGCAGTTCCGAGGGAAGAAACGAGAACAGAAGCTGAGAGCCGAATCGTGTTAAGCTAGAAGGCCCTACGATAAGGGACGGACACCCACGTCGCCTGCCGACCACCAGGACCACCCCCCAGCCTATAGCCCATGTTAAAAGATAGAGCCCCCCAGAAGAACAGTATAGATTTTACGATAACATTACAAGGGCCACACCAGCTGCAAGTTTTAGCGTGAGACTTTGTCGCGTCTCTGTTACGTTGCAAATGTTAAAAACATTGCCCCACCACGAAAAGTATAACGTTTCTCATTGGATAGACAGAATTTTGTAGGCGGAACTTAAGGTTAACATTGAGACCCTGATTGGTCAGTTGAAAACACAGCCAGATAGCGTTTTTTAAACCAACTTCGCTAAATTGTAGTAAGAAGAAGTTAGAAAGAGTTGCTTCCGAGACGGCGAGGTGCATGGAGCTGTGCTGCCTGCTGCCCCCTGACGCTGCCTAACCAACGACAAGGTAATGAACGCACGCGATGCCGCATAACAGCGCATAAAGCTTCACTCAGAACTGCAGGAGTCTCCTCTGTTACACCCCGTTTTTACGTAATACTAGTGTCGATCGTCAATTAAATCTCTTGGTGTTCACATTTGCTACTTGAAGTAAAAATCTCAAACGCGATGATTTTTCTGTTATATAATTATTGAGAAGCCACATCAGCCACTGTAATTTACGACAAGTTAGATAAGTAATAAATTAAGGGTCACTGTAGACCATTTTGATAGTTTTCTCTTTTGTGCAACTTAATTTAAACCTAGATTATAGATGTGATATGGCATAGGTCATCCTTCGATGCTTGGAAACCCATTCAGGGAATATTCGTACACATTTTTGTTGAACGCAGTTGGTTATATATCATCGCTAGTCCCACTGAACTCTTCTGAACTCTACATGTCATGTGTGGTCTGGCGTCTCCTTACCAGCAACAGGTCCCAGGTTCAAACTAGTCAATTCCCTAAAAAACACGCTCAGAGCGTCGTTGCGCGGAAGTGGTAGGGAGACACGACTTAGAACAAACAAACACCACGCAGAATGTTAGAATATGTCCTATCGTTCTTTCTCTCTCATACTACGTTTCCTGCAGAATCTGTGGAGAATCATCTTACTCGGCTTAATATAGAGACTATCCCTCTGTAACACACCACCTCAAGCGCTTCTAATCTTGTCTTTTACATTTTTCCCACAGTCCGTCGTAGACTTATGCACGATGTAGTGCTCCACATGTACACTCGCAGAAATTTCATTCTCAGATGAAGGTCTGTCTCTGTCAGTAGCACACTTCTTTGGCCTCTGCTAGCCTGATTCTTAAGCTTCTTCTGTCTCCCGTTAATTTACTTCCAAGATATTACGTTTCATTTACTTAATCTATAAAAGTGGTACCAAATTTTTACATTAAGTGTGGCAGTAATCTCATTTCTACTTCTTCCCAATACTGTCTTTAGTTTACTTTGACTCAAAATTATGTGCCCAGTACATGATTCATTTCATGTAACCAATAAGGTAAAATTCCACTGAACGTGGGCACCTGAAAGTCACACATGTCCGAAGAAACACTGCATAGTACTTCTGAACAACGAAGGTACTGCAGTATCGTAAACTGAAAGTAACTCCGCTATAACGGGTGATTCAAAAATATTTTACAAGCTGATGTGGCACATAGGGCATAAAACGAGGATCAGTAATCATATAGGAAATGCGGGTCGGAAACGCCAGCTGGCGCTACAAAATGGCGTAGCAGTTATTTAGTCACATGCTACAAGTGGACGCTCACCACAGGAGATGCCCAGAGTATTTCCATATGCATCGAGACACACCTGAAATTGAACGGTGCACCCTTCCAAAGATATCTGGTGTATTCCGAAGATCCACCGTTACCGCAACAACCCTTTCCACTAGGCTCTCTAGTGATGTAGGTGTTTCATACATAAGGCTCTTCAGAAAAATCGATTTGCGACAGATCGAGTGATCGTGGTGGCCGTGCGACTTACACACGGCCGGGAAAGGTTGCCTGCAGATGTGCCCTCACGGTCTTCCTGCAATAAGCAGGGGCTCCGTCTTGCTGAAATCGAATGCGGCGGTGAACAGGAATGGGAATATCATTCAACGTGCCTGGCAGAACCTTTCGCACGAATACGAGATACCCGTGACCATCCGGGAGAACGTGTGCTTCAATGAAACAGTCGCCGGCGATGCCAGTCCACACGGTAAGGGTAAATTGGGGTTGTGAAGCATTCTTATCTATAGCATGGGGATTCACATCCACCGATGTATACAGGTTGTGAACGTTCACCACACATTCGAGTGCGAACGCAGCCCCATAGGTGAAGAGAACACTCGCTGGCCTCGTGACCGAACAGCCCTCTCGTGGTGTTTGCGACGCCTGGTTCCTATGTGATTACTAAACCTTGTTGTATGTCCGATGTGCCATGTCAGCTTGTACACGTTTTTGTAATCAGCTTTTATGAAGAGGAACTTAGTTAAGTTGTTTTATATACTCACATAATAGATCTGCACAGCAAATGCTGGGAATATAGTCTGTCTGCAGAACGAAAATCAAGCAGCGACCATGGTGGGAGATCGTCTTTCTGGAAGAACGCTACAGCTGCGGCACATGCTATCAGAATCAATTTTCCCTCCGGCAGTGGCAAAAATGGTTCAAATGGCTCTGAGCACTATGGGACTTAACATCTGAGGTCATCAGTCCCCTAGAACTTAGAACTACTTAAACCTAACTAACCTAAGGACATCACACACATCCATGCCCGAGGCAGGATTCGAACCTGCGACCGTAGCAGCCGCGCGGTTCCGGACTGAGCGCCTAGAACCGCTAGACCACCGCGGCCGGCCTCCGGCAGTGTAAAGCCATTTGTTGAGATATACACTATGTGTTCAAAACTATCCGTACACCCCCAAAAACATAGGTTTTTTCATATTGGGTGCATTGTGCTGCTACCTTCTGCCAGGTACTCCATATCAGCGCCCTCAGTAATCTTCAGACATCGTGAGAGAGCAGAATGGGGCGTTCCGCAGAACTCACAAACTTCGAACGTGGTCAGGTGATTTGGTGTCACTTGTGTCATACGTCCGTACGCCAGATTTCCACACTCCTAAACAACCCTAGGTCCACTGTTTCCGATGTGATAGCCAAGTGTAAACGTGAAGGGACACGTGCAGCACAAAAGCCTACAGGCCGACCTCTTCTGTTGACTGACACAGACCGCGGACAGTTGAAAGGGGTCGTAATGTGTAACAGGCAGACATATATCCAGACCATCACACAGGAATTCCAAACTGCATCAGGATCCCCT
This sequence comes from Schistocerca americana, assembly GCF_021461395.2. Classification (NCBI taxonomy): domain Eukaryota; kingdom Metazoa; phylum Arthropoda; class Insecta; order Orthoptera; family Acrididae; genus Schistocerca; species Schistocerca americana. Next base: position 145,366,073 of record NC_060130.1, on the reverse strand, counting down.
GCAAGTACTATGACAGTCAGGCGTTAGGCGGGAAGTGAGAAAACTAAGATTTCATGTTCGAGCGGCTGCTCATAAACCACACATCACGCCGCTAAATGCGAAACGACGCTTCGCTTGGTGTAAGGAGCGTAAACATTGGACGATTAAACAGTGGAAAAACGTTGGGTGGATTGACGAATCACGGTACACGATGTGGAGACCCGATGACAGGGTTTGGGTATGGCGAATGCCCGGTGAATGTCATCTGCCAGCGTGTGTAGTGCCGACAGAAAAATCGGAGGCTGTGGTGTTATGGTGTGGTCGTGTTTTCCATGGAGGGCGCTTGCACCCCTTGTTTTTTTGCGTAGCACTATCACAGCACAGGCCTACACTGATGTTTTAAGCACCTTCTTTCTTCCCGTTGTTGAAGAGCAATTCGGGAATGGCAACTGCATCTTTCAACGCGATTGAACCCCTGTTCATAATGCACAGACTGTGGCGGAGTGGTTACACGGCAATAACGTTCCTTTAATGAACTCGCCTGCACATTGATACCTCTCCTTAGTGCAGCACTTCTTGAAGAATGGGCTGCCATTCCCCAAGAAGCCTTCCAGCACCTGATTGAACGTATGCCAGTGAGAGTGTAAGCTGTCATCAAGGCTAAGGGTGGGCCAACACTATATTGAATTCCAGCCCAGCATTACCGATGGAGGGCGCCACGAACTTGCAAGTCATTTTCAGCCAGGTGTCCGGATACTTTTGATCACATACTGTGTGTAGATTCTGTCGATATACATCACTTGCGTCGGTATTATTACGCATCTGTCCACTGCATTGTCAGTGCGTGATATTGTGTGCTGTGCTGTTCTGGTAGTGGGGTAGACAGAGTGAGCAATCTCCTGCTCGATCTTCAGTTTGCAAACTGCGTAAGGAGAGAAGCGCATGAACACAATGTGGCAACCTAGATTCCTCTGCACTTCTACCGCACACATCCGCCCCCCCCCCCCATCCCCAATCATTATCTTACACTTCCAGGTCATCCCTTGACACAAAATAGGACACTGCTGCACGTGGATGCAGTAAACACACACACACACACACACACACACACACACACACACACACACATATATATATATATATATATATATATATATATATATATATATGCGTAATTACACTCTTTTATCCGAACCCATGTGGGACTAAGTGAATGCTACAAGCAACAGCGGATAATGAACATAGGACTCTGCTTCTGAAATGTGCGACATGTGGGAATTTGGGCTGGACGTGTCCCATGTTCAGACGGTGGAGGCAGTTAAGGAAACTATGCTGGAGAAGCTGAGCACCTGGGTTCGAGCCTCAATCTGGCGCAAATTTTTACGTCTCCATAGCATTTAGTGCAATGTCCATTCGCAGCTAAGATCTGAAAGTCCCTTCATTGCGATTCCTCCACCTTCAGCAACAAGGAAACTATCAGTCCCAGAGAAAATAATGAACAGGATCTTTTATGCAGGAAACTTAATGCAGTTTAATGTTTTACTGGGAAATGTTTCCGCTAGGAGCCGCAGGGTACTAGGGATTAGGGGAAATCGTGTCCACCCCAGCGCGCTCATTCCACTGCTCAGGGCTTTTAGACTGTTGTTGAGGACACTCTCTGAGGACTGTGCAAAAATTTGCGACTATACCATTAGTCTACGTTGAGTGGACTAAGATCCCAGCAGATTTTACTTTCACTTACAACGGCCTCAGGGAGAACAGAAGCGGATTGAATACAGAATATATTACTGGAAATAGAGAATGAATATCCCTTAAGCTGACGGAACACCATCTTCCGATCCGTTCCGTTTGGTCCCAGTAGAGACGAACCATTATTTCGGTGCTTCTCGGAAGCGCATGTAATTCCATGGAGGGATTGGGTCCTGTGACGGATACACCCGTCATTAACGGGCTGTCTGTCGCCCTCAAAGTCACTACCACGACCCCACGTTTGGCAGCGCAAAGCGAGCTGTGGCGGCGACCTAGTGCAACATGAAGTGTTGGCATAAGAGCCTACACTGTGTTGCTAGAGGAGGCCGAAATGCACGCTTATAAGCTCACGCAGGCTGGCGTGAGGTCTGGAACATTACAAGGAAATGAGAACTTAGAAAAACGGACGCAGTTGCTGTAATACTTAACTTTAATCCATAACTGTAGAACATCTCTCTTGACGGTAAATGTTATAACCACAATATAAAATAATATCCAATGCAATGGCGCCTTGCTAGGTCGTAGCAAATGACGTAGCTGAAGGCTATGCTAACTATCGTCTCGGCAAATGAGAGCGTAGTTGTCAGTGATCCATCTCTGGCAAAGTCGGCTGTACAACTGGGGCGAGTGCTAGTAAGTCTCTCTAGACCTGCCGTGTGGTGGCGCTCGGTCTGCAATCACTGACAGTGGCGACACGCGGGTCCGACGTATACTAACGGACCGCGGCCGATTTAAAGGCTACCACCTAGCAAGTGTGGTGTCTGGCGGTGACACCACATAACACAAGGGAGGGTAACGGATGAGGGAGGGGGTGGAGGGAACCTGCCAGCATCCCGACCCCGCCGCTACAATCCAATTAGCGAGATGGAGGCGGCGGGGGCTGCCTGCTGCCGGCTGCGGTTGACTCGTCCCACAGGCCGTGGGTGCCGCAGGGCTTCTGCAGTTGTGTAACTAGCAGCAGCGGTGCTGCAAGGCGTCTTCCTCCTCCACTTCTCTCCCTCACCTTGGTTAACTTGATCAGCAATTAAAAAAAAAAAAAAAAGCAAAGAATATCTGACTTCTCATACCTCTTTGCCATGATATACAGGATACTTAGACGAGTACGAAAATTTAACAATTTGAGTTATGGTCTACCTACACTGAGGATATATTTTGTGTCTCGTGTTCACGCACAAAAAGTGGCTGGCAGCTAGCCAATGTCGCTCTGCAGCGAAGAGCGTTTATGCACTTCTGTTTCTGAAAATTCTACCACTAAGAAGGAGACGTCATTAAAACAGAAGTCCACAGATTAGGAACATCACAAAACACAAGTGAATAGAATTACAGAGATATACCAGCATTCTGAATGTGAGTATTAATTACGATGTGTAGCCACCACGCAGCGGTTAGCATACTGGAAACGCATTCATGAGGACGACGGTTCAAATCCGAGTCCGGCCATCCTGATATAGCTTTTTCGTGATTTCCCTAAATCGCTTCAGGCAAATGCTATTACGCTTCCGCTGAAAGGCCAAGGAAGCAATGGCACTCGTTGTTCTTTGCAGAAGATTTCCACATTCCTTGTCACATGTGGCCATGCATTACGCTGCTGAAATGTGGCATGTGGCGTTGCCTGCAGGAGGGGCATTGCCCTGTGCTCTGTGATCTCCCATTGGTAACAGCTGCTGGCCGAAGTGGCCGTGCGGTTAAAGGCGCTGCAGTCTGGAACCGCAGGACCGCTACGGTCGCAGGTTCGAATCCTGCCTCGGGCGTGGATGTTTGTGATGTCCTTAGGTTAGTTAGGTTTAACTAGTTCTAAGTTCTAGGGGACTAATGACCTCAGAAGTTGAGTCCCATAGTGCTCAGAGCCATTTGAACCATTTTTTTGGTAACAGCTGCTGTTCGGGTTACCTTCAATACATAGGAGGCCAGAAGGCATGATGTAGGCAATGGTGACCCAAACCATCATATTTGGTGTTTCTCCTTTGCACCGTTCAACAAGCGTCTACCGCGCTCCCAGCAATCGTTGTAAGGCGACTTCAAGCAGGTGTAGCCTGAAAATACTGCACTTTGCGATCCGATACGTAACACTTTTCCCGTAACAGTACTACTAGTCCCGTCATGGGCAAAGCCATGTGTGACACTATTGGTTACTTCCAAATTAGCAGTACGTCGATGAGGTTACTCCTACGGAAGAATACTTCCTTCATAGTTATCGTGCGTTATGGAAAGATACCGAACTATCTTTGTTTGGTTCAAATGGCTCTGAGCACTTTTGTAAGGTGAAATGTTAACATTTATTTATAGCTCTTTTTATGAATCTGTGAAATTTAAATAGTAAAGTAGTTGGGACTTAACAACTATGGTCATCAGTCCCCTAGAACTTAGAACTACTTAAACCTAACTACCCTAAGGACATCACACAACACCCAGACATCACGAGGCAGAGAACTATCTTTGTTTCTCTAAAGATTGCTATTGAAGGGAAACAGTCGCATAACAAACGGGAATCTAATCGAGGTTCCGTTAAAATTGAAGTAAACTGCAATTACACAAAAAGAAACGGTCTCAAGCCTAAGTATGCAAGATTGTACCAAGTACTATCACGATTCGTAAAGGAAGTTGACAGTTGTGATTAACTTTATTTGATCCTGAAGTAACGTTTTGCAAATAAGATACCAAGGATTAGCTCAATTTATTAGACAAGGGACAATATGTAAATAAGTTATACAAAACTGCAACCAGTCACTTTTTTTTGAATAATTATGTTTTATTCCATGAAGCGGTTTTCGAATCTTTTCAGGTTCATCTTCAGATAGTTTCAGGAAGTTACATCATTATTGCTAGCATTATGCTGGGTGCTGCTTCTATGACAAAAAGATGGAACACTCTTTAAAGTATCGCCATGACTATAGCTCGCGGAGGTTCAAGTCCTCCCTCGGGCATGGGTGTGTGTGTTTGTCCTTAGGATAATTTAGGTTAAGTAGTGTGTAAGCTTAGGGACTGATGACCTTAGCAGTTAAGTCCCACAAGATTTCACACAGACATTTGACTATAGCTCATCTGTCGATGTGGATGTAAATTTAGTTTTTTACTTACTGCGACAGTATAGGCGGCTTTTTTTCGTTAGTGTCCACCTGTCTGCCTCCATTTTGATGTCCAGTTGTTATATCACTACATACACTTCCACACAAACTATATTAATTTACACTCTGACAGCAATACTTTTCCAGCATATTGCCCAACACAATCCCTCTGCAAACAACATAGAACAGAATCTCCAAATACTCCAGTTTGCCAACAAAGTCACAATACTTGACCTTCTTGAAGAAACTGAAATATTTATCTACACAAATACAGCACCTGACTACCTACTCAATCATCAAATTGAACTGAGAAACAAACTTTTCCTTCAGAACTTTCAAGACCTACTAGTTCAAAACAAGCAACCACTCAACGAACCCTATAACGCCTCCCCATCCCCCCCCCAACTACCTTCACCCTCCCTCTCCTTACATCCTAACTACACTGGCGTCAATGTAATATCCTACCACAGAATAAAACCTGTACTATATTTCTAAATGTTAAAACCCTCTACTGCCAATGCTAACATAAATCAGTAATTTTACAGATATTACTTCCAGCTGGAACAAACAGAAGCTGCCTTTACCAATATTTCAGATAACTTTAATGTAAGAATAATAATAAGTCAATAAGTCAATAAGAACTATTGTTCATGGTTTTTAAATATAAAGTGTACAGCCATACAAACAGCTTTAGTCCATTACAATCACTATAACTTTTATACATATACCTTTAGCTAAAATAAACAGAATTTATGAAACGTCTCCTCAGAAAATTATAAATTACTGTGCTGGTAACCCTCTTACGTTATTTGATACAAAGACAGCTGAGTAAAACTGAATGCACTCACACATTACTCTCTTTTCTTATTCTGATCATCTCTAAACTGGCATACAATATTTTTTTAGCGCAACGCAGTCTGACTTTCAATAATCCCTACAAAAGAATGGCCCTCACTAACAATAACCTATACCTCTCATGAATCACTTACCTCACGAAAATCTTCGTAACTCGAACTACTGCAATACAGCGAGCGCCAATACTGCCAGCTAAATAAAACATTCTAACTACTGAAGGCACTAACTACTGATAGGCATAGCTAGCAAATGAAAGATTTTGATTTAGAACAAACAATGTACTTACCTTAATAGTGTTCAAAAGTCATCATATATATATCTATCAATTCATGACATTAATCTTTACAAATTTCCTTTTTCTGGTGGACACACGTCCAGATCGTCCGTTCTCAAAACTCTGGCATCTCTGTCACCACATCCTCCAATGCTGGCAGCTCACCGCCAACTGCACAACGCTACACGCTGTTCACATCCAACTACCCAATACCACAATAGTGAATATGCCAACTGTGGTGTCACCGCCAGACACCACACTTGCTAGGTGGTAGCTTTAAATCGGCCGCGGTCCATTAGTACATGTTGGACCCACGTGTCGCCACTTTCAGTGATAGCAGACCGAGCGCCACCACACGGCAGTTGTAGAGAGACGTACTAGCACTCGCCCCAGTTGTACGGACGACGTAGCTAGCGATGCACACTGACGAAGCCTGACTCATTTGCAGAGCAGATAGTTAGAATAGCCTTCAGCTAAGTCAATGGCTACGACCTAGCAAGGCGCCATTAGCAGTATATTGTCTGAAACTATAGAGTCTCACTTGTATCGTCAATAGCTATGTACCAAGGATGGATTAAAGTTAAGTATTCCAGAAGCTACGTACTTTTCTTTATAGCATTCATTACGTATCCTGTTTCAGACCTCACGCAATCCTGTGTGAGCTTAGCGCGTGCCTTTCGGTTACTTCAGAGTGGCGTGGCTGTCTTGCTACGCCACAACAGTTGGCGACGAGGCTTAAAAGAGGATTTCGCGTTCGTATTGCTCTAATTTACTTGTCATGGCTTCGCCACAATCTCCAGATGTACTGTCCGAATTTTATCGCTTGCAGAATCAGCAGACGCAGGCGTTATTGGATGCCCTTGGACAGCTCGTCCAGGGTCAACGTGCACTGCAAAACGATGCGGCAGCCGCCGCTTCACCGCTACCGCAGCCACAATATGCTGTTGCACCCCCGTTCCGGCCATTTGACCCGGCCATGGAATCCTGGACGGAGTGGTCACGCCAGTTTGGATTCCATCTCGCCGCCTACAGGATTCAAGGTAATGAGCGTCAGCCTCACTTATTATCCTGTGTCGGTGTGTCCACCTACCGTGTGATAGTGAAATTGTTTCCCCGACGCGACGTAGCAACTCTGTCCAACGAAGAAATTTTGTCGGCGTTAGATGCATATTTCAAAGAAACAGTCAATGTCGTTGCAAAAAGGTATACGTTCTTTCGTACAAAACGTACGGCCAGTCAGACTAATAGGGAGTGGGTTGCAACATTGCAAGGCCTTACTAGGGATTGTGCTTTTGCGTGTGAGTGTGGACTCCCTTATTCAGATACAATGGTACGTGCTGCAATTGCACAGAACGTTTCTGATGTTCGTATACGGGAACAGATTTTGAAACTAGTTAATCCGTCCCTTCAACAAGTGATAGACATATTCGATGGGCAAGACACACTTGACTTTGCACAGGAATCATTTGAAACTTCGCCAGCCGTGTGTCACATTAACCGGCCCGCCCGACGCGCTGCACGGAACGATAAACAGCACTCGCGCTCGTCCGCGCAGCTGCCGCGTAAGCTAGAAAATGCAGTGAAATCATGCCCGCGGTGTGCGACTAGACATTCGCGTGAACATTGCCCGTCCCGCCAAGCTATTTGCTTTTACTGTAGTAAGAAAGGACATGTTCATAGTGTTTGCCAGAAAAAGCTCCGATCGGCCAATCACAACCATTCCAGGCCCTTTGCTTCGCGCCGGAATCGAACCATGGACAATCAGGCTCGTGAACCTTCGCCCATGGACATTCATGTAGTTAATTCCACTCCGCCCAGTGCCACTTTCTCTAACAGTGACTGTGTTCATCCCACAAAACGTGTGCGTCGACGTCGCCAGAAATCTCGTCCGGTCGCAAGTGCTCCTGTACCTGTATCAGTTCAAATTGCACGAGACAGTCGCTCTTGTCGTCAGCAGGACAATTAACTTTTTGTAGACTTGGACTTTGAAGGCAATGTGATCCCATTCCAGCTTGATACCGGAGCTGCAGTTTCCTTGATCAATCACGACACGTACAAACAACTGGGCAAACCTCCGTTGCGTGCCGCAAGTGTTAAGTTAAATAGTTATTCAGGACAGAATATCCCTGTGTTAGGACAGTGCACTCTTCTTGCAACTTACAAGGGACAAACAAAACTTGTGTCATTTTACGTTCTTCGTTCTTCTACTTCAGTGAACTTATTTGGTTTAGATTTATTTCAATTGTTTAACATGTCTATAGTCAATCAGGTACTATCAGTGAACGAGACTGTGCCTTCAGCCAGTGTTTCTCGTCCATGTGAAGAATTTGCAGACGTTTTTGCACCGGGCCTTGGTTGCGCTAAGAACTATAAAGCACATTTGGAACTGAAAGTCAACGCGCAACCAAAATTTTTCAGTGCGCGCATTGTTCCCCATGCACTGCGTGATGAGCTCGCCAGGACATTAAATGATTTGGGATCACAAGGTGTGATTGAATGTGCAATGCCTCTTCTCTTTCAGCTCTGCTTCATCGCTTGCGCCGTACAGGTGTTCTGTTCGTCTGGACGACGGAATGCGAACGCGCCTTTCGCCAGTTGAAATCGGCGTTGCTTTCCAATACTTGCCTTACACCATTCGATCCGCAGAAACCCCTTTTGTTGATGATCGATGCATCGGATTTCGGGATCGGTGCTGTGCTTGCGCACATAGATGGATCGCATGATCGCCCTATTGCATTTGCGTCAAAATTGCTCTCGTCAGCGCAAAGAAATTACTCACAGATCGAGAAAGAAGCTTTGGCTCTCGTGTTTGGTGTTACTAAGTTCCATGATTTCTTGTATGGTCATCACTTTACCATCATCACGGACCACAAACTTTTGACATCGCTTTTTCATCCGAACAAGCCTGTACCTCCTCGTACAGTGCAGAAATTCATTCGCTGGTCTCTTTTCCTCTCGCAGTACCGCTACGATATCTTGTATCGGTCCACTGCTAAGCATGACAACGCCGATGCATTGCCCCTTTTGCCTGTTGCTGAGGATAAAGCATTCGATTCTTCCGAACTTGCTTGCATGTTCATTGATGCGGAAACCGATAACGTGGTCGAATCGTTTCCGATTGATTTTCGTCGTGTAGCTACGGCCACAGCTGCTGACCCTGTCCTTGCTCCCGTTCTGCGTTTTATTGCTACGCAATGGCCCTTGTCAATGTCGCGGATCGAGGATCCGCTGTTTCGCCGATTTTTTGCTCGAAAGGAGAGACTTTTTGTACGACGTGGTGTTTTGTTGTTGCTCTTTTTGTCTTCGTATCGCTCTCAGCCCCGAGATGGTCGCTCGCCGGCTGAGTTGCTCCACGGTCGTCCTCATCGAACCTTGATGTCTTTGCTGCATCCGCCGCATCAGGTTCCTGTGCAGCGGCAGACTCCTGCTTTTGCTCCAGGCGACGTTGTATTCTATCGCAACTATCGAGGTTCACGGCGTTGGCTCGCAGGGCGCATTCTTCGCTGCCTCGGCCGCGCTATGTACCTGGTTTTGGGGGCCTCTGGTGAGGTGTGTCGGCACCTCAATCAGCTGCGCCTCTGTCGTCGCCCGGGTTCTGCCGCTCGCCGTCTGCTTTCAGCGAATGTGCCGTCTGGTCAGCGCCCTGGGGACCCATCTACTGGCTCGCCTCATCCCCAGGTGTTACCAACGCTGCCTTCCATTTTGCCCCATGGCGACGCGCCGCCGCCGCCGCCTGTTCTCCCGCCGGCGCCGCCCGCAGTGGACGCGTCGCTGCAACCGCCTGGCGCCTCCCTGGGTCACGCGCCGCCGATCGCTTCCCGTGACCAGATGTCCTCCACCATGGAACTTTTGCCCGCTCTGGACCAGATGTCGTCTTCGCCCGTCGGGTGCCCCGACGCAATGGAGGTCGACCATTCGGCCCCTCCTATATCTCTAAGGGCGCACACATCGCATGTTGACGTGCACCCTGGACTAGGTTTTCAGGCGTTTCCTAGCTCCCCTCGGACCGAATGGCCAGGTGCGGGTGGCACAGCCTCGCCTGTTGTTAGACTCCCCACCTCATCGCATACGTCAACATGGGGTCCTCCCCACGGCGGGCGGAAGCCTTATAATACAACCGTTCGCCGATTTGCGGGGAAGGAATGTGGTGTCACCGCCAGACACCACACTTGCTAGGTGGTAGCTTTAAATCGGCCGCGGTCCATTAGTACATGTCGGACCCGCGTGTCGCCACTTTCAGTGATAGCAGACCGAGCGCCACCACACGGCAGTTGTAGAGAGACGTACTAGCACTCGCCCCAGTTGTACGGACGACGTAGCTAGCGATGCACACTGACGAAGCCTCGCTCATTTGCAGAGCAGATAGTTAGAATAGCCTTCAGCTAAGTCAATGGCTACGACCTAGCAAGGCGCCATTAGCAGTATATTGTCTGAAACTATAGAGTCTCACTTGTATCGTCAATAGCTATGTACCAAGGATGGATTAAAGTTAAGAATTCCAGAAGCTACGTACTTTTCTTTATAGCATTCATTACGTATCCTGTTTCAGACCTCACGCCATCCTGCGTGAGCTTATAGCGTGTATTTCGGTCTCCTCAAACCACACTGTGTCGGCACTTCTGTCGACACATCACCAACAATTCCAGTCAGTCACAGACTGCACACAGCACAGTCAGTGATTTTTATAAAGAGCGCTACGTGGCGTTACCAACATAAAAACCTAAACAGCCTACTTACATCCACTCTTTCTAATACCCCAAATCATGTTAACATAAATACAGAAATAAGTCAACAGTTCATCCCAAGGTTTGTTATTAATTTAAATCTAAAGGTCCTAGTCATACAGACAGCTGCATCTCAGTGCAGATCCAATAACTCTGAATCATTGATTCCTTGGTATCCATGCTATGCCAACCATGATTTTTTTTTAATATGCTATAAACTGCCTGTATTATACGTAGTATAAAAATAGAAATAAGATATCAGACCACCTGAAGTTTGTACTTGTAGTAATTTATTTATTTATTTTATTTTGTGCTCTCATGTTATCGCCTCATGTTATCGCCAGAGAAGTAGAATCACCTGGGCTGTCTCCTTCAATCTGTCTCCATAGTTGGAGGAGTATACTGAATTAAATACCATAAAGATGGCAGATGCGACAAGTGATTTCTAAAAAGATTTTTATAAGTTAATGAATAATTCCATTACTGGAAAAACCATGCAAAATCCAAGAAGTGAACATGATATTTTGATTAGGATCGAATGGGAGGGACATTGGGGCGTAAGAAATTGAATCACCAAACCAAATTTTAAGTGGATCACTATTTTCAGTGGGAACATTGTTGCTGTAGAGATATCGAAGGTTTTCGGTAGAGTCTATGGTCCCAGTCCATTTGGGTATGTGTATACTGGACATCTCTAAACTCGACACGTATCGGTTTCACTATGAGTTTACTGAAATTCATCTACTGGGAGAAGAACTGCAATCCATATGAAGTAATGAGGTGTCACAGTAATGAATTCGACACATCTGGATACGCAGTCAATAATCCTTAAGGTATTATTTCTCAGAACAATTATGTTATCGGCTTAATGAAAGCTGAGGTGAATGGACTGCCGACTGTGGAGCCTAAGACTGAAAATGTCTGCATATTGTACAACGATGGGGCCACCCAGAGGCATGATAAGGGTGTGTGATGTGCTGCATCATGTGACCCCATGACCACTTGCAGTACCTGTAGAGTGATGTTCGCGGCGCTCCACTGCAGCGTCCGCTTATACTATGGGAAACTAGTATTTGAATGTGAGTTCATGAAGTGTACACTGTACTGCAGACTAAAGTCAGATTGTCATCTGATGCTGATAAAAGAGCCATAGAGAGAGCAAGAGAGAGAGAGAGAGAGAGAGAGAGAGAGAGAGAGAGAGAGAGAAGAGAGAGAGAGAGAGAGAAACTGGATGAGAACTTGTGCTTAATAGTATGGCTCTTTTATCATAGTGTAAATATTGTATGTGTGTGATGTATAGTGTGCTTGTATGTGTGATTGCTTACGTGCCCATGTGTGTGTGTGTGTGTGTGTGTGTGTGTGTGTGTGTGTGAGCATGTCAGTGTGGATGCCAGTGTAAATATGTATGCCTGTGTGTATATACATTCAGCTTGTTTCTTTAATAAGTTGCATGAATGTGTATGTAAGCAGCATCTGCTGGGAAATGTGTACAAAACATAAAAATTACGAAAAAGTTAAAAACGTTGTGCGAAGTGTATATAAAAAGTTTAAAATTGTAGAAAAATCAATAAAAAGTTAAAAAATGGCAAACGGAGAATAAAACTATAGTTTTACAATATTTCTCTCTTTTGCACTTCATGTGCGTTTGTGATTCTGGAGTACACGTGTAAATAGAATAATTTTTATGTTTCACCTACCTCTAGATGTCCAGGTAATAGTAGTTTTCAGTGAGAATTGAACCCAGTTCAATTTAGTTCAATGTTTGGCATGGACAATTTAAAGCCACCTAATTCACTGTATTATATTACTTCAGCTGCTTGATGGGGAAGATGTTCAGAGGCACCCACTTAAACGTATAAATTAAGTCTTATGTTTAGATGGGATTTCGCTGGTAGTAGTAATAGTATTTGGGAAAGAGAAACTGTACCTCTGCCACAGCTGCAATCAGAAATGCAATGTAATGTAGGAATTTTTGCCCACTACCAGTCAGAACTGCAATGTACAGAAAAAATTTTCTTTCAGTACTATTATTTGTTAAGTACCAAGAACTGCGAATGTGTGCATACAAAAATTTTCAAACACTAATAAGAGCTGTGAATTTAAAAGCAGTATTTATTCTTGTGTTGTGAAAACAACAAGTTTTGTGAATGTAAAGCAATATTTATATCTGAATAAAAATTTCGTTTTGCTACCATATGCCTTTGTTGTTCTTTCACAAACCCCTACCATCATAAATGTATATAAAGGCTGTGCAAGACGCACAAGGTATTAGTTCTAAGCATGACGGCCAAAGACATATAGCAATCTTGTCTAAAATTATACTACCAGTGCTAGAGGAAAATCACAGGCGCAGTATATCAGGGGGAAATAATTAAAGACAGTACACACATATTATAAGGTAAAAATTCATTTATTTCTCATGCAACTTAAAATTCACGTAGAATATGATATCCATGTAGTCGAATAATCCAAGCGACGTCACCACATCTTTATAGGTTATGCCAGGATCATTCCAGTGAATTCCATGATACAAATGTGTTAATCACTTTGCACTCCTTTGTGTTTTAGCACTCTTCACATCCTTGAAAGATCTCATGTTGCAATGTTTGCTGAGAATGTCCCTATTATTCCAGCATCTTCTATGTACACTATGAATGCAACATCTTTAAATATGAACTGTCTATGCTCATCATTATAGAAACCCTGAGCGTCTGCAATGATGTTTACACGTTGAAATACCATTGTGGAATGCTCTGGGTATGCCTCTGTACCTGTTCATTTATTCAGCTCGTAGCACAACACCAGTGAGCGGACATTAGTTTATCACTTGGTCGTGTAAAACTAGAGCATACGCGGCAGTGTGTTCCAGGAAATTTGCCGAATATTGAAATTCAACTAGTAAATCTATAGGTCCAGATTTAAATATCTCATTGTGTTTTGAGCAGTCTATTACGATAACTGGCGCCAGCTCCTTGAATTTCATGGACTGAGTAGACATCCATCCTCTTCACAGTATGAAGCATAGAACCTCGCATAAATGTCAAACGCTAGGCTGTTTATATTTTCATCTCATTTCGGAAGTAAATTGCCTTATAGGTAGAATTCTGAATTCAGGTAGACCCTGGCATCAGATAACTTGTAGTTTTCGGATACAGTGGGATCAGCTGCTATATTACCCCTTCTAGCAGTCTGACACGCAAGTGTGATCATTCTTGGCAGCTAGACATGAACAGAGGTTTCAAGTTCCTGTGTTTGTCTGGATGCTGTACGTAACACAGGGTATTCAAAAATCTCCCAAAAGCGAAATATTAGTAATAGATACGTACCGGCATTAAGAACTTTTAAAAGCTTCAAACGCTCCTCGTTTGATGTACTGGTAAGAGGCATTTCCAGATTATCTTTCTGATTGTGGTCATATTTTTCTCTTGAGCTTCTTGACTGTATGAGTTATTATCCATCGCAATCTGCAGCAGAATGAGTACCTATTTAGCATTCATAATAATTTGCTCCATACCCTCAAAGTAGCTCTTAACCATTTTTAGAGGTATTCATGCAGTAAATCGTTTGTACTCTGCAACTGCTCTATCCAACCGGTCATCTATGAATTATCATGCATTTTCTAAACTATTCAAATCCATGGGTGATGCAGAGACGTACACTATGTGATCAAAAGTATCCAGACACCTGGTTGACTTACCAGTTCTTGGCGCCCTCTGTCGGTAATGCTGGAATTCTATATGGTGTTGGCCTACTCTAAACCTTGATGCCAGCTCCCACTCTCGCAGGCATATGTTCAATCAGGCGCTGGAAGGTTTCGTAGGGAATGGCAGCCCATTCTTCATGAAGTGCAGCACTGAGGAGAGGTACCGACGTCTGTCAGTGTGGTCTGACATGAAGTTCAAATGGTTGGAATGGCTCTAAATTGCTGAGGTCATCAGTCCCCTAGAACTTAGAACGACTTAAACCTAACTAACTTAAGGGGCAGCACACACATCCATGACCGAGGCAGGATTGGAACCGGCGACCATAGCGGTTGCGCGGTTCCAGACTGAAGCGCCTAGAACCGCTCGGCCACTCCAGCCGGCCGAAATGAAGTTGGTATTGCAAAACATCCCATGGGTGTTCTGTGGTATTCAGGACTCTGTGCAGGCCAGTTCATTGCAGGAATGTTACTGACATGTAACCATTCCGGCACAGGCCGTGCTTTATGAACTGATGCTCTATCATGTGGAAAAATGCAATCGACATCCCCAAATTGCTCTCCAACAGTGGGAAGCAAGACGGTACTTAAAACGTCAATATAAGCCTGTGCTGTGATAGTGCCACGCAAAGTAACAAGGGGTCAATCCCTCTCCATGAAAAACACTACCACACCATAACACCACCGCCTCCGAATTTTACTGTCGGCACTACACACGCTGGCAGATGACGTTCACTGGGCATTCGCCATATCCACACACTGCCATCGGATAGCCACATTGTGTACCGTGATTCGTCACTCCACACAACGTTTTTCCACTGTTCAATCGTCCAGTGTTTACGTTCCTTACACCAAGGGAGACGCCGTTTCGCATTTACCGGCGTGATGTATGGCTTATGAGCAACCTCTCGACCATGAAATCCAAGTTTTCTCACCTCCCGCCTTAGTGTCATAGTACTTGCAGTGGAACCTGATACAGTTTGGAATTCCTGTGTGATGGCCTGGATAGTCTGCCTATTACACATTATGACCATCTTCGTCTGTCCGCAGTCTGTTTCAGTCAACACACGAGGTCGGCCTGTACGCTTTTGTGCTGTACGTGGCCCTCCACGTTTCCACTACACTATGACATCGGAAACAGTGGACACAGGGATATTTAGGAGTGTGTAAATCTCGCGTACAGAGGTATGACAAAAGTGACACCCAATCACCTGACCACGTTCGAAGTACGTGAGGCCCGCAGAGCGCCGCATTCTGCTCTCTCACGAAGTCTGAGCCTCACGGGGTAGCCGTGCGGCCTTGCCACGGTTCGCGCGGCTCCTCCGTCGGAGGTTCGATTTCTCCCTCGGGCATGGGTGTGTTTATTGTCCTTAGCATAAGGTAGATTAAGTAGTGTGTAAGCCTGCCCGAGGCAGGATTCGAACCTGCGACCGTAGCAGTCGCGCGGTTCCGGACTGAAGCGCCTAGAACCGTTCGGCCACCACGGAAGGCTCTGTTTATGTGTATCCAGCATTTTAATACGATAGTACGCCGTATCCATAAAAACATTATCAGGAACATCGATTGGTTGTATTTTTATATTGCTATGTTTGGTGCGATTATTCTGTGCATTTTTACCTGGGAGGATATCCGTCCATTTGTATGACCAACGGAGATGAAAACGCATCCACATTTGGGCTTTTATTGTTCTGTTCAGATGTTCCACGAACTCCCCTTCAGGTGGGTGAACGTCTAGTAGCGTTGTATTCCAGACCATTGCATCGCGGCCTTGAAATACATATTGTAAAACTCCCCAACTGCCTAGTGGTATTACGGCACCGATTCGTCCCTGTCTGCAACAAACGCTGACACACCTCCGTGACATTTTTCCTCGGTTTTTTTAGGTAATGCCAGACAATTTTGTACTTTGCACCAGTAACCATTAAAATATATTTGAATCCATTATTGCCATGTGAATATTCCCTTGTATCTACAAGATCAGCCCGCTATAAGTCAAGCAAACCTATAATCATAACATGCCTACGAGGGTATGTTTCGCCTGCTGGTTTGTGCAGTTCTCGAACTACCGTCTCTATACTTTTTGGATGATACCTCTCTATCTAACCTCGGAGATTACTGAAACAGCCTCATTCGAAAGAGCTATATTACCTCCAGCAGCTGATGCCATCAGCAGAACGTAGTCGATCTATTAGCTCGTTGGGCCGTCATGATATAAATACTGGGGGATTAGATTGTTCACTGTTTCATGCCCAATGTCAATTTCATCATCGTTGCTCCTGTTGCTGTTGTTGTTTTCACCTTCAAGTATTGGTATCACAATACTTTTATATTTCTTATTGGTCTGGCTTTGTGCGATCTCATATAAATCAGTCACGGTACATTTCCCTATTAGTAACGGAATAATTTATACGTTTTTTTTGTGGTTCTCAGGAAAGTAAGCTTCATTAAGACAGGTGTTCTCCCAAACTGCCCATCACCAGCGTGTATTATGTCATCAGTTACATTTGTATACTGCGTGTGCAGCATGTACGGCCTTCTCCTGCTGACACCGAATGTCGTATCAATCTGTCCAGGTACGTGACGGATAATGCATTCGTCAATTGCAACACCATTGTCATCGCGTGTTTTATTTTTGCTTACAGCTGCCTGAGAGATTTAATAACAGACTTAAAGGTTTCTATTAGTGTTTGTTGTAGATCCAGATGTCGATGTATACTAATCAGACTTATCTGCAGGTTTGGCTTTATAAATCCGATCTTCTTCTTATTATTATGTGCCTGCTCCCACTTCTCGATAATAAGGACCGCTACAGCTACTTTACCCTCAATAGCCTCAACCTTTCCAGTTGCGTCGATTACTTTGTTACCGATTTCATCAACAAATTCCTGAATTTTCGGATCCATGTACAAGCGAACGTCCTTGCGAATGTTCTGTCTGTGTACACCCGTTCTCTCGGATTGAGAGACAAACATGCGCGCGAATTTTTCCATGGTGCAGCGTATACTGATGTACTCACATCTTTTTCCAGACTATATATACAGAAACTCTTGGAAGTTTCGCCTATACCTACTATCATTGAATTTTCTTTTTTATCAGTAACAAGAAACCCTTAATGTGAATGACTCCAGTAATCAGCACATATATTTGCAAAATCATTGAATGATGTGTCATTTCCTACATATGCTTGGTAAACGCATTTTAAATTCAGATTGTCTTGTTTGAAGACTATTACGAGGTTTGCATTATCTCTAACGAACTGTTTTTGGATTCTGGAAAATGTTTGGTTTAGATAAAATACATTAGCACCCATATGACGACTGGAACAGAAATACGTGTGGTAATATTACTGCTTTCACTGAATGCCTCATACATAACGCCTTTTACACCGTGCAATATCTCCTGTAGTAGCCGATACTTGGGATCAAACAGTGTTTTTGAAAATACACAAATACGTTCAAATAAGTCTCTTAGCTATGTGTTTTAGCAGCGTCATGATAACATTAGTCTTGCCACAATTGGATGGACCTACAATAATTTCTCATATATTATCAGCAAGTATTCCATTCGTCTTCTTCTTCTTCAGGACTTCTTTTACATCTTCACAGGACCAGTTACCTGCAACACAAAGTCCTTGTGATGATGATGTTTCACTCACCCTACCATGATACCGACTATGTCAGGTGGGCGTGGGCGTATATAGAAAGTCAAACACACTCTTGTAAGGTCATATATAGAAAGACACATACACACACACACACACACACACACACACACACACACTTGTAAATGTGGTAACAGTGTGTGTAGCCACTATAGCTGTATTACTCAACCAACTAAGCTATATTGGCTACACAGAGTACTCAAACATATATATGAAAATAATGGTATTAGTAAGTGTAATACTTGGACTATAGAAAAAGAAGCATGAAGTAAAACACAAACATGGTTTGAGGTTATATGTAGACAGTATTTATTTAAATTTCGTAAATCTGATGAAGTATTTCTAAAACATCATCAGATTCTTTCTTTTCACCTGCACAATATTACCCAAATAAAGCTTTCTGATATGCATTAAATTCCATTCATATCTCCTTCAAACCGTTGGGCACCTCACAATATTCTTATTTTTCAAATGTACATTTCGAGTAAGCATTGATGCAGGAAAGAAAGTACTGTTCCAAATCATCAACATATACATTATGCACATCTATAAACTTTGTTATATCCACAGATTAACACACATGTGCGAACAAAAAAATTTTATTAGCTGGAGCAAGCTACTGCTTAATTTTACAAAAAGATAAACTTCCATCGAAAACAAAAGGCTTCTTCTCCTACCAAAATTTTATAACAAGCCATGAATTATGCCACCTTATTGAATTGAAATATTAGAAACTGAACTGAATTTACATTCTTTTGTCGGGTTTTCTCTCGACACTTTCCAGCGGATGCCGAGGAAGTAGACGGAAGCAGAGTCCGAGGTCGTTGGCTGGCGTAGCGAAGACGTGGCACCTGGACGTTCCGGCTTCGTCGGAGTATCTTCCCGGCTGCAGTCCGCGGCGGGTCGAAAGACGCCTGGTTTCTTTTTTTTTCTCTATTGTGATTTTAAAACCTGTAGAACAGGCAGGCTGCCAGCAGCACAACACGCCGCTCTTCAGCCAAAGATAGTACAATGATATAAACAGAGAAGATACATGACTTGGAAAAACGGCGGGGAAAAAACAGTAGACACATGAACAGAAAAAAATATGAAGCTGTTCGCACTCGATGACAATCCACACTACAAACTGTTGACACGAAGCACAAACACTGAAGATGGCGATGGCACTGGTGAACGATGGAGTGTGACGGTGAACACTGAACACTAAACACGACAGCACACACGAGACACTGATGGCGATGCCTGGTTTCCTTTCTTCTGGCTATTTAACACGGCGGCTCCAGTCTTCCTCCACTGATTCCAGAGTGATGATTGGCGGCCGTTGGCGATCCCTGATTGGCGGATGGTGATATCATAGTGTGACCATCCGCGCCGGAAAGAGGCTCGTGCGCGTGCGTAGTTCGCAGCTGATTGCGTGTTTGGCGGGAACGCCTCTAGCACTGTCTGGCGGAACGTGCCGGTACTAAGTTGCAGGCGCCGCTTAACTCTGCCGCGGAAGCCGACCGTAGCGTTTGTGTGGCTGTGCGCACCACAGCATTCCTCCCCCCCCCCCCCCTCCCCTCCCCGAGGTTGAGGTATTCGTCGTGATCAGTGTCCATGTCCTCGATGCCTGGGAGAGGCAGGCCTGGGCGAGAATCCACGTCCATCGGCGTCGCCGACTGCTGACGTCTGGGTGCTGCAGGGGGTGCCTCTATGATGGCTGGTTTGTGGACTTGCTCCCAGGTGCGATCTGCAACAGCGTGTCGTGTTAGAGATTAAGGTAGGAGGTCATTGCCCCTTCGTGGTCGGATTTGGTTCAGGTGTCGGATATGTATGATACCTCGAGTGCAGACGACCGCGTACATCGCTCGCCCTTCGGTATGAGCGACCAAGCCCGGTATCCAATGGGGACGCCCCTGTGTATGGACATTGACCCAGACTTTCTGAGCGGGCTGTTATTTTGTCCGATACTCGGTTGGCTGCTGCCCCTGCCTGTCTGGTGGTTGCAGTAGAGAGTGTGTGGATCGCAGTTGTCTTCTGTGTAGTTGTTCAAAAAATGGCTCTGAGCACTATGGGACTTAACTTCTGAGGTCATCAGTCTCTTAGAATTTAGAACTACTTAAACCTAACTAACCTAAGTACGTCACACACATCCATGCCCGAGGCATGATTCGAACCTGCGACTGTAGCAGTCGCGCGGTTCCAGACTGTAGCGCCTAGAACCGCTCGGCCACCCCGGCCGGCGTAGTTGTTCAGCTGGTGATCCACCCTCCTTAGGATGACGTCTGTAAGAAGACAAGAACAATGATAGAGCCGCAGGCAGAGCATAATGATTAGTTAGTTTTGCCATTTGTGCCTTAAATGTTCGCACGAACTGCTCTGCGAGCCCATTCGAGGCCGGGTGGAATGGTGCTGTGTGTACCAGATGGATACCATTGAAGGTACAAAAGTCTTAAATTCCTCAGAGCAAAATTGGGGCCCACTGTCCGATAACAACGTGTTGGGCAGCCGTTCGATTGCGAAATTGCGAGCTAATGCTTGAGTCGTTGCTGTTGAGGTTGTGGACGTCATTTGTGCTTCGTAAGGAAAACCCGTCGTGGAGTCGACGACGATTAACCAGTAGTGGCCGAGGAAAGGCCCTGCATAGTCGATGTGAATCCGAGAGCATGGTTTTTCTGCCGCGGGCCACGGAAAATATTTCTTATGGGGAGCTGCTTGGTGTTGATGGCATGTCGTACAGGTGGCGATGGTGTCACAAATCGCACGATCCATTCCGCGCCAGTAGAGATGTTTGCGGGCCAGCTGTTCAGTCAGTACAACACTCCAATGTCCTTTATGTAATAGGTCCAGTGCTTTCATGTGCAGGGCAACCGGAATAATTACCCTGGCGATGTGTTTTTCACCTCGTAGGAGCATGACACCTTGCTGGGTCGACAATTCGTGTCGCCCGTCCCAGTAGGCCTTAAGGTCTGCGTCTTGTATCTGTTACCTGTTGCCTGGGCAGCTGGTCTTAATGAATCGGAGAAGTTTTGATAGGGCTGTGTCTTCAGTTGTACGTTTGGCAATGAGTTTTGCATCCAGCGGAAGCTGTGCCAGTGGGTCCTCTGCATCCCCTTCTAGTTGGCACCAGATGACCGGGTCCACGTCAAATGCTGGATCGTCCTTTGCCGGGAGCCGAGACATGAAATCCGCGTTCGCTTGTCGTGCTGATGAGCGATACTGTATGTCGTAGTTATACTCTGCAAGGAATAGAGCCCATCGCTGAATTCGGCGAGCTGTCCTGGTGGGTACGTCGGCCGACGTTCGGAACAGAGGTACCAGAGGCTTGTGGTCCGTCTGCAACACAAAATGTCGTCCACACAGGTATTCGTGGAACTTTTTCACTCCGAATACTATAGCCAAAGCTTCTTTTTCTATTTGGTTGTAATTGCGTTGAGCTGTTGTGAGAGACTTTGAGACAAATGCTGTTGATCTTTCCACACCATTGATCAACGGGAAAGGAGCGCTCGGACCCCATCACTGGAAGCGTCTGCTGCTAGTACCAGCTAGTGTGTCGGATCGTATGCACAAAGACATGTAGTTTTTAAGAGTGCCTTCTTTAAGGCCTGGAGAGCATTGTCACACTTTGATGACCAGTGCCATTTTACCTCCTTGCGGAGAAGGTGGTGTAGTGGTCCCGCTATTGCAGCAGCGTGAGGATATACCGCCTGTAATAATTGATTTTCCCAAACACTGATTTGGGCTGTGTGGTATCCGTGGGTGGTGCCAGGACTGGGTTGTATGACTGAAGCACTAAATATGTGGTCTAAGTATTCCACTTGTAGCATACAAAAACGCACTTCTCCACGATACATTTGAGATTTGCCTCTTGAAATACCGCAAATACTCCTTATGAGCTCCGTTGTGTTCCGGCCTCTGACACAAATGTCGTCCAAATAATTTGCCGTCCCCGGGATGTGGTGGATCAGTCGTTCGATGAACCGCTGGAAAATCGCTGGAGCACTAGAGATTCCGAATGGGAGGCGATTAAATCGAAACAACCCAAAGGGGGTGATGATTACTAATTTTTCTTGTGTCTCTTTGTCATCGGCAGCTGTAGGTATGCGTCTTTTAAGTCTATTCTCGCGAAGACTTTTCCTCCAACGAGTCGAATGAGAATTTCTTCGATCGCTGGGATAGGGTAGGATTCGGTGACTGTTTGTGCGTTGATAGTGCGTTTGAAGTCACCGCAGATTCTGATCCCCCCATTTGGTTTCTCTATTGTGACGATTGGCGATGCCCATCTACTGCTTGCTATGGGAGATATGATTCCGTCGTCCTGTATTCTCTGTAGCTCCAGTTTTAGTTTGTCGTGGAGTGCGTATGGTACTGGGCGGATTTTGCAGAATTTCTGAACCGCCTCGGGTATAAGTTCAATGCTTGCTTCAAAATTTCGTACCCCGGCTGTTGGGAGTTGAAAAACAGAAGGAAACCTTTCCAGGAAGTGCGCCGTCAGTTCTTGGTGTTGGACGGCATTAATTGCCGGCTCGCGTCGTGAATTTGCATTCCGAGGGCGTGAAAGATGTCCAGACCGAGAATATTCTTAGTAGTTGAGCTGGGAACCGCTAGACTGTGGCCTGTGACTGTCTGACGTCCGTAGCTGATCTGCATTGTGAAAGCGCCAATGACCGGGATGGTTTCTTTAGTGAAGCTCTCGAGCTTAGTCGTAAATGGGCTGACAGCAGGGGAGCCTAATTTTTCGTACGTCGGTTTATTGATGATCGCTACTGCCGACCCTGTGTCGATTTGCAGCTTGATGTCCTGACCGTGAACTTTGACCGTTACGAACATCTTGCAAGGCGACGGTGGCATCAGTACGTTGACTATCGCGATGTTCTGTGGTTCCGAACCCGCATCAGAAGCAGTACCATGCGTGAGGTCCACATCTATCTTATCGGGTGGACGACAGACTTCCACCTTGTGACCCGTACGTCTGCATGCTGTGCATCGAACTCTGCGGAGCCGGCCGGTGTGGCCGTGCGGGTCTAGGCCCTTCAGTCTGGAACCGCGCGACTACTACAGTCGCAGGTTCGAATCCTGCCTCGGGCATGGATGTGTGTGATGTCCTTAGGTTAGTTAGGTTTAAGTAGTTCTAAGTTCTAGGGGACTAATGACCACAGATGTTAAGTCCCATAGTGCTCAGAGCCATTTTTGAACTGCGGAACTTGCAGTCTTGTCTATTGTGCTTGATATAGCAATAGTTGCTGGACGGGAGGGGCTGTCTGCGCTGTTCTAACTGTGGTCCGCACCTAACAATAGTCGTTGTGCCCTTGTTACTTCCTTGCGGAGGAACCGGTGTGCTGGAATAAAACTAATGCCGGTTCCTGTGTGGCCCCAACCGAGCGCTGTGATTGCTCAAGGGCTCGGATGATTGGTAGGCAAGTTTTTAAGCTTGGGTCTCTAAGTTTAAGTAAATCATGCCTTAAAGACTCATCTGATGCGTGAACCAGAATCATGTCCCGTACGAGAGAGGCTGAGCAGGACTTTTGACACGTTGAATTGGTGCATGCAAACTTGCAGTCCCGTGATAATCACTGCAAACGGGCTACCTGGCAGTCGAAAGCTGGAAAAGGAGGCAGCATTGGGCCGGCCGATGAGGAAGTAGTTGTTCGTCCGTTGTCGTGGCAACATCTGCATTTCGTGTACCAGCGTCTCATTGGTGGCTTGGAAATTCTGCATCAGGCTCAGCATGGCCTGAGTCATGTCGACTGGCTCCGGATTCGTCATACTGAAAACGCCACAAATGTCTACCTTCGTCGCCAAATGTGTTATATCCACAGATTAACACACATGTGCGAACAAAAAATGTTTATTAGGCGGAGAAAGCCACCGCCTAATTTTACAACAAGATAAACTCCCTTCGAAAACAAAAGGCTTCTTCTACTACCAAAATTTTATAACAAGTCATGAATTATGCACCTTATTGAATTGAAATATTAGCAACTGAACTGAATTTACGTTCCTTTGTCGGGTTTTCTCTCGACGCTTTCCGGCAGATGCCGAGGAAGTAGACGGACGCTGAGTCCGGGGTCGTTGGCTGGCGTAGCGAAGACGTGGCACCTGCACGTTCCGGTTGCGTCGAAGTATCTTCCCGGCGGCAGTCCGCGGCGGGTCGAAAGACGCCTGGTTTCCTTTCTTCCGGCTATTTAACACGGCGGCTCCAGTCTTCCTCCACTGATTCCCTAGAAGTTAGAACTGCTTAAACCTAACTATCCTAAGGACATCACACACATCCATGCCCGAGGCAGGGTTCCAACCTGCGACCGCAGCAGTCGCGCGGTTCCAGACTGAAGCGCCTAGAATCGCTCGGTCACCGCGGCCGGCTTCTATCCTCACATGCAGTCCCCCTCCCCCCAGTCATGAGGTGCTTCTACACCAACATTTACACATTTCATTCCACTAGGATTTAAACTGTATGTAGAACAGAAAAGCATGAGCTCACTTGGTACATTCTTATCCACAGCGTATGTTCTCTGCCGCTGCGCTACCACAGGGATGTTCTGGTGGGATTGGTCGTATATCAGATACCAGTACCGACCTCCATCTTATTGTTCAGAACCATCAGCTTTGGGAACAGGCTGGGCATCCTCATCACCCAAATCGATGATTGGGGCAGACAATATGCTCCAGCATGAGGGCAATGTGAGCCACAGGATCCCATGTCTTCACTACAGGTTTGGACACACTGGACGTTACTGCAGCTGCATGTCTGGAGGTCAGTACAGGTCTCAGAAATATGGTGGCTGAGGTTGCTGCGGGCCAGGATGCGGTGGAGATCGACATGTTGGTGATCACCTCCGCAGGACTGGACATGTCGAAGGCTATTGCTGAACAAGGAGGAGATCACCTGTACAGTAGCAAATACAAAATCAATCACGTTCACGGCGTATAACTAATAAAATCAATACGGTTTTCGCTTTTAGAGAAAACACCTGCAACCCAGCATGTCACCATACAACAATGATAACACGCCGCACTATACCCACAGACCTCTGGCGTGTAACAGGAGGGATCTTGCCACATAACTTCAAAAAGGCTTACGAGGCATTGCGGGCAATTTAAATTCTGTTAAGCGATTGGGTAATGTCACACTGTTGGTGGAAACTCCTAGGTCCCAATCAGTAAAGAACCTACAGAACGCGCAACGCCTGGGGGAGTAGGCCTTCGAAAGTGAGCTGCACACCACCTTGAACTGCAGCAAAGGTGTTGTGAAGTGCAGAGATCTGGTGGACATTCCCAAGGAGGAACTCAAGGATGAGTGCGCCCCAGAAGGAATAGCTGACGTGCAAAATGTCTTGGTGAGGGTGGACGGGAATGTTATAAAGTTCGACTCTTTTATCCTGACGTTTAATAGCAGGAAGCTTCCTGAGCATGTTAAGGCTTGACGTTTCAAATGCCAGCACTGTGGGCATTTTATTAGTGGGTGTCATAGAGAAGCTACTAGTGGCAAATGCGGTAAGTTCGCTCACAAAAGTGTCCCTTCTTCACCTCCATTGAAGTGTGAATATCTCTGCAACTCACCCTGTCTGGAGTCGGGACTACAACGTGTACCTTGAAGAACAGAAGATACAAGAACTTAAAACTACGAGGCACATACCACATAAGGAGGCCAAAAGAATTATAAAGCCATGCTGCCCCCAACGTTCGCTACCTCCTTCCCTTCAGTTATTAAACAGGCGGCGGAGAAAGCTGATGCTGCTGTACAAACGGAGGTTGCTAGTGTCAGAACTTCCATGCAGAACTTGAAAAATGCCTTGGTTGCTGACATTGTGGAGCTCAATGCCAATCCAAAGGTTCCGTCTGATATGCTGTTCAATGCTGCCACAACCAAAGCTGCAGTTGTGGCTCCAAGGTCTACACAGAGAAAAAAATCAAAGGGAAAGCGTCCACCACACATGGAATTGGGAGGTAAACAGACGTCTCTATCTATTCTTCTTAAGAGGCGATAGAAATTGATGTCTGACTGGGGCAAGTATCTCGCCCCGAGACTGAGTTTCCACCCATTGTGGGCTCCTCTCCAAGCCAGAAAGTCAAGATGAAAGTGCGATCTCCGTGATAGACAGCTGCCATCCTCAAGTAGAACGTTAATGGGCTCAGGACACATGTGGAGGAAATGAAGCTCGTGACGCAGGAACGCCCCCTGTGCATTTGTTTGCAGGAAACACATTTTAAGGCATCTAATGCCCCTTTTCCTATGGGGCTACACACTCCACTGCGTGGATGACATGAGTGGGGAAACGGCCAAGGAAGGGGTTGCTCCGTTTGTTAATAATGCACAACAATCCTCTGCTCTCCCCATAGCTGCTGATCTGCGGGCAGTTGCAGTTGAAATTGGTGCACATCAGAAGATTACAGTTTTCTCTCTGTATTTACCTCCACTAGATGCAGTAGACTCTGGTTCAGATGGCTCTGAGCACAACAGGACTTAACTTCTTAGGTCATCAGTCCCCTAGAACTTAGAACTACTTAAACCTAACTAACCAAAGGACATCACACACATCCATGCCCGAGGCAGGATTCGAACCTGCGACCACAGCAGTCGCGCGGTTCCAGTCTGAAGCGCCTAGAACCGCTCGCCCACTCCGGCCGGCGCAGTAGACTCTGATGCTCTCATAGATCTTATGGAGTAACTTCTCTGACCATTTCTCCTACTGGGAGACTTCAATGCCCATCATGTCCTGTGGGGCTTGACCTATACTTGCCCTTGGATTAGGGATTTGGAAAGCTCCTGACGTCTTAAGAATTGTCCATCCTCAACACTGGTACTCCCACTCATTTCTGCGCTGCTACTGGGTAATTGTCAACCTATTTCTCTGCTCTCCAGTCTTCGCCAACACAGTTCACTGGAAGGCTTTTACGACCTTCATTCCAGTGACCACTTCCCAATCCGTATTCACCTACTGGATAGAGGATTGCTTCAACACGAACCACCAAAGCAGATGGTAAGCAGGGATAACTGGACGCTGTTCAGCCAGATGCCCATGTTCGAACATCGCTACAGTGTCCAGTAATGAGTGGATCACATACATGTGTGATCATTTATGTTGCTGACTTATAAATCCTGAAGCCCTCAGTTTATCTCAGGAGGAAACCTGTACCTTGGTGCACAGATGACTGTTGTTCAGCAGTCCGTGACAGGCGTGTGGCTGTTCGACGATTTATACTGAAGAGCCAAGGAAACGGGTACACCTTCCAAATATCGAGTAGGAAACCTGCGAGCACACAGAAGTGCCGCAACATGATGTGGCATGGACTTCAATAATATCTGAAGTAGTGTTGGAGGGAACTGACCCCAGGCATCCTGCAGAGCTGTCAATAAATCTGTAGGAGTACGAGGGGATGGAGATCTCTTCTGAACAGCACGTTGCAAGGCATCCCAGATGTGCTTAATAATGTTCATGTCTGTGGAGTTTAGTGGCTAGCAGTAGTGTTTAAACTCGTAAGAGTGTTCCAGGAGCCATTCTGTAGCAATTCTGGTCTGTGGGGTGCCGCATTGTTCTGTTAGAGATCACCAAGTCCGTTGGAATGCACAATGGACATGAATGGATGCAGGTGATCGACAGGATGTATACGTATGTGTCAGCTGTCAGAGTCATATCTAGACGTATCAGGAGCCTCATATCACTCCAGCTGCTCACGCCCCACACCAATAAAGAGCCTCCACTAGCTTGAGCAGTCCCCCCACCTACATGTTGGGTCCATGGATTCATGAGGTTGTCTCCACACCCGTACACGCCCATCCACTCGATACAATGTGAAACGCGACTCGTCTAACCAGGCAACACGTTTCCAGTCATCAAGAGCCCAATGTCGGTGTTGTTGGGTCCAGGCGAGACATGAAGCTTCGTGTTGTGCAGTAATCAAAGGTACACGAGTGGGTCTTCGACTCCAAAAGCCCATATCGATTATGTTTCGTTGAATGGTGCCCACGTTGACACTTTCTGATCGCCTAGCACTGAAATATGCAGCAATTTGTTAATTGTTGCATTCTGTCACGTTGAACGATTCTCTTCAGTCGTCGTTGATCCCATTCTTGAAGGACCTTTTTCCGTCTGCAGCTATGTCGGAGATTTGATGTTTCACCAAAGTTCTGATATTCACGGTGCACTCGTGAAATGGTTATATGGGAAAATACCCATCTCATCGTTACCGCCGCGCAGGATTAGCCGTGCGGTCTGAGGCGCGGCAGTCATGGACTGTGCGGCTGGTCCCGGCGGAGGTTCGAGTCCTACCTCGGGCATGGGAGTGTGTGTTTGTCCTTAGGATAATTTCGGTTAAGTAGTGTGTAAGCTTAGAGACTAATGATCTTAGCGGTTAAGTCCCATAAGATTTCACACACATTCGAACATTTGATTTTCAAAGTTACCTCGGCGATGCTGTGTCCCATCGCTCGTGCGCCGACTATAACATACGTTCAAACTCACTTAAATCTTGATAGCCTGCCATTGTAGCAGCAGTAACCGATCTGACAACAGTGCCAGACACCTGCTGTTTTATATAGGCGTTGCCGACCGCAGCGCCGTACTCTGCCTGTTTACATATCTCTGCCAGTTTCTTTGGCGCTTCAGAGTAAATGCCGTCCTACAGCTGAAAATCTCATAGCCTTTCGAGACGTGAGAGCTAAGTCTCGGCACGTAATTAGGGAGAGCAAGAAAACGTGTCTCCAAACGACACCTGGAGATGTCGCTCAGACGCTGGCTGAGAATTTTGCAAAACTATTACCAGTGGCAGCTAGCATCCTGCGTTTCGTTACTACCATGCGACTATGTACAAGGGAAAACTGTACTTCAGATCCAATAATTGTGACAGTTACAACAGCCATTTCTCCATGTGGGAGATGGAATCGACACTGTGAGAGGCTTCGATGCAACACCCAGTCACGACCAAATCCAGTACTGCATGTTTCGCCATTTATCAGATACGTCAAGACAAATCCTCCTCAAATACTTTAATCTTCCCAGACTCATGGAGAGAGGCACTTCTGATACCTCACCTCAAACCAGAACAGGACCGCAGGTCTCCCAGTTTCTAATTAATGTCGTGAGACGAGGGCCTCCCGTCGGGTAGACCGTTCGCCTGGTGCAAGTCTTTCAATTTGACGCCACTTCGGCGACTTGCGCGTCGATGGAGATGAAATGACAATGATTAGGACAACACAACACCCAGTCCCTGAGCGGATAAAACCTCCGACCCAGCCGGGAATCGAACCCGGGCCCTTTGGATTGACATTCTGTCGCGCTGACCACTCAGCTAGCTACCGGGGCCGGACAGGTCTCCCAGTAATTATCGGAGTATAGCCTTAACGAGCTGTGTAGAAAAAACCCTGGAGCGAATGGTTAAGCATCGTCCGGTCTCGTTACAGTGACCAGGCAACTCCTTAGCCGCTCTCAGTGTGGATTCCGGAGATTTCGGTCCACTGCCGACAACCTGAACCTGCTAGAGGCGTCTGTTCAGCCGGCTTTCCTACGTAAATATCACTGTAGCGGTATATTGTTCGATATCAGTAGGTATACGATACTACCTTGTGACGCAGCGTTCTCGCACAACTGCATCAATGGTGCTTTCGTGGCTGCCTCCCCACCTTCACACTGTCTTTCCTGACACAGCGGTGTTTTAGAACCCCAGTTGGTGACTCGCTGTCAGACGCTTTGAGCAGGGGAATAGTTTCCCTCAGGGCAGTGTTTTAAATATTAGCTTCTTTGCCACAGCCATGAACAGTATCACGCCTACGGTAAGGAGTCCTATACAGTGCTCCTTATTTGTGGACGATTTTAGTGTTTCTTTGCCTCCTCCAGTGTTCCAAAAGCGAGCCGTCAGTTGCAACTTACATAGCGGATGATAGAGAAGTGAGCTGCAAAGATAGGATTTCAGTTCTTTGCAAATAAGTATGTTTGTGTTCATTTTGATCGTTCTCGTCGCATTTTTAATTTGCTTGACTTGCATATAAGGGACACCATCCCACATTTTAGAGACTCAGTGAGGTTTCTTGGCCTCATTTTTTACGCCAAATTGTCGTGGTCGCCACACCTGAAAGAGCTGGGAGCCAGAAGTCTCAAGGCACTGGACAGCCTTAGGCACAGGTCTTGGGGAGCAGACAGGGAGCGTATGCTCCAGTTCCATACGGCTTTCAAGCGTTCGCAGGTGTAGTATTGGTGCATTGTCTCTGGATCGGCGAGGCTTTCTTATTTGAAGATCGTTGACGCCGTCCACCATGAGCAGATTCGGCTGGCCATGAGTGTTTATAGGGCAGCTTATAGCACCAGTCCCATATGCAGCCTCTGTGCTGAGGCTGGGGAACCACCACTTACCATCCGGTTGCAGCTTCTCGTGGTGTACCAGGTATATAAGTTCCTTGCAGCTCCGACTTAACCCGCACACTGTATTGTTGCTCTGACGCCTCTGGGAAGCCTTTTCTTTAATCGTTCATGAGCCACAACGCCATCTGAGATCCACGTGCACCATGTGCCAGTCACTCGGTGTGGAGCAAATACGACCTCTAATCCAGGATTTTAACGGTCTGCCGCCCTTGTTACTAGAGAGGTCCAGAGTAATTTTAGTTTTGGTGCAGTACTGAAAAGAGTGCACTCCTGCTTCCGTTTTTAACGCGA
This sequence comes from Schistocerca americana, assembly GCF_021461395.2. Taxonomy (NCBI): domain Eukaryota; kingdom Metazoa; phylum Arthropoda; class Insecta; order Orthoptera; family Acrididae; genus Schistocerca; species Schistocerca americana. The sequence goes on along the minus strand of NC_060130.1, from coordinate 145,335,440 downwards.
TATTTCCTGATATTTTATCTGAGCATCAGAACTATGTAGCTGGACAGAAACAGGAAGACACTGTTGGTTGCTCTGATGCTTTTATTGTCTTTGGTGCAAATTTATTTTGCCATCTTGCGGGCTCTGGATCAGATGAGGAATTCATCCAATGCTAAATTTATTCACTGTTGTTATACTCTCAGTACCCTTCACTCTCTATGACGTTTGTATCCAGCAGATAAAGTCATCCAGATTATCCAGGACGTCCTCCTCCAGCTACAACGACTGAGGAAATAGGTGTCATTCTGCTGGGTGACATGGCACATGGGTATTGCGGGGAATCAAAGGGCGGATCTCGCAGCCAAGGAGGTATGTCGTGATCAACAGGTATTTCAAATGGTTCAAATGGCTCTGAGCACTATGGGACTTAACATCTATGGTCATCAGTCCCCTAGAACTTAGAACTACTTAAACCTAACTAACCTAAGGACCTCACACAACACCCAGTCATCACGAGGCAGAGAAAATCCCTGACCCCGCCGGGAATCGAACCCGGGAACCCGGGCGTGGGAAGCAAGAACGCTACCGCACGACCACGAGCTGCGGACTCAACAGGTATTTCTCCCGGCATGCTATCACCTTGCTGTTGAGGTACATAGTCATGCGTCGAAGGGAAGACGAGTGGCTGGAAGTGACCGACAGTAAACTATGTGTAGTAAAGGCCATAACTCGGCTGTGGTGTACTTCCTTCCAGCCATGTGGAAGGGACGAAGTCCTCCTTACTCGGCCGGCCGCTGTGGCCGAGCGGTTATAGGCGCTATAGTCTGGAACCGAGCAACCGCTACGGTCGCAGGTTCGGATCCTGTCTCGGGCATGAATGTGTGTGATGTTCTTCGGTTAGTTAGGTTTAAGTAGTTCTAAGGTCTAGTGGACTGATGACCTCAGAAGTTAAGTCCCATAGTGCTCAGAGCCATTTTTGAACCTCCTAACCCGTCTTCACACAGGCCCTGTGATGCTTGGCTTCTTAGTCCGGCGATAGAACCCTCCAACGCGTAGTGCTTGTGGCGTTCAGATAACTGAGCGCCACATATTATTCGACTGTGTTTCAGTTTCTGACCGGCGGGCCGATGCGGATTTTCCGCGGGGTCTGCGCTCTTTTTTAAGTAACATTCAAACGAGTGTGGTTCGATTTTTAAGATTTTGTGAATTTTCCAACATTTTAACAAGACTTTAGGATGGTGTTTTTAATGTTAATGGCTAACCCAAGTTTTTGTAAATGATCAGCCACTCACATTTTCCTGCGCTTTTCGTTTAGTGTCTTGGAGCGTTATTGCCGCGTGTGATTAGGCGAGCGGTCTTAGGCGCTGCAGTCATGGACTGTGCGGCTGGTACCGGCGGAGGTTCGAGTCCTCCCTCGGGTATGGGTGTGTGTGTTTGTCCTTAGGATAATTTAGGTTAAGTAGTGTGTAAGCTTAGGGACTGATGACCTTAGCAGTTAAGTCCCATAAGATTTCACACACATTTGATCATTCTTATTTTTTGGAGCCTTAGTTTCTTCGTGTTTTAATTTCATGATTTCATGTATAGCCACTCCCCGTCTTCCTAATTTATTGTAGTACATGTGAGACTGAGTGACTGTTGTGGTCATTTCAAGTGTATAAGTATGCAGCAGTTTTAGAGTTTATCTCCACATTCTTTTGTTTAGATAACTGCAAAGTCACTGATGACCTCGCCGTTGAGCGTCCGTAAGATCCAAACCACACACACACACACACACACACACAGACACACAGACACACACACACACACACACACACACACACACACACACACACACACACACACGTACATACAAAGTATTTTTTGTGGCTTCCGGTAATAATTTTGTCGTCGACTTGGCAGTAAGCAGATAATCCCTATCCAAATATGTTACAGTGGAATGCCCAATACACATTTTATTTCGTTTTTCACTGACAAAATTTGGTAAGTGTATCATAGGACAGACGATAGATATGAAATTCGTAAAAGTAGAGCGTGTGGCTGTGAGATCAGGCGAGTGACGGCGGCATTGTTGGTGGGTTGCGGTGGCGAGCGACAGTGCAGCCCCACAATAATCGCCACAGAAGACGCATCCGTGGCCCTCTCAGCCACGAGCTGGTCTTCAGCTCCGCCCGCTCATTGTCTCGACTGAGAAATCAGTGCGGCTGCTGATAGACTCTCGCTTTGCAGCTTTACCCTCTTTCAACGAGGAATTAAGTGCGTGTAAATTCGGAAAAGTGAATCAGGCTTTCAGTCCTTCGTCATTGCCTACGTCTACGGTAGCTTAGTGAGAAGAGTAACTCCTCATTCACTATTCCAGTGACACAGCCGTTCCAGTGCTTTCTATGTTAGCATTAAATGAAAGAGCAAAACATTAACCGCTCTTTTAGTGAGTCAAACGATAGATGTGTACCGATAACGACACGTTACACTAATGAACACTAAACAGAAAATCATAATTTGAGGTTCTACGCAATGCTTTTTCGTGTGACAGATCTACAGCGACTGAAAGAACCCTGCAAAGGAGTATCGCTCCTCTATGCTTTTCCGATTCCAGCAAATGTTGTAATGCTTGAGCCGCCTCTACCAGTTGTTAATGTGTGAGAACTATACAACAGTCAACTTGTTATTAACAGTGAAACATTGTCATTATTATAATCATAATTATCCCCAGATTTACAGTGTATTATTATGGTGCAGTGAGTGACGGCTTTTGGCACTGTCGGTTACAATTGGATTCCTAGGATCGCTGGTTGTGGACATGGTTCTCCGCCAAAGACAAATGCGGCGTTCAGCAGAAGGGAGTCCTGTTGAGTTTACAGTAACTTGTGCTTTGCTCTGCACTCACAGTCACGGGATCTGGAACCTGCAAATGACAATGGCAGGTAAGGTGAATATTCCATCCCAGTGTCCCCCAGGGCGTTGTCATCTGTTTGCTGAACGTGCATGCTGCTGCTGCTGCATTGCAAGGAACTCATATTGCCTCGTCGAAGAATGGGCAGCCCAGTGGCAGTACCTGCGTGTACATCCAACAGGGTCACGTTCTAGGGCCAGAGCAAAACAGATCTTAAAGTTACCAACCACCGACAAAAGCGTAAGTTCAGCATACCCAGCAAACACACGTACACACACATTACACTGGACAAATAATGATTCCGTCACACCACACAGAAACATGCTGCATTTAGGTCCGGGCTACACACAGTACACGCTCTTGATTTAGAAGAAAACAGCCTCAGGAATGAGATGGGTACAATAAACAGCACTGCCATTAGCAATGGCTATACAGCCAAAAAAAGTTGATAGTTTAGTTAGGAAAATACAAAAAAATAAGACAACGAATGGCCACAGAGTGAAAGAAGAAAAATTATTTGCCAGTATTCGATACCTCAGCCCCATGTCACAAAATATCGCTAATCGTTCCAAAAAAGCAAATTTAACAGTTTCATTCTCAAATAACAATAAGTTAGGACACTTACTCGTCCATAACATGAAATCAAATACACAAACACATAACAGTGGAGTGTCCAAAATATCATAACCCAGTTGTCTTGCCTACTATGTAGGGAAAACAGGCAGAAATTTCAAAACCCGTTCCCAAGAAAACATAAACGTTTTCAGGCTCAACCACTTCGAAAAATCAGATATTGCATGACATATGTTGGAAACGAAATATGCCATCAACAGTCTAGAGGACAATTTGGTAGCACTATAAATGAAAACAATGGTAAGAGCCTAAATCTGTTAGAGCAACCGGAGGCATATCTCCACAAAATCATAGAATCAAAATCTACACTGAAGCGCCATAGAAACTGGAACAGACATGTGTATTCAAGTACAGAGATATGTGTACATGCAGAATACGGCACTTCTGTCGGCAACGCCTATATAAGACAACAGGCGTCTAGAGCAGTTGTTATATCGCTTACTGCTGCTACAATAGCAGGTTATCAAGATTTAAGTGAGTTTCAACGTGTTGTTATAGTCGGCGCACTACCGATGAGACACAGTATCTCTGAGGCAGCGCTGATGTGGGCATTTTCCCGTACGACCATTTCACGAGTGTACTGTGAATATCACGAAACCGGCAAAACATCAAATCTCCGACGTCGCAGTGGATGAAAAAAGATCCTGCAAGACTGCTACCAACGACGACTGAAGAGAATAGTTCAACGTGGCAGAAGAGCAATCCTTCCGCAAATTGCTGCAGATTTCAATACTGGATCATCAACAAGTGTCAGCGTGCGAACCATTAAACGATGCATAATCGATATGGGTTTCGGCGCCGAAGGCCCACTCTTGTACCCTTGATGACTGCACGACATAAAGGTTTACTCCTCACCTGGGCCCGTCAACGCAGACATTGGACTGATCATGACTGGAAACATGTTGCCTGATCGGACGAGTCTCATTTCAAATTGTATCGATCGGATGGACGTGTACGGGAATGGAGACAACCTTATGAATCCATGGACCCCGCATGTCAGCAGGGAACTATTCAAGCTGGTGGAGGCTCTGTAATGGTGTGGACGTGTGCAGTTCGAGCGATATGAGACCCCTCATATGTCTAGATAAGTCTATGATAGGTGACAGGTACGTAAGCATCCAGCCTGATCACCTGCATATATTCATGTCCATTCTGGATTCCGATGGACTTGGGCAACTCCAGCGGGGCAATGCGATACTCTATACGTCCAACATTGCTACAGAGTGTCTCCAGGAAAGCTCGTCTGAGTTTAAACTTTTCGACTGGCCACCAAATTCCCCAGACATGAATATTATTGAGCATATCTGGGATGCCTTGCAAAGTGCTGTTCAGAAGAGATCTCCACCGCCTCGTACTCTTACGAATTTATTGACTGATCTGCAGGATTCATAGTGTCAATTCTCTCCAGCACTACTTTAGACATTAATCGAGTCCGTGCCACGTCGTGTTGCGGCACTTCTGCGTGCTCGTGGGGCTCAGTGTATGTTAAATGAACAATCATATTTCGCAACCCACAATTATTCCAGTAATTTTAAAAGCCAGTGTAAAGTTATTCCATGGGTGTCAGTTGTTTAATAATGAGATCCATGCCACTGTTAATCAATTCATCTTTGACCACACCATGTACAAAAGCATCTGTAATGTGTTTACAAACAAGTGTACGCAAAAAATGGTTCAAATGGCTCTGAGCACTATGGGACTTAAAATCTATGGTCGTCAGTCCCCTAGAACTTAGAACTACTTAAACCTAACTAACCTAAGGACATCACACACATCCATGCCCGAGGCAGGATTCGAACATGCGACCGTAGTGGTCACGCGGTTCCAGACTGAAGCGCCTAGAACCGCACGGCCACTAGCAATAATAATCTCAGATACAGGTATAGTACGGTAAGCTAAGATTTCCCGAGTTTCAAAGGATTCCAAATCGGCTCTTCCTGCATTGTTACAAGCAACGAAAGCTACAGTTAGCCATCCGTTACCCAAACTGGAAGAAGAGGAAACTTTCATTAAAGAAAAATTCAACTTCGCACCACAAAGTAAAGTAGGTCCATGAATAAGAACAAATTGAGTAGTTTTACCAACTCCTCTTACTTCGTTCTTTTTACCCTTCGCAGAAGATGTCGAAGCACCAAGAGTGCCGTCCACATTGACAAGTGATTTGTAAACCAAATGTGCCTCTTGAGTGAAGTGATATGTACTAACAGCAATGAGAAAAGAATTCATGATGATGTAAACAGTTAAAACACTTTCATTTGATTTTTTGATAAGTTTACACTGTTCATTTTCTCCACTATTTGGCACATATTTTCCGTGTTTGACATTCGAAATTCACAACCTTACATCCGACGTTTTCATGACAGAAATATGCATTTGACTTCACACAAGACAAAAAGTAAAGCATGTATTAAGACAAATTTTCTAATTCATACTTCCAGTGGATTGAATACAGTGACGTTTTAAACCACAAAATATGAAAAAATTAAAGTAGTTCTCTGTTGACATCTCAATGGAGACACAGATGGCTGGACCCTAGAGTCGTACTCCAGAACAAATGACTAAGTGATGAGTTGCCCCAGTGTCAAAATGCTCCGAAGTAGGGCAAGGGTTCATTGACCATTGCTGATAGAATGGCAGCATAATGGCCATTGCGCTGATCATCACAGCCTGTATATCATATAACTGCCCCAGTTGTTCAACTGTGACAAGCTGGTTTGGTCTGGTTGGAATGTTTCTGTTGCTTGCTGACCTTGTGGGAGTATCTTTATCTGGTACAGAGGCAATGACCAGGGTGGCGCAGTCATAGTCAGTTGTGGGTTGGGATGTAGAAACTTCCCACAGACTGGCGTTGGCGTTAGCAAGAAGAGGTTTGGTGACATGGAGCTAATTGCTTCTGCTGATCACGCATTTAAAAAAAAAAATGGTTCAAATGGCTCTGAGCACTATGGGACTTAACATCTACGGTCACCAGTCCCCTAGAACTTAGAACTACTTAAACCTAACTAACCTAAGGACATCACACAACACCCAGCCATCACGAGGCAGAGAAAATCCCTGACCCCGCCGGGAATCGAACCCGGGCACCCGGGCGTGGGAAGCGAGAACGCTACCGCACGACCACGAGATGCGGGCTCACGCATTTCAGGAACCAGCACTGGGTACCTTAGGCTGTGGCCTGAATATAACTATGGGCACAATTTTCTGCTCCAAGTTCTGCTATAGTTCTATTCCCTAAAAACACCACTGTCCCAAGAAAAGAAACCTCGATGTACACTGAAGATCCAACTGGCCCACCTGCCTAATATCGTCTAGGGCCCCACCGACCACGCATATGTGCTGCAACATGACGTGTGTCATGGACTCGACTAATGTTTGAAGTAGTGCTGGAGGGAATTGACGCCAAGAATCCTGCAGGGCTGTCCATAAATCCGCAGCAATAAGAGAGGGTGAAGATCTCTTCTGAACAGCACTTTTCAAGGCATCCCAGATACGCTCAATAATGTTCATGTCTGGGGAGTTTGGTGGCCAGTGGAAGTGTTTAAACGCAGAAGAGTGTTCCTGTAGCAATTTTGTACGTGTGGGGTATCGCACTGTCCCGTTGGCATTGCCCAAGTCCGTTGGAATGCACAATGTATATGAATGTACGCAGGTGATCAGGAAGGGTGCTTACGTACGTGTCACCTGTCAGAGTCTTCTCTAGAAGTATCAGAGGTCCCATATGGCTCGCACTGCACACGCCCACATCATTCCAGTGTCTCCACCAGCTTGAATAGCCCCCTGCTGACATGGAGGGTCCATGCATTCATGAGGTTATTTCCATACCGGTACACGTCCACAATTTGAGACGACACTCGTCCAACCAGGCAACATGTTTCCAGTCATGAACAGGCCAATGTCGGTGTTGACGGCCCCGTCGAGGAGTAAGGCTTTATGTCGTGGAGTCACCAGAGGCACACGAGTTGTCCTTCGGCTCCGCAAGCCCATATCGATGATGTTTTGTTTAATGATTCGCACATTGACGCCATTGAGACCTGCAGCAGTTTGCTTAAGGGTTGCACTTTGTAAGGGGTCTATAGGCCCTTACTATAACTTTGCGCTTGGCACAGGTCGATAGGACGAACAATCGATTGCGACGTGTTGAGAGAGCGAGTTTCGACATGCGCCAGTGTAGTTGGCGGGTTTATGTGTGTGAAGGCCATTGTTGAAATACAGGGTTTTAACGGAGAAGGGTGTCGCCATCACCGTGGTTAGACCCCTATGGAATAGATTAATACCGGGAAAGTGAAGAAGTATCATTACGAAAGTGATCAGTGACGTTACTAGTGCCGATATTTGGTTTCGCGTCTACCGCGCCGGCCTAACCTTGGATCGCAGTGTTGGATGCAGTGATGGATTAGCGTGTGACGATAATGGAAAATGAAGGAAGCCTGTGCTGAGATTAGCCATAATTAGATATGTATGGCGAAGGCAGTGGCTGTCTCCTTTTTTTGTGTTTTGAGAAGAATATAAGTTCGTAATTAGTAAACCTGTGTTGGTGTTCCTCATTACCAGACATTCAGTATTATAGTATTGAACAGGACAAACTGGAAAGTAACAACTTCCGTAGCAGTCAATTCCGATTACCAGCCCCATTAGGTTCACGGTCATGTTAATAATAAATATTGGACTCCTATTCGATCAGATCAGGTCGGGATAAAATCGGAGGTGTTACAACTTTTGTCACGTTGAACGATTCTCTTCAGTCGTAGTTGGTCCTGTTCTTGCAGAATCTTTTTCCAGTCGCAGCGACATCCGAGATTTGATATTTTACCCGTTTCCTGATATTCGCGGTTCACTCGTGAACTGGTCGCACGAAAAATTCTCCATTACATCTCTGCCTCGGAGACACTGTGTCCCATCGCTCGACCGCCGACTATAATCCCTCGTTCTAGCTGACTTAAATCTTAATAACCTTCCTGTTAAGCTGCAGTAACCCACCTAACAACTGCTACAGACGCTTATTGTCTTATATAGGTGTTGCCGACCACAGCACCGTATTCTGTCTGTATACGTAACTCTGTATTTGAATATGCGTGTCTATACCAGTTTCTTTGGCGTTTCAGTGTAGATTCCTGTAGAAAATTTTGCTTTAACATAGGTTCTAATTTATGTACCAATATTTACACTTTATAGTTTTACCTCCACCTACAGTGACATTTGCTCCTTTACAGTACTTACACTTCTCTTCTGACCACACTAGAACTTATCTCCATACAGCGGTTTTGTTCATGGCTAATTCTGTCCTTTGTCGTGTAGTTTCTCACTGGTGCCGATATAACTGGTTTGAACCTGCCAGTTGACTATTGCCAGAGATGGGATCTGGGCTGCATTTACCTAGTACTGGTGGTAAGTAGTAACTGTTACTGCAAAACGTTTGAAGGCAACTGAGCTTGAAATTCTTTTACTGGCGAGTTAGGAATGATTTTCAGTATGGTACTTAGTTATATCGCCTAGAATGCGCTCCATTGATATGCAGCCACTTTGCAGAGCTAACATTTTGTCTAGTGAGGCAAGCAGATTTGGTATACTGCATTGTTTAAGTAGATCAAGTCTTCAGAGCATAGGATTTCAACTGGTAGGACAGGTAGGTACATCATTGGATGGGTGATAGTCTGAGTGGTAGCTCCTGTTACAGTGATGTGTCCAGATATATCACATTTGGTACAACTGACTAATAATGCTAGATGCTATAGCCGTATTCACTGTGTCGTGTTCTTGGGATATCTGTAGAATTGTAGAATTGTTTCGCTTTCCTTGCCCAGAGTTTGCGTTATTTTCCTTGATGTGACTTACCAAACGAAAGCGCTGGCACGTCGATAGACACACAAACAAACACAAATATACACACAAAATTCTAGCTTTCGCAACCAACGGTTGCTTCGTCAGGAAAGAGGGAAGGAGAGGGAAAGACGAAAGGATGTGGGTTTTAAAGGAGAGGGTAAGGAGTCATTCCAGTCCCGGGAGCATGTCTGCTTGTGTCTGTATATGTGTGGATGGATATGTGTGTGTGTGCGAGTGTACACCCGTCCTTTTTTCCCCCTAAGGTAAGTCTTTCCGCTCCCGGGATTGGAATGACCCCTTACCCTCTCCTTTAAAACCCACATCCTTTCGTCTTTCCCTCTCCTTCCCTCTTTCCTGACGAAGCAACCGTTGGTTGCGAAAGCTAGAATTTTGTGTGTATATTTGTGTTTGTTTGTGTGTCTATCGACGTGCCAGCGCTTTCGTTTGGTAAGTCACATCATCTTTGTTTTTAGATACATTTTTCCCACGTGGAATGTTTCCCTCTATTGTATTCATATATATATATATATATACCTTAAATACAGTTCTCTTATATATAGGGCTAACGCAGCTTATGTGTACTACTGTGGCATGCATCTGAATGTCGTAATTTTGAGTTCACAGATGCCATCATTCTGATCACTTGAAATGGTCCCTGGTAACGTGTCAGTACATTTTGTTGTCTTTCCTTTTGGTCATTATAAACGATTGTCTCACACAAAACCTTGGGAAAACTGCTTTATCATTATGTTTCCTTCCTGGAAATTCCAATGCCTTGGTGTTCATCCTCTTCACCTGTCACCAAACGGACTTCAACGTTTGAAAGAAATATTTAACTGAATATGTATTCTTTTCTGTTTGGGTTTACAAATCTCACAGGGAGAAAGCATTTTCTGGCCAAGGGAAACTTCTTAAGGAGATAACCCCGTGCTCTTGTGGACTTTTGAGCTGTTCCTTTCTACAACGACTGTAAGTAGGGTGTCCCAGTCATTCTGAGGAGAGTAAACGTAGTAAATTACATTTTTGCAAGCGTTAAGTGGTATCCATTTGGCTATTTGCCTGTGGGTGTAATGAACTGTTCCTGTGTTTCTTATTGGACTACGACTGGTAAACCTGCTTCATTAAATTGGATATAAAATTTGTTCCATGATCTGTTGTTACTTTTTATAGTGTCCTAAATTTTAGGCTCCAGTGGTTGGCCATTGCGTGTGCCACTGGTTATACATGCTGCTTAGGCATGACGATCACAGACATGAAATGTGAAAAATTATTGATTACTGATTCATTCTAGTGTTTGAGCAAATGGTGTAAGTATATCCATGCCAATCATTTGCATCTAGTAACATTTGTAATGTAATTTTCTGATGACCGAGTTCTGCCCTTTGTGTACATCGTAACATTTGTGATCTAACAATTGATGTCTTGATAGCGTGTCATCCGCCAGTAATTTTCTGTTACTTTGCACTCCATTGCTCTGCAACCAGTGTGAATTGAATCATTGGCCCGCCTAAACACCTACTTCCGTAATTTTTCTGGTCCTCCCATGCATAACCCGCATCTTGTCTTGTTGTAAAGTCCTCCCATCTTCTGTGCTGAGTTGTGGCTGCCTGGAATACCACTAGCAATCTAGGTCATTGCTTTGTGCTTCCATCCATTCATCCATGTCCACATCAGCGTATTTCACAGCACCTATTCTGCCACTTATGCCATCTCCATTTGCATGCAATCTACTTCTGCAGTGTATTACTACAACACTGAACTCAGTCAGACGTACCGCACATGTAATTAACCTAGTAGTACGATTTTTAAATTCTAATAACCACTTGAGTGCTCCGTGGTTGCTTAATACATTTCAGTGTTGTAAATACAAATAACACTGGAAATAAATTTCTTCACGCATATGTGCTGGCATTTCTTTCTCTGTAGTATGCGGGCTTTCAAAAAAGAATGAAATGATGGTGTGGCCCTCAACTACGTACCCTCTCACTCAGGGTGAAATCTTAAAAGTTTTTGCTGGTTTCGTTATCTAGGGGCTGGGATATGTAGTTGCTGCATTACAAACCAAATACTGCTGAGTCTACAGTATACAATATGAATATACACATGAATCGAATGGTCGAAGGTTCCTATCACTTGGCAATTGCGAATTTTGAATGAATATAGAAATTTATAAATGAAAGTTTGCAATTAAATAAATTCTGCAGGTACTGTTTTAACGACTTTAAATGTCGGATACAGTAGCAAAAGTACCTTTAGGGATGCCTTTTATTACTGTAAAATACTTATTGGTGTCAATGGTCCAATAATTAAATAAAAAATAAGTTGAATAACAGGGAAACAATAGATTCCTAATTCACGTAATTGGTTATGAACAACAACACATCTCGCGAGATATTCACTTCCAAACGCATACAATGTCTTTACTGCAAAAGCCACGGAAATCTCACAAGAGCACAAGTCGGTACTACGAAATATTTCTATCTCCCGCGGCCACATGCAAACTGCTCCACTCTTCAAGTCTTTCCTGTGACTGTGCGTCTGTCACGCCGTACTGTCCAGGAATCTCCGTCCAGCACCTCCCGTTTCCTGTGCCATACTGTCCAGAACTCCTCTTATCCTCTCTTGAAACAATGCTCTTCCCCCACCTCCATACAGTCTCTCCACGTGTCCTTTTTGGAACAGCCTAACGTCTCTATGCTTTCTAAAATACAGTAAATAATTGATCAATTTCTTCATGAATAGTATATATCGGATATAAACAAAGACATAGACGAATAAATATATTTATAAGGATGCTGCTACCGTTTTTTCGTGTAACTGTGGAGTACCCATGGCCTGACGCGATCAACAGTAATCGGCCACTTTGACCTCCAATAAGTCATGTACTATTCAAGTTTGATGCCTGTAATTTATACCAATTTAGGTTTACACTAATAGCTTTCTATAGACACATCGATCGACAAAATCGGATGAACCGTTTAGATTTTGGAAATTCGTTACTGGGTGTTACTCGTACAATTTACAGTCAGACACTCAACTTGAAACTAATAAAGATATTGAAAATCTGATTACACCATCAGAAGCATCTTGCAGATAATGGTAATTTACACGTTTGTTTTTGAGGTATCATGATTCCTCCGGCTACTATTAATTTATAAGTGAACTGTGAAATGTCCGCCATTAAGGTTTCACAAAGTCCGCCATCTTTGCCACTCCCGGCATGTCTCCTTCATTGACGCAGTGTCACCTTGGAATTACCAGCCACGCGGTCCCTGCACCACATCTAACGTTTGGCACCACGTGGTTGCCGATGAGTTGAGGCCCGCCGAGAGGCCCCAGCCCGGCCAGGCCAACTCCGAAATTAGAATATTTGCAGGGCACCACAACTCGCGCGTTACGTCACAAGTACATCAATTCTTTTCTGCTTTAAGATGTCGCAGCATATGCTATGGATGTTCCTGCCCACCCATCTCCTGACATGCAGCCTATGGCAAATTAGTAGAGTCACATGACAGTCTAAACTATTTTTTGTAATCTAGAAAGGCGAGAACTTAACTATAAGTGAGCAATTCTTTTACTTTTATAAGTGCTAATTCAAAATTTGGAGTTTGTATAATGTTACTCCTATTTTCGGTAACTGGGTAAGGGCTCATGCAATTTCAACAAATTTTAGAATGAATTTTCGACAAACCTTAGCCAAGCCTAAATATAACTGGAATCCCTTTACTACAGTGGTTGTCAAAAAACATTTGACATCATCAACCAATTGCAGATTAGTGAGTACCATGATTCAGTTGGTAAACTAGCCCAAGAGATGGACTGATTGCAAACTAAAATAACACTTTTCCGGGCAAAGGCTTCAGTGTGGTGCACATGATGATCAAAAGATTGTTGTAAACACGCTATATGCTCCAAGATATGTTTGTAAAAGATAATAATATCATCCATGTAGACCATGATATGCTTCGGTTTGAATCTTCACAACATGCCATCTAATAGGCACTAGAAAGCAGCTGGCATGTTTTTCAGCCCTAAAGGCATGAGACAATATTGATAATTGTCAGAGGGAGTTGAGGATGCTGTTTTCACTAGATGTTCTGGTATGAAGTCAAATTGATGGTGCCTGCTTTCTATATGCGTAGTTATGAGATTAGCACACTGGTCCAGATTGCCTAAGGTTTCTGTTATATTTGGCGTAGGGTAGGCATCTGAAATTGTTTTCTGGTATAAATAATGGTAGCCCCACATAAGTTATATGATTTGCTGATATCTGGTGTTCTCTTTGGGGTGATGACAGTGGGTGGAGACGTGGAGCTATTACCTGTTTCTACGATCACTCCTTGAAGTTGCATGTATATAAATTCTTCTACAGCCCACTGTAAAGTGTATAGTTCCCAGCAGACAGACGATTCATACGCAATAGGAGTATAATACTGAGCTAATGATGTGGCAGGCAATGGTAAAGGAAAATCAAATAACTCTATTTACTCTTCTAAAAGTCCCTCCATGTCCATCTTATCCCATCCCTCTAGACGTACTACTTGCCTCTTCAGTGTGCAAACTACAGAATGTCCTGATGTTGAATAATATGATCTGAAATCTCTGTCCATTTCGTCCTCATCTAGTACATCTGAATTAGCTGTCAGAATACCACTTGATAGCTGCATCTCTTCAGGGCTAAAGTTATTAATACCTGTATTCAAACCTCTGCTTCCATCAGTTTTTCATATTTAGGATTAAGTATGCCATGCAAAACATCGTACTTTGTCTTAATCTTCATTCTGAGACAAAGACTCAAAAACACACAAAGAATTCACCAGCAGATTTGCTCCTATATCAACCCAGATTAACTTTGCAGTACATCTGAGTATGATACCTCGCAAATTGACCTTAAAGGACCTCATACACAGTTTAGTTTGCTAACATGATGTCTTTGGTGGTCCTTGAGGCAATAATGATTTTCCAGCCATAGAACTGAGATGAACTGGTGCTCCATCCAGTTCTACTATACGTCATTTCAAGTCAATTTTGGGGTGATGTGCACTCAAGAAAAGTAAACTAAATATAATTTCGTAGCCACTGCTAACAATGGGAAAACTTCCACTTTAACCTGAAAGTTACCTCCCCCCCCCCCCCCCAGTCAGAATCTTATTACCATTGAACCAAATGAATCTACACACCTCCGATCTACGTCACTTAATGCCAAGTATGGCGGATTTAATTCTGTTTTACGGAGTATACTCTTACTTGCCACATATAATCAACTTAGCTTCACATAACTGGTCACAACAAGGTGTGCTACAGATTACACGAAGAGATAATCTGTTCTTGCCCTCAGTGGGAGCATTGTACAGTAGACACAACACTATCCTGCCCCATATAAATAGCGTGGCACGAGGTACACAGTGTCACCATCATCCATGCCTCTGTGAATATCTGTTATTACAAAGCCATTTGCACCGAAAGCCAAATTCGGTCCACAAACTTTCCATTGATTTTCCATGTTTTTGAAGTATCCCGCTAGATTGTTTACGACAGTACCTCGATACATACAATTTCTCCTATATCTGTCCACCAACACTTCTCGTAATCAATGAAAAGAGTGTGCCTCCCTCGTGACACATTACAGAGACCCCAGCTCTCGCTGCTAGTTTTAGCTGGGCTCGATAATTGTCTTCACCACAGTTCCACAACCTAGTAGCTTTATCCGAATCATCAAAGAACACAGAGACAAGGACCCATGTTTTCTTGGAAAATGTGGCGACCATACTCTCCATTTCTTCCTTAGTCAACCTAATTCCGTCTGCAAGTGAGATGTTTCATCTATAAGATGCTGAATCGCACTCTGAACCGAAATATTTCGTGGTATATTGGCTACGTACCACAAATACAATTAAACCATATACACAAATTTAAAAAAGGGAAGAAGAAAGGACAGAGTAACATAAATACAGGTCCTAAATCTTTATACTCGCCACTTATTCCCATAGCTGTGCAGGACGTCCCTATTACAGAACCACAGATTTGACCACAGTCTTCTTGTTGTCAACCATCTTCGTCTCCAGCCTTACTTGCGAGACCAGCTAAAACGGTGCAATGGATGACCGTTTTCCGCAGGACTGATTACAATGGGATTCCTAGGATGGCTAACTGTCGATGGTGGTTCTCTACCAAGGACGTGGCGTGAAGCAAAAGTATATCCAGTTGAGGTTGCAACCATTTCTTTACTGCGGTTTGTTCAAATCGTGGCATTTTCTGCAAGTTATATTGACGGATTTGGTGAATACTCAGTCACAGCAACAACCGGTACTTTGGCCTCTGGCTGCTGCGCCTCCAGGTGTCCAGGCGATGGGGAGAGATTCATGGCTCAGTGGCGGCAGACGTGGCTGCGTCGCAGACTGGACGTCTCGTTACAGCCCCAGATTGTTGAGATGATTCAGCTTGCTGACTTGACGGTAGTAGCTGAGGCTGCAAGTCGCGTCGGATGATCTGGAACAGAGGCAATGACTGCGGCGGCTGCACAGTCGGCAGTGGGTCAGCGGTTAGAAACTTCCTGAACACTTGCCTGGGCGTCGGTACGTTGCGGTCTGTGACACAGAAGCAGCTGCTTCCGCTAATAAGGCAGTTAAATGACCAGTACCAAATGGCTGAGACTGTCGCCTGGTTACTGCTCAGAGCTCTGACGTCTCCGCCAGGCTTGGCTATAGTTCATTCCCCTACAGTATTTAATTTTTCCGGCAACCCAAGATGACAGACGAAAACTAATTTTCATTCTTCATTTGTCCCTGTGTGTTCATAAAACTATTTAGCACACGCTAATGGAAGACAGAGGCTAAAGAAAGACAAGCATAAATAAAAGTTACCTGGTCCACCAAGTTTAGCCAACCCCCTTTCATCTGGAAAAGATGTTAAAATACAGAAATACAACACAATATGTTTATTAACTCAACCGACTTGTGTTGAGAGGGACGTTGGTTTAAGTTTATGTAGGTGACGACAAGGTGACTGTTTTCCAACGTTCGTCGTAGATCACGTTGAGACAAAGTACATGTTACCCTGTCAATCGATGGAATGCCTTCAGTTGCGTGCATTAAGTATTGTCGTCCCCAGCTTTATCAACCTTTTCATTTCTTGTCAAAGACACAAGCTAAAGCAAGCGGCTGTTTCTCCACTTATCGACACTGAATCGAGTTGTCTGTCAACATCTTGGTATTGTGCATTAGTGCTGGACCACACTTTCGCATATCACAACGATTCCCGTCCTCACACAAGGGCATGGACCCTCCCATCCTATGCATTCACTTTCAACCAAGAACTTCCAAATGACATCACACCAAAAAACTCAACATCTGTACTCACACGAAAGTACTTTTTTTTTTTTTTTTTGTTCCATCAAGGCAACATCGAAGAGTGCCATCTTTCTTTGGTAGAAAATATTCAATAGAATGACACCCTTGGAATCTGCTCTTTTGATAATGGCAGTCTCTTCCAGAGCGCCTGTTTTTCTTCACGGTTCGGATAAGAGGCCCGTATTCCAAATATTCTAATAACCAGTAATAATAGCCTCAATTTGTTTGTTCACATCTTGATGCTGCAAACTATTTTTATTGATGGTCTCCCTTAGCACCTCTCCTGATTTTCCAAGTTTAACATCCATCTGAATTCTTGTCATTCATGAGCGTTAAGGTAAACTTTTCTTTTGTCTGAAACTCTCAATTACCGATTCTTCAGTATAAAGTGTTTTCCAACAGGGACGGTCAATATTCAGTGATATGACAGGAACGTCGTTCGAAACAAAAATTTCTAGTAAACATGAGCTCTAAAATGCATTTCGTGAGAGCTACGACCACTCGTTCAGTACTAGAGATGTTTTTAACATTGGCGGAGATTAGTAACTGTATATTGCTCATTAAGTTTGCACTTTATACTCAATGTTTACTAGTTATTTTGCTTCGAATTATCGTTTCTGTAATAACCCTGAATGCTGGCCATTCCTTTCTGGCATACACTGTGTAAGTCTCCTTGTTAACTTAATCATGACTCACACGCTATCAAATCTCCATAAGTATGAAACTTTGACCACTGATGAGTTACTCTGTACGTAGTTTGTTGCAACACATGGCACCCTGGCAGTCTTGTTTGCCCAAGCTATTTCTTTGATGAAAAGCCTACGTATATTTTTCTCCGGCGCCCAACAATGACCTGTTTTTCAGACTCCATTAAGCGCATCGTATTCAGCACAATAAGTGAGGACACCACTTGTCCTGTGCCGTTTCCCTTGGTTAGTGTGAGAAGAATTTGCTTGTCTGGCCACCTTCAGCGAACGCCAGTATCTGATCACCAGAGTCTAGGCCGTCCTGCAAATGTGCGAGACTGTTACTACACTTACATCTACATCTACATGGACACACTGCAAATCATATTTAAGTGCCTGGCAGAGGGTTCATCGAAACACCTTCGCAATAATTCTCTGTTATTCCAGTCTCGTACTGCGCGCGGCAAAAACGAACACCTATATCATTCGGTGCGACCACTGATTTCCCTTATTTTATTAGGGCGATAGTTTGTCCCTATGCTGGGCGGGGTCAACAAAGCATTTTCGCATTCGGAGGAGAAAGTTGGTTATTGAAAGATTCCACCGCAATCAAAAACGTCTTTGTCTTAAGGATGTCCACCCCAAATCATATAACATTGCACTGACACTCTCTCCCCTATATTGCGATAATACAAAACGTGCTGCCCTTCTTTGAAATTTCTCGATGCACTCCATGAATGCTATCTGGTAAGGATCCCACACCTCGCAGCAGTATTCTAAAAGAGGACGGACAAGTGTAGTGTAGGTAATCCCTTTGGTAGATCTGTTACATTGTCTAAGTGCGATGGCAATACAATGCAGTCTTTGGTTAGCCTTCCCCACAACATTTTCTGTGGGTTCCTTCCAATTTAAGTTGTTCGTAACTGTAATTTATAGGTATTTATTTGACTTTATGATCATATATTTGACTGATTTATCGCGTAACCAAAGTTTAACGGATTCCTTTCAGCACTCATGTGAATGATCACCCACTTTTCGTTGTTTAGGGTCAATTGTCAATCTTTGCACAGTATACTTATCTTTCCAAATCGTTTTGAATTTTGTTTTGATCTTCTTATGACTTTACCAGTCGATAAATGACAGCGTCATTTCCAAGCAACCTACGATGGCTGCTCAGATTGTCTTCTAAATCATTTATATAGATGAGGAACAGCAAAGGACCTGTAACACTACTATGGGGAACGCCAGATATCACTTATGTTTAAGTCGATGACTTTGTGTCAGTTACTACGAAGTGTGACCTCTCTGATAGGAAACCACAAATACAGTACATAACTGAGACGATATTCCATATGTGGTACAGTATCAAATGCCTTATGGAAATCTAGAAATACGAAATCAGTTTGAAATCCCTTGTCAATATCACTCAACACTTCGTGTGAGTAAGGAGCTAGTCGTGTTCCACAAGAACGATTGCTTCTAAATCCGTGTTAACTGACTGTGAATAGACCATTTCCTTCGAGGTAATTCATAATGCTCGAACACAACAAATGTTCCAAAATCTTGCAGCATATCGACGTTAATGATATGGACCTGTAATTTAGTGGATTACTCCTACTCGTTTCTTGAATATTGCTGTGACCTGTGCAACTTTCCAGCTAACACCTGCCTAGCTGAAAATTGCTTTCCTCTGCTGCGATGTCAGATAGATCCTTCCACAAAAATATTCTACGTTTTCTCTCTACCTCTAGTAACCCAACTTCCCCATTCTTTAAAGAATCGAAATCCCAAGTATCAAGCGGTATATCGCCTGAAATATGTGTCCAGTGGTATAATTTTGCAGGTACATTCGGTGGTGAGTCTGGGTGCTGTCTGCAAATTTTTTTGTGAGTTCGTATAAGAAAAGAAACAATAAATTAAAACATCACTCCTGATGCCGTATTTATAATGCATGAGCAGCGAAAATGTAGTAAGCAAATAACTTTTTCGTTCGATTATTTTGTGTGTTTGGGAGAGGTCGGTTGGAGGAGAAGGGGGTGTGGGCGAGAAAAATTTCGAAACTTTTCGAAACTATGTTTTCAATTTCTCAAAAGTTTAAAGTGCTCTCAGTCCAGCCGCCTTATCGCTGCCAATGATAAATGACTGTTTTCCTAGATCTCGATGTTTCCATGTCAACTTTTTCTCGTATTCCTCAAGCTGCCACATACTTGTCCCCAAATACAAGAATTTCCTGCACCAAGCAGAAGACATGCAAGTACTCCCCCATTCCTCTCTATTTCCACGCATTTCGGAGTATTTTTCTTCAATTGGTACGTATTTTCCGACAATTTTCGTAATATTATATTGCCTATTTCATTAAGACGATATACTTCACTTTTCCATTATACAAAGCAGAAATATTGATTGATTGGCTGGATATTAACTGCAGTATGTGCAATACTGATTAAAAAATCTATGGGATTCAGTACAAATTGTGGAACTGCAGCGCATTTTTTATTCTGAAACATGTAATTACATTGTGACTGATCGAGCTAAATATATCCAGCGATCTCGTCCTGCCGACAGCCGGGCCTCATCACGCGTAGGTTGCCGGGTCGTTCCACACTGGCCAGCAAGTAGCAAGCGCGCCCGGGCTTGCGCTATTTCCCCGAACAAAAGCTCACTTCCTGTCGTGCGGGAAATACCCCAGCCTTCGTCCTCCATGGCGCACTTTCTTTCTTTGTGGCATACCGATCACGCCACTAAGAGCTGCTAGCTGACCAGAAGTCAAGCTGCCTTCCTCCCTGAGCAGTCTGCAGCATACGCACAGACACAGACTTACAGAAAACAGAGGAAATTCACTGCAGCTGTAGAGTATGTTACTGGAAGTGAGTGGAGGCATTCGAGTACAGCGATATATAATGTCATCCGACCAGAAAAGCAGTGCATTTGCTTTATGTGTTGACAACTGAAGGCGAACCACTCGCTGTTGAGAGGAATGTCGTTACACGTATTGCCAAATACATTGAGGATGACGGACATCATTTTCAGCGTTTATTTAATTAATGTGGTATTTACAGGTAATCACGCTGTAACAGCATCCGTTCTCAGAAATAACAAGTTCACAAAGGTACATGAATCACATTGGAACAACCGAAATAAAATGTTTCAAACGTACCTATGTTCTGTATTCTAATCTAAAAAACATACCTGTTACCAACTGTTCGTCTAAAATTGTGAGCCATATGTTTGTGACTATTACAGCGCCATATATCACAAAGCGGAAAAGGTGGTCCAACTAAAACATTAATATTTCTTTACGTACTACACGAATATGTAATAAAAGTGGGGGTTCCTATTTAAAAAAACGCAGTTGATATCCGTTTGACCTATGGCAGCAAGATCTAGCAGGCCAACCATAGTGCCATCTGGTTTCCTCTTCAAGCTAGACAAGTTTCGTTCTTTGTAGTTTTCTCGTTTGACGCTTATTTCGTGAGATATCTGGCCAGGTCACGATCAATGGACCACCCTGTATACCACGATATACTCATATCGATAGTGTCTTTTCCACCGCACCCCGCCGGCCGGGGTGGCCGAGCGGTTCTAGGCGCTACAGTCTGGAACCGCATGATCGCTATGGTTGCAGGTTCGAATCCTGCCTCGGGGATGGATGTGTGTGATGTCCTTAGGTTAGTTAGGTTTAAGTAGTCCTAAGTTCTACGGGGCTGATGACCTCAGACGTTAAGTCCGATAGTGCTCAGAACCATTTGAACCACCACATCCGTCCACTGTTACCCTGTTGATTGCCATGTAACGATTTACTTTTTTCTTTGAGATGGAGTGGGAGCAACACCTTCCAGGATAGCCAGCACCGAAACAGCGATCGCGTACATGGATGCAATATATGGAACCTGTTCCTGCATAAAGTCAAGCGCCGGCACGCCAGTCCGAAACAAGAGAGTAGAGAGGGCTGTGAAGAAGCCGTCAGCCAATAGCACGCTGACCGACCCCTCTCTAGGACGACAATACGACAGCAGCAGTCTCTAGGCGAAGAGAACATCAGAGCTGCTCGCGACTCAACGTGGCCCAGTTCTATAGAAGCGTCAAGGTCAGCGAGCTGGATAGAATCATCCACTGTATTGCTTCACTTGTATTGGAATCGTTCTACTGAAGGAATTGAATATATTGCACGTCGGCCATGGCTTGAGACACATCTATATATTTCTCAAAGTTAAGTATTGTCATATATCTCTCTGAAATAGAAGTGATTAATACGATTTTCTTGAATTGTTGTCTAGGGATCCGAGAAATCATGTTTCCCAGAATCCCCATATTCGACGAGTAGGCAGGTTTCAACAGAGTCATTGCTCTTGGTCTCTGAAATGGAACACCTATGCATATGCTACCCCGTCACTGTGAAAGATGAGATTAAATGTAGTGGTAATGACTTTCAAGTAGCTGTTTGAGAACGCTCCACAGTGCCGCGATTCTTCCAGTTTCCATATGTTGTGATGTCTTCCGCATTATTGTCAATAAGAAACACCACCTCTAGCTTTTATATCAACCATCTTGTGTATTGTGGTTGCAGCATGGTTTACGACAGGTGATGTCCAGCCTTCTGTGAGAGTCAATGGATTAAAATGTATTAATGTCCATTTAGCAGCTGACAAAGAACTCATAGTCGTGAGGGAGAAACAAAATGCATGGCAGTGTGAAAAGCCATAGTTATACACTGCTTTAATGTGTTACAGCAGAACAACAATGTGTTAAAGTGCTTATGAAAGGATAACACAAGGACTCCCTCTTGCGACTGACAGTCTGTTGGATATGGGCCTCCAATGGTAAGGGTTGGTGAAACTTTACACTGGTCTGGCAAGCGACTTCAATAACTGACCATCTTCACTAAAGCACCAATACTTATTTCTATGATTATTAGCATCTGCACATATACACGATATCTGTGTACAGACAGGATTTGTCCTCGATACATCAGAAAAGAGGGATGCAGTAACACCTTATCGAGTTTCCTACTGGGTGATGTTACCAGTGTTTTTTTTTTTTATATATAATTTGTAGTCTTCCTCTGTCGAATGGTAAGAAATAGCGAGGGTAGAGAAAATATTTGGGAGACACACGTGAATGCACTCTGACTGACGCAGATCTCCTTCGGACTGCAGTACATGTATACAGGTAGCTTGGAAACGCACTACAATGCAGTAACAAAATCCTCGTTCTACTTCCAGTTTCTGTATGATGTGCAGTCTTCCTAATTTTCCCATTAAGAAAAACCACTGTAACTACTAATAAGGTTTTTTCTATCGCCTCGTGTGGCAAGAGAAAGCCTCTTTTGGCACTGGCATTAAATACCACATACGGTTCCAGGAGATATGACAGCATTGTCCCAGTTTCTATATCATTAACAGCTCACTCTGTTTTGATAGTATTTACGGCCTTCTTCTAGCACAGGCCGCAAAACTTTACACAGGTTGGTGAGAGAAACTACGATCACTGGTCGCCTGTGCCAGTGGACCAATACATGTGTATATTTTATGGGATTACCGCGTATGGTTGATGTCAGCATACAGACGGTAACTGTTTCCCGAAAAATCGGAAGAGAGAGAGACGGTAAAATGTTGTTGAGTTCTCTGGCAGGCGATGTTCGTGAAGCTTTTATAATCTGTAGTTTTATTCAGTAGTGTGTTACAAAAATAACGGGGGGTAGAGGCACTGTCCTGTTAAAGAAGCCTCTATCACCATTAAACTGTCGTATTTCTAGCATGGACCATGCACGGACCATGACAAGGCGCCCGAGACCGTGGGGCTACCGCGCGCGGCTGGGCCACATCGTAACGCAGCCAGCGGCGGAAGCGATTGGAGCGGTCGTAGAGAGAGCATTATCTTGGAGCTTCAGGTACACAATATCCTCAGTATGTGGCACTGGACTATAGTGGAGCTGAGAGGAGGTGATTGATCAGTTTTCTTTTTCATCTTGAGATACCTTGTTCAGGTGAGATAATGAACACTACATTCGTAAAAAATATTGTATGATATATTTCCCATGTTTCTGGTGGCTCGAATACGACTTGCAGCTCATAAATAGGTATGAGTTGGTTTCAATCTCTAATTGTGTTGCTGCAGGAGTTCTATATATAGGGCAGTCTGTTAGAAGCCCAGTCGGAGCTCCTGGTCACGATCATGCCACCTACCATCACCTTCGTGAAGCTCCTGTCTCTTTCCTCTCCACCCTGGCCAGGCTCTACAATGTAGTCCTGTCCACCGGTTACTACCCAAACCTGTGGAAAACCTCCCGTATCCTCATGTTCCTTAAACCTGGCAAACCGCCGTCCGCCGTCTCCTCCTACCGTCCCATCAGCCTTACCTCGGTCTTCAGCAAGGTCCTGGAATCTATCCTCACCCGCCGCATCCACCAGCATCTCCGCCAGCACCGCCTCCTTCCCGTCACCCAGTGTGGCTTTCGGCCATCCTTCTCTTCCGACGATCTTCTCCTTCACCTCACTCATCTCCTTTCCGAACAGCTTAATTCCCGTCGCTCCGCAACCTTCCTCTCCCTTGACCTCCAACGCGCTTATGACCGCGTCTGGCATTCCGGTCTCCTCTTCAAGCTCCAAACCTTTGCCCTTCCCATTAACTACGTCCGTCTGATCGGTTCCTTTCTCTCCCGCCGTCCTTCCTATGTCACCATCCATAACACAGATTCCTACACCTTTTTCCCCTCCGCCGGTGTGCCCCAAATCTCCGTCCTCTCCCCCCTTCTGTACCTTTTGTACACGGCGGACATGCCCCCGCCGTCGCCCCCCGTCCACCTCCTCCAGTTTGCCGATGACACCGCCTTCCTCGCCCTTGCCCCCACCCTGCAACGCTCCCAACGCCTTCTCCAATCCCATCTTGACCGATTCACCGCTTGGTGTAACCAGTGGTTGCTCAAGGTCAATCCTTCGAAAACCCAGGCGATCATTGTAGGCAAAACCACCCCTTCCTTCCGCCTCCTTGATTTCTATCTCACCGTCTATGGCCGCCCCATTGCCCTCACTCCCACCCTTAAGTACCTTGGCGTCACCCTCGACCGTCGCCTCTCCTGGACTCCCCATCTCCATACAATCCAAGCCAAGGCACGTTCCCGACTCCGTCTCCTCAAGCTCCTTTCCGGCCGTACGTGGGGTCTGGACCCTTACACAATCCTCCACACCTATAAATCCCTCATCCGCCCTATCCTTTGTTATGCCCATCCAGCCTGGATCTCCGCCCCCCCTACCTTTTATAAATCCCTCCAAATCCTTGAACGCCATGCTCTCCGCCTCGCCTATCGCATCCGTCTCCCCTCCCCCACGCGGATCCTGTATGATCTCATCCCCTTCCCCCACCTCCTCCTTTTCCTTGAAAGGATACGGATCCTGTACACCTCCCGTAAACTCGATCCTCCTCACCCGCTCGTCTCCCCAATCCTCTCCCATCCCCGCCCGCTGCCGCGCCAGTATTCCCACGTCCCGCCCGGTCTCCATCTCTCCACCCTCCTTACTCTCTCCCAAGGTGGCTTCCGCCAGCTCCCCCTCCCTGATGATGTCCTCCTCCCTCCATCTACCCCTCCTATCAACTTTGACCCTGCCCCACCACCCACTTCCGGTGTCCTTCCCCTTAGGCACCCTCCCTCCCTCCCTTCTCTTCCCTTCCCTCCCCTTCTCTTTCCTTTTCCCCCATCCCCTCCCTCCACCACTCTTCCCCCCGGGCTACCCCTCCCCCTTCCTCCCTCCCCCCTTTCTCCCCTGCCCGTGGCATCTCTGCTCTCCCCTCTCCCTCTCCCACTCCCCTTCCTCCTCCTCCTCTCTTGGCAGGTTCCCGGACTCGCACATGCATGGTGAACATTCGCGCGCCGGAGATCATCGCCATCAGTGTCTAGTGTGTGCCGTCGTGTTTAGTGTTCAGTGTTCCCCGTCACACTCCCTCGTTCACCAGTGCCATCGTCATCTTCAGAGTTTGTGCGTCGTCTCATCAGTTAGCAGTGTGGATTATCGACGAGTGTGAACGGCTCCGTGTTTGTCTCTATGTGTCTCCTGTTTTATTGCCCACATTCTGTAACTTATGTGTCTTCTCCTGTTTTCTCTGCTTGTATATTCTATGGCTGAAGAGCAGCGTAGTGTGCTGCTGACAGCCTGCCTGTTGTACAGGCTTTAAAATAACAATAAAGTAAAAAAAAAAACAAAAGCCCAGTCGGAGGCCGTGGAGTACCACGTCCCTACTGTCGCCATCCACCCCCACCGTCCTACCTTACCCCCACAGGGCGTCCTCCTCCTCCGTGAATCCCGCCGTCTCTACCGTGCCTTCCTCTGCACGCGTGACTTGGACACTCTGCGACGCCACCGGCAACTCCAGCGACACATTCGTAATTTGCTCGCGGCTAAGAAACGCCGGGACTGGCGACAGACATGCACCCGTTTAAATGATACCCTACCTATTAACTCGTCCAAGTTCTGGTCAGCCTTCCGTCGCCTTACCGGAACTAAACCCTCCCCCTACTATCCTCTTCTCCATGACGATCACCCCTTCCCTGACACCCTTAGTAAGGCCATTCACTTTGCCTCCTACATCTCCGATGTGTTTTCCATCCCCGATGATCCCCAGTTCGATTACTCCCTCTTCCCGGATGTCCGCGATCGAACTGACACCTCTATCCCTCCCCTCGCTCCTGGTTTCCAGTACTTGGACAACATTGCACACACAGAACTCAGTGCCCCTATCACTACACAGGATCTCATTGCTACACTCCGCACAAAACGCAACACCGCTCCTGGTCATGATCGTGTCACCTACTGTCACCTTCGTGAAGCTCCCGTCTCTTTCCTCTCCACTCTGGCCAGGCTCTACAATGTAGTCCTGTCCACCGGTTACTACCCCAACCTGTGGAAAACCTCCCATAGCCTGATTTTCCTTAAACCTGGCAAACCGCCATCCGCCGTCTCCTCCTACCGTCTCATCAGCCTTACCTCGGTCTTCAGCAAGGTCCTGGAATCTATCCTCACCCGTCGCATCCACCAGCATCTCCGCCAGCACCGCCTCCTTCCCGTTACCCAATGTGGCTTTCGACCGTCCTTCTCCTCCGACGACCTTCTCCTTCACCTCACTCATCTCCTTTCCGAACAGCTTAATTCCCGTCTTCCCGCAATCTTCCTCTCCCTGGACCTCGAACGCGCTTAAGACTGCATCTGGCATTCCGGTCTCCTCTTCAAGCTCCAAACCCTCGCCCTTCCCATTAACTACGTCCGTCTGATCGGTTCCTTTCTCTCCCACCGTCCTTCCTACGTCACCATCCATAACACGGATTCCTACAACTTTTTCACCTCCGCCGGTGTGCCACAAGACTCCGTCCTCTCCCCCCTTCTGTACCTTTTGTACACGGCGGACATGCCGCCGCCGTCACCCCCCGTCCACCTTCTCCAGTTTGCCGCTGACACCGCCCTCCTTGCCATTGCCCCCACCCTGCAGCGCTCCCAACACCTTCTCCAATCCCATCTTGACCGGTTCTCCACTTGGTGCAACCAGTGGTTGCTCAAGCTCAATCCCTCCAAAACCCGTGCGATCATTGTAGGCAAAACCACCCTTCCTTCCGCCTCCTTGATTTCTATCTCACCATCCAATCACCCTCACTCCCACCCTTAAGTACCTTGGCGTCACCCTCGACCGTCGCCTCTCCTGGACTCCCCATCATCTTTTTTAAGTGTCTACATTTTTTGCCCACCGTTTTGATTGTATTCTCTGTGCCACCTCTATGTATTACTTATTGTAAAACTCAAGGCTGAAGAGCGGCGTACTCTGCTGCTGGCAGCCCGCCTTGTGTAAGGTGATCAAAATCACAATAAAGAAAAAAAAAAAAAAAGAAAAAAAGCCCAGTCGGATGATGGGTCCCTGCCCTAATATTATTATTTTTATTAATATATTATTATTCCTCATAGCAGTGGGTATTTACTTGTATATCGACAGAAGTTTACTCCTCTGTATTTCGGTGATAGTTTGCTGTCTTATCCTTACTTCCCATACGAGGCTAGTGGTTTGAGCGCCTGGAGTAACTTTCAAGCAGTAGATGAATAGCAAAAATACCTATTAAGCATCTAGCAGTTATCGACAAAAGTGGGTGGAGCTACTGTCTAGTGCTCGATCAATGGCAACTCATAGTGTTTAAATAAATGAATTCTCCTTTTGTAGAAAATAATAAAGAGTTACATCAGTTCTGGCCAGTAACCTGGCACAGACTGAGTCCTTTTGCGCACTAATTTCCAGATGTGGGAGGGCCAACAGTGCCCTCTGGTGTTGTTATTGTTGTGAACTAGGTCACTTGATCGCTGAACCTCTAGGTGAACAAACACAAAATTTTATATTCCCACGAATAAATCTGAATTTGCCAACATTTTTTCTCAGGTAGCCACCTTGGATTACGTCAAGTTACAGGACAGGAGTTAGGAGTTCCCTGAGGGGGACCCACATGTGGGCTTTGGAAAACGTATGATGTCATCAAGGAGTGGAGGTAATTAATTTATCAATTACTTAATTTGCATAATTAAATTGATATCAACTTGATATCAAAAATGGTCGTAGAGCCCCATTACCCCACTACTTAAGAGCAGCATTCGTAGTGGGCACAGGGGTTACAGCACTCGTTGACACTTCTAAAGAGAACCTGTAAGTACACTGACACATATGGTGTTGGAACTAAACATTATAAAACACAGAAGATAGACTCGTACAATGGATGATTGTTGAACGAGCATCCATTGGGTAGACGGGGATTTTGGGAGTGCACGGAGATGGTCTCTCAAGGGTATCACATCCACTGAATGAGGACTCTCAGGGATGCAGGAAGACCATGGCTTGGTGATCAGATAGTTTCCACAAATACTGAGCGCAGATTTCACAGACCTTTGTTTTGTCACAAATTTAATTCGACATAGTTTTTCTACATCCATAGCGAGTGCCCGGATTTGGTGGACTGGCCCCGTCGCGTCATCGCCCCTTGTAGTGAACCCCGGGTAGTCGATATTTGAAGAGCCATGATGCCGCCAACAGCAGCAACCAGTCTGGAAACACACGATTTGGATGGAGCTACGACGAGCACCATCAACTGACCAAAATAACTAGGGAACCTGTAGAAATATCCTTCATAGATACGATGATAGCTACGTTTGAAACCCAAAACTTGTAGGCCATTAATAAGGCCGAGAAAATCTGAAGAATCAGGAGTTGCTCGATGGTTTATTTGTGTTGATTCGTCCATTGTAAGTTCTCCAGTCAGTTGGTTCAAAAATGGCTTTGAGCACTATGGGACTTAACATCTGACGTCGTCAGTCACCTAGACTTAGAACTACTTAATCCTAACTAACCTAAAGACATCACACACATCCATGCCCGAGGCAGGGTTCGAACCTGCGACTGTAGCAGCAGTGCGGTTCCGGACAGAAGCGCCCAGAACCACTCGGCCGCAGTGGCCCGCAGCCTGATGGGTTTTCTCGGTACAAACACAAATATTGGAATAGGTCTTGTTGGTGGCAAGTTTGTTCATGCAGCAGTGGATTTCCCCTACAAAACGATGCCACTACTAGTTTCCATGTTAGTTTATTACGTCCTTCTGGCAATCAGTTCCTTGCACGACGTCCAGATTTCCTTCGACATGCTGTTACCTTGCGCCGTCTTCAGTGTAACTGTTCTGAGACTCTAGTTTATCTTTTTTGGTGCACATTTCTAAAGTTTGAAGGGAATGTTCCATGACAGCTACTGACAAATCGCTAACTGGGCGTTTCCAGGAAGACTTCTTCTTTTCCTAGCGGAATGCTTTCCTCTCACTTTAACTGACGTTGTTGTTTGAATAGTACATAGTGACAATATCGGTGTAGGGAATCATATGACGCTCAAACGCAACCATCCACACTCGTCGCATCACTTGGCCCTGTTGTTTACGCCGGCCGTAGTAGTCGAGCGGTTCTAGGCGCTTCAGTCTGGAACCGCGCGACCGCTGCGGTCGCAGGTTAAAATCCTGCTTCGAGCGTGGATGCGTGTGATGTCCTTAGGTTAGTTAGGTTTAAGTAGTTCTAAGTTCTAGGGGACTGATGACCTCAGATGTTAAGTTCCATAGTGCTCAAAGCTATTTTGAACCTGTTGTTCACAGCTACCTACGCAGTTTTCTGTATAGGGTGCACAGAGCTGTAACAATATATATTATCCTCATCGCATTCTGTTAGAGGGTTATGGGCAGATGCAAGGAGCACATCAACAAAGAGAAACAGCTGTTACTATATGTTTATGTAGATTCTATTAACAATTAACGGCCATTAAACTGCTCTGTTCTTTTTGTTCTTGCTCTTACTGAAATGAAGAAAATAAACTTAACAAAAAATATGCTTCTATTAGGAAAGCATCTGCTTGTTCTTATTAATACGATCGGCGCCACAAACGCATGCATATAATTGATAGCGCATAAATTACATTGTTTAAGCAGCGCCTTAGCTATTTACACGCTCATAAACAAGCGTACACGCTTTAGTTTATTGCTTGTTTGTCTGAATGAATGTTAGTTTTAGAGTAACAGTTACCTGTAATAAGCCGCACGAGAAATATGTTTACAGTGTGGTGGTTGTTGTTACCTGTTTTGCTGTTAAGATGGCTATTTAGTTTTTCACTTCACACAATGAGGATGTTTGTAGGAAGTGCGGCCAATATATTACTTTAAATTTCAAGAAAGGCATCTTATATTGCCATCGATAGCTCCGCCATAGTTGTTGATGTCATTAGTGAACTTTGATGTCTGCAAGTCTTTGAAGGAAAAGAAAGCAAATGGTTCAAATGGCTCTGAGCACTGTGGGACTTAACATCTGAAGTCATCAGTCCCCTATAACTTAGAACTACTTAAACCTAACTAACCTACGGACATCACACACATCCATGCCCGAGGCAGGATTCGAACCTGCGACCGTAGCGGTCGCGCGGTTCCAGACTGAAGCGCCAGACTGCCCTCTTAGGTCGGTTTGCACACACGGCGGATTTTTCCGCCCAAGTTGCAGCAGTAGTGCACTGAAGTAAATTACAGCTTCCATATTAAGCAGAAAACAACGAGCCGTAAATTTGCCTCTGGGGTTATCAGCGCGGCGTAGCCGTCGGTTGCCACTAGGGGTTGATCACAGTTTTACTGTCAAAGCCAAAGCAGTGGCGTACGTGACCAAGCAAACGTTTACACGCATAACGGATATTCTGTCGTCAAGAGTTGTTTTGTTCAGTGAGTGGTTGTGCCTTCGTAAACTTAGACAGTCTGTAACCTTTTCTTCTTACGAACATTATTAATCTTTTTGCCTGAGAACCTCTGTCACCACCAAATAAACATAAGAAAATAAACGAAGTAGACATGAGAATTTTATAAACATTAGGAGAGACAGAACCTAAGATACCAAACCCCAAAATGTTCTCCTACCACCGTCTCCTGCCTGCAACCGTAGAGGTTCTTTGAATCATTTCCAGTATTAAGACTGAGAAGGTTGCACCTCCTCACTGTCTTACTCACAGTACATAATGCACGTCTCAGTTCCAGCAACAGAGCCAGTCAGCGCCATACCATCCCCAAACACATACATGTCCACAAACACGTTAACAACCTCTGGCGCGTCAGCAGACTCGGCAATGGATCTTGACACGCACTGATGTATTTAAGACGCTCAGCAAATCGAATTTCCTTTCTTGTTGTTAAAGTATGCAGGCCTACATGTCTTTTCTTTGAACGTCAGTAGGTAGGAATCACACCTGCGGCTCGCTTCTTTGCGTCAGTATATTTATATTTCCTCTACGGATGTCGAATTCCCTCAGGAAGTTCAATTCACTAGCATTCATGCCCTGGTTTTTGCGCTGTGCTTACCGTGGCTCCCGAATGTTCCACGGGTACTGCATTTTCTTTAGGGAGGGCATTCCCAATGAAGTGATTGAAGTTCTTGATAACGGTAAAGGAATAAGATGTTCTTTTCTTCACCTGATCTCCTTTATACAGCATCCGATACCGGACGCACTTAGGACCATTCCAGATTTTATAAGGAGGAGGTGATTTATTGGTTACAGAAAAGTCCGTAGAGTGTTTTGATAGGTGGTGATTTTAAACACAAAATGCGTCCTGTGGATCATTTTCCCAGCTTTAATTTGTTTCGGGAATTGCAAGATTTATTTCGCTCCTTGAAACTGCATGGTGGTTTGGTATGTAAATACCCTACTCTTGTCAAATTTAGCTATTTTATTGCTACTCCTAGCAGTAAGCTTGACAGATTTTATTTTCCTTATTGGGTGCGTGACAGAATTTTGGCTATTGATGTCATCCCCACCCAGTTTCAAGAACCACTGTGCGGTGACTGTCACTTTCAATTGCACGCGACAGTCGGTGGAAATGTCTAGGTCGCCTTAGATGCTGAATGTAGTGCACTTGTGGGACCCCTCTTCCGACGAGGTGATCCTGGAAATGTGAGACCGTAGTCTCCGTTCAACTCCATTTTGGAATGGTAGGCTCAAATGGCAAACCCGGACGCCGTGCGGGTGAAGTTGCCATTATTACGATTGAAGCAGCGTCAAATGGAAGGGTTAAGGATGCAATTCAAACCACATTCCGTGGGAACGGATGAAATGTCTTTTCTACATCATCTTATTCGACTTAAGACTCGTCGCCGACGTGCGTGTATCACGTCCCTCAAGGCAGAGGCACAAAAGGACATGTTGCACGCTCTGCATCAACTCTACGTTGGGTTGTATGAGGTTACCGTTCCTGTCCGATTTGTTATTCTGGCTCTGGGTAATAGAGTTGCACCTGTTCGTAATGCTGCGTTTTCAGAAGCTTTTCAGTGTAACAGTGTCTCTGACCTTAATGCCTTATCGCTTTCTGGTAAGTCGCCGGAGTTGGTTTTTGTTGGCTACTATTTCTACATTGCTTTTGAAAGAAGTGCTGAGGGGAGGTTTGTGCCCAACTAGTTTAAAGTTGGCGAAATTGTGTTAATTCCTAAAAGTTCTGCTCAGGCAGCAAATGATAAATCTCGTCCAGATTACCTTATTAAATTTTGTTTATAAGACTGTGGCGAGAGCTGCCTGGGTGGTTGTGGAAATTTGTTGCTGATCGTCAAATTTCTATTCCCGGTCGTAATATTCTGACCTCGGTAGCTGAATGGCGTGATGTTCTATCGGTGATCGCTGTTACTTCTGTTACTGTTGCTCTGGCGCTTTTGGATTTTCACTAGGCGTTCGCGGGTTAGCCATGGCTTCCTGTTACAGGCACTGGAGTCCGCTGAGTTCACAACTGCCGCGAGCAGGAGTCGTGTCTAATTTGTTTACTGATATCCAAACTTCGGTGGCTGTCTGTGGCCAACTGACATTCCCGGTTACCAACCGCAGGGGTTTCCCGCAGGGAATGCCGATTTGAATGTCGTTTGTTCTATGACTTGAGTTTTTTCGTGGAAGAATCATCGCTCAGTTACAAGGATGGACACTTCGGAGAGACGGTATCGGTGCGCGCACACACTGTCGATGCGATGGTGTTACTCCGTTCTGTCTCGGATATTCCATTGTGGAAGGCTACGTTGGACGCCTTTTGCCTTGTATCTGATGGTCGCATGAACGGAGGCAAATGTCGGTTGATGAGATTACTAGATTTTAATAATTCTGTCATTTCGTGGGCGATGGTGGTCGATAGACATAAATCTTTGGGAGTCATAATTGATTATCCTCTGCTCCAAATGGCTACACTTAATTGAAAGTCGGTTACGGAAAAGATACAAGGAGTGACCTGGAACATGGACAGCGTTCGCTTAACCTGTTTCAGAATGTTCGAATCCTGGATACGTACGTCTGGTGCAAAGTATATTACATCACTCGGATCATTCCTCTTCCCCCGATGATGGGTAGGAAAGTGATACAGCTGCCTCGTTGTCTTTCATGGAAGCATCGCATTTTTCCATTACGGTACGAGGTGGGAGCGACCGCCCCTTCCCCCTGGGGTTAGGGACTTCCCGATATTTAGAAGGAAAAAGTCTGTGTTATTTGTCCGGCTCACCGTCCTGACTATCTCTTACACACTCCACACGTCCACGTCTCAGTTATTTTACTGTCTGCGGCCGGGCGCTCATGATGCACCTGTAAATGTTGGTGGAGTGAATTCCAGTTAAAAGATGATCTTGAATTTTATACTGCTGTGAGTTACTTGGGGGCTGATATTGTACAGAGACGGCCTCTCACTACTGTGTTATGTTAACACGTGGGAGAGGGATCGATTGTACTGTGCCTGTTGAACGGGAATCACAGCGCTCGTCCGTCTCTGCACTACGAGATGGTGCTGCCTTAGAGACGGACCTAATTCTGCTTCCGCTGATCTGCGTATTAATATGTAACGCATCCAATGAGATCGCTGCTAATGTAGAACCTTTTCTCCTCGCGGATCACACTCACGCAGTGATACATGAATGCATGAGGTATTATAACGAGTGTACAGACCTCCTATTAGTCAGTCGGCATTAGTCTGCACCAGTCTGCATTTGTCTGCACCAGTCTGCATTTGTCTGCATTAGTCTGTACCAGTCTATAGTCAAGTTTCAGTCTGCGCCTAATAACATATTCCTGTACATAGCTATGTAGATAAATGTATAGACACTTTGTCAAGTATCAGAGATATGTGAGAATAAGATTAACGCACGAAGACCAAAGGAACTTCAGATTGTCAATTGTAAACAGCATCCAGACTCAAGTTACATAATGTCTATGCTTTTTATTATTTTAGTAAATTTGTGTCAAAATTAATCAAGTTCTGTTTAAAGTTGGTCACTGTCAATCTGCTACTCTAAGCGTGCAAGTGGCATTTCTATTATCTGACGTAATGGCAGAAGATAAACACGCCACGATAAGACCACGAGACATAATGCTGACACTCGCCAACTTCGTTAGAGCGACAAGTCAAATAATCTGATGGTGTGTGTACCGAAGGTCTTACAGTACGCACACCACAACAGTGTTATAACAACATCGGTTATCTGCTAAAAACATGGATACTCTGAGGTGTCGATAGTTTCATATACGATGTCTGAGCCTGTAGTTCACAGAGCCTGATGCCAGCATCGACTGACGCCTGCAGAGATGTGTCTCACTGAGTGCTCATCTGCCTCTTGCGAGTGCAGCTACATCCTCAGAAATGACAGCGTGGAGAGGTCCTTCCATGAGGGCGGCACCTGCCCTCCCGACACCCCGCCTAGTCGACGGGGTCGCCCATAGAAATCTGTGGATGGATCTGTGGTGTCACCGCTAGACACCACACTTGCTAGGTGGTAGCCTTTAAAACGGCCGCGGTCCGTTAGTATACGTCGGAACCGCGTGTCGCCACTATCAGTGATTGCAGACCGAGCGCCGCCACATGGCAGGTCCAATCTAGAGAGACTCCCTAGCACTCGCCCCAGTTGCAAAGCCGACTTTCCTAGCGATGGTTCACAGACTACATACGCTTCCATTTGCAGAGACGACAGTTTAGCATAGCCTTCAGTTACATCATTTGCTCCGACCTAACAAGGCTCCATATTCTTCAAGAATGGCCGGCTGAAGTGGCCAGGCGGTTCTAGGCGCTACAGTCTGGAACCACGCGACCGCTACAGTCGCAGGGTCGAATCCTGCCTCAGGCATGGATGTGTGTGATGTCCTTAGGTTAGTTAGGTTTAAGTAGTTCTAAGTACTAGGGGACTGATGGCCTTAGTAGCTGAGTCCCATGGTGCTCAGAGCCATTTTTTCCTAAAGAATGTATTCTGAACTGATAATATTGTGAATCATGTACCGTCAAGAGCGACGTTCATCATTAATGAATTAAAGTTAATTATCAAAGTAATTATGTCCGCTTTCTGAATTCTAATTCCTTGTCATGTTCCAGACCTCACATCAGTATAGTTCTTCCCTCCTCACGCCAGCCTGCATGAGATAAAATGTGTGCATTTCAGTCTCCTATCGTAACACGGTGTTGGCTCTTCTGTCGATACAACATTGGGGACGAGTGTAAAAACGGTGTTCTTTTCTATACTGCCCTGATTTTATTGTGTAATGGCTTCGCCACAATCTCCAAGTGTACTGTCCGAATTTTATCGCTTACAGAATCAGCAGACGCAGGCATTACTGGATGCTGTTGGACAGCCGGTCCAGGGTCAACGTGCAATGCAAAACGATGCAGCAGCCGCCACTCCACCACTAACGCAGTCACAGTAAGCAGTTGCACTGACCTTCCGACCTTTTGATGCTCCACTGGAGAGCTGGACGGAGTGGTCACGCCAATTTGGATTTCATCTCGCCGCCTACAGAATTCAAGAAAACGAGCGGCAGCCTTTTCTTTTGTCGTCTGTCGATGTGCAAACCTACTGCGTGACAGTCAAATTATTTCCCCAACGCGATGTAGCAACTCTGTCCTATGAAGAAATTTTGTCTGCCTTAGATGCATATTTCAAACAATCAGTCAGTGTAGTTGCGAAACGGTATACCTTCTTTCGTACAAAACATACGGCAGGTGAGACTAATCGGGAGTGGGCTGCAACCTTGCAAGGCCTTACTAGGGATTGTGCTTTTGAGTGTCAATGTGGACTCCCATATTCAGATACTATTGTATGTGTTGCAACTGATGTTCATATAAGGGAACAAATTTTGAAACTAGTCAATCCCTCCCTTCAACAAGTGGTGGACATATTGGATCGGCAGGACACACTTGACATTGCTCAGGAATCATCTGAAACTTCGCCAGCCATGTGTCAGGTTAACTGGCCCGCCGGACGAGCTGCACGGAGCGGTAAACAGTCCTCGTGTCCGGCCGCACCGCTGCCGCCAGGCTCTCAGCCACGTGTGCCGTGCTGGCAAGCAAATGCAGTGCTCAAATCATGCCCGCGGTGTGCTACTAAACATTCGCGTGAGAATTGCCCGTCACGCCAAGCTATTTGCTTTTAATGTAGTATAAAGGACATGTTCAGAGAGTTTGCCACAAAAGGCTCAAATCGGAAACCATTCCAGGCCCTTTGCTTCGTGCCGGATTTGGCATTGAACCAAGGATAGTCAGGCTCGCAAAACTTCGCCCATGAAAATTCATGTCGTTCATTCCGCTCCGCCCAGTGCCACTCTCTCTAACAGTGACTGTGTTTGTCCCACAAATAGTGTGCATCGACGTCGACGGAACTCCCGTCAAGTCGCAAGTGATTTTGTACCAGTGTCAGTTCACGTTGCACGAGACAGTCGCTCTAGTTGTCATCAGGACATTAAACTTTTTGTAGATTTGGACATTAACGGCAAAGTGATACCATTCCAGTTCGATACCAGAGTTTCACTGATCAATCAAGACACTTACAAACTGCTGGGCACACCTCCATTGCGTGCCGCAAATGTTAAGTTAACTAGCTAATCAGGTCAAGAGATCCCTGTGTTAGGACAGTGCAGCCTTCTTGCAACATACAGAAGGACAAACAAAACTTGTGTCATTTTACGTCCTTCTTCTTCTTCTGCAGTGAACTTGTTTGGTTTCGATTTATTTCACTTGTTTAACTTGTCTATAGTAAACCAGGTCCTATCAGTGAACCAGACTATGCCCTGAGAGAGTGTTTCTCGTCTATGTGAAGAATTTGCAGACATTTTTGCACCGAGCCTCGGTTGCGCTAAGAACTATAAAGCACATTTGGAACTGAAAGTAAACGCGCAATCGAAATTTTTCAGAGCGCACAATGTTCCCCACGCACTGTGGGATGAGGTTGCAAAACCATTACACGGTTTGGAATCACAGGGTGTAACTGAACGTGTGCAGGCTTCTCTCTGGGCATCAGCCTTAGTAATTTTGCGAAAACCTTCGGAAAAATTGAGACTTTGTGTGGACTTCAAGGCAACAGTGAATCCACAACTAGTGATTGCAACTTTTCCTTTACCCCGCCCGGAAGATCTTTTTGGCAAACTGTGCCTGGGCAAATATTTTTCGAAGTTGGACTTAGCAGATGCGTACTTGTAAATACCGGTGGACGAAGAATCCCAGCGCGTTTTGGTGGTAAACACGCATCTTGGTTTGTATCAATTTAAACAACTACCATTCGGGTGTGCATCCGCCCCTGCATTGTTTCAGCAATATCTAAAAACTGTTTGTGCGTCAGTCCCTACTGCAGCAAACTATCTGGACGATATTGTGATCTCCGAAAGACAGAAGAAGAACATTTAGCCAATCTCAGAACATTATTTCAGGTCTTGTGACAAAATGGTCTTCGCTTACGGAAGGACAAATGTGTGTTTTTTGCTCCTGACTTGCCATACCTGCGACATGTACTCAATGCCCAAGGCATACATCCCAGTCCCACGCGCCTCCGTGCCATACAAGACTTGCCTTCGCCGCAGAATTTGCAGCAGCTACAGAGTGTGCTGGGAAATATCAACTATTATCACAGATATGTGCCGCATGCTTCTTCCATTTCAGCTCCGCTTCATCGCTTACGCCGTAAAGGTGTTCCGTTCGTCTGGACGACGGAATGCGAACTTGCCTTTCGCCGGTTGTAATCGCCGTTTGCTTTCCAATACTTGCCTTACGCCATTCGATCCCCGGAAGCCCCTTTTGTTGATGGTGGATGCATCGGATTTCGGGATCGGTGCTGTGCTTGCGCTCAAAGATGGCTCTCACGATCGCCCTATTGCCTTTGCGTCCAAATTGCTCTCGTCTGCGCAAAGAAATTATTCACAGATCGAGAAAGAAGCATTGGCTCTCGTATTTGGTGTTACAAAGTTTCATGACTTCTTGTATGGTCGTCACTTTACCATAGCCACAGACCACAAACCTTTCACATCGCTTTTTCATCCGAACAAGCCTGTACCTCCACGTACAGCGCAGAAATTCATTTGCTGGTCTATTTTCCTCTCGCAGTACTGCTACGATATCTTGTATCGGTCCACTGCTAAGCACGGAAACGACGATGCGTTGTCCCATTTGCCTGTTGCTGAGGATAGGGCATTCGATTCCTCTGAACTTGTTTGCATGTTCATTGATTCGGACACAGATGACGTGGTCGAATCGTTTCCGATTGATTTTCGTTGTGTAGCTACAGCCACAACTGCTGACCCTGTCCTTGCTACCGTTTTGCGTTTTGTTGCTACGCAATGGCCCTTGTCACAGTCACGCTGTTGCGTTCTGATAATGATCAGTCCAGGGTCGGGGTCCCACGTTCGTTACAGTCCTCTGTCCTAAAGCTTCTCCACCAAGGCCATTGGGGTATAGTGAGAACGAAACAACTTGCTCGTCAGCACTATACTTGTTTCAGAATCGATGCCACGATTACGAATATATGCTCATCTTGCATTGTGTGTGCCGAACAACAATCAGCACCACTGTGGAAATTCTTTGCACGGCCAAAACCCACTTTCCCTTGTCAACGCTTACACATCGATTTTGCTTGTCCGTTCTGTAATTCTCGTTGGTTGGTTGTGATAGATTCATTCATTAATTTTCCTTTTGTTGTGCGGATGTCTTCCACTACATTATCTGCCACCATCCAAGCATTATCTGCTATCTTTTGCATTGAAGGTTTTCCACAGACAATTGTATCCGACAATGGTCGACAATTCATGTCCGCAGAATTTCAGTCATTCTGCCAGGCCAATTGTATTCAACATCTGACGTCTGCGCCGTTTTCGCCACAGTCAAACGGTGCCGCTGAACGATTGGTCAGGACTTTCAAGTCACAGATGTTGAAGTTGAAAGAGTCGCATTCTCGGGAGGACGCGTTTTTGCTCTTTTTGTCCTCGTATCACTCTCAGCCCCGAGATGGACGCTCGCCAGCTGAGTTGCTTCACGGTCGCCATCATCGAATCTTGATGTCTTTGCTACATCCGCCGCATCCGGTTCCTGTGCAGCGGCAGACACCTGCTTTTGCCCCAGGCGACATTGTCCACTACCGCCACTATCGAGGTTCACGGCGTTGGCTCGAAGGGCGCATTCTTCGCTGCCTCAGACGCGCTATGTATCTGGTTTTGGGTGCCTCTGGTGAGGTGCGCCGGCATCTCAATCAGCAGCTCCTCTGTCGTCACACGGGATCTGCCGCTCGCCGTCTGCTTTCAGCGACGGTGCCGTCTGGTCAGCGCCCTGGGGACCCATCTACTGGTTCGCCTCAGCCCCAGGTCTTACCGACGCTGCCTTCCATTTTGCCCCATGGCGACGCGCCGCCGCCGCCGCCGCCGCCGCCTGTTCTCCCGCCTGCAACGCCCGCAGTGAACGCGTCGCTGCAGCCGCCGGGCGCCTCCCTGGGTCACGCGCCGCCGATCGCTCCCCGTGACCAGTTGTCCTCCGACATGGAACTCTTGCCCGCTCCGGACCATATGTCGTCTTCGCCCGTCGGGTGCCCCGGCCCGATGGAGGTCGACCCTTTGGCCCCTCCTGTCTCTCTACGGGCGCATACACCGCATGTTGGCGTGCACCCTGGAGCACGTTTTCAGGCGTTACCTAGCTCCCCGCGGTCCGAATGGCAGGGTGCGGTTGGCACCACCTCGCCTGTTGTTTGGCTCCCCACCTCGTCGCATACGTCAACATGGGGTCCTCCCCACGGCGGGCGGAGGCCTCATACCACAACCGGCCGCCGATTTGCGGGGGAAGATTGTCGTGTTGGTATACGTCGGACCCGCGTGTCGCCACTATCAGTGATTGCAGACCGAACGCCGCCACACGGCTGGTCCAGTCTAGAGATATTCCCTAGCAATCGCCCCAGTTGTACAGCCGACTTTGCTAGCGATGGTTCACTGACTGCATACGCTCTCATTCGCAGAGACGACGGTTTAGCATAGCCTTCAGCTACGTCATTTACTACGACCTAGCAAGGCGCCATATTCTTCAAGAATGTATTCTGAACTGATAATATTGTGAATCATTTACCGTCAAGAGCAACGTTCATCATTAATGTATTAAAGTTAAGTATCAAAC
Source organism: Schistocerca americana (assembly GCF_021461395.2). Classification (NCBI taxonomy): domain Eukaryota; kingdom Metazoa; phylum Arthropoda; class Insecta; order Orthoptera; family Acrididae; genus Schistocerca; species Schistocerca americana. The sequence goes on along the minus strand of NC_060130.1, from coordinate 145,295,141 downwards.
TAATTATGTCTGCTTTCTGAATTCTCATTCCTTGTCATGTTCCAGACCTCACGTCAGTATAGTTCTTCCCTCCTCACACCAGCCTGCGTGAGATAAAGCGCGTGCATTTCAGCCTCCTCTCGTAACACGGTATTGGCTCTTCCAGCAACACAACAGGATCCATTACCCAACCACTGCAGTTTATGTGTGTTGACTGCACAGAACACACTCCGAGGAACTTGTGGCTAGCTTCTAGCAAAACCCACGTCTACGGTAGTCTTGATATACACCGAAGAGATTGCGCAGCAGCATTAGCCATGCTCCTAGCTGCTGCGCTGTCATTGTTTGAGGATTCCCACTTTACACGAATCCACTCTTATTTCACAAGCTATGTGATCTTATTTTCATGAGACCCATGAACTCCGTTCAGCTTTTAATACTTCCTTTTTATCTTCTACATACACAACTAATAGAAAACAACACTCAATAAGTGTTCTGATAAAACAATTATCTGCTTCAGTCACTCTTTTTATTTCATCACACGTCGTGTTTCGAGAGTTTACACACCTATCTTGACCTGCGACAATGATATTGTTGCCATGCGGAGTAGTCTGCGTGGTTTGAGGCGTCATGTTATGGACTGCGTGGCCTCCTCTGCCGGAGGTTCGAGTCCTCCCTCGGGCTTGGGTGTGTGTGTTGTTCTTAGCCTAAGTTAGTTTAAGTAGTGTCTAAGTCTAGGGCCGATGACCTCAGCAGTTTGGACCCTTAGGAATTCACACACATTTGAACATGATGATATTGTTACATTTTTGCTGGCTGGATGCAGGTAGTTCTCTGTTGTGGTTTTATATCGCTACAAAAACGTTTAACAGGCACTTGTGAGTATAATATGCTGCTGACATTATACATTTTAAACGGCGATAGAGTTAGTTGCACTTTGTTACAGTGCACAGAACCCTGTAGTTGGTCATCAATATAGATTTTTCACTTAATTTGTGTCACAGAGCATGAACTGCTATCATAAAGCAACAAAAATTGTAACCATGTAGAGTTACAGTACCTTGCCTTACAGATTATTCTCACTGACTTACATTGTAGACCATAGATACATACGTCAGCTGTACAATTTGCTTCGTTCTTTACAACAAGTTGTTGAAACTATTACTATTGCAAATAGATGACAGTGAAGACACAAATAAAAATAAAAATATGAAACATACAGTTTGCAGACATAGTATCTTATTGTTTCTGTACAGTACTTAAGGAATTAAGAGTTTCTTTCGCCACCAACAACAGATTTGGTAATAGACTGCCACACAATACAAAAATCAGTAAGGACAAATTCTCCAACCCAGATGTATACAAGATAAATGCAATCAGTTTGTCGTTCAGACCGAACGAAGTTTCCGAACTAGATACAACGAACACATCAATATATTTAGATACATAACATCCAACTAATCTACCATTACTACATCCCTTCAGAAACACAGGGCATTCGTTTGATAACATTGAGCACACTCCAAAACTTCTTTATAAAATAAACAAAGGCCACAAACTCATTCTTTATGAAGAATTGGAAATTTTCATTCACAATTGAAAACGTGGACAGAACACACCGAATTAAAAATGTGAGACAGTGGCAATGAGCTTCCTGAAGGGATTTGCAGATATAGTAGGCGATGCTCTATGACTTTTTTCACTTTGTACTTCCTGATGACCTTAATAAAAGATAATGTTGGTTGGTTCGTGCGATTGAAGGGACCAGACTGCTAGGGCCATCGATCCCAAAAGATAATGTCCATAGCAATGTACACAAACAGTAAGACTTAGTTTATACTGATACTAAGTCTGCAAGTCTTATACTGTTACATTTCTTATTTTTATATTTACTCGTGTAGTTTGCAATAGTGATATTTTTAACGAGCTGTTGTAAAGAATGAAAGAAATTTTATAGTTGTTATATGAATCTATCGTCCACAATGTAAGTTAGTAATGAATGATCGCTGAGTCAAGGTACTATACTATATCTTTACACAGGTAAACCCTCCTTTTGTTTATGTTACTGGTTCGTGATCTGTGAGACATATTAAGTTAGAAATATATATAGTATCACGTAGAAAGAGGTGTAATTAGATAAATGACGAACGCTAACTTCACTTAACGAAGGTTTATTCAGCAATTGCACATACAACAGCCTGCAGCCAAAACACATACCATATATATACAGTTACAGAACATTCCGATACAATGATTCTTGATATGTGTAGATACCTCTAGAATGTACTCGAACCGAATATAAAGGTTAAAATCTTACATTTCAGCGGAGCTTTGAATTCACGACCCTCCATGCAACAGTGTAGTGTCATAACCACTACACCACGGTGACTGTGCTACTCAGCTTCTTCTGCGACACTCCTTAAGAGAACAGCATTTCTGTGCTATGTCATCCCAGTCCAGGAACAAGTCGTTAGTCCTGTATACTCCGACTCCCAAAGACTGATGTTCGCCCTGGCAGTGGTCGTCTTAGAACTCCTTTTGCCGCTACGCTCTTCGTCACCTTTCCGCTTGTTACTTGTCGCTGGAGCTTCGAATTTACCCTGGGTTGCAGGATCCTCATAGGGCTTCATTCTAAGCACCCTACCGGGGTCGAAATCTTCGATTTCATACGTAATGTCAGACAACTGTCTTACAACCTCATAAGGTCCAAAAAGACTTCTGAGAGAGATCAACCTTCCAGATAGGAGTGAAGATCCAGACGAGAGTAGTGGGACAACCTGTGTATCGTTCAACATTCTACTGTTGCCAGATGTATCCAAGATGGCGGCGACGTCGTCATCCAAAATGGTGGCGTGTAGACTTGGCAACAGCACATAATGTCATGCAAGATGGCGGATTTTGGCGGGAAATTTCAATTTTGCAGGGAAGATAGGTCAATTGGGCTACTTCCACTAACCTAAACCTCCAGAAAAAAATTGTTGGGAAATTGAAATTCCAGCAGTATAATGCATCACACCACGAAAATGGTGGGAAAATATACCAATTGGGCTATGTCGACTAAGCTAACCCCCCACCCCCTAGAAACTGGCGGGAAGTTCAAACTCCAACAGAATAATGTCTCGAAAACTGTACTTGCCATTATTATTATCATTTACTATCATTTATTATTATTTATTATCATATATTATCAAATAATATCATTTATTATTATTATTATTATTATTATTATTATTATTATTATTATTTATGCCATGCACGTGTGTTTGCTATGAGGTCCGGAGTCCAAATGCGTAAGTTCATACCCCTGCCACCAGAGAGTGCCGCCGTGGTGTTGTTCAAGATGCCGGATTTTGGCGGCCAGAATAGACCAATTGAGCTACCTCTGCTAACCTAACATCCATAAAATTGGAGCGAAATTTGATTTTTGGCAGGAAAATTGGTCAATTGTGCTATGTTCACTAACCTAACCATCCAGAAAAAATTGGCGCCTAATTCAAATTCAAACAGGATAATGGCTGCAAAACCATACTTGATTTATTATTATTCATTATTATTCATTATCATTTATTATCATTCATTGCTATTTACTATCCTTTATTATCATTTATTAACAATAATTGTTATTTATTATTGTTATTGTCATTGGCTTTCCTCCACTAGGAAATTGCGCCAAATTCAAATTCCAACACAACAATGTTTCGAAAACTGTATTTCTATTTATTATTGTTATCATTTATTATTTATTCAAGATGTTCAATTTCCGCTGGAAGAAAGCCATTTGCGTTACATCCATAACAAAAATCTGTCAAGTTCAAATTCCAACACCATAATCGATCACACGTACGAAGTAGTCCACATCCTACGAACTTTGACCATCACTTATGCTCTTTCACTGCTAACCTATCAGAATCGCATCAAATAATAAACTGCACTTGTACGAACATAATTCACATTCTCTGCTTTTGCAGGGGAAAAGGACTGAAGTCATTATTTCAAGCAGTACCGTCATCACTTGTTCTCAAACAGGCTTAGTACACATCTTTGAGATGGCGACACCGAGTGCCCTAGCCACTAGGTCCAGACTCCAACTGACTTAGTTCAAATCGTCGCCGGCAGAGGAGGCTACCCCTGGTGCCAGGAGTCACCGGTAGTTCGTGCGCACACCACTGGTCCAGCGGGCGCTCGGATCGCGTGGGTCCAGAGGCATAACATGTTTTGCTCATTCGAACCTTCCAATTCTGACGTCAAAATGGTAGGTTGCCCGTTCACCACATGTATTCGTCTCTCCCACACGTTTCGCGCCAAAATTTTTCACCTGAGAGTGGAATCTTCCCCAACGTCACACAACGGCCTGTCGAACACGTGGCTTGCTCGACAAAGAACGTTCTCGCTAAGTTAACTGACACAAGATTGTCTTCTCTCTATCACATGCGCACGTGTTATAATCGGACACATGACGCGCCACCACCCTGCGAGCGTCCGACCGCTTATGTCACACACCCTCGGCTGCACTGTACATAGTCTTCTGTAAATATCTTAACACCCATATCGCGCATCTAACCTATCAATTACCCAAGTACTTAATTCCATTTTAATTTCAACCATATTAAATAATTCAATTTACGAAAGGTCTTCAACTACCTACCTTCAAATATTTACTATCAAAAACAGTTTTGATAAAAATTTATTTATTAAGGTGACTGGTTTCGACCACTAGCGAGTAGTGATTCTCCAGCAGAAGGAGGTTCTTACTCACTGATCTGAAGATGACCACAGTAGTGGTCGAAACCGGTCACTGTAATAAATAAATTGTGATCAAGACTGTTTTTGATAGTAAATATTTGTAACACATTGATCACTGCCACTCCCATAATGTATTCAAAAGTAATACCTACATTCAACTACTTTTCAAGGACCAGACTGCCACATCTTCCTAGGAACCTTCGCCAAGTTTGAATTCTGGCAGTAAAGAAAGGTCACTTGCGCTTTCGCTACCAATCTAAGAAACTTGCACCTAAAGAGATGGCACTTGTAATAACCTCAGCCACCCGAACGCCGCTTCCTCCTAGGAACCCACGCCGAGTTTGAATTCTGGCAGTAAAGACAGGTCACTTGAGCTTTCGCTACCAACCTAAGAAAATTGCGTGTAAAGAATGGACACTTGTACTAACCTCAGCCACCCGACCGCCACCTCCTCCTAGGATCAGGCGCCAAGTGTATAATCTGCCAGTAAACAAAGCTCACTTGTGTTTTCGCTACCAACGTAAGAAAATTCCAGCAAACCAAGCTCACCAGTACCACCACCACGTCCTAGGGGCAGGTGGTAAGAGGACTCAGCCCGCAATAGGCTGATGGAGGGAGGAAGGAGTGTACCTCATTTTTTTTGCGAGCAATTTATTTAGGGATGGAGTATATGCATCACAGAACACACGCTCTGACATACCCCACACCATATAGACCTGCAAACCACCCCTACATAACCCATGTATAAAGCTCTACACACACACTTCCTAATTGTAAACCGTCAAAAATAACACACTGCTCAGCCTACAGACATGGGAACCACTCATAAACAATGCACAGCATTTACCCCCATATAGCCAAACAACTACTAAATTGTCAAAATAATAATCCATGTAAAAGACTCTGCTTGCTAATCGTCAACTTTCGAAATCATACACCAGCCTTTACTTAAACAATTAGAGGCAACACCACCACCAAGTGTATTCGCCACTGAGTCCATACCCCAGCTGACTTGGTTCTTACCGATGCCACTAGAGGACGTAATCTAAGATGGCACCACCTAGTGTTTTCACCACGAGCTCCAGACCCCAACTGACTTATTACATTTCCTCCCCATTAGAGGATGCCACAGTGACACCAGCTGATTACCGAAGTACAGTTATCCACGATGGCTGTAAATGGTGTGTTCTATGATGCTGTCATCCGTTTCGTGGTGTAAATCAAGATCGTGAAGGAAAACGACTCAATTGCTCTGGGCTGATGAGGGGACTATAGAACGAGTTCACACTATTTAGTATCAAACATTTTTTTTTAGTGATCGAATATGTCCATCACACTGATACAAAGCATCCACCCTAATGTGCTTGGCGTCATAATACACAGTCTGCAGACATGCAAACAACTCCTAATTTAAGTACACAATAGTAAACTGCTCCTAAATATTGAAGTACACATATGTGCAAACACGCTCAGTACTCGTAAACTGTCCGAATAATGCATGGCACAGCCTACAAGGCCGCTCGCAAAATAACGCAACAGACGTGCACAAGCACCTACCACCTCACCCTCTCCCCTGCGAAGACACACGCCTGACAGTCCTCAAACCGCGCACGGGTAACTGCTCGGCTTCCGCAAACATGAGGTGGCGACAGCCGCATTCATACTCCACGCCCGTGAAATTCCTATCCAAATACGTGTTCATCTAGACACAGCTCCTGGTGCGATCGGCCAGGGACTCGCGGTCCGCTGCACCCGCCAGCCACCGCCACCGAACACCGGTGAAAGTTGCATTCCTCTATACAGTCACCATTATATTGTCATAGCACTCCCAAGTGCGTTCACGTCAGTCTCATATTCGAGGCATCTCCAGTCGCTACTTGTCTTTACCATTGAATGCAGAACAGCACAGAGCGTGTTGATACACGCACTCAGCCGCACGTACCCGCCCCCCAGCATGACCGACACAAAACCCGCCAAGCGCACGCGCATAATTACAATCTCATCTAACAACCTTCCCAATCTTATCCTTACGACACATGTCATTGATAAAAAAAAAAATAAGAGCCAAGTCGACCTCTCGGGAATTGTGTAGTGTCCCAGAAATAGTTAACACCTGCTTTCTTCATGCCTCGGCTTGTATGCACGAAAATTCTCACCCTAACAGAACCTGTTTACCAAAATATCGCCTAATTCAGTCTTCCTCCCATACATAACGTCATAGCCTTCCTGCTCTCAATTTATGCAAATGTTGTCACCGCTCCTGTGTCCCACCACAATCAATCTAGCATTCTCATTTGCTCTTATCGAATTTACCAGTCGAATTACTTATGCCACAACTATGGAAGCACCATCCACCATTTCTTTCTCGGACTTCCAGCGGTTATTTTGCAAAGATTGCTAAATTGCACAGACAGTTCCCTCAATCTATACACCCCTAACCCGTTCATTCTTTCTACAGACTCTACACTCACTGGTAACAAACTATTTTACACCGATCACCATTTTGCACCGACAGCTAAACATCGGAAATTTGTCTAAAAATCATCAAATACATACTATGCTAGCAAGAACATTGGAGTGTCAAACCGATCTCCAACCAGGGAATATATCAACGAATACCGTCTCGATCTAGTAAACATGCAGTTCATATCCCCAACCATACCAAATCATCCCCTTTACATCAGTGAACCGAAGTCACTCTCAGAACTGACGTTCAGAGACATGCTCCTTTCCGCTTGGCATAAACGCTCTACTCATTCCGCTTTCTTGCTCGCGTTTCTACAGTCATCTCCAGACTAGTCGATTACAAGAACACCCGTATTTTCGCCGTAATATTATACAATTTTCGCCGTACTTCTCGATATCAAGCACACAGCACTAGGCACCCGATCGCTAACGCAACATAATGCGCAAGATATAGACTGTAAATTATTTCTGCACACACACACAAACTTTAGCGAGACGCAGCGTGCTGTGAACCATTGACTAACTAGAAACATGTACAGTCGGTGATGTAACAGATACCACATGATCAATATTGTTTACAAACCAACTACGGTCTTTCCCACGTCTAGAGAGCAGGCAAACGTGTGCCCAATACACCACAATCCATATTCCCTCAACTAAATAAAGGTTCAAATGTGCAGAAGCAGTCGACCGAACAATTTACATGGGAGGGAATAACGCTCCACCGCAAACGCACCATCTTCTCAAAGTTACACCGGATCACCAAAGCAGCCCAGGACATACTTAGATCGCTATTGGGTCGTCTAGAACATGGTAAAGTTAACTATCATACATTCCTACGCTCCAACAGGCCTCTGCATTCGGAAGACCGCTACCGTTAACGTGGGAACGCTAATCAATACCACCACAGACTTTGCATACACGAACACATTCTAGAAAACGCCTCACATATGTCTTCTATCATTATACTTACAGTTAAATCTTACGATCTAGGTCTCAACTGAACGGTATTCAGCAATTAGCGAAGTATTGGAAATACACTCTGTTGAACGCTGTGGCTCTGGAAATACCTGTACCTTCCTTAGCACTAGACATACTCTACCCTTCGCTATCACAGTACCCCAATTCAAATCCACACCCTCCCTACAACAGCACATAGACATTTTTCTTTACACAAACAGATATACTTTATAAACCTGATCCTCAAATGCGGACATATGACACACCCGCCCGCTGAATTTTGAAAGTCATTCGGCTATGGAACGCAGTATGTAACCGGTATTTGCAACTTCCTCACGCCGCTAGATATTTATCCAGTATGTGTAAAGTATTCTGTCTCGATACCATGTCAGATGTTCCGTTATATATCAACTGAGTGAAAGGCGATGACTCATTGAGAAGGTTCACAGCCATAAATGAATCATATCTCGAAGCGACTCACATTTCTCGAACCTATCTGCCAAAGTAAAAATCCAACATGGTCTAAGTCAGTCCCATTTATACAGCTTTGCGCATGTGATCATGCCATTTTAAGTCGGAACTGAGCAGAAGTCGGACAATGCCATTTCCACCACCTTATGCAGCCCGCCTAGAAACAGAGTGAACTGAGTTACTGCGACAGGACCGTGTTTTGACCATTCGTCGGTATTGCGAGCATTTTAGTGCGTTCCCAAAGTACATACAAGTACCACAGATCCTCGTCCATTAAAATTTATAAGCCCAACATCCTATCATCGTTATTCTCTAACTCCCCCCCCCCCCCCCCCCAGCAGACAAAAATTAACAACTACGAAGCTCAAATAACTTTATCCTTTATCTTTATCCCACATAGAACTCACATAGGCGCCATTACTCGCGTGTTGAAGCAAAGCTGCGTTGGGGGTCCAGCACGGAGAGAGAGACAGAGACAGAGAGACGGAGATAGAGAGATTTCGTAATGATTTACAGAATAGCACAGCGTGCAGCCCCTCTGGCATTCCCTAAAGGCATACTTCGCCCCTCACTGAATTTACTCCTCAAACTGCTGCTGCTACTGTTTCCTGCGTCGAACAACCCTATTAAATACACACTTATTGATATACTAAAGACGGTAGTTTAAAGTTTCATCACCTCTACGCTAGGAAAATGATCGTTTCCCACGTACTACACTGTAAATCGCAAGAAACGCCCACTGTGGCCCCTTTTTAGTTGTTTGACACACTGTTTTCTAACGCGCTTTGTACACTGCCAAACATTTCTTTTTTCTGCCACGACTTCGACCTCTATGTCAGATTCTAAACTGGCATTAAGACGCTCTGATCCACGACTTCTCACAGAAAACTAGACACCACACTATGTAAATCATATTCTTACCGCTAATAGCATAACACTGAATTATTTTTAAATAAAACACACTTACAACATAAGGAAACTAGAAGAGCTTGGCAGCGTTGTGGAGAGTTTACAAACTATCGTGCGAAAGTGTTTCATTACCTCTACATTTAAGTTCATATGTCGCCGTGACGGAACAGATGATTGCTCGGCGTCCCATTGCGAGTTATTCGTAACTTTGCACTCATGTACACGATCGCTGTTTAGGTGCTAACAACCCCCAGAAGTTGTCTCCCAACCACATAACTTCTCCCCCAACTCAAACAAGCTATGTCACTCAACCATTATGTGGTAACCGATGCCCAGATGTGATGGAAAAGACACCTTCGATGTACTGTAATATTAACCAACCGACTTGATAATGCGAAGAATTTTACGCTACGTTCAGCACCGGCCATTGATGTGACAGCATTGCCCCCAATTTCAGTATCACAGCTAAACCACCCCTTTTACATCACTTTGCGAGTATGATTGTGAATGTGGGTAGAGTACTGTGCAGTAAGTGCATTCATTGTTCTTTCTCGAACATATACATGATCAAAGTACATCAGACAACGCTCTATATATTTGTAACACTTTGAGCATAGTGTTTAATTTACGATCTATCTCTCAGCGTATGGGAGGCACAGAGCATTCTCCTCGTCTTAGGGTAAAAGACCAACCTCATACAGACAGTGACCAATACACCCTGCAGCACCGTTAGAGAATTAATCTCCAAGCGATCAGAAGAAGAGCGCTACACTCCACGTCTCGTGAATGAATATAGCTCTCCAAGTCCCAACCCATCCAAGTCCACGAGATTTCTCGAGATGTTACCATCTTGAGGAGCTTAGCACTCCTTATCGATGTATAGTAACAGATTTCAAAGTGCCGTAATGTAATAGCATACAGTTAAGAAGAACAAGAAAATACTTATTTTTATACGCGATGGAGTTCGAGATGAATTGAATTGGATACATTTTTACCTAAATCATCGAAGCTATCAACTCTAAATTACTGTTCCAGAGTCTAGGATCTGTACCTGGGAGGTATTCGTAAGATGGAGAACATAAACACACACACACCTAAGACTGCGACGTTCTGCACTTAAAAACTGGCTATAATGTTAGACCGAAAACCTTCCCCCCCCCCCCCCCCCCTATCAGACTTACATCCTTCTTCACAGTTTCTCTACGCTGAACTATCTTATCGAATGGTAAAACATTTGCTGTGCATCATACAAGCGCAAAATAGCTTTGCGGAGACGTATAGTGTCCAATGTTCACATTTGATCACGGTTCAGAAATTATACAATGCCTGCAAAAGGCTTACATAAAGTGATACACTCCTGGAAATTGAAATAAGAACACCGTGAATTCATTGTCCCAGGAAGGGGAAACTTTATTGACACATTCCTGGGGTCAGATACATCACATGATCACACTGACAGAACCACAGACACATCGACACAGGCAACAGAGCATGCACAATGCCGGCACTAGTACAGTGTATATCCACCTTTCGCAGCAATGCAGGCTGCTATTCTCCCATGGAGACGATCGTAGAGATGCTGGATGTAGTCCTGTGGAACGGCTTGCCATGCCATTTCCACCTGGCGCCTCAGTTGGACCAGCGTTCGTGCTGGACGTGCAGACCGCGTGAGACGACGCTTCATCCAGTCCCAAACATGCTCAATGGGGGACAGATCCGGAGATCTTGCTGGCCAGGGTAGTTGACTTACACCTTCTAGAGCACGTTGGGTGGCACGGGATACATGCGGACGTGCATTGTCCTGTTGGAACAGGAAGTTCCCTTGCCGGTCTAGGAATGGTAGAACGATGGGTTCGATGACGGTTTGGATGTACCATGCACTATTCAGTGTCCCCTCGACGATCACCAGTGGTGTACGGCCAGTGTAGGAGATCGCTCCCCACACCATGATGCCGGGTGTTGGCCCTGTGTGCCTCGGTCGTATGCAGTCCTGATTGTGGCGCTCACCTGCACGGAGCCAAACACGCATACGACCATCATTGGCACCAAGGCAGAAGCGACTCTCATCGCTGAAGACGACACGTCTCCATTCGTCCCTCCATTCACGCCTGTCGCGACACCACTGGAGGTGGGCTGCACGATGTTGGGGCGTGAGCGGAAGACGGCCTAACGGTGTGCGGGACCGTAGCCCAGCTTCATGGAGACGGTTGTGAATGGTCCTCGCCGATACCCCAGGAGCAACAGTGTCCCTAATTTGCTGGGAAGTGGCGGTGCGGTCCCCTACGGCACAGCGTAGGATCCTACGGTCTTGGCGTGCATCCGTGCGTCGCTGCGGTCCGGTCCCAGGTCGACGGGCACGTGCACCTTCCGCCGACCACTGGCGACAACATCGATGTACTGTGGAGACCTCACGCCCCACGTGTTGAGCAATTCGGCGGTACGTCCACCCGGCCTCCCGCATGCCCACTATACGCCCTCGCTCAAAGTCCGTCAACTGCACATACGGTTCACGTCCACGCTGTCGCGGCATGCTACCAGTGTTAAAGACTGCGATGGAGCTCCGTATGCCACGGCAAACTGGCTGACACTGACGGCGGCGGTGCACAAATGCTGCGCAGCTAGCGCCATTCGACGGCCAACACCGCGGTTCCTGGTGTGTCCGCTGTGCCGTGCGTGTGATCATTGCTTGTACAGCCCTCTCGCAGTGTCCGGAGCAAGTATGGTGGGTCTGACACACCGGTGTCAATGTGTTCTTTTTTCCATTTCCAGGAGTGTAGTTAGTAGCGGGGGATACATCCTACAAGGAAACAGATAAACGCAAAGCAGCAGCATCCGACATGTGAAAATTACGTCATTCCGTCACGAACTCTGTAAACAGCGCATCAGTCGGACAATGCACACACAGGGATTGCAGCGCACCACAAGCTATTACTACTAAGTTAGTTATGACCCTGAAGTCTCGATTTTACACCCAAGATGCGACAGGGGTGATCGCATAAATGAAAGCTCCTTCAGAGGAGTGTGTCAAGTTTCTTCACACATGAGATGGACGTCCTCTGATGATTGTATTCCGTGTAAATACAGCTTACACCATTATGGAGCTACCACCAGCTTGCCTTGTTCACAACTTGGATCTATGGCTTCATGGGGCCTGCGTCACCCTCGAACCCTACCATCAGCTCTTAACGGCTGAAATTGGGACTCACCTCAACACGCCACGGTTTTCAAGTCGCCAGGGGTCCAACAGAAATGGTCAGGAGCGCAGAAGATGCGCTGCAAGCGACGTGGTGCTTTCAGCAAATGTATTCGCACCAGTCGTCTGTTTCAGTCGTCTGTTACCATAGCCTATTAACGCCAAATTTCGGGGCACTGTCCTTACGCATATCTTCGCCGTACGTCCCACATAGATTCCTGGGGTTATGTCAAGCAGTGGTGCTCGTCTGTTAGCGCTGACAACTCTATGCAAGCGCAGCTGCTCTCGGTCGTTAAGTGACGGCCGTCAGTCACTGCAGTGTCCATGGTCAGAGGTAATGCCTGTAATCACGTATTGTCGGCACACAGTTGACACTGTGGATCACGGACTATTGCATTCCCTAAAGGTTTCCGAAATGGAATGTCCCATCGAAACTAAAATATTTTATAAAGTAATTCTTTGTCGTAGCTTTTATCATGAAATATAACATACTGTGTATAAAATTATATGATAATTTTCAGAAAAGGCACTGAGATAATAACAATGTGTCCAAAATGGGAAAAATAATACTGGTATTGACATCTACTGTCGAGGAAAAGTAATGCAAGAGGAGTATGTCCCATTACAACATGATGTACGATGAGTGTTTGAAAATAATTTTGGCATCCTCTTAAATAAATTAGTAGTGATGAAAACTAGAAATGAAAGGCGTTCCGGTAAACAAGACTAAAAAGAAAAAATACTGGTTGAGATGAGGGGCATTTGATCTGAATGGAGAACGGCCAGTAATCAATGCGGTATCTGTACCGATGACGTCCAGTGCTCTTCTATTGCACGTTCTGTTTTTCTCTTCTCACTGTGATAATGTTGTCAGCCGTTACCTTCAGATTTCTCGTACGTCAGAAATTATGTCAGCCGAGTTTTGAGGTCGTGCTGGCGTCAGAAATAGATCAGCACCGGTCAGAGCCTCCAACGTGAACTGTGAAATGGAGTAGGAGCATTCCACAAAGGATATGGCACATACGGTACTGTGCAATAGATCACCTAAAGGAGCATGTCCCCCTGACTTTCTTAGTGCCGCAATCCATCTTGAAAACTGTTCACTGTTACAGCGAATTGAAGACAAGGAGTGATTTGCAACAAGGTGCAGCGTAAGCAGTTGGTTATGGGAAGGAGAAGACACCCAGAGATGCCATCCTTCGTGACTAAAGGTTCAATCACAGCACCCCCGTAACGTAGTTTGCGTGGCTCTATCTTTGGCCTCTGTAGCGGGCAACGGCACTCTCCAAGATAAGCTGGAAAATCAACAATATAGATTCGAGGGTTGGCCAGAAAATAATGCACCGCATTTTCTTTTTCTCAGCCGAAAACAATGCTACGAATGCGAAACATTACGTATGTACTATTTGAAGTCTACTGAGTGAGCGCACTAAGTTTTCAGCACTTCCGACAGATAGCGTAGCTGCAGGACAGTTTCAAAATGGCGTTTGTAGGTGATGTACGTTACAAGCAACGTGCCGTCATTGAATTTCTCGCCACAGAGAAAGAAGCTGTGGGGAATATTGACAAACACTTGGGCAAAGTCTATGGAGCATGTGCTGTCGTCAGAAGTATAATTAGTCACTGAGCACAGAGGGTGAGGTCATCTCAGAAGGCGGTTCGGCGGAGCTCCATGATTTGCAGCGGTCGGAGAGGTCATCCACGGCTGTCACACCTGACACCACTGACCTTGCCCCCTCGGACTTCCACTTGTTTCTAAGGATTGGTGTCGATATGGCATAAATACATGCCCTTGATTCGCGCTGGACGAAGGCAATAGAATGGGATGGAGATTACGTGGAAAAACAGAGTGTCTAGATAAATCACCATTCTTTCGCGTTATAAGTTCTCATTATGTTCAATAAATAATAGTTGAAGGAAAAAATGCGGTGCATTACTTTCTGGGCAACCCTCGTCCTTGACAACGGTATTGGGACACCACCAGACTCCTTGGAGCATTGCTACAGTAAGCAGGAATATAGACAGATGAAAAGTAAGAAATCGTAGAACAATAATGTTTATAGCAGTATTGCTTGTTTAATCGAACATGTGATCGATGACTTCCAACAGTACATGACATATGATCACTTATGCTTCATGAATTACGTCTGAACTATAAATTAATAGTGCACTCGGTGCAAAACACTTATGTGTGGCATTCCTGCCTGATCCATTCACACAACCAGAGTTGCATGTTTGCTCCCAAGCACGATCCTTTGCCAAGGCTTCCAGCTAGATTCTCCATCAACTGGTCGAACTATGCCTCAACTCTTCTCTCGTATAAGTGCCGGAGAGATTAGCAGAATTTGTCCAAAGACGCGCCTAGCTTTATGGTGTTAGATTATTTTGAACGGAGCACTGTTATATGTTGGCATGCAAAACTTTCGAACACCAGTAATGGTTAAATCTCAGGGAACTAGAAATCTCTAACAGCTCCACCATATAATCGTCTGTCCCTTTATAAAGCGTGATTCTGTGATACACTTTCAAAGATGATGTATCAATTTCAGGTAATGGACCCTTCTCTGCAAACGATACCTCCGGCAGTGGAACATATGTACCAGAGTAGTGGTGCAGCCTCCGTACCACCCCACATTGCATTGTTCCCAAATTTATTAAGGATGGTGGATCCTACATCATGGCCATAGATGTGGCAACGTCGCAATGACGTCATGGCGGAACGTTCAAATTTTGGCGATAAAATACGTCAATTGCGCTAATTCCACTAGCCTGACCCCCTACCCTACCCCTCCCTTTCCCTTTTCTCAGCAAATGGTGGGAAGTTCAAAGTTTGGAGGGGAGAAAAAGGCACTTGGGCTACCTCCACTAACCTAAGAAAATTGTGGGAAAATAGGCTACCTCCAATAACCTAAGTCATCCGACCACCACCTCTTCCTTCGAATTGATGGGAAAAGGGCTCAACCTGAGCTGGGATGCTGGGTAGAGTGGCTGTACGTAAGCCTTTATTTTACCTGTAGTGTTTATTTAAAAAACTTAAGTTGTCATAAGCAGTAGCTGCATCCACTGTGTTCACCATCAGGTCCAAAGTCCAAAGTCCAACAATGGAGGGAAAAGGACTCAGTCTGTGTCCAGCTGTTGGTAAGAGAAATGAGTGTACATTATTTATTTTGGAACAATTTATTTACAGACGGATTTCACACAGTTTATTTGTTACACTGATACAAAACAGTCACCCTGACGTAATTGGGGTCACAATAAATAACCTACAGACCTGAAAACTACTCGAAAATTATCGCAATAATATAGTACACTGATGTGCAAATACGCAAACAACTCATAAACGGTCAAAATACTGCATGTACAATGCTCTGCAACACGCTTGCTAATAGTAGAGTGTCGAATTAATGCACTGCACAGAGTGCACACCTGAAAACTACTCATGAGCCTCCTAAATAATACAACACACTTCTGTGCAGACACGAAAACAACTCGTAAATTGTCTAAATAATGCTTGTAAAACGCTTTGCAAACACACTCAGTAGTTGTAAACTGCTAAAATAATGCATTGTACAGCCCACAGGCATGTTCACAAAATAATGCAACAGACACATTCACTACATGTAAAATTTCTCGAAATAATCCAAGTATAATGCTCTGCACTTTTACAACGTTTAAACAGTCGAAATAATGGAGTGCACAAACACTCATCGCATGTAAAAACACTTTCGAACCATCGATAAGAACTTCAACCACCATGTATCAGCAAACTGTTCGCTACAGAGGTCCCAAGGTGCGCACGCCAGAGCAGCGCGAGCACGTCGATTCAGCCTGCGAGATGCCTCCAGCTGCACACATGTTCACCTAACTACCGTTGCTGGCACGATCAAGCATAGCATTTGTACCTGCGATCCAGCGAAGACATAATTGCTGAGTGACTGACCATCGCAAGTGCAGCAAAAAGTTTCTTAATATGATACTGTCGTCCCATGTCTATGTAAAAAGAGCCAACTCTCCCTCTGGACACGTTATAGAAATCTTTGCAACACTTCACAGAAAAGCACAGGCTGAATTGTTCCTAGCAATCGTAATGGTTACAGTACGCTTGTTCGCCCACTGCTTGAATACTGCGTAGCAGTGTGGGATCCGTACCAGATAGGGATGATAGAAGAGATAGAGAAGTTCCAACGGAGAGCAGCGCGCTACGTTACAGGATCATTTAGTAATCGCGAAAGCGTTACGGAGATGATAGATAAACTCCAGTGGAAGACTCTGCAGGAGAGACGCTCAGTAGCTCGGTACGGACTTTTGTTAAAGTTTTGAGAACATACCTTCACCGAAGAGTCAAGCAGTATATTGCTCCCTCCAACGTATATCTCGCGAAGAGACCATGAGGATAAAATCAGAGAGATTAGAGCCCACACAGAAGCATACCGACAATCCTTCTTTCCACGAACAATATGAGACTGGAATAGAATGGAGAACCGATAGAGGGTCTCAGGGTACCCTCCGCCACACACCGTCAGGTGGCTTGTGGAGTATGGATGTAGATGTAGATGTAGAATGGGACATGAGGGATCCGTCTGGTCGTGCATGTGTTTACTGTGGCTGAGCCATGACTTTCAGAGCTGTGGGTCCATCGGAGGCCTAATTGCTAAGCGAGAGATGTCTATGTTGCGACTCATCCATGCAGACGCAGCTAAAGGGCTGTCAGTGTTATACCGATGTCTCATTTGTACGCAGATAACAGCCAAGTTTCCCTCTGGCCGCGCTATAGAAATCTTCGGCAACCCTTAATAAAATGGTCCAGAATAACACTGAATGCATTCTTCCTGACGCTCCTAACGGCAGAGCCTGTCCATCACATATCAGCCCCTCATGGAAATCGTAAAGTGTTGCAGAAATAGTTAACGGTCGCATTTCTTGTTGCCGTACCAGCTTTCGTGATTCTCAGTTTGTCTGCAAGGAAGTTCTTACCCTAAGCGGAGCTTTTTACGAAAATAGCCCACAAAAACACAGAATGCATACATCCTGATGGTGCTAACGAGACATCCCGTGGACCCTTCCTGGAAATCAGGACGTCCTGTTTTCAACAAACGTCTCAAAAATGGTAAATGTTCTCACAGCTATGTAGAGGCTCCTACGCCCCAGCACAAAGGATGTCTTGTGAGTGAATGGAGCATTCGGATTGGCTATTGCAGAATTTACCCGCCAAACTGGTAGTGCTGCCGTTATGGGAGCACCTCCCGCTATTCTTTTCTGCAAATGAAACTTTCAGCAGTAAAACAACTTTGTACAGATCACCATATTGCACTGACAGTTGAACCCTGTAAAAGTAATCTGCAGATCGTCAAATACGGGAAGACACTTGCTCAATTACACTACTCTTCCACTAAGGATGGCAGCTTGAATATTTTAGCCTGAAACCAATCTCCAACCTGACAATATATCACCACTTACCGTGTCGATGTAGTAAACATACAATTCAAATCCTGTGCCATACAAAACCGGCCCTTCTGCATCATGCAAATAGCTCTCGACCGCCAGACACTCGTACATATACCGCGAAGGCAGACAGCATAAGCACGTGCACCGATTACAGGGTGGTCCGAGCCAAATATCTCACGAAATAAGAACGGAACTTGCCTAGCGTGAAGGGGGAAACCTGATAGCGCTATGGTTGGCACGATAGATGGCGCTACCATAGGTCGAACGGATATCAACTGGGTTTTTTTTTTTTTTTTTTTTTTTTAATAGGACTCCCCCATTTTCATTACATATTCGAGTAGTACGTAACGAAATATGAATGTTTTCGTTGGACCACTGTTTTCGCTTTGTGATAGATGGCGCTGTAATAGTCACAAACATATGGCTCACAATTTTAGACGAACAGTTGGTAACAGGTAAGTTTTTTAAATTAAAATACAGAACGTAGGTACGTTTGAACATTTGATATCGGTTGTTCCAATGTGAAACATGTACCTTTGTGAACGTATCATTTCTGAGAACGCATGCTGTAACAGCGTGATTACCTGTAAATACCACATAAATGCAATAAATGCTCAAAATAATGTACGTCAACCTCAATGCATTTGGCAATACGTGTAACGACATTCCTCTCAACAGCGAGCAGTTCGCCTTCCATAATGTTCGCACATGCATTGACAATGCTCTGACGCATGTTGTCAAGCGTTGAAGGTGGAACACGGTAGCAAATATTCTTCAACTTTCCCCACAGAAAGAAATCCGTGGACGTCAGATCCCGTGAACGTACGGGCCATGGTATGGTGCTTCGACGCCCAATGCACCTGTTATGAAATATGCTATTCAATACCGCTTCAACCGCACGTGGTTTATGTGCCGGACATCCATCATGTTGGAAGTACACCGCCATTCTGTCATGCAGTGAAACATCTTGTAGTAACATCGATAGAACATTACGTAGGAAATCAGCATACATTGCATCATTTAGATAGCTATCGATAAAATGGGAGCCAATTATCCTTTCTTCCATAATGTCGCACCATACATAAACCCGTCAAAGTCGCTGATGTTCCGCTTGTCGCAGCTATCGTGGATTTTCCGTTGGCCAATAGAGCATATTATGCCAGTGTACGTTACCGCGGTTGGTGAATGACGCCTCGTCGATAAATAGAAAGCGTACAAAAAAACTGTCATCGTCCCGTAATTTCTCTTATGCCCAGTGGGAGAACTGTACACGACGTTCAAAGTCGTCGCCATGCAATCCCTGGTGCACATAAATATGGTACGGGTGCGGTCGATGTTGATGTAGCATTCTCAACACCGACGTTTGTGAGATTCCCGATTCTCTCGCAGTTTGTTTGCTACTGATGTGCGGATTAACCGCGACAACAGCTAAAACACCTACCTGGGCATCATCATTTGTTGCAGGTTGTGGTAGACGTTTCACATGTGGCTGAACACTTCCTGTTTCCCTAAATAACGTAACTATCCGGCGAACGGTCCGGACACTATCTTAGAATCAACTTAGTTATGAACCTGAAGTCCTGATTTTACACCCAAGATGCGACAGGGGAATGGATTACATCGCATAAATCTTCGTTCGTTTAGAGGAATGTGTCGAAACGGGATAGTCGCTTTCATCATACATGACATGGAAGTCCTCTGGTGACCGAGAGGTTCGCAGTTAACGATCACAAGTAGAAAATTCTCTAAGTCACACACAGAACACATGATTGTGTACGAGTCAGACGAAGGCTATGTCAGGTGACTGATGCATCCTCACAGAAAAACGGAAAAATATGGTAAAATTACCTGCGCCAGCATCTTTCTTTCTCTCTAGAATCCATCAGTAGTCTACCATTACATCTTACCTCGTTAGAACTCAATTCCCAACCTGTCACCCCATTCGCTCTCTGTCATTCTGTAATGCAGACGCAGGCAAGTTTAGAGGCAGATGGTTCTCTTTATTCCCAAGAAAGCATCAGAGACAGCAGTCAACTCGCGTGTATCACCATTAACTCAATAGACATACTTTAGAATGTTGCCTCGGTGAAAAACTTGAAACTTTCCCTGGTTCCCGTTGCTTCCACGTTAACGTTGGGGTGGTAGGGTTTCGGGTTCCGCTGGATAGGTCAGGAGTCCACTATACACAGCAGACGGCTACACGGGTAGCAGGGGTTGTGAGGTGTAGACTGGGCGGTTTATTAGGTTAGATGGCCTCGGGCAAGTACAGAAAGGGCAACAGCCTCAAAGGGTGCAGGGCAATGTCAGGACATGCGGGGACCAAGTAGCAATCGGTATTTTAATTCTAAACTGTTGAAACTGCGTTGGTAAAGTACCGGAATTTCAAGCGCTGATAGAAAGCACCGAAGCTGAAATCGTTATAGGTATGGAAAGCTGGCTGAAGCCAGAGATAAATTCTGCTGAAATTTGTACAAAGGCACAGACGGTGTTTAGAAAGGATAAGATTGCATGCAACTGGTGGTGGCGTGTTTGTCGCTGTCAGTAGTAGTTTATCCTGTAGTGAAATACAAGTGGATAGTTCCTGTGAATTATTATGGGTGGTGGTTGTACTCAACAACCGAGCTAGGTTAACAATTGGTTCCTTTTACCGACCTCCCGACCCAGCAGCATTAGTGGCAGAACAACTGAGAGAAAATCTGGAATACATTTCACAGAAATTTCCTCAGCATGTCATAGTCTTAGGGGGTTGAAATGGCTCTGAGCACTATGGGACTTAACATCTGAGGTCATCAGTCCCCTAGAACTTAGAACTACTTAAACCTAACTAACCTAAGGACATCACATACATCCATGCCAGATTCGAACTTGCGGCCAGTAGGGGTCTCGCGGTTCCAGACTGAAGCGCCTAGAACCGCTTGACCACAGCGCCCGGCACGGAAGGTTCCAAATGATTGCAAAAGAGCGAAGGTAGTTCCAGTTTTCAAGAAGAGTCGTCGAACAGATGCGCAAAACTATAGGCCTATATATCTGACATCGGTCGGTTGTAGAGTTTTAGAACATGTTTTTTGCTCGGGTATCATGCCATATCTGGAAACCCAGAATCTACTCTGTAGGAATCAACATGGATTCCGGAAACAGCGATCGTGTGAGACCCAACCCGCTTTATTTGTTCATGAGACCCAGAAAATATTAGATAAAGGCTCCCAGGTATTTGCCATTTTCCTTGACATCCGGAAGGCGTTCGATACAGTTCCGCACTGTCGCCTGATAAACAAAGTAAGAGCCTACGGAATATCAGACCAGCTGTGTGGCTGGATTGAAGAGGTTTTAGCAAACAGAACGCAGCATGTTGTTCTCAATCGAGAGACGTCTACAGACGTTAAAGTAACCTCTGGCGTGCCACAGGGGAGTGTTATGGGACCATTGCTTTTCACAATTTACCGGGTGATCAAAAAGTCAGTATAAATTTGAAAACTGAATAAATCACAGAATAATGTAGATGGAGAGGTACAAATTGACACACATGCTTGGAATGACATGGGGTTTTATTAGAACCGAAAAAACACAAAAGTTCAAAAAATGTCCGACAGATGGCGCTTCATCTGATCAGAATAGCAATTATTAGCATAACAAAGTAAGACAAAGCAAAGATGATGTTCTTACAGGAAATGCTCAATATGTCCACCATCATTCCTCAACAATAGCTGTAGTCGAGGAATAATGTTGTTAACAGCGGGCCGGCCGGAGTGGCCGAGCGGTTAAAGGTGCTACAGTCTGGAACCGCGCGACCGCTACGGTCGCAGGTTCGAATCCTGCCTCGGGCATGGTTGTGTGTGATGTCCTTAGGTTAGTTAGGTTTAAGTAGTTCTAACTTCTAGGGGACTTATGACCACAGCAGTTGAGTCCCATAGTGCTTAGAGCCATTTGAAATTTTTTTTAACAGCACTGTAAAGCATGTCCGCAGTTATGGTGAGGCATTGGCGTCGGATGTTGTCTTTCAGCATCCCTAGAGATGGCGGTCGATCACGATACACTTGCGACTTCAGGTAACCCCAAAGCCAATAATCGCACGGACTGAGGTCAGGTGATCTGGGAGGCCAAGCATGACGAAAGTGGCGGCTGTGCACACGATGCGCGCAAGAAATTCTTCACACGTCTAGCAATATGGGGTGGTTCTAATAAAACCTCTTGTCATTCCAAGCATGTGTGTCAATTTTTACCTCTCTATCTACATTATTCCGTGGTTTATTAAGTTTTCAAATCTATACTGACTTTTTGATCACCCGGTATATAAATGACCTAGTAGATAGTGTCGGAAGTTCCATGTGGCTCTTCGCGGATGATGCTGTAGTATATAGAGATGTTGCAGCATTACAAAACTGCAGCGAAATGCAGGAAGATCCGCTGCGGATAGGCACTTGGTGCAGGGAGTGGCAACTGACCCTTAACATAGACAAATGTAATGTATTTCGAATACATAGGAAGAAGGATTCTTTATTTTATGATTATATGATAGCGGAAGAAACACTGGTAGCAGTTACTTCTGTAAAATATCTGGGAGTATGCGTACGGAACGATTTGAAGTGGAATGATCATACAAAATTATTGTTGGTAAGGCAGGTGCCAGGTTGAGATTCACTGGGAGAGTCCTTCTAAAACGTAGTCCATCAACAAAGGAGGTGGCTTACAAAAACTCGTTGGACCTATACTTGAGTATTGCTCATCAGTGGGGGATCCGTACCAGGTCGGGTTGACAGAGGAGATAGAGAAAATCCGAAGAAGAGAGTTATTTAGTAAGCGTGATAGCGTTACGGAGACGTTTAGCAAACTCAAGTGGCAGGCTCTGCAAGAGAGGCGCTCTGCATCGCGGTGTAGCTTGCTGTCCAGATTTCGAGAGGGTGCGTTTCTGGATGAGGTATCGAATATGTTGCCACCCCCTACTTATAACTCCCGAGGAGATCA
Source organism: Schistocerca americana (assembly GCF_021461395.2). Taxonomy (NCBI): domain Eukaryota; kingdom Metazoa; phylum Arthropoda; class Insecta; order Orthoptera; family Acrididae; genus Schistocerca; species Schistocerca americana. Next base: position 145,272,013 of record NC_060130.1, on the reverse strand, counting down.
CGAATGTAAAATTAGAGAGATTCGAGCGCGCACGGAGGCTTTCCGGCAGTCGTTCTTCCCGCGAACCATACGCGACTGGAACAGGAAAGGGAGGTAATGGCAGTGGCACGTAAAGTGCCCTCCGCCACACACCGTTGGGTGGCTAGCGGGGTATGGATGTAGATGTAGATGTAGATGATTCTAAGTTAGCGATAGGTGTTTGTGAGGCACTGCCATCCCGTGTAATACATCTGCTTGACAGATGTCCTGTTTACAGATTTAGTGGCAGCTTGAAATGTACTTCCACATGTCAGACGCCGCTGCTATACGTTTATCTGCTTCTTTGTAAGCCTAAGGCGATCTAACATTATAGCCTCTTTTAGAACCAGGTAGCCTTAGGAGTGTGAGTGTTTCTCTTCTCTCTTACCAATACTCGGTACTGACCCCCTACAGTAGAACAATACTTTAGAATTGATAGAGTAGTTGATCTACGTAAAATGCTTCGAACTCCATCTGTCTGGGGCTCCGTCATGGATACAAAACACCCGTTTTCTGTTTTTCTTAACTATCGGCTATTACATCACAACACTTTCAGATCTACTACTATACACCTATAAGGGTGCTAACGTCCTCGACATCGGCGCATCCGGAGAAATCTTGTGCACATGGATGGGCGCGGACTCGGCAAGTTCCATTGATTCACGAGATGCGGAATGCAACGGTCTACTCATAGTCAGCTGCAGATTAAATCGGTAACGGTGCTGCTGGGTGGCTTGGTCAGAGACATTGCGTGTGGATCTTTCAGTCTCTAACTTTATCCTAAGACTGCGAGAATGGCCTGTGACTCCGATCTGCATAGAGACAATTTGTAAATTAGGTACCATGCCTGAGGTGCTGGTATACTTTGATGATGTATATGGTCAAGAATTAACAATGAATGGACATGCTGCACTGTCATCTATCTACACTTCTGGAAATTGAAATAAGAACACCGTGAATTCATTGTCCCAGGAAGGGGAAACTTTATTGACACATTCCTGGGGTCAGATACATCACACGATCACACTGACAGAACCACAGGCACATAGACACAGGCAACAGAGCATGCACAATGTCGGCACTAGTACAGTGTATATCCACCTTTCGCAGCAATGCAGGCTGCTATTCTCCCATGGTGACGATCGTAGAGATGCTGGATGTAGTCCTGTGGAATGGCTTGCCATGCCATTTCCACCTGGCGCCTCAGTTGGACCAGCGTTCGTGCTGGACGTGCAGACCGCGTGAGACGACGCTTCATCCAGTCCCAAACATGCTCAATGGGGGACAGATCCGGAGATCTTGCTGGCCAGGGTAGTTGACTTACACCTTCTAGAGCACGTTGGGTGGCACGGGATACATGCGGACGTGCATTGTCCTGTTGGAACAGCAAGTTCCCTTGCCGGTCTAGGAATGGTAGAACGATGGGTTCGATGACGGTTTGGATGTACCGTGCACTATTCAGTGTCCCCTCGACGATCACCAGTGGTGTACGGCCAGTGTAGGAGATCGCTCCCCACACCATGATGCCGGGTGTTGGCCCTGTGTGCCTCGGTCGTATGCAGTCCTGATTGTGGCGCTCACCTGCACGGCGCCAAACACGCATACGACCATCATTGGCACCAAGGCAGAGGCGACTCTCATCGCTGAAGACGACGCGTCTCCATTCGTCCCTCCATTCACGCCTGTCGCGACACCACTGGAGGCGGGCTGCACGATGTTGGGGCGTGAGCGGAAGACGGCCTAACGGTGTGCGGGACCGTTGCCCAGCTTCATGGAGACGGTTGCGAATGGTCCTCGCCGATACCCCAGGAGCAACAGTGTCCCTAATTTGCTGGGAAGTGGCGGTGCGGTCCCCTACGGCACTGCGTAGGATCCTACGGTCTTGGCGTGCATCCGTGCGTCGCTGCGGTCCGCTCCCAGGTCGACGGGCACGTGCACCTTCCGCCGACCACTAGCGACAACATCGATGTACTGTGGAGACCTCACGCCCCACGTGTTGAGCAATTCGGCGGTACGTCCACCCGGCCTCCCGCATGCCCACTATACACCCTCGCTCAAAGTCCGTCAACTGCACATACGGTTCACGTCCACGCTGTCGCGGCATGCTACCAGTGTTAAAGGCTGCGATGGAGCTCCGTATGCCACGGCAAACTGGCTGACACTGACGGCGGCGGTGCACAAATGCTGCGCAGCTAGCGCCATTCGACGGCCAACACCGCGGTTCCTGGTGTGTCCGCTGTGCCGTGCGTGTGATCATTGCTTGTACAGCCCTCTCGCAGTGTACGGAGCAAGTATGGTGGGTCTGCAACACCGGTGTCAATGTGTTCTTTTTTCCATTTCCAGGAGTGTACATTTCTCAATAGCACTCGCATAGTAGAGTAGGGGCGGTTTAGCGATGACTCTGATATTGGGAAGCATGGTGTCACATCATTGGTAGGTTTTGAAATTACTGGGAAATTGCTAGAATTGTTCGCACTATCATCTGTGATGCTTATTATTACAGTAGATCAACGATGTCTTTTGCACCCCATCCGTCCACTGGTACGCTGTTGATTGACACATAATGACGGACTGACATAAAACTTCCTGGCAGATTAAAACTGTGTGTATCGGTCCGGCACACAGTTTTAATCCGCCAGGCAGTTTCATATCAGCGCACACTCCGCTGCAGAGTGAAATTCTCATTCTGACTGACATCGCTTTCTTGAGATGGAGAAAGAGTCTTGGTGGAGGGGCAACACATTCTGGGGGTGGCCAGCACCATAACAGGGATGACATACATGACTGCAATATGAGGAATCAATCGAAATGTAACACAGAGTCATCAGCTATCCCGTACAGTGACAAATGAGTTTAAATGCAGAGGTCGTCAACCACCTACGGACAGCAGTTAGAAAATGCTCCACAACATGCAAAGCCCTTCCAATTTCCTTATGTTGTGACTGTCTTTTATTTAAAAATCATCCACACACACGCGCGCGCGCGCGCGCGCGCGCGCGTGTGCGTGTGTGCGCGCGTGTGTGTGTGTGTGTGTGTGTGTGTGTGTGTGTGTGTGTTTCTGTGCTGCGGTAGCAGCAGCAGCAACAACATGATTTACACCATGCAATGTCTAGTTTTCTGTGAGAGGTGATGGATAAGAACGTGCTAAGGTCAGTTTAAAACCTGAAACAGAACTCGTGGTGGTAATAACAAAATTATTTTACTGTGTAAAGCGTGTTACAGTAGAAAAAAAACAATACTACAAACAACGGCAAAGGGAGCCTCTCTTGCAACTGACAGCGTAGTCTGCGGGGTAAGGTCATCCTTCTACAGCACGGTCATTGACGATTTACACCGGTCTGTGAAAGCAAATTCGAATACTGCCCGCCTGCTCCCAAGGATCAATATCCGTATATGTAATGGAGTAACCACATGGGCTCAATGCCGGCATGCACACGGTATTTGATTTCGATGTATGGGATGAGAGTGATGTGGTAAAAATCTTGTCAAGTTCTCTATCGGATGAAGTTTTTATAGTTCGTAATTTTTCTCTGTTGGATGGTACGGAATAACGATGATAGAATGTTAGGGTGATAGATGTGAATGGACCTTGAGGGGCACGGAGCTGATTCGGACTGCACTACTGTATGATGTCAAGTCTTCCTAATTTTCCCAATAAGAAACACCACCGTAACTGTTGGTACTGTCTTTATACCACGTCGTGTTGCAGGAGCGGGTACCCTTTGGCCCTGACCTTGCATATCGTACACTGTTGGCAGAGTTATGACAACATGATCGCATTTCCATGGAATGGTCGAAACATGGTTCTGTCTCAGTAACTCAGCCGAACATGTTTCTACAGAATGTGGCTGATATCTATTATGATTATCTAAAATTTTACTGCAGCAGATAGGTTCGAAAAATGTGACTCGTTTCAAGATATGAGAGTTTCAGAAATATGATTCACTAATGGCTGTAATCATTAAAAGACTTCTCCATAGGATCCAACGCAGGTATGTGGTTGAATGGAAAGACTTGATTACAAATCGCAGACAGTATTTCTACCATGAAACGTAGCACTAGCGATCTGAAAAGCCTGTTTACATTCCTTGCGACCTCAATCAGTATACCATCTACTGTTTGTGATCCTTCTCAATAAACCATCGCCCATAAACCAGTGCCCTCTTATGTGGCATCGAGACAGAAAGCGTTACAATTACAGGAGAAGTATCTAGCATCGGCATGACGGAGTTGCAAATACCAGCTTCATACCACGTTCGTTAGCCGAATCACGTTCTAAATTCGGCGATTTTATTATGATCTTAAACCCGTCGGCGATCTGTAGCTATGCTATTGGTTTGATTATATACACTCCAGCAATCACTGTCTATATTAGGAGTTACGGTACTTGTATGGAAAAATTACTTCATTCGGAGATAATGCCATACCTCGATTTATAAGGCTTGTATATTTTTTGACCTTCCCCTCATGACCCATGGACCTTGCCATTGGTGGGGAAGTTTGCATGCCTCAGTGATACATATAGCCGTACCATAGGTGCAACCACAACGGATAGGTGTCTGTTGTAAGGCCAGACAAACGTGTGGTTCCTGAAGAGGGGCAGCAGGATGGAAGATTGACTGATCTGGCCTTGTAACATTAACCAAAACGGCATTGATGTGCTGGTACAGTGAACAGCTGAAAGCAAGGGGGAAACTACGGCCGTAATTTTTCCAGAGGGCATGCAGCTTTATTGTATGGTTTAATTATGATGGTGTCCTCTTGGGTAAAATATTCCCAAGGGACAATAGTCCCCCATTCGGATCTCCAGGCGGGGACCACTCAGGAGAACGCCGTTATCAGGAGAAAGAAAACTAGCGTTCTACGGATTGGAGCGTGGAATGTAAGATCCCTTAATTGGGATGGTAGGTTAGAAAATTTGAAAGGGAAATGGATAGGTTAAAGATAGATATAGTGGGAATTAGTGAGGTTCGGTGGCAGTAAGAACAAGACTTCTGGGCAGGTGAATACAGGGTTATAAACACAAAATCATACAGGGGTAATGTAGGAGTAGGTTTAATAATGAATAAAAAAGTGGGAGCGTGGGACAGCTACTACAAACAGCATAGTGAATACATTATTGTAGCCAAGATAGACACGAAGCCCACGCCTACTACAGTAGTACAAATTTATATGCCAACTAGCTTCGCAGGTGACGAAGAGCTTGAAGACATGTATGATGCGATGCAAGGAATTATTCAGGTAGTGAAGGGAGACGAAGATTTGATAGTCATGAGACACTGGAATTCGACAGTAGGAAAGAAAGTAAAGGGAAAGTAGCAGGTGAATATGTAATGGAGGTAAGGAATGAAAGAAGAAGCCACCTGGTTGAATTTTGCACAGAGCATAATTTAATCATAGCTTACATTTGGTTCAAGAATCATGAAAGAAGGATGTATACATGGAAGAGGCCTGGAGATACTGGGAGGTGTCAGATAGGTTATGTATTGGTAAAACAGAGATTTAAGTTCAGAAATGGTTCATATGGCTCTGAGCACAATGGAACTTAACAGCTGGCGTCATCAGTCCCCTACAACTTAGAACTACTTAAACCTAACTAACCTAAAGACATCACACACATTCATGCCCGAGGCAGGATTCGAACCTGTGACCGTAGCGGTCGCGCGATTCCAGACTGAAGCGCCTAGAGATTTAGGAGCCAGGTTTTAAATTGTAAGACATTTCCAGGGGCAGATGTGTTCTCTGACCACAATCTATTGGTCATGAACTGCAGATTAAAACTGAAGAAACAGCAAAAAGGTCAGAACTTAAGGAGATGGGATCTGGATAAACTAAAAGAACCAGAGGTTGTAGAGAGTTTCTGAGAGAGCATTAGGGAATGACTGACAAGAACGGGGGAAAAGAACTACAGTAGAAGAAGAATGGGTAGCTTTGAGAGATGAAATAGTAAAGCCACCTGAGGATTAAGTAAGTAAGAACAGGAGAGCTTGTAGAAATCCTTGGATAAGAGAAGAAATATTGAATTTGATTGATGAAAGGAGAAAATATAAAAATGCAGTAAATGAAGCAGGCAAAAAGGAATCCAAACGTCTCAAAAATGAGATCGACAGAAAGTCCCAAATGGCTAGGCAGGGATGGTTAGAGAACATATATCACAGGGGTAAGACAGATACCGCCTACAGGAAAATTAAAGAGACCTTTGGAGAAAAGAGAACCACTTGTATGAATATCAATGGCTCAGACGGAAAACCAGTTCCAAGCAAAGGACGGAAACTAGAAAGGTGGAAGGAGTATATGGAGGGTCGATACAAGTGCAATGTATTTGAGGACAATATTATGGAAATAGAAGAGGACGTAGATGAAGACGAAATTGGAGATATGGTACTGCGTGAAGATTTTGACACAGCACTGAAAGACGTAAGTCCAAACAAGGCCTTGCGAATCGACAACTTTCATTAGAACTACCGGTTGCCGTGGGAGAGCCAGCCCTGACAAAACTCATCCATCTGGTGAGCAAGATGTATGAGACAGACGAAATACCCTCAGATTTCAAGAATAATATAATAATTCCAATCCCAAAGAAAGCAGGTGTTGACAAATTTGAAAATTACCGAACTATCAGTTTAATAAGTCACAGCTGGAAAATACTAACACGAATTCTATACAGACGAATGGAAAAACTGGTAGAAGCCGACCTTGGGGAAGGTCAGTTTGGATTCCGCAGAAATGTTGGAACACGTGAGGCAATACTGACCCTACGACATATCTTAGAACCTAGATTAAGGAAAGGCAAACCTACATTTCTATCGTTTCTACTCTTAGAATATTCCAGTCAACACTGACAAAAGCTCTCTCTCTTTCAAATTCTGAAGGTGGCAGGGGTCAAATACAGGGAGCGAAAGTCTATTTACAATTTGTACAGAAACCAGATGGTAGTTACAAGCGCTGATGGGCATGAAAGGGAAGCAGTGGTTGGAAGGGGAGTGGGACAGGGTTGTAGCCTATCCCCGATGTTATTCAATCTGTATATTGAGCAAGCGGTAAAGGAAACAAAAGAAATATTCGGAGTAGGAATTAAAATACATGGAGAAGAAATAAAAACTTTGAGGTTCGCCGACGACATTGTTATTCAGTCAGAGACGGCAAAGGACCTGAAAGAGCAGTTGAATGGAATGGACAGTGTCTTGATAGAAGGATATAAGATGAACATCAACATAAGCAAAACGAGGATAATGGAATGTAGTCGAATTAAATTGGGTGATGCTGGGAGAATTAGATTAGGAAATGAGACACTTAGACGAGTTTTGCTATTTGGAGAGAAAAATAACTGTTGAAGGTTGAATTAAGAGACGATATAATATGTAGACTGGCAATGGAAAGGAATGCGTTTGTGAAGCAGAGAAATATCTTGACATCGAGTATAGATTTAAGTGTCAGGAAATAGTTTCTGAAAGTATTTGTATGGAGGGTAGTTGTGCATGGAAGTGAAACATGGACGAAAAATAGTTTGGACAAGAAGAGAATAGAAGCTTTCGAAATGTGGTGCTACAGAAGAATGCTGTAGATTAGATGGGTAGATCACGTAATTAATGAAGAGGTACTAAATAGAATTAGTAAGGGGGGAAATTTGTGACACAACTTGACTAGAAGAAGGGATCGGTTGGTAGGACATGTTCTGAGGCATCAAGGGGTCACCAATTTCGTATTGGAGGGCACCTTGGAGGGTAAAAATCGTAAAGGGAGACCAAGAGATGAATACACTAAGCGGATTCACAAGGACGCAGGTTGCAGTGGGTTCTTGAAGATGAAGAAGCTTGCGCAGGATACAGTAGCATGGAGAGTTGCATGAAACGAGCCTCTGGACTCAAGACCACAACAAAAACATTGTTTTTGACATAGATACTATTAGCGATACTTGTGAGTAACTGTAGAACCAAGACCGCTTGTGACAGTAACGTAGCGATCGTGTTTCTAAAACTGGCGGCTTGTACGACAGTTACGTTTCTCCTTCTAACACACTGTGGTGCCACTCGCAAGAAAAACTTATAAGACACGTCCACCCATCGCTGAGTTTTGGTCAGTATTGTTTCATATCGCTTGCCGTCAGTTATTGGGGAAGTATTATACTTAGTAGTAGAGGATGCGTGATAGGTTCGCTTTGAGTATCGCACTTATAAAGTGTGTGTGTGTGTGTGTGTGTGTGTGTGTGTGTGTGTGTGTGTGTGTTCCAAAATGTGCAAAAAAAATTACTATGTCCAGTCGTAAGGAAGGTATGTATTTGACATGGAATACTGTGATAGCAAAGGAAAAATTATGTCAAGTCATAAGAATGGTAGAGATATTTCTATTTCAGGAGCCACAACCGTCAGCTGGGTGTATTAGTGATACTTCACTCATTGTTGAATACCGTCCAATTGAGACAGCGATTGCAATACTTAATTGTAAGTACAGTGATAAAATATATATGTAGCAGGTCTCCTAGGACGATTTTGTCTGGGGATGCAGGGCGTGCGGTGGCAGTGGCTTGTGGCGGGAATGATTCACGTTTCCAGCAAATGGCAGGAGTTGTCTGAATGGAAAGGTCTGTTGGGGTACAGGGATGTACCTGACCTAACCGTGTCGTCCTCTAGACGACCGAATAACAAACTAATACTCAGCATGTGTGGGACTGTCTTCGTGAATGCGTGTGTCCCCTGTGGAAATCTGAGAAGATTCAATATGCACGTCTGTTTGCGCTGGACCATTATTCCTTCCCATGTAAATTGTCTGGTTGACTGCTTCGGCACATTTCTTATCTTTATCTGGTTGAGAGAAGGTCGATTGTAGTGTGTGTTGTGTGTATCTAGCAGGTGAAAGACGGGTGGAAGACACGTTTGGTGGTTTTCTAGACATAAGAAACACCATTGTATTGTATTGAATTGTATGTTAACTGGGGGCCTAGAAACGACGGAGAGGCTCTGTCCCCGCCACAGATCCAGTGGTCCACAACCCCACGACGACTGCTGCAGTCCAATTTACCCCACTGCCGCTTCACACCGAACCACTCTTTCCGGGTTATTGTGCGGTTGGGCCCCCGGTGGACCCTCCCAGGGAATGTTTCACACCAGACGAGTATAAACCCTGTGTTTGCGTGGTAGAGTAATGGTGGTGTACGCATACGTGGAAAACTTGTTTGCGTAGCAATCGCCGACATAGTGTAGCTGAGGCAAAATAAGAGGAACCGGCCCACATTCGCTGAGGCAGATGTAAAACCACCTAAAAACCATCCACAGACTGCCTAGCTCAAAAAAATGGTACAAATGGCTCTGAGCACTATGGGACTCAACTGATGAGGTCATTAGTCCCCTAGAACTTAGAAATAGTTAAACCTAACTAACCTAAGGACATCACAAACATCCATGCCCGAGGCAGGATTCGAACCTACGACCGTAGCGGTCTTGCGGTTCCAGACTGCAGCGCCTTTAACCGCACGGCCACTTCGGCCGGCTGCCTAGCTCACCGGACCTCAGCAAAAGTCCACCGGGTGGATTCGTACCGTGGACCAGGCGCTGCTCCCCAGTTCGGAAAGCCATGCTTTAGACTGCACGGCTATCTGGGTGGGCTGGGAAACACCATAGTTGACTTTGTAAATTATAAGGATGATTTGGAATCTGTTGTATCACCAACAGTGGTATTCGCGAGTGGAAATATGAGTTTCATTATTTTTTTCGAGTTTTCACGTAGAGGTCTTTTCAGACGAGAAAAGTGTCTAGTTACTCAGTGATTTTCAGCATGCTCCACCTCGCTTCAGTTTTGGGTTTCTAGAGATATATTTTCCAGTCTATATCTTCAGAATTATACTGCGCAATTGAAACTGCTATGCAAGCTATTTTGCTATGTGCTTGATATTGAGAGGTATCGCGAAAATTGTATGACATTCTGGCAAACCGTGTGAAATTACATATGTTCTTGTAATCCCAGAGTCTGGAGATGGGTGTTAAAAGCAAGCAGCTTGGAGCCAGAAACAGTAAGACCTTAGTGCCGAGGGGAACCTACATAGACATTGTACGACAGTTCAGAAAGTCACTTCAGTCCGCTGAGGGCGCTCTGGTCACGCATCGGGACAGTGTTTGTGCAGGGGCGGACGACTTGTGACCGTCGGCTGGGACCTTATGGGAACTATCTAGTGGTGCGACGAGTATATACGGTACATGTGCTTATGCTGTCTGCCTTTGCCGTATATGTACGAGTGTCTGGCGGTCGACAGAAATATGCACGATGCAAAAGGGACAGTTTTGTATGGTACAGGATACGAATTGTATGTTTACCAGATCGACAAAGTAAGTGGTGATATATTGCTACTTTGGAGATCGGTTTCAGGCTATAATATTCAAGCTACAGTGGCAGAGCAGTGTAATCGAGCAAGTCTCTTTCCGTATTTAACGATCTGTACACCAGTTTTGCAGGATATAACTGTAAGTACAATATGGCGATCCGTATAAAATTATTTTGCTTCTGAAAGTCTTTTCTGCGGAAAACAATGGCGGGCAGTGCCCCCGCACAAGCGGCAGCAGCAATTTCGCGGGTAAATTCAGTAATAGCCAACCAGAGTGCTTCATTCATTCACAAGACATCCTTTGTGCTTGGACATAGAAGTCTCTACATAGCGGCGAGAACGTTTACTGTTTTTGAGACGTTTGTTGAAAGCAGGACGTCATGATTTCCAGGAACGGTAGCATGGGATGTCTCGTTAGCACCATCAGGAGGAATGTATTCTGTGTTATTGTGCGCTATTTTCGTAAGAAGCTCCTGTTAGGGTAAGAATTTCCATGTAGACAAACTGAGAATCACCAAAACTCCTACATGAACAACAAAGGCGATGGGTAATTATTTCTGCAACACTTCACGATTTCCATGAGGGGCTGATACATGATGGACGGGCTCAGCACTTAGCAGCAGTTTCTGATAACATTGCGGAAGATTTCTATTGCAAGTCCAGTAGGAGACTTGGCTGTTATTTACATAGATATGAGACATCAGTATGATATGACACCCTTTTAGCTGCACCTGTGTGGGTGTGTCGCTACGCAGACATCTCTCGCTTGGGAATTAGGCCATGGCGAGACGAATTTCTCATGTCGCGTTAGGATTTCTAGGAACAAGGCATCATGTGCTTTTCTGGGAAGCAGTGCTAAAGATTTCTATAGCTCGTCCAGAAGGAGAATTGTTTTTTTTTTTTTTTTACATAGACATCTGACGTTAGTGTTATATTGAGAACCTTTAGCCACGCTAGCCATGATGAGTTACTTGGTAATTCGGTCTTTGCTGGACTGCTGGTACAAAGGCTGAACCGATGTTCTCTTGCAGCCCTGGTGCGTGCGCCTTGGGGCCTCTGTAGAGAACAGTCTGCTGAAACGTTGTGGTTGAATTTGTTAACGATAGTTCGAAAGTGTTTATACATGCGATGAGTGTTTGTGCACTACATTATTTCGGCCGTTTAATCATTGTGAGCGTGTTTGCAGAGTGTTATACTTGCATGTATTTCGCTAAATTTACGTGTAGTGAACGTTTCTGTTGCATTATTTTGTAAACATGTCTGTGGGCTGTGCAATGCATTATTTCAACAGTCTACAACTATTGAGTGTGTTTTCATAGCATTTTACAAGCATTAATTTGACAATTTACAAGTTGTTTTCGTGTCTGTACAGCACTGCGCTGCATTATTTCGGTAATCTGCGAGTAGTTTGCAGGTCTGTAGGTTATTTACTGTGACCCCTCTGGTGTCACCGCCAGACACTACACTTGCTAGGTGGTAGCTTTTAAATCGGCCGCGGTCTGTTAGTATACGTCGGACCCGCGCGTCACCACTATCAGTGATTACAGACCGAGCGCCGCCACACGGCAGCTCTAGTCTAGAGAGACTCCCTAGCACTCGCCTCAGTTGTACAGCCGACTTTGCTAGCGATGGTTCACTGTCTACATACGCTCTCATTTGCAGAGACGACAGTTTAGCGTAGCCTTCAGCTACGTCATTTGCTACGACCTAGCAAGGCGCCATATTCAGTTACTATAATTACTTCAAGAATGTATTCTGAACAGATAATATTGTGAATCATGTGCTGTCATGAGCGACGTTCATAATTAGTGGATTAAAGTTAAGTATCAAACTAATTATGTCCGTTCTGAATTCTCATTCCTTGTCATATTCCAGACCTCCCTCCTCATGCCAGCCTGCATCAGCTAAAATGTACACATTTCGGCCTCCACTCGTAACATGGTGTTGGCTCTTCTGCTAACACAAAAACCCCAAGCACGTAAGGGTGACTGTTTTGTATCAGTGTAATAAATGAACTATGTGAAATCCGTCTGTAAATAAATTGTTCCAAAATAAATAAAGTACACTTCTTCTCCTCTCCAGCAGCTGGACACAGAATGAGTCCTTTTTCCACAGACTGCCATGGGACAACAGCGCCCTCTGATGGCAGTACTGTGTACTAGGTCAGTTGGACTCTAGACCTCATGGTGAACACACTGGATGGAGCTACTGCTAATGACAACTCAAATTCATTAAATAAACTCTGCATTCAAAATAAAGACTGACGTCCACCCTGTCCAGCATCCCAGCACAGGTTGAGTCCTATTCCTGTCATTTCCAAGGAAGACGTGGCGGTCTGATGAGTTAGGTTATCGGAGGTAGGCCATGTGCCTATTTTCTCGCCATTTTCTTGGGTTAGTGGAGGTGGCCGAAGTGCCCTTTTCTCCCCACTAAACTTTGAACTTATCACCAATATTGGGGGGGGGGGGGAGGAAGGGGAGGGGGAGGGCAAGGGGATAGGTTAGAGGATAGCCTAATTGACCTATTTTCCCGCCAAAATTTGGACATCCCGCCATGACGCCATTGCGATGTTACCACATCTATAGCCGCCATCTTATATCCGCCATCTTGAATAAATTTGGCAACAGTGCAGTGTGGGGTGGTACAAAGGTTGTCCCACTACTTACCAGTACTATCTAACTAGTTATTCTTCAATATATGTGGTTCCAACATGATATACCCTCATGTCACTTTGGACTGAGGACATTCCATGACAAGTGGAAGGGCAGTCGAGGTCCCATTTCGTGATCAGCGCATTCAGTTGATATGGTATTTCTTGATTTCTTCTTGATGGGCCATGTAAGAGGTCTTGTGAACGAAATGCCTATCGTGATTGAAGAGTTTCTCCAGGTATTGCACTGACGCATTGGGATGCCGTTTTGATCAACGATTGTGACGTTAAGCATGTGAGGGCCTGTGGAGCTCGTTATTCCTGAATCATAGATTTGGGATCTTCGGTCTCTTTGACACAAAATTAAGTGCGCCATTCATCGACATGGAAAATGTTAGCACGATTATTTTCCATTCTGCATGAGGGTAAGGCGGAACTTTTGCGGAATTTTGGGTAAGACACCATAGTACAGAAATGACCGAGTCGAAAGTTATAAGTGAGATTGTCACTTATACCTTTTGACTATGTGGTTTCTGAACCGGTGAGCCCTAGCTCAAACTGATAAATTTACCCTTCTCCGTAATTCCTGAAAGTCTGTAACATCATGATGGAATCACCCTATATGTCGCAGTTAAGTGAGTTATGAATCCTATTTCTGTACCAACGTTTATTACACATGTTACGTCTTCTCTCGGTTTAGTGGATAACGGTAGATTTCGCAAAGTTCGTACGCCGTTTATTCAGGACGGAGTGTTCCGACGAGTGGAAGGTGGTCCTGAAACTACGAGGACATCCATTACGTAATGCAACATTTTCTTTTCTCATCCGTTTTCGGTTGAAAAAATGGGGAATTTATTGTTGAATATTTTACCTTCAGTTCCTATAGTTCCGTAAAGTTCCGATAGCTGGCGGCGGTATATGTAGCCTTCGAAATGGCATCTCTAATGCAGATGCATTTCAAGCAAAGAGCTGTCACTGAATTCATTTTGACGGAAAGCCAGAGCATCGCAGCTATTCAGAGACGCTTGCGGAGTCTCTGCTGACACCTAGCTCTGAACAAGATCGCGGTGAGTCATTGGGCTATGCGTCTGTCATCATCGCAACAAAGTCGCGCAAACCTGTCTCATCTCCCGCGTGCCGCCCGCCTGCACACGGTTGTGAATCCTTAAATGTCGGAAAGCGGACGCTCTAATTCGAGGTGATCGACAGACACAATCCAAACTTCGCAGCACAAGTGGACATCCCCATTGGCAGTGGTGACACATACGTCCATCATTGGGTGCTCAGAGGTGAGTGCCCACTGGGTTCCTCGCCTACTAACAAAAAACCGTAAAGAGCAACGGAGGATCATCTATACACATTCGCTTGCGCTTTTCATGGCTCATTGTGCAAATTTTTTGTCTAACATTGTCACGGGCCGTGAAACACGGGTTCATCACTTCAAACCGGGAACAAAACGGCTCTCGTCAAAAGGTATACTTCAGAGCCTGAACCTCAGCCAGAAAGTCATGACGACGGTCTTCAGGGACTATGTTTGATGTCCTCGCTCATGGTGCAACAATCAACTCTCAAGTACACTGTGCTACCCTCAGGAAATTGAAGAAACGACTTCAGCGTGTTCGTAGCCACAAAAATGCAAACGAACTCTTCCTTCTCTGTGACAACACAAGGCCTCACAGAACAGCTCACAAAACTTCACTGGACTATTCTTATTCATCCACACTACAACCCGTACTCAGACTTCAATCAGTTTAGCCCAATGAAGTATGCTCTCCCCCCGGAGCAGTACGTGAGTGTTGGAGAGGTTACTGATGCAGCAAGACGTTGGCTCTGACGTTGGCCAGTACAGTGGTACCATGCGGCCATAGAGGGCCTCCCAGGAAAGTTGCGTAAGGCCGTCACATTGAACGGAGATTATGTTGAAAAGATAGTTCTGTAGACACAAGTGTGGCAAATAACATGGTGCATTGGAATCCTGAATAAAACCACCCTGCTTTCAGAAAAAAATGTGTTGCATTACTTTTGGAGGGACTCTTGTATTTGGTAAAGCACAGAAGATGCTGCGTAAGTTGTCTCGAGCACACATTTCATCTTGACCAGAACGCGTAGTTCGCAGCAGGAGTCCATTTCAATATAATTCTTCTGAGTGCGTGACCGTGTCATGTGCAACAAAACTACCTACGTCTAAACTGCTTCTGCAGGCAACCTTCACGAAAGCGATTCGGATATGTTCATATCCCGTTCACCGTGTGCTAGCTTCCAGGCCACTAAGCTACCACGCCATTTTACTGTTCCGTCAATGAGGCGCTGTGCATCCGCACTTTAGAGATTACATTTCATTTCCGACTTAATTGGAATTCACGCAGAATGATAAAGTACCACAGTAACATAGTCTGGGCAAATGCATATCCTCGAGTAATCAGGAAATGGCGGCCTCAGGTTTGTTCTAGTACCAATGCGTGGGCGGTAACTGTGGGGGAGAAATTAACAGGACAATATACATTTGGCAGAAAAATTGCAGATCCTGTTTATCATCAGTTTTTGTTCACCAATTACCCACAAAATTATGGCAAGTTACTTTTGTGGAAGGAGAAGGGACGTAGTTCATGCGCAGTGGGTGACCACCCCATTTTCTGTACCTCGTGTGACAGTAGCGAGCGCAAACGCTTAACGAGAGATGGGTCGCTCATGGAACTCCTGTAGCGACAAATCGATGTATTGACTACACAATAGCGATTAGGAAAATTAATATGTGATGTTCCCCTACAGACGTCATATAGGCACCTCTTCAGGGAGCTTGGCACTCTAACTCTTCCGTCACAATACGTATTTTCGTTAATGAAAGTTTTGATAAAATGATCCATCACAGTTTTAGAAGAACAGTTATGTACATACCTTCAACACTAGAAGGGAAAATGACGTTTATCACCTTTTGTTAAATCTGTCAGTGGCTCAGCTCTGGTACCGAGCACCGCGGAATTTGAATCCACGCCAGACGTCATGGACGTCGAAGACCCCAAGAGGTCTCTGCACCATCGCGCCGTAAGCTGTGGCGGCGCGCGCCTCCTGGCCCGCTTTTAGTGTGAGGGCGCCACAGCGGAACACGTGCTTCCAGCGGCCAATAGCGGCGCCCCCGATAGACTACTTAAGCCGGCCGGTGTGGCCGTGCGGTGCTAGGTGCTTCAGTCTGGAACCGCGTGACCGCTACGGTCGCAGGTTCGAATCCTGCCTCAGGCATGGATGTGTGTGATGTCCTTAGGTTAGTTAGGTTTAAGTAGTTCTAAGTTCTAGGGGACTGATGACCACAGATGTTAAGTCCCATAGTGCTAAGAGCTATTTGAACCATTTGATAGACTACTTAAGCGCCTGCCTCTCGCTCAGCCAGCCAGCCTAATCTCGCGTTCGTCTGTGGACACATCGCTTCGCGTTAGACAGCTTACTTACTTTCCTGTTCTGTGTACAAGTGGACGCGTTCGTTAGGTTTCCTTGTGATTCCGTTGCTCGTACTATCCTTCAGTGGTCGTGTCCGTCCTCCCCCGTTGTGTTGTTGTTTGCGGGCCTCTCCGCTGATCCTGCCGCACTTTCCGTCATTTCAACCCGACGACCTCCCCGGTCGCAGTTAGAACATCAGCAATAGAAATTTTTGATCAGTTTGCCAATAACATAAAATGTCTGACAGGTAGCGAATCAAGATTTTAATCTAACTTTAAATCATTTCTCCTGGACAACTCCTTCTGTGGTGTCACCGTCAGACACCAAACTTGCTAGGTGGTAGCCTTTAAATCGGCCGCGGTCCGTTAGTATATGTTAGAGGTGGGCCAAACGGTTATTCTGGAGTAACCGTTATCACAGTTCCAGTTATTCTTTGATAACCGTTATCGTTAACGGTTATTAATAACTGCCAAGTTATTTTTCGCTAGCGAATACCGATAACTCCGACAGTTAAATAACGACATAGTTGGAATCCATCAGTTTAGTTATCAGCATAACTGCGAGTAGTGTGAAATAGCAGGAATGTCGTATGAATCGTGTCATAACCTCAGCTTATTAACTCCGGGTACATTTTAGTTGATGTTAGAACGATTATTAGTGTTTCATATTATATGTATGTAGGTTATCGGTCGCTATAAGAAATATTATCCTCGCAGCTGCAACAGAAAGTACGCGGAACTTCGCCACAGCACTGTTTAAGTAAAATGTTAACAACGTGCGTTTTTAAGTTTGAAGAAATATGTAAACTGAATACTTTAGGTTAAATTTGGAGCTTAATTTCTTGTGTTGTTTACTTAATAGAATAAGTGTACTGCCTTGTAATTCAACACAAAAATATACGTAATGTGAAAGATTCGTTTACTCCTCTAAAAGATAGTCATATGGTTGAAAGTGTGAGTACGCTAGTTGGAAAACTGCTCGATTTCTCCAGCTGCAGCATGTGTATAACATAGGATGAATGGAAGCGTCCGATTCCACCCGTCTGCTTTGACCTGTGACGTAAGGTTCTGTAATCCCATAACATATAAAGACATGCAGATCGAAAAGATTTACAGTGTTAAATTTCTGGGATTATAACTCGATAATAAATTCAGTTGGGAAGGGCTTACCACAGAATTGCTAAAGCCCCTAAACAAATCTGTATTTGCAGTTAGAATGGTGTCAGATGTAGGAGACACAAATGTAAAAAAGTTAACATACTTTTATTCTGTTATGTCATAAGGTATCATATTCTGGGGCAACTCATCAACGGAGCAAAAGTTTTTAGCATGTAAAAGCGTGTAGGCCTAATAAAAATCGTTTGTGGTATAAATAAAAGAACACCATGTTCTGTTCAAGGAACTTCATATTCTAACCACTGCTTTATAGTATATTTATTCTTTAATAAAATTTGTTGCAAGTATTTCCAACAAATAGCACAATACATAGTATCAATACTAGGAATAAGAACAGCTATCTACATAAAGATTTAAAATCACTTACCTTGGACCAGAAAGGGGTTCAATATTCAAGAACACACATTTTCAATAAACAGCCAGCAACCATTAAAAACTTGGTTTCAGATAAAGCACGGTTTACTGAGAGTTTGAAAGACTTTTTGATAGGCAACTCCTACTCTATAGATGAATATCTTAACAGGGACTGTTAGACCAGCTTAAGTAAAAATTCTGTTAACAGCATATTTCAGTTTTGACAGCACTTGGTCACAACAGTCAAGATCAGGTATTGTGTGTGTGATAAATTTATTAAATGTGCGTAACTATGTTTTGTTCTGGCAGTGTATTAATACTGTACATATTAGCAACTCCAGTTTACTGCAACATTTTGACAATCTCGTGACAGATGATGATGGTGGTAAGTATTATATTCAAATGCTTTATGTTATACTTTGACATGTTGCACATCCATGAGAATCGTCTCATTTTTGTGTCCCTGGGACAAAAACAGGTTAATCTAATCTACAGTGAGGGTTTTGATTTTGTGGTGGGAGAATGACTAATGCGTATGTCCAAGCCTTCAGTTTGTTGTGTATCTCTCATGTTTGGCATTATTGTATACAGAATTCCAGTTCTGAATGATTAACATCTCATAAGGCTTAATGTATCAGATGTCATTACAATACATTTTCACTCTTTTATACAATTCTTCTTTGGATATCCAGATTGTGAGGGTATGAATTAATGGTATTGTGTAGGTAATACAAATTTGCAGTAATTTTTCAGAAATCTGATCTTGACTGTTGCAGTAAAGTGCTGTCAAAACTGAAATAATACTTTTTACTTAAGTTACTCTACCAGACCCTGATAAAATATTGATCTACAGGAAATACAAAATTTCCTTTCCTGGGGAATGCTTTACCTGTGGATTCCACGTTTTGCTTTTTTTTCTGTCTCACACGAGGCAATAACACGAATCTTTTCGAAACACTTCATCTGCCAATGCCAGCTGCCTGCTTTGATCTTTTTGCAGTTTAATATCATGACAGTTAACTGTCTGAATAGGTAAGACTAATTCATGAACAAGACAAGATGAGCACTCAAAATGAAGGGCTAAGTCTTGCATATAACAACCTCAACATAGCAATGAGTGCACCTAACAGAGTTTTTCAGTGTTGCTTAACATAATAGAAAATAAACTGACTTGAGCTCTTTGAAAACAAAAAAGCATATTTTATTCAAAAATGTTCATGTAGTATGCACAAGTGCTAATAGGCCCAAATGTAAGTAAATCTATACTTTTATTTAAATACACTGACAAAGTATCTGACGTGATTATTGTAAGCATATTGTATTCATGCCAAATATACCTCTGTGAAATGCTTCAATTGCAATACATATGTTTGAAGTGTACACTGGACAATGTTCCTGCATAAAAGTGATATGCTCCAAACTATGTATAAAATGTTTCAAAGTCAATGGCCAAAAACTAATTAAATGAAAAAAAGCCTATTTGCAATGGATGTGTACAAATTGAGGAAACTCATTTTTCTCTCACTAATGCCACAAAGCTAAGTCTCACCAAATTACTTAAGTTTCTTTGTATTCAAGTTGACCTGATACAGCACTGGCACTTTTTCATCATGATGCTACCAATCATTAGTGATGGGGTATACTTGGAGAAGATACTCAACTATGTTCCATTTTTAGATCACCGCCAATACTCAAGGCATTTCAGTAAGTTTAAAATCCCTAGAAAGTATTAACATGCTGCACACACACTACTACACTTCACTTCATAGCTTTCCATACTATGTATGAGACAGCAAGTATTTGTGCTTACAGTAGTGCCACAAATTGACATTTCTTGAGAAGGTGGGAGATGTGATACATGTATCACTTGAGATAAGTTTCCTATCCTGCCCCAAAATTAAAATATATTCTTACAAGATTACTGCACAGCTGTTTAATTTCTGTATGTTCTATGTAAGACACCTATGTTCATGAGACAGTAATATCACCTCAACAAAGACACATTACCATGCCACATGAGAGATTACCATATTTGTACATAAAATATATCCTAAAATGGTAGTAAGTGCTCGTCTTTGAGCTCATGGGTTTTCAACAAATTACTTAAAGAGTACAGGGAACAAAAGGAAGGAAGATAAGTTAAAACAAAAAATGGTAACCAACACAAATGTATGTACATGTGAGATCAATTTTATTCTGACTTTTCCACAATGATATGTAACACTTAAAACATTGCAGCATTATAAAGAGAATGAATAAATAAATATTTAACATGTCAGAGACTGAGCAGAAACTCAGATTGGAAATGGCAGGTAATCTGCCATGGCCTATTCAGTGGAACCAACAAAAGTATTTGCCTAAAGGAATTTAGGGAACCCACATAAAATGTAAATCTGGATGTTCAAATGGGCGAAGGATCCCAATGCACCTGAATGCAAATTCAGTGCCAGAACCACAGTGCAATTTTCTCAGTAATTTAACATGTGACCACAAATACAAATGTATAAACTTTTTTATTTCATCCAAGATTATCTCAACATAATACAACAAACATCAATAATTCGAAATTTGGGTATACACACAATGTTTAAAGGATCTCTTTAAGGTTGGGACAGGTGGTCAGCCGTGGCCTTGATGAAGGAACCATCCCGGCATTTGCCTTAGCGATCCAGGAAAACCACGGAAAACCCGAATCAGGATGGCCAGACAGAGCGAACCCCATCCTCCCGAATATGAGGTCAGTGCTGTTAATAGCTACACTGCCTCATTCGGTTGTTACCTATTGTACAATGTTCTGATTTACATGAAAATAGATCTTACCACTAGCAAAAATAATGATTAAATATATATGCAATTACACTTTAACATTTTTCTTTATCACTTTACACAAACAGACCACACAACACTTTGTTCACGGAACTTCAATAAACTGCCAGAGGCTGCTTCAGCAGTTGCTGCATATATGAGAAGTTATCTGAAACAGAAGAGCAGGAAACAAACAGCAGAAATATCCTTGTCTAAAGACACTTTAGAAACAACATAAAAACTTGCAGCAACTACTTAGCTGACTCACATTAGTAGTAAACATATTCACTTAAGGCATGTCTAGCAATTAATTTAATATGTTCTTCAAACTTCTGTATGTATGCTGATAAAACTACACTAGAATGTGACCACAATGAAACTAACAATGTAAGGGATATCTTTTACACACATTCTGGGATGTTAACATCTGAATAGCTGTTCTCTGCAAAACACTTCTTTATAGTTGGAGGGTCCAGCATGTGAAGCAAGATACTGAAACTTGTTAAAGACTTACTGAAATTTATCTTTTGATGCAGTTTTAGATTTGAAGTTAACATTTAAATACCTCAGATAATGACTGACTTTTTCAGTAAACAAAATGTCCATGAAAGCCTCTAATAATAATTCCATGTCCCACAATGTAATTTCATTTTTAAAGAGTGGAGCCCCTCCACACTGCCACTAGTAAAAGTTCTACAATCACCTCTGCATTGATTAGTTTTTTAATCAATACAGGTCCATCAGGAGATAGAAAATGGATGAAAAATGTAACAAGAATTGAGATTTTAAGGGCAGAGGGCAAAACATGTCATGGCAAGCACCAAGGGTAAAAAATCCTCCACAACTGTTGTACAGGTGGTAAGAGCAGTAGTGGATATCTTGCTGTCTGCAGCAGATCATGCAAGGGTAGGTCACATTAGTAAGTGGGTACCATGCAGTTTGATACTAGTGTTATAACCACCTGCACATCAGTACAAATGCATGTTGGAGCACATCAGGCTACAGTGGGAAAGGCCAGTTTCACCCTTTCTGTACTCCAACCTACTTACATTTAATGCCCGATTTAATAAAAATTATACTCTTCCATTTCTGGCACCCTTTCTAGAATACAAACTAGCAAAATTATGAGAATTTGTTGTGTTCCACCACAAAGATAGGAAAACTTCTGTGTTTTGCAAATGAAATTTAGTATTGAGCACAAGAGGTTTCACCAATTCACATTTGGCATTTTCAGTGATATTCCTTTCAGTCCTATTCAAAGAAACCACTTCTTCCAGTAAATATTTCTCAGCAGGTAACCTATACTGCAAGTCTACAAAGGCTGAAGTGTTGTTATCATTATAATAAAACAATTTCAGTTAACATCTGAGGAAAATAGCATATATTAGCAATAATATATGGATTAGTGTTAACACATATGAAACTGATGTCAGTATTATTTTAAGAAACTTGAAATTCAAAATAATTAAATGTCAGAATGGGTGCTACAGCTAACAATTTTTAAGTAAAGCAGAAAACAAAATGCTACTGTACTTACAAACTTTGAGGTGCCACATGCCTCGACACAGGCTACCAATAACCCACACGTATTTTTGACATCTCATGCCTCACAGGTACTAAACTGGATTGCAATCTGATGATTGCTGCTATCAACATGAAAGATAATATAGTTGTATCCAGTGACCAAATTTCAAAGCCGATACTGAAATTAAGTTCTAAGTTACAAATTCCAGTATTTACATATACATCACTGGTAATCCATTCACGTGTCATAACATTAAACTCAGTGCAAATGTACCTCCATTTTAAGTGAAAGGTCAAGTTTGCCATTCTATGCAAAACACTATTACCTCATACTTCAAGTTTGCCTCTATAGGACTGTGTAACATTTGCTGCTGCTGGAAGACTATCGGAGCCATAACTGGAACAAAGAGCTCCGAGTTACCACCTGCCAATATAAACAAACTTCAATTTTAAACTGAAGGTGAAATATGTCATATGTATTCAAACCACTACCACATTATTCTTCAAGCTTCTCGCATTATGGCTGTGTGATGTCTGCTGCTGCTGACTTCTGGAGCTGTAACAGGAACAAAGAGCTTTGAGTTACCATTTGCCAGTTTACTCTTAAGGACTGTAACTGTACCTTCATTTTAGGTGAAAGGTGAAATTTGCCAAATGTGTATCCAAACCACTAGTACCTTATTCTTCAAGTTTCCCATTTTATAACTGTGACATCTGCTGCTGGTGGCGGTTTTCTGGAGCTATAACTGGAACAAAGTTCTGTGTGTTACTGACTGCCAAACTACATTACACACTTCAAATGTACCTGCATTTTAAGTGGAAGTTGAATTTCCCACACATGTATCCAAATCATTAGTACCTTATTCTTCAAGTTTCCCATTTTATAACTGTGTGACATCTCCTGCTGGTGACTGACTTCTGGAGCTATAACTGGAACAAAGTGCTCTGACTTGCTGACTGACAATATACATTACACTTCAACACAAAACCACTAGTACTCTTTTAATGTAGCATAACAAATATATGCTATGCCCTACAGTTATATCGCCATTTTAAGGGAGAGATCAAATCTGCCAAAAATGTACCCAAACTAGAATTACCTTACTGTTATAATATCCCAAGTATTAAACTGAGACTCATCTGCTGGTGTTGGTGTGCCTCTCGAATCCACTACTGAAACAAACATCTAAGATAAGAAAAGCATATTTTGGGACCAGTAATCTCTCATTAAATACAATAAATAACACGTACCCTGTAACAGGAAATTCAGGAGTTAGTACTGTTCGTATTTAGAAATATAAGTTTTTCAGCTTTGGACGCCTTCAGCCGTGTTCGCCTTTCATTTATAATGATACCAGTTTTAGAAAATATTCTTTCGCACGGCACAGAAGTGGCCACTATATTGAATTTTTCCCTCACCACTTTTGCAATATTTGGGAAAATATATTGATTTTCACGCCACCATGCCAGTGGATCCTCACTTCTACTAATAACTGGGCTGTCCATGTACCTTTGTACTTCCACAATAGCAGCTGACTGAGGAGTGCCCTGGGGCTGTGTTGATTTTACAATTGCATCATAGACACCCCATACTGACAAGGGATCAGTGGTGGTTGAAGTTGACACAGTTTCATGGCTCTGGCCTGTGTTTGTCAGTCTTCTGTCACCCATCTTTTGTGCTACTAGTTCAATAAGCTGTTTCTTTGCATTATCTGCTGCAACTCGGCTTTGAAACACAAGAGATTTAAAGTGTGGATCTAGTAGAGTGGCTACTCCTATAGATTTGCTCATCTCTACATTGTGGAAACGGTCCTTCAGGCCTTTTGTTAATTCTTCAATGATAGTCCTTGTCACACTGTTAAATGGCCGTTTCAAAAGTTCTGCACACACTGATAATAATCCCCTTGTCAGAACAATAACCTGAAAATTGGAATAAGTTCAATATAACACGAACAGTACAGTATCTCAGAAATGATTATGCCATAATACCACAGCTAACATTTTAGCAAGAAAAAAGCTGCTTAACTTACTTGGCTGCCAGTAGGATATGACTCAGCACTAAGCTGTGTTGAAACCTGTGCAAATGGCTTCAACACAGAGCAGAGTTCTGAGCAGATGTTCCATTCCTCGTCGGTCAGTTGTTCAAAATCAACTGTGAATAGTACAAATCAAGTCTTCACTGCATCTTTAATTTCAACTATTCGCTCCAACATATACAGAGTAGAGTTCCACCTTGTTGGCACCTCCTGCACCAGTTTTTTAACTGGACCTCCCCCATTATTTTGTTGGTATGTCAGCAGTTTTTCTGTTGCCTTGCAGCTTCTCTTGAAGAATGCTACAATAGTTTTCACTTTCTGCTGAATTGACAAAATGTTTTAGTGCATTCTGAACAATAAGATTTAGTGTATGTGCATAGCACCCAAAGTGTTTCCACTGTAAAATGGATACTGCATTTTTAATATTTGGTGCATTATCCGTCACAACCAGCAAAACTTTGTCTGTCAGCCTGAAGTTATCTGTCGTGCATATTAGAGATGCCGACAGATTCGGAGCAGTATGTGCACCAGACAATTGGGAACATCCTAACAACACCGATTGCAAGGTGAAATCTTCAGACACAAAATGTCCTGTCACCGCCATGTAACCTTCATTTGCTGCCGATGTCCAGCAATCTGTGGTCAAACAAACTGTCTTCGCAGCTGACAGTTTGTCTACCACTTTCTCCTTTGCTGCTGTGTATGCTGCTTGCAGCATTACATCTGAAATATGCTTCCTGCTTGGTAACTCATAACCAGGATTAAGGGCCCGCACAAAACCCCGAAATCCCGAATCTTCAACGCCTGAAAATGGTTGGAAGTCTTTAGTGAACAGCTGAAGAAGTTGCTCATCTATCTTCTTTTTCTGATTCATTCCGATCCTTTTGGAGAGGTACGATGTCATAGAACTTTGAACACCTTGCTGCATTGAGGGGGCTGGAGCAGCTCGCTCCTCTTCCACACTACTGGTGCCAAGGATCACCTCTACAGGAAGGGATTCACCTAGAGAAAAATAGGTTTCATATCAGCATAAGCACAATAGAAATGATGCCATATTTTTGGTGATATATATTACATTGTTTGCGTACAGTATTCTACATGGTACTTGCAGCTTTAAAAATTTACTTCATGCAAGTTGAAAATTGACTCAGTTTTAGTAATGACTATAGCTTCAAGTTTCTTCTTCAATCCTAGCAACACCAACACATTTTCATTTTCAATAATGTGTATTGGTGGGAAGGGAGGGTACTGTATTTCCACCCTAAAAAGTATCTTAATTGTTGTTGACATATCATATTTTAAACAAATACTGATGTATAAGTAGGGCCCTGAACTTCAAAATATTCAATATGACTGTCACTGTGGAAAGTCACATGTACTATTAATGTGTCAAATTTTTGGGTTAAGTTTCACCACAAAATTTAAAACATTTATGGAATTCAGTTGAAGACTCCATTAAAAACAATTATCCTTTTCAAAATTTTAAAATATGAAACGGTATCTAATTCCCCCCCCCCTCCCCCGGGCATCGTCATGGTTACAAACAAATGATACACAGGAATGAGCACTGATACAATCCGCTATCCGATTAGTTACTAATAATTGCGAGACGACAGTTCATATATCACACAGTGGCATTTTATTAGCACTATCGTTATTACACCTGTAACAATAATTTCGAATTAAATAATTAAGTATTCCGGCACCATATGCAACACAATTTAATGTTTGAAAATGTCAAGGCAAACAGGTGCGGTGGTATCGACAGCTTAAGTAGTCACGACAAATGAAAACTTGCGTGTAAAAATGCACAAAGCACCACACTGTATAGCATGCTCTTATCTTAAAAAAATTAATAAAATAAAAAAATAAATGATTATGCATGCACTGAAATAACCGTAATTGCAATAAATATATTTTTTCATTACTCACCCAAATCTAGCTCTGAAGGTCTTTGTGAAGAGAAATCCACAATTAAATGTGATTTCTGGAGATGTTTCTTTAAATTCGTCGTCGTCGATTTGTAAGATAATTTCTTACCGCACAAAGAACATTTCGCAAACTCTCGATCAAGAATTTCGAAATATGACCACATTTCGCTTGTCCTCGACCTCTTCATGTTGGCAACTATTGGTAGTAAGCAACAACACAAAGAAAAACAAGAACGCGGAACGAAAGTCAATACCCTCTAACGCAACCAATGGCCGGAAAGAGAGTGACACCTGTTCCAGTGTTCCGGAACACCAAGAATTGCAGAGAAATGAGACAATAGATTCCCGTTATTTGCCATCCCCTCTCCCCGATGGCCCGTAGCAGTACGAAAATATTTGTTCGCTCCAGTTACTACCCTCTCTGGAAATATCACCGGGATCTACGACCTTTAACTGAAGTCACCGAGTCAGGAACGTCTAGACACACAGTTATTCCGTTACCAACTTCCAGGTTATCTGTGGTGGTAGCCCGATAACTGCCAGAGAACTAGAACTGCGAGCCAATAACGATAACGTCGATAACTGTCAGAGGAGAATACCGATCTCTGACAGTTATTTCCATAGTCGCTCGAATTCCTTAGTAACTCTACTTGTACTACCCCTCCAAGCTAAATTAACACGTAAGGCGGTGGCTCAAGGTATCGACTGTACTTGTTAATGCCTGCACTGCAGCTCCTATCAGCCACGGCTCGGACATTAACTTTATTTAATTGTTTATACTAAAAGTAACGGAGGCCCACGAAATAGTACACAGTTCCTATCAACAGATGGCGCGCAGTCTCACAGTTATTCCCATGGTCTATAGAACGCCTTCCAAATGCGCAGTACGATCTTCGGTCAACAGATGGCGCGAGGCACTGTTGACACTAAACAGTTATTGAAATAACTGCCAGAATCAGAGGAACGGTTATCGCAGTAACCGGTTATTTCTATCAGTTACGTTATTTTTTGCCCACCTCTAGTATACGTCGGACCCGCGTGTCGCCACTATCAGTGATTGCAGACCGAGCGCCGCCACACGACAGGTCTAGTCTATAGAGACTCCCTAGCACTCGCCCCAGTTGTACAACCGACTTTGCTAGCGATGGTTCACTGACAAAATACGTTCTCATTTGCCGAGACGATAGTTGGCATAGCCTTCAGCTACGTCATTTGCTACGACCTAGCAAGGCGCCAGTACCCGTAACTATTGATACTGTAAATAATGTACCGTCAAGAGCGACGTTCACCATTAATGGATTAAAGTTAAGTATTCCACCAGCTACGTCCGTTTTTTCTAAATTCTAATTTCCTTGTCCTGTTCCAAGCCCCCACGCCAGCCTGCGTGAGCTAAAACGCGTGCCTTTCGGCTTCCTCTAGTAACACGGTGTTGGCTCTCCTGCCAACCACAACACCTTCTACTCCAGTGACGAATTTATACTGAAAAACTAGTAGCCAGCCAAAAAAACAAGGAAAAAACTTCCTGTTAACTGACTCCTTCCAGATCATCAACAGTAGTTACATGTTACATAGATCATTTGAATAACTATCTATGGGGCATATTACTAACTTACCTCACTTACAGTCATTATATTAAATTCTTCAGTGTATTCCGCACCAATCGACAATCTGCGGAAGTCCCAGAGGTATGTGAACTGCGTGTGTGACTAAACTGAAGAACGGTCTGGCGAGCTCACACGACTTCGATACTCGTTGAAAACGGGGACTGAAGAACATGTAACAACGATTTTTGTCCGCAGCTCGTGGTCGTGCGGTAGCGTTCTCGCATCCCACGCCCGGGTTCCCGGGTTCGATTCCCGGCAAGATCTGGGATTTTCTCTGCCTCGTGATGACTGGATGTTGTGTGATGTCCTTAGGTTAGTTAGGTTTAAGTAGTTCTAAGTTCTAGAGGACTGATGACCATGGATGTTAGTCCCATAGTGCTCAGAGCCATTAACAATGATTACTAGTGCCACTGAGCACCTTCTGTAGCGTCAACAGGCAGATGGCTATCATTAGACAGAAAGGGCCCACATTTCAGAAAGTTTTTGTTTCCCGACGTATAGTGTGTTCTGAAATTGCCGTCACAAACTTCTAGGACTTGTAGAAGGCAGTGAGTACATCATACGAGGGACGTTCAATAAGTAACGTCCCACATTTTTTCTCAGAACATATTTATTGTTAGGAGTCAGAATATGGTGACAATATACTTGAACATGTCTTGTCCATGTCCTGTTTTTCTACGTAGTCTCCATCACGTTCTATGACCGTACACCAACGTTGTGGAAGAGCATGTATTCCCTGTTGGTAAAAACTCTTGTCTGTAGGCGTAGCCATGTTTTCACTGCATGAATGACACTCTCGTCATCTTCGAAGAGAGTCTTAAAGTGGCCCAAAGAGATGGAATTCCGAGGGTGCCAGGTCTGGACTGTATGGTGGATGATGCAATGATATTCAATCCAGTTTGGCGATGTGTTTCCGGCTTGTGGGTGGGCGTGCATTATCGTATTCGAGCAAGATTTCTGCTGGATCCTTGTCTGATCGACCACGTCGGAAACAGTTCTAAAGTGTATTCATAGTCTTCACGTATGCCTCTCAATTTATGGTTGACCCTCTTGGCATCACATCCACGAGAATGACGCCATCACATTCCCAGAAGACTATCACCATGATTTTTGTGGCAGAGCGGGTTGTCTTGAATGTCTTTTTTTGTGGTGAATGGGGATGATGCCACTCCATTGACTGCCTTTTTGTTTCCGGGCAAAGTGGTGCACCCACCATTGGTCTCCCGTAACGATCCATGACAGAAAGGCCTTTCCGTCGGTCTCAAAACGCTCCAACATTTCAAATGAAGTGTCCTTTCTTTGAATCTTGTGGTCCGCTGTGAGCATTCCTGAAACCCATCGTGAGCATTTACTTGTATATCCGAGAGTCTCGATCATTACAGACGCATTTCCAATGCTGACCGACAACTGTAAAGCCAATTGTCGAGTTGTGATGCGTCAGTCGGCACAAATAATGACATCCGCACGATTCAGCACGTCTGGAGCAGTGGCTGCGATAGGCCTTCCCGAGCGTGGCTCATCATGGAGATCTGTTTATGCATTTCCTGAGGCTGTAACTTTCTTTACCCATCGCCCAACTGTACTCCTATCCACTGCAGCATCGCCATACACTGCACACAAACGTTTATGGATGTTCACCACGGTTTCTTTTTCTGCACAAATAACAGCACGCTGCTTGTAACGCGAGTCGTATGTAGATGTCACTTTGACGCTGTACTACGGCACTGCCATTTGCCAGAACGGTTCGAAACTTCACCGGGTCACAGAACAAACATGAAATGTGAAACACGAAAAAGGACGTTTGTCTATGTACAATAATAGCTGTTTAAGAAAATGTTGGGCATTACTTATTGAACGATCCCCCTATTTTTAATAGAAATCCATGTAAGGAAACTTCATCGAACGACGCCACAGTGCGTCACAGTTATAAGCGTTAGCGCCTGTAAATGTGTGTATATGCAAGGTGATTCCGTAATTATGTTACAAATTTTCATCGATGATTAAGAAAGATAAATGTATCCATTTGAGGTAAGGGTCCCTGCACAGGAAACGAACGAAGCGAAAGCTATAAGCGAAAAGCGTTCTATTACCTGTTGACAGTGCAATACAGGTCCCTGTACTACTGTTGTTACGACTGTATGGTAGGCAACATTCAGAGGTGGTAATTTGGACTAAAGCAAGAAAAAATTTCTAGTAGACATGCGCTCTAAAATGTAAGTTTAAATGTGTGTGAAATCTTATGCGACTTAACTGCTAAGGTCATCAGTCCCGAAGCTTACACACTACTGAATCTAAACTATCGTAGGAACAAACGCACACACACTCATGCCCGAGGGAGGACTCGAACCTCTGCCGGGATCTAAAATGTATACCTTAAGAGCTGTGAGCACTCGTTCAATAGAGCAGATGTGTTTCACACCAGATAAGACGAATAGATGCTCACAGCTCCTCAGATATTAATTTCAGAGCCGGTATCTACTGGAAATTTTTTTCTTGTTTTGGACGATACTACCGCCTCTGAAAGTTGCGTAGCCTACATTCTTAGCAACAACAGTACTAGTACATGTGTTCCACTATCAGAGATATCAGAATGATTTCCCCTTTCTGAATGTTGCGTAGCCTACATTCTTAGCAACAGCAGTACCAGTGCATGTGTTCCACTATCAGAGATATCAGAATGATTTCCCCTTGTAGATTTCCACTCGTTCGTTTCAGAACCAGGGACCCTTAACACAAATTGATACATTTATCCTTCTCCATCACTCTTGAAAGTTTGAAACATCATCACTGTATCACCCTGTATATACATATATTAACAGGGGCCGGCGCCTGTAACTTTGACGCTCTGTAGCGTCGTTGGATGACGTTCTCGGACACAGCTCCTGTTCAAGATACAATGTACTCACTTCCCTCTTCAAGTACTACTAGAAGTTTGTAGCGGATGTTTCCGAACACCCTGTATATTTGAATTAAATTTTTGTAATGATGATCTGTAGTATATCCTGTAAGAATATGGGACTGTGTTTTACATCTAACCAGGCATTCTACTTATTTTACATTCATATGTTTTAGTAGGCATGTTAAACTACATCTAGTACAAAAAGTGAAATAAACAATTTGAAAGGTACACCAGGAAAAATACATACATATAGAGTTTATTTTCTTAGGTCACAAGTACTGTTATAATTAGACATTATTGAAGAGACAGATTTTAGATAGGAGTGCCGGCAGCAGGGAGTATGAGGGAGACTCATGGTGAAGGGAGGAGAAGAATAGAGACATGATGAAACATAATTAAGGAAATATAGAGGAAAAGAAGATTGCGTGGCTAATAGAGAAAGATGAAGAGGAAGGCATCTCAGGAGCAAGATAGGAGACGCTAGCTTTGCTATTTGACAGATGAGGGGATTGTCCTTGTACATTAATTTTGTGGAGAACTTTGTGAGGATGAAAGTAGGAAATGCTTCAACTTCTTCTTAAAAGCAGCAGGAGATCGAATTTTGCGCCAGGTAAGGGGCAGTTTGTTCCAGAGGCGGACAGCGGCAGCTGAGAAGGAGTTTGCAAAAGTTTTTGTTTTGTGAGTGGGCACAGTTAGGATACCAAATAAGAGTGACCTCGTGTTTCGATTATGATGACATGACAGGTTTTTAATCTCTGAAGCAAGGTACTGGGGTGCTTGCGCTATGAGGAGTCGGTGGAGTAGACATAGAGTGTGGTAGTCACGCAATTTGTCCGGCCGCAGCCACCCTAGCTCGGAGTATGAAGCACTAACATGATCATATCGGCGAATGTTGCAGGTGTAACGCACACAGGCATTCATGGTTAGCTCTAGCCGTCTTTTGTTTTCACTACTCATGCCTTGTTGAATCACATCACAATAGTGGAGGTTCGGTAGAACGAGTGCTTGCACGAGCTGGCGTTTCAAGTCCTGTGGAAATATGTTCCGAAACTTTTTGAGAGCATAGAGACAAGCAGACGTCTTTCGGCACACAGCGACTGTATTCTCCGCCCAGTTGAGATGCTCATCCAAAGTTACACCCAAGTTCTTCACTGTTTTCTGATATGGCATTGGAGTACCGTCGAGCAGAATAGGAGGTAGCCGTTCGCGGAAATCTGAACTTATTAATTTCTGATGGGCTATTAAGATTACTTGCGTCTTTTTTGCATTTAGTTTAAGCCCCAGGTTTTTCGCCCATCTCACTACTGAAGACAGATCATCATTCATCTGAGCGATTGCAGTGTTTACATCTTCAGGTCTGACGCTTAGGTAGAGCTGGAGGTCGTCGGCATAGAAATGATATTTACAGGAGGACAGAACCGACGAAATATCGTTGACATATAAAGAAAACAAAAGTGGTCCTAAGACTGATCCTTGTGGCACTCCCGAGGAAACATGTTTCCAGGAAGATTTTTCATTTACGCAGACAACACATTGCTGTCTGTCTTTTAAGTAGCTTTCAAACCATCTCATTGCACTATCAGAGAAATTAAGCTGTTGCATTTTTCTGAGCAATATGTCAAAGTTAACAGTGTCAAAAGCTTTGCTGAAGTCCAGTAGCGTCAATATTGTTGCCTTTCGATTGTCGATAGCATATTTCAGGTCATCAGTTACTTTAATTAGAGCAGTGTTTGTGCTGTGATGTTTACGGAAACCGGATTGAAATTTGTCATATAGGCTGAATTCATGCAAGTGTTCAGTGATTTGGTCATGAACAATATATTCAAGTGCTTTGGAAACAGCAGGCAGTATGCTAATTGTTCGGTAATCACTAGGCAGTTGCGGGTTTTCGATCTTAGGGATGGGTCGAATTAGGCTTCTTTTCCATGCAGTGGGATATATTCCGTTCACGAGGGAAAAATTAAATATGTCAGTTAAGACAGGTACTAAGATATCGGCAACATTCTTGATCATGGTTATACCGATACTGTCGTTGCCTATTGCATGAGAAGAGATTCTCATTATTGCTTTTCTTGCCGTATTTGTTGTTACATGTTTTAGATGGAAGGTATCGTTGTTAGTTATCCTGTTTGGGGATTCTTGTGGACGGTAACTATCAGCTGTGCTGGTATTCAGAGGTGCAGAGAAAAATTCATTTAATTCGTTAGCTGACACATGAAAAGTAGTTTCCGATTTTGCCTTTCCGACCCCCAAGCTACGGAGATTCTTCCATAGAGTCGTGGGCGTCAGATCGCTGCATACAAGGGAGCGAGCGTGCCTGATTTTAGCATTGCGAATGCATTGTTTCACTCTGTTCCGTAGCTTTCTATATTCTTCGAAACGCTCGGGTTTCGGATCTGCCTTGAAACGCCTGTGGGCAGCATCCCTATTAGTCATCATTTGACGTAATTCAGCTGTCAGCTATGGAGCAGGAGATTTTCTTACACGGATTGTGCGCACAGGTGCATGTTTGTCATAGAGGGCAGTGAGTTTATCACCAAGTTCATTAATTTTGCCGTCGATTGTGGGTTTTCTGATTATTTGATGCCATGAGATTTCTGAGCAATCGGCTGTTAGAGCGTCAAGGTCAATACGTTTCATGTTCCTACAAGTTATGTAACGCGATTTGATCCTTGGGGGCTGCACAGAGTAGGCCAGGAATATTACATCATGTGCTGAGAGGCCAGGGGCCGATGTTTGACCGACATCTCTTACTTTGTCAGTCTGTTTCGTTGCGATTACGTCTATAAGAGTATGACTGTGCGCCGTATGGTGTGTAGGTTGTAATGGGAGAATGTTCATGCTATTGCAACTAAACAGTCTTCTTAGGTTTATTGCGGAGGGAGTGTCTCTTAGCAGGTCTATGTTCAAGTCACCCATTACGATGACATGTTCGTATTGACACTGAAGTGAATGTAATTCCGACTGGAAGGAACTCATTGAGCTTATTTTTGGCGGCTTGTACACGACGCCAGTCAAGAATTTCCGACTTTGTATATTTACTTCAATGAACATGAATTCAGCCTCTATTTCTTCAGCAGGATTTGACGTACATAAGACATTCGCTTTGAGATCTGTTCGTATATGCGCGCCGACCACGCCACCTCGCTTTTTTGATCTGTCTGCCCTAAGAAATGTGTACCCCGGGAGATGAAAAGATGCAGAGGATATGTGTGGTTTCAACCACGTTTCGGATAAGAGGGTTACGTGGTAGTTTAGTTGGTTGAAGAGGAGGCTAAGTTCTTCGTAATGCGCAGGTAAAGACTGGATGTTGCAGTGAGCTGCTAAAAGCTCTGACGCGTTCCGCCGAGCAGCCCGGAGTAGGGTGGGAGACTGGTTTGTTCCTTTGTTAGGCACTACCTGCCGCGAGGGGCACTGGCCGCTGCTTCCGCCAAGTGACATAACACAGGGGTGTCCGAGATTTTGCATGCCCTGTTTGTGACACCGCGAGTGCCGAAAGAAAGGCGCCTGCTAAAGATTTCCTGAGGTTGCGGGAGTATAGAAAATGGATTAGTGGTATTCTGTGCAAGGAGAATATGACCAAAATAGTGACAGCTGTGTGTCACTGTGTATCCTCTGTCGTACGAGGAGAAATGTAATTAGCGTATTTGAAACAGCTTAGGGTGGAAATAAGGGAGAAGGGAGTGATTTAAGAGGCCGATGCTGCCAGCAGAGGGAAGTAAGCTTAGTAATTAATAGATTATCGTAGGAAGCTAGAATTAAATTGAAATTTACTAAAGTGATACTGGTAGTGATTATCGTAGGAAGCTACAATTAGATTGAAATTTGCTAAAGTGATACTGATAGTGATTTTTGTTATGAACAATTTAAACCGAAGAGATGGGTGATTAATGAACTAAAGGAGAGACTAATAATTGCAATAGAACTATTTCAGAACGGAAGAGAATAAACTGAGAAAATGAAAAAAGAATTAGCAGTAACTAAAATTAAGTAATGGTTAGAGCTACAGACACAAAAAAATAGTGAAAAGTTAATACAGTTACAAAAACAATTAGTTGAAGGTACAAATATGGTTATAATAAAAAAATTAATAAAATTACAAGACTATATCTGAGTATTGGGGCTGTTACAATTGCAAATGGTGTTAAGTTTGCACTTTTGGCTCGAGTAGGTTCACTTAATACTATTCAGTTCTGTCATGTTTGTGACTGTCTTCTTTCCAGCTGCTGTCTTAATGATTACTCTGCCATCCTGAGTCCACACATTCTGAAGACCGAAATGGGATATGGCACTGTTTAAAATCTTTAGCCGTTCGTGTGTCAGATCTTCCCTTATTGTAAGCCCTGTCCTTGCTAACTTCTTCTTCTGGGTAAAGATCACTGCCCTTTTTCGGTACGAGACAAATTTAATTATTATTGGACGAGGTTTGGTGGCACCTGGTAATTTTCGTCCCACCTGATGGCTCCTGTCAATGTCTGCCTTGGTCACTTCAACGCCTAATTTTTCACGCGCAACCTGTATAAGCAGGTTGTTCGTGTCTTCTTCCTTATTTTCTACTACTCCAAACAGTCGTAGACTATTTCGCCTTTGGTACTGTTCTAGTTCGTCAGTTGCGGCAGATAGTTTGACTTCCAACTCTCGTGCCTTTTTCTCGTATTCAGACACAGACTTTTTTAGTGCTGTAATTTCGGCAGTATTGGCCTCAACAGTTTCACGCATTTTGGCCAATACTGCTGCCGTTACAGTATCTGATATAGTGCCTGCTATCAGATCGAGATTGTTTTTATCGCGAAGCGCAGCGTTTACCTCAGAGCGGACCAGCTCCGCTATACCGGGAGCCGCGGCCACACCTTCCGCCAAGAGCGGGCCCGCCGCACCTGCTGCTTCCCCGCTGCTGGACGCGCTGCTGTTCACTCTTCTGTTTACCATTTTCTCGAAGATATTGGCGGAGCACAGAAAAAAATAGCACTACTGCACAGAACACTGTTCTTTTCACGATTTCCACTTGTACTAGACAACAACACCTGCGAGAACACCTTCGAATTCAACTAAATTTCGCGAGCCGAACTTAACACGTGTTACACTGCAGCCGCCGTGACAGTATTATTGATAAATGCATCACACTGTCTGCAAATCAATACGATTTCCATGCGTTTTTTTTAATGATTTAGTTTGTATGTCATAATGAATTATAGCAATTCTTGATACGTTTCATTCAGCATATATGCTAACCAGTAAACCATCGATTTCTTAAATAATCGAACTGCCCTGTATAAAACAGTTTTACTTTACTTTTCAAATGAGTTAATGTTTTAAATATTTGACGTTAAGCATGTAAACAAGAGAAAGTTTGTAAAAGGTTTGAAATGATGGTTAAAGTTTGTAGGAAGTCGCTAAGTGCTCTTATTACGAAACAGTAGATGATATTTAGTCTACGTAATTTGTGTTCCACATTAGGCAGAAGATAGTTTTTCACGCATCTAAATTTCTATGACGTCCTATTTTTGAACTATATATCGGACAATGATACAATTTTGCAGACACATGCAGTGGTATGGATGGATATCCTCTGCAAACTGTGTTGCGAATAGAGTGGGTAGCAAAGAAGTAATGGCTTAAAACGGAATGTCTCGTCTGAAGGTTTTACGGCTATACTCTGCCTCAAGGCTTCTGTGCCCGGGGACTGGATTTTTGTGTTGTCCTCATCATATCATCATCATCATCATTCGTGACAGTGGTTGGATTGGGCTGAGAATGAAAGTAGACTGTGTAAAAGTGGGGACTTTGTACGAGCGCTGATGACTACGCATTTGAGCGCCCCACAAACCAAGCATCATCATCATCATCATCATCATCATCATCATCATCATCTGTCGTAAGACTCACTCGGTTCCTAACTGTAATACATGTTTTGTTGCGTTCAAATTTCAACGTAAGGCTATATCTGATAATGAGAAGTTATGACAGCATTTTAAATTTTTAAATTGGTCAAAAACTATGCGAAACACTGGAAATAAAATTGTTGTTGCTACTGAAGCTGTTGGCTAGCTAAACTGAAAGTGGCAGTATGGCCTCGGTTCCGGGATGGTGGCTTAGTAATAAAGATAGCACACTTAGTAGCCTGTATTTCGCCGCGAGCTACCGAATTCAAAATGGTTCAAATGGCTCTGACCACCATGTGACTTAACTTCTGAGGTCATCAGTCGCCTAGAACTTAGAACTAATTAAACCTAACTAACCTAAGCACATCACACACATCCACGCCCGAGGCAGGATTCGAATCGGCGACCGTAGCAGTCGCTCGGCTCCAGACTGTAGCGCCTAGTACCGCACGGCCACTCCGGCCGGCAGCTACCGAATTCGAATTGTTTAAATACCTTCTTGACGTACGCAATTCCATATAGCATGTGCGAAGAATTACCTTCTACTGCTATCCTGAAGCGTTGTGGTACGGATGTTGTCAGTTCCACTTCAAAAGGGGAAAGAGAGGTCGAGAACGAAACGACGCTTCCATCCATTACAGTCTGGTCAGCGGACCGCGTGAACAGCTCCGCCGTCAGCTGTCATCTGTATCACGGCTCTTCCGATAATCATTCGTCAGTAGGGAGCGGACCATTTTGTTCTCGTGCAGCCGAGCGACCATATCGCAAGCGACGATCATCCCTATCACCAAGTTACGGCTGCCATATTTCATATCGCGTCATCCTTTTCATCACCTGTCTTCTTTTGTCTGCCCGTACGCTTTTTTATCCAAAAATATTGCTATGACGCAAGAAATGAACAAGGATTTGCTCACAGTTCTAATAATTTCTCAATGTAAAACGAATTTTACTTTAATTATATATACTATTATCAAAGCGATCATAGTGTCCAAGATTTCCATCCATTTCTGAATATCGTATGTTGTCATCGAAAGCAATTAAGATAATGTAGTTAGGAGTATTAGAAGTGTAGCATATCATACAATAGACGATCAGTATTTTATGTAAGAATCGTATTAATATCACGAATGTTACAATACTGGTCTGAGCAACTAGTAAGTGTGAAAAGATAATGGTTATGATAGGCGCAGGGTGATTGTGTCAGTCGTGCGTTTACCGATCTTTTGACCAGTACTGACAATTTAAATGCGCATTTCCTGTGGACTTGTAAAGGTACTTCGCAGATTGGTAACGTTGACTACTACAGTAGAAGTAACAGCTGTACGTAAGTATGCGCCTTAGACTTTCTGAGGTGTTAGTCATTCTACTTTCGCTACACAACAGATGAGAACCACACTCATGTTATCTTTCTCTACTGTTTATATATGAGTAAGACGTGGAATTTGCCTACAGTCGGTATGTTTCTACGATGAACCCAAGGTCGAGATCACAGATGAAACGAAAAGTTTATGTTTGGCCTTACACTGTCGTGTTAGTAAACTGCACCACCACTCAGCATGAACCACATTTATCACTTTCCCGAAATTTCTGTAGTGACAAACAAGATGAACGTCACCATTTCTTGCTAAGTATTACGCTCTCTGGTTGAAAGTGTTCCGGAATTAAAATAAAGATGAGTATACAGCCACTGACATTTTTGCTGTAAGCATTACACACAGCATGAATACTAGACAGCAATCTCCTTCCAGAACTCGTGTGCTTCTGCCTCACAGATTAGCACCAACCGAGGTGGCGCAGTGGTTAGCACACTAGACTCGCATTCGGGAGGATGACGGTTCAACCCCGCGTCTTGCCATTCTGATTTAGGCTTTCCGTGATTTCCCTAAATCGCTTCAGACAAACGCCAGGATGGTTCCTTCGAAAGGGCACTCCCAATTTCCTTCCCCACTGCTTCCCTCATCCGATGGGACCGATGACCTCGCTGTTTAGTCCAATCCCCCAGATCAACTAACCAACCAGATTAGCAGCAGGCACCCACAGTTATGCTCATCCAGTTTAGGTGCAGCTCCGTTCCGTAGCCGCCCAAGCAGCCCAAGGGACTGTCAGCCGCCGATTCTGCCGTACTGCTGCAGCACTGTCGCGTGGCGCAGTCAGGAGCCGCTGCTCCTCTTCAACGCCCTTTTTGGCAACCATTCGCTTGCTGAAGCTACAAACAGTAATCACATACTACTGCCTCATCCGACGGCGGATATCTGCTTATTTCTTGTTCTCTAGCTCAATACTGTTGACACGAAGAAGTACTTCTCTCTCGTAAACATATCGAAAGATTCCGCCATGTTCTTCTAGTTGCCGGGGTCAAGCTACCCATCATGCCATGCGTCCACTGACCGCACTTACCCTATCCTCAGTTTCTCAAGTACAGCTACACTTGGCTCCAGAAGGCGACGCGACGAGGAGTGTACGTGTGAATCGGATACCTGATGACCGATACGTGTTTTAAAAAATAATATCCATTACAATTAATAGTTTAAAACTATATTTGAAACATCACTTTTCGGATGAGTTGCGCAGCGCGCGCTGTAGGACGTACATATGAACCTAAATTATAGTTTAACGCTCTGTCGACGACAACTACCGTAAGACAACAAGACCAACTAGAACTGGATAGCAGCGGAACAGGAATAATATCAATTAAAAGGAACTATTCCAGTGATAACCTGAAGTGATTCAGAGAAATCACGGGAAATGTAAATTTAATTCCCCAGACAGTCATTTGAACCCCAATCCCCGAAATACAAATCCATTGTATTAACCATTGCGTCATAGAACTCGGACTTGATGGTTGTTCCTCTGCTCATTGACAAGCTTTCTGTTTCGTACACTGACCGGAACGGAACACGTCACACCATGAACACCTTGACTGAACGCTGCCAAACTGAGGCTCTGCTGTTTCCATATGCGTTCATCGTACAGCTGCTAGACAAATGGTAGTCTGTTGTAAGCAGACTCTATTTACAGACGCAAGTAACAGTTTTCTTTGAAGAATATTTATTTCATTATACAAATATTAAGGTATCGACAGCAGATGGACAGCAGCTACTGGCTTAAACTGATGAACCAGAAACATTTTTCACAGTAGCAACTTCCTTTTAATTTAGTAGGTTAAATTCAACTGGCGTAATCACAAACAATGTTAAGCAGTACAGTGATTGTGATATATTTCTAAAACAAAGGAAATATCGACTCTCTGGTACTTACATGTCCGTTGTTAATGTATATCGTGAC
Source organism: Schistocerca americana (assembly GCF_021461395.2). Classification (NCBI taxonomy): domain Eukaryota; kingdom Metazoa; phylum Arthropoda; class Insecta; order Orthoptera; family Acrididae; genus Schistocerca; species Schistocerca americana. Next base: position 145,232,103 of record NC_060130.1, on the reverse strand, counting down.
TCTAGAAGATTTAAAATCGAACAAGGCAAAAGAGATAAATAACATTAGAACAGAATTTTTAAAATCATTGGTGCAAGTGCCAACAAAACGACTACTCATATTGGTTTGCAGAATGTATGACTCTGGAAATATACCATCTGACTGATCAAACAATCAGCTTAACAGCTCATGCATGAAAGTTGCTTACAAGCACAATATACAGAAGAACAGAAAAGGAAATTGAAGATATATTAGGTGACGATCAGTCTGGCCTTAGGAAAGGTAAAGGCACCAGAGAGGCAATCTGATAATGGAAGCAAGACTGAAGAAAAATCAAGACACCTTTATAGGATTTGTTGGCGTTGAAAAAGCGTTCGACAATGTCAAACGGTGCAAAAGGTGTTTTGTCTCCCTTGAACGCTGCGTGCCTCTTTAGTCAATATATGAGAGAGAAACAGATGCCGTTCATGAACAAAGAATTCAGATAGTAATTTATTCTATAGTCAGTATCAAATAAGAAAAATAATACATAGCCTTGTTGCTGCATTGGCACTGTCAGATGCTAACTCTAGATATGAATGTAGAAACATATACAGATACCAAAGATCCAGAAATCTGTCACTCTTCAATACAACGTCTATTCAGAAGATATCGAGCCCTAGCCACTACTAAAGTTTGTAAATGCCATTCAACTGGCAAAAACACAAAAAGAGGCCAGTGCATGAATGTTCGAACTCAAGTACAGCCGCTGCTGGAGCTCCAGAGAGGGGATGCTTGCAGCTCACTGCAGCGGCGTAATTTTTCGTGGCGGCGACCCCGTGCCGCGGTGGCGGCTGAAGGAAACGCGACGGCGTAACTGGGAAAGACGGGTAATCTACTATATGTACATGAATCAAGTGGAAAAAATAAGAGTGGAGGACAAAGAACGAATTCCTCCGATTAAAAAGGGTGTAAGACAGGAATGTAGTCTTTCGTCCTTTGTGTTTAACCTATACATCGAAGAAGCAAGGACGAAACTAAAAGAAGCTTCAGCAGTGTAATTAAAATTCAAGGTGAAAGGACATTAATAAGATCTGCTGATGAAAGTGAAGGAGAATTACAAGATTTGCTGAATAGAATGAACAGTTTACTGAGCACAGAATATGGAGTAAACCGAAGAAAGACGAAATTAATGAGAAGTAGCAGAAACGATAACCGCGAGAAACTTAACATCGTAACTGAGGACCACGAAATAGATAAAATAAAGGAATTCTGCTACCTAGGTAGCAAAATATCCGGTGATGGACGGAGCAAGTAGGACATAAAAAGCAGACTAGCACTCGAAGAAAGGGCACTCCTGGACTATAGAAGTGTACTAGTATCAAACATAGGCCTTAATTTGAGGAAGAAATTTCTGAGAATGTCCGTTTGGAACTCAGCATTAGATGGTAGTGAAGCGCTGTGGAAAAACCGGAACAGAAGACAATCGAAACATTTGAGATGTGGTGCTACAGAAAAATGTTGAAAATTAGGTGGACTGTTAAGGTAAGGAATGAGGGAGTTCTCTGGAGAATCGGCGGGGAAAGGAATATATTGGAAAGAGTGCAAGAAGAAGGCACAGGATGATAGGACATCTGTTAAGACATTAAGGAATAACTTCGTGGTACTAGAGGAAACCGTAGACGGTAAAAACTTAAGATGAAGAGAGAGATTGGAGTACATCCAGAAAATAACTAAGGATGTAGGTTGCAAGTTTACTGTCAGATGAGAGGTTGGCACAGGAGAGAATTCAAAAGACTAATGACTGGAAAAAAAGGTTGTTGCATGTTGCGTATGGAAAGTATTCAGAGGCCGTTGCCCGAAGAAAGCACTTCTGAGTTGCTGAATGCAACCGAATGAGCTGCAACGCGGTTTCTTTGACGTCCTACACAGTATGAAAAATAATCCACAGTTCCTGCAAATTGTTCACATGCTCAAGTGCTGCCAGACTAGTTGTGTTGGACGTGGGTAGGGCACTCTCATATTTGAAACGAACAGCCCAAATTTCTTGTGCAGGGAGATGGAGCGGGAGAAACTCACGGGTTCAGTAGCAATGGCCAGCGACTCTAAAATATTTAAAAAATGTATGTAACTATGACGGACTGTAAACCATTTGAAAATGAAATACGGGGATATTAGACACTTGCCTCTGCTATTCTTTTTCACTCAAGTAAAACACTAAAATTAGAATGCGGGAGTACAGCGTATGGTGTTACTTGGGTGATTATTCACGTGTATCTGTCGATCGAGAAAGACAAGTTGTAGTCAACGTTTATTGTCTATTAAAAAGCTGCCATACTTGCTACCACACCAGAGCACCTTCCGGTGGCAACCGTTTGTGGAACACGCCATTCCTCTAAGTTTCGGTATATTAGCTCCCTGTAAGGAAAGCCCTTGTGATTTTCTAGTATTTTAAGTTCTGTGCGAGTGCGTGAATATGTGCAATATTTCAGGGATCCCACATATAAATCATGGTCTTTCTGTGTAATGAAATCCAGAAACTTTTATACTTAACGATCAGTGCGACAACTGTATGCTTATAGCATTTCACGAGTGGTGGACACACTATGAACTATCTCAGGTTCAATATCTAAGGATACACCCACTAACTCGTGGGCACCTGCTCACGTTCTGTAAAGGCAAAATCCCTCTCAACTGAAACTATTTTACGTGCCATTCTTGCTGTGTTTATGAAGAAAACTGACAAATCGAACAAGCGCTTCAGACACAAAATGATGTAATGCTTTGGAGGCAACTCTTTGTATGCCACAATGCGGTGTGAAGTGCCTGGCTGGGGTACTTCCCATTGTACGAGTTATTAAGGCTTTTTCTCATTTCATCAAGCAAGACAAGCGTGACTGCTCAGTGGATCACTCGGGCTGAAATTTATCTGATATCCGCACAGTCCTTACAGGATCGATATGTAGCTGCTTGTAGCATACTGGCTGAATCTTTACTACTTGTCCTTGATGCTCTCAAGGTACAACTTCTCGGAGAAGCTGCCATCTGTCTCCAAGCGTATGCGGTTTCATGTTCTTCAGAGTTTCCGTGACACTCTCCCGTGTATCAAAGAACGGTGTTGCTCTCCTTCGGATAAGTTCAGCGTCCCCTGTTAGCGGTGTTCAGTTCCACTAACTAGAGTAACGTTCTAGGGTGGCTCGCATGAGACTTCTGTAAGTAAACTCCTTTGTTGACTGATTGCATTCTCCCAGTGTTGTACCAATGAGCCGCATTCTGCAACCTGTTTGACGTACGGATAAGCCTATTCGGCCAGTCCATTTCATATCCCCACAAACTGTTGCACTCAGGTATTTGCCTGAGTTGACTGGTTCCATCTGTAACTGACTGATGGTGCAGTTATTATAATTTAAGATTCGCGCTACGTGTATGCAAAATTTGGTATTGCTGTACGTCTATAGCAAATTGTAATTGTCTGTACCACTTTGAAACCTTATGAATGTCTGACTGGTTTTCTGTAGTTTTTTCAGAAAGTACCTCATTACAGATAACTGCATCGTCAGCAAAATTCTGAGCTTACTTTTTATGTTGATGGTGCGCTTTCCGAAGATTCTGTCGCGTCGGTGTTTCCATTTTCTGCAGAACATTTCTACAGCCTCCCGAGATGCCTGGTGTCCACCCAGACAGTTAACTACTGTCCGCCTTGCGCCCCTTTTTATACACGAGTTCGATTCCTGACGCCCACTAAGATCTTTGAGACACCTTGGTTTTTCAGAGCTTGCCCTGATATTCCGTGATATACAAAGTTTCTCGGTCTTTCGCAGTCCTGGTGAATGTGATGGCCAGCGTAGTCTCAACAAACTGGGTCTTCGCACCCGAAGCCTTGTTCAAATTCAAACTTCAGTACACTCTTAGTATGCTGTTCGACAGAATTATTTCAATACACTCCTTGATTATGTTGTTCCAGAAACTCAGCGTTAGCACCACAATACTAGTCCTGCCGTATTCCATTTCATGATTATAATGAGCTTGTTTCAGTCGGGCGTGTCGCCGATGTTCCTTGTATCAGTCCTCGACTGCCCCAAGTAAGACGTGCAACATTCGCATGTACTGCGATGTATATCCAGCTTTTGCAGATCGAGGTCGTCTTTAACATCACAAACAATACTTTTTATCTCACTTGATGGGATCCAAACACACAGCATGCCATGTTTCCGTAGGAGTCTACGGGTCTCCCGGGATATTACGTCAGCATAACGTAGCTAAACGGCTCATGGCTTCTATTCCTCTACCTCATTCTTAACCTGTTTCTTAGGCAATGACTGCAACGTACATTCATATTGACGCCCTGAGTACCCGTTCCTTCGTAACACTATTCGTAGGCGTTGCAATTCTTCGGCGAGGCTCTCCTTGGCTGAAAGTGGTCGAGCTTTAGGACCAGAGTCTTTAGAACGGAATTTCTTTGTGATGTCTCGAGGCGTGGAAGTAGTGTGTGGAGGTTTCCTGCATACACTGTAATCCATGTATCTATCAGTCATCATCTTCGCTAAAACATCGATGGAAGATAGTCGTCGCGAATACCACATTAGCATCGATTCAGCCTGAATGTTCCACGAATGCTCCAAGTTTTTCCGCTCCATCTGGACACACCACAAACTTGTTTCGACACGTTAGTGTCAACTCAGTGGACTCTAGTGCCTTTGCTTCAAAGCGTTCCACATATAATTTCCCCGTGACAGGCAACAACGGCGTATCCATCAACACGCAATCGGTTTGTTCATAATGCTTTCCTTCGAACATAAAATAAGAGGATCCCAGAACGTATTGTGCGAAACAGTCGTCGAACGCTACCGTGGTTAGGTCCCCTGGATCGGTCATTGAAATATTTGGCATACAACGTGGCTAATAACCCTGCAGAACTACCGGAAGCACAAAATTAATCAATCACGCCGATAAGATGTGAGCACTGTCAATGTTACCTACTTCATCATTAATATAAAATAAGTACAGCAAAGATACCAGAACCGATTCCTGCTGCATATGTGAAACTACTTCTCATTCTATAAATGTTTTATGGAGTCAGTATTGCACAGCTCTAATGAATGTTAAGGAATGCATTTTGCAATACATGGCTGTAACGGTATATTTTACTAGAGACAATAGATTTTGGTCTAGGATCAGACCATCATCAGATCCAGAAACCATGTCAGCTATGCATTTACACAATTGGAATAACAATTATAGTGTATACACAGTTCCGTAATTGATACTAGATGTATATCCTTAGTATTCTGTCAGTTTTACATCAAAGACGTTAACAGAAACATAAAGAGGATAAGATGTTAGATATATACAGCTACTATCAGTAACGGAACAATGCACATCCGATTCCAATTAAGCAAATGCATAGCCGAAATGACTTTGAACTTGATGATGGTCTTATCCTTGACCGAAATCGAACGTCTCTGACAAAATGTAACGTTACGGTTGTGTGTTATATAATGGAGGTTTTAACAAAATCTCTATTTCTGTCAAGATCTCTTCAAACAAGTTAGCAGTCCTTGTAATTTCTGCCAAAAAATCATCAGTACAGCTATAAGCCACGTTTGACACCCCATGAAATTGTACTTTTGCTAGTTGAAATTGATGTGGCTTTTGAGTCAAATGCATCTACAGAGTGTATGGGGTGTAAATAGCCATTGAAGAAGGCGAGTACATTCTTCACTTACAACGAAAATTTTGTTAAGTGCTTAAACTCTTATACGATATGAAATTCAATATAGGCGCCTGTGACGTCGGTCACTCTTCTGAAGGAGCCGGGTACGGAATCCACAACCCTCTGGAGGAAGTCTCTTGGGACATTGCTGAGAACGTCCAGAACTCCTCCAGTGTGCGAGGTTTCGTCCGTACACCTCACATTTTGCCAAATCCCATAAAAAGAAGTAAAGTGGCGTCACGTCTAGACCTCTCGCAAGTCACTCACGAGGGGCGCGTCTTCCCAACCGACGTCCTCGAAGCTTCTCATCCAAGCACGCACGCACGTCATTTCCAAAATGTCGTGGTGCGCCATCTAGCATACATCTAATATCTTCGAAGTTATCCCATATGATATTGTGGGTGAAACATAATTTTCAGGCATCTGTAGGTAGCGTTCCGCGTTCATTGTGTCACGCAGTATAAATGGCCCGATAACATTTGTGGCAGTCGTTTCACACCACTGTCACTTTTGCGCGGGACTACATTTTCTCCACTGCAGCACCAGGATCCGGTTCCGCCCAAAAACGACAGCTGCGTCGACCACATCCCACATCAAATACAGCCTCGCCACTCCACAGGACGTTATTAAACAGTTGAGGCCAATCTGCGTGCCAATTGAACATCGACTCGCCCTACATTCAATTCTGCAATCACAGTCTTCCGGTGTCAGCTGTTGCACGTGATGAGGTTTCCACGTTCGATAACTGAGTTCAAAATGTTCAAATGTGTGTAAAATCTTATGGGACTTGACTGATATGGTCATCAGTCCCTAAGCTTACACACTACTTAACCTAAATTATCCTAAGGACAAACACACACACCCATGCCCGAGGGAGGACTCGAACCTCCGCCAGGATCAGCCGCTCAGTCCATGACTGCAGCGCCCTAGACTGCTCGGCTAATCCCGCGTGGCTAACTGAGTTCTTCATGATCTGACATACCACTTATCTCGTGACTCCAATTGATCGTGCTGTCTGGCATGTTGATTTCACAGGGATCAGTACTAACGGTCACTGGACTGTCGCCACCTCATCGTCAGATCGAGACGTGCACCGACGACCAGTTTTTCTTACATTTTTTTCCGAGCCTGTGGTCATTAACATTCTGTGACAACCCTTTATCGTATCCTGACGAATTTTTTCACTGACTGCATTTGCAGTGCGTCAGCATCTCTGCATCATGACGACGGAATGCCACGCTTCATAAGGTGCAGCGATCTGTGCTCGCTGTTTAACAATCAGGCGATCGGCCATCTCTTCACCTGCTGTGTGCAGCTCCTCACACGACAACCCACTGTACTGCAGAAAATGTAAAAACAAGCGCTCACCGAGGGGAAAAATGAGGAAGGGGGGAGCGAGTGTGGAGCACAAGTGTGACCTGCCATTTGTTCGACATTTTTTTGTACCTATTTGGTGCCAATATGGCTGTATGGCAATGTGACCTCGGAGCCAGCTCAAGCGTGGGCGAGGCCTGACTGCAGGAATCCAAATCTTATTAAACAATGGCATATATGTACACACTATTTTCATTAGCTTTCCATAGGTCAAACCGCACCGCACAGTTGCCTTTGCAGAATGAAGAGGTAGCGGTTGATGTGTGAGCAGATATTCCATTACCGAAATTCTGCAATTTTGTGTACTGATACATCATTGGATGGGCATCATCTGTCGACAGAATGTTTCATTTCCAGTTAAAGACCTCTTCCACACAACAAAGAGATTCTAGAGCAAAGTAGTGGAGCAAAGTTTGTACGAGTCCATTTTGTTAGTGCGGGTTGCCTACATCAGGGGCATGTGTGCACTCAGGGGCAAACCTATTGTTCTTCTTTGCTTGACAGGTACTTAACCTACTGTTCTCCCTTAATTGACAGGTCCTTAACCTACTGTTCTGTTAAGTGGTTTTCTATGTCACTGCATTTAACTTGTTGTTCCCCCACCCCCTCCCAGTCCCTTCCCCCTCAGAAAACCCCCCACCCCTTGTTGCTACAAGTACACTCTCAGGTCTGAGTTAACCTACTGTTCTGTTAAGTCCTTTTCCATGTCACCCCATTTCCTTTTGTTAGACAGTCAATTAACCTGTTGTCCCCACCACCCCCTCCCCCTCTGTCAACCCCCTCCCCCCTCACAGCTGCAGACACACTTTTAGGTCTGAGTTATTGGAATAGGCCCTCGTTTCACTCTTTTAAATTTCACTGACTACTTAATTAAATTGATAAATTAATTTACCTCTCTGGTGGGAAAGTGCCACACCCCCTGCCACGCCCCCCTGGTGGGAAGCTCAAATTCCATCAGGACAATGCCACCTCTTCTAACCTAAGAAAATGGCGGGAAGGTAGGTCACTTGGGCTACCTCCACTAGCCTAAGTCACCCGACCGCCACCTCTTCCTAGGGACTGGCACGGAAGGACTTGACCTGTGCTGGACATAACTCTTTATTTTGCATGCAACAGTTTCTATTGAAACAATTAGAGGCAGTCCACCATCCATTATTTTCGCCACCAGGTCCGGACTCCAACTGACCTAATACACAGTACTGCCACCAGAGAGCGCTGTTGTCCATTCTGTGACATAATCCAAGATGTTGGGGAAAATGGAGGGAAACAGTGTGGTCCTCATGGGCTCCCAAGTCCAACTGACCTAGTACACAGTAGCATCACCACAAGGCACTTTCGCCCCTTCCATAAAATAATCCTATATGGCAGTCTGGTGGTGGAGAGAAAGGGTCTCATAACCGGAAATTAAAGGGTACATTTTTTATTGACACAAAAATTCCGTTTGTGGGGGTTGGATTTCTCTTAATCATCATTCTCTGCTGCTTGGAAACATGTAAGAAGTAATTAAATGTAACAAACATGTTCCATAGCCTAATATTCGGCACTGTACTCTGGGTGACTTAACCTAATGTTTGGCCCTTTGTCGGCACGTAACATATTATTCTGTTAAGTGGTTTACCATGTCGCCCCCACTTCCTTAAACTATTAAACCACCTTTGATACCAAATAAAGTAATTAGTTATGCTGTTATTTCCTGGTATACTTTTCGAATTTCACATACATTTGAAAGCCATTTCTGGCGCATTCTTCTCTGACACCCACCCCTTAAACTTTTGTACTGCCTTTTACATAAAAATTGTGCAAATTAACCTAGTGTTCTGCACTTAATCTGCTGTTCTGCTCCATGTCACCTACTCATGCACCCGCCCCCCCCTCCCCAAACTATTGTATCGCTAAAACCAAGTTGATATAAGAAATTTATGAAAATTAATTAAATCGCTATTTTTCACATGTATGAGGTAGTTTTTTTTAATTCGGAGCATCCTATTCGTTGGTAAAATCGATGGAAAACAGTTTGAACATAAGATCTCTAATCTGCCTATGGCTGCGGCCGCCACAGCACTGCTCGGCCATCCCTGGACCACCCTCCCTCAGGCTAGCTTGTTAGGGCTGCAGCAAACCGGCTGCTCGCAGGGACGCGATTCTGCAGCATCACCTCCTACACTCTCACGTGAGATACAGCACTCACCCCCGTCCACCTCGCCACAGAACACCACACCAAGGTGCACTCACATGGATCACATATGTGAAACGCCTCTGGCCAGCATGTGTGTTTACCATTACTGATGGTGTACGTCTGGGTACTGATGTCACAGACTATGCTATTGAAATCTGTTCCAGAATGTGACAAGTTGCTTTCTCCCTAGTGATCCTAACATATGAGATTCTTCCAGCTGTTCGTACCCGCCCCAGCCTGACTGACACCTCGCCTCGAAATGGCCACATGGCGACTCACCATCTAAAACGTTCTCAATGTTATTCTGACGTCACATGGCTATGTAAAATAAGAACTGACTCGACCTCTCGGAAACCGTGTAGTGTTCCAGAATTAGCTAATGCTCGTGTTGTTGATGTCTCAGCTTGTACGCACGGAAATTCTTGCTATAACAGACCTGATTACGAAAATAGCGCGCATTCTTCCTCTCGGTCCCAACATGGCACTCACTCCATGCCATGTTACCCTTCCTCCTCTCAACATACGCAAACGTTCTCACCACTAAAAGCCTGTGCACGCTCACGAAAACACCATAATCATAAAAGCATTCTTGTTGTTTGGAAAGAGAGCTCTAAGCACAGATGGGAGCGATTGAGAACAATGACGGAAAGAGAATTCGAAGCACTTTCACACAGAAGAGAAAAAAATAGTCGGAATTTTTGGTATACTACAGCTAGAGGTCTGGAGGTGTCCTAATGGCACAGTGGCGGATGAGTGATGGCGTCCCCACCGGAGATGGATGGTCTGCTTCATCCTGTCTTTGAACACTTACTTTCTCAGAACTTTCCATACATGCCTTGCCCCACCCATCTTGTTCGAATCAGTATGTACATGCTCCTTTGTCCTGGCACAAAGGATGTCTTGTGAATGACTAGAGCATTATGATTGTAGTTTGTACAGATCACTATATTGCACCGGCAACGAAACCCTGCAACAAGCCCTCCATATAGTCAAATACAGAAAGACTCTCACTCAATTACACTGCTCTCCCACTGAAGACAGAGCATGAAGCCAATCTCCAAACCAGAAGTATATCATCACATACTGTCTCGATGTAGTAAACATACAAAATCGCTCTTTTTATATCGTTTGTACATATACCACAAAGAAAGACAGAATCATATACACTTATCGCAACACTAGATATCCCCCAGCGATGCCCAGAATCATCCAGCCCCAGTGGGTGACCAGAGCACCCTAAGCGGACCCAACTCACTCTCGGAACTGTTCTACAATTTTGGTCTCGTCCCCCCACCCCCGGCCACCCACTGCCCCGGCACAAACGCCTCAGTGTTTCTGGTCCAGACATGCTTCCCTGCTTGCTTGCTTTTCTACGCCCATCTCTAGACTGCAGGTCAATTTTTCCACTACAGTCATGTGTTATAGCCTGCATTAGACTTGTATACAGCCACGCGTTCTGTATGTGATTTAATGCACTGTCTATTTGCGACTGTTAACGGTAAACCTGTTGGTCATCAGAGGACTATCATCTCATGTGTGAGGAAATGTGGCCCATTCCTCTAAACGAATTTTGATTTATGCGATGTACTCCAACCCCCTGTCGCATCTTGGGTGTAAAATCGTGACTTCAGCTTCATAAATAAGTTAGGAATAGGTGCTTGTGAGACGCTGCAATCCCCATGTATACATTTATCTGACAGATGTGCTGTTTACAGAGTTAGTGGCCGAATGACTTGTAATTTTCACATGTCAGACGCTGCTGCTATGCATTTATCTGTTTCCTTGTAAGAGGTATTCGCCGTTACTAACGATATTTTATACAGGACTGATGTAGGCACAGTATAATTTCTGAAGCATCAACGGATGTGAGCAGTGGACGCTATACATCTCTGGAAAGCTATATTGTGCATCCATCACAATGAGCCACTGTTTTAAGGAAGTAGTTATTTCGTTTTACAGTTTGTTGCCATAGTTTTTCGTAGAGAAACCTGCAAGAAGGATGTACGTCACCCACTTGAAATATATTTCTGACACTGGAATGTTAACAGCGCCACATTCCATACGATTGATAGGTCGGAAACGCAAGCAATTCAACATTATAGCCCATTTTAAGTGCATACCGTTATAGCCTTAGGAGTGCGTGTGTTTATATTCTGTCTTACCAATACCTCCCATGTACGGATCCTAGACTCTAGAACAACACTTTAGAGTTGATATCTTGGTTGATTTACTTAAAATGCGTCGAACTCCATCCATCTGGAGCTCAATCATGCATAAAAATCATGTGTTTCTTGATCTTCTAAACTGTCTGCTATTACATCATGACAATTTGAAATCTGTTACTATACACCAATAAAGGGTGCTAACCTCCTCGACATGGGCACATCTCGGGAAATCTTGTGTACTAGGATGGGTGAGGATTCGACTATCTCCACTCATTCACGAGACGTTGAGTGCAGCAGCCTACTTCTGCAGATTAAATCGGTAACGGTGCTGCATTATGGGTTGGTCAATTACAGTGTGAGGATGGTCTTTCCCTCTCTAATTTTACCCTAAGACAGCGAAAATGCTCTGTCACTCCCATAAGCAGAGAGATAGATTGTAAATTAAGCACTATGCTGAGGTGTTAGAAATTTGTAGAGCATAGTCTGATATACTTTGATTGTGTATGTGTTCGAGAATTAGCAATGAATGGACGTACTGCAAAGACATCTATCCATGTATGCAATAATACTCATAAAGTTGAGAAGGGGTGGTTTAGCTTCGATACTGAAATTGGGAGCATGCTGTCACATCATTGGTTGGTGTTGAAATTCCTGTAAAATTGGTAAAACTGTTTGCACTATCAACTGTGAAGCTTATTATTAGAGTATATCGATGGTGCCTTTTCCATCCCATCTGTCCACTGGCACGGTGTTTATTACCACATAATGATTGACCAACATCGCTTGTTTGAGTTGGAGAAAGAGTTTTGGTGGTGGGACAACACCTTCTGGGGTGGATAGCACCGAAACAGTGATGACGTACTGTCATGCTCAAAAGTATCCGAACGACCTGAATTGATTTTCGCCTGATTCGAATGCAACCCACATAGCGCAGCTGTCTAGCAGGTCCTCTAATCGCCCCTCGGTGCAGTCGTTTGACTATTGAAAATGGTTCCAACAAGTCACCACTAGAAAACACTGCTCTGCATCGCAATAACTCAAGATGTAAAGTAATACCAAGGTACTACACATATCTGGGAACATCTTATCACAGACAAGACGGTTCTTCAGGCTTGTAAGCTCGCATTTATAACAATAAATGACATACATGAAATGTTACAACACTCATTATTACGTCAGATAGGTAATTCACGTAGTATGTTCGTCGTATTCATGATTTCCTCTTCAAAATAACATACGGTACTTATTATTTAACACAAAATGACATTAAAAATTTAAGTTATTCACGAGCAGCTAGTTGATAATATGTATGAACTCCAAATGACACGACGAACCGTCTCATTCTGCATATGGATTCAAACCCAGGTCATGCAGACTAAGCAAAGACTTCGTGACTGACGGAAACTAACCGTCATTCCTGACTAGGCATACAGAGAGTGATATACCTCGATATTAGACAGTATCAGTTAGCAAATGTCAACTTTAAATTACATAACGTAAACATTGTTAACGGACGCCAATTCCTACCCAGCACTATTGTCCTTGTTAACGAACTACGAGAGATGTTAAATATTACTTGAAATGCCGTGAGGTAGAGCTTTGTGTTGGACAGGGATTCGAACCCAGAACCTAATTGGGTTGTCGTCGAAGCACGATCAACTGTGACATATCGGATTTTCTCGGCAGCAGCTAGATGTTTTAACTGAAATGACGAGACGAAACCTTAATTTTTTCTTTCCCAGGACTTCAACCTGGCACCTATCGCAGTTGTGTTCTAGAGAAAACGAACGTTAAAAATGGGTTTGTTACACCAGCAGCGACATGTGAGCATGTTTGAACTAGAAATAATATGACGAAGAGTACAGTGCTAACTGCGTATCAAGTCCCACACGTATCGTTGTTGACTGCACAAAAAGAGACGTCAGCTACCGAATTTTTCTCCACCAGCAGTTCGGAGTAACATCCTTCAATTTACAATGATTTCACAAACAGTTCTGTGTCTCACTGGGACTCAAGAACGTCAGATACCGTTAGTGTTGACAACGAATGAAAATACATTAAAAATCCAAATTATTACCCACCAGCAGATAGGTGTTTTCATGCTAGAGCTTCATAATACATAATGAATGCTTTAGTGCCAGGCCAGGATTTGAACCCTTTCACGCGCAATATGTGGAGATGTTGAGGAATCTGCAGTTTTTAACAAACAACAAATTGTAGTCGAGCTGTGTTGTCACGAAGGGATCAAATTCCGCGTTAAGGGCGGTCTGAGTTGCATTCCCAGATCAGAACCAATTTTTTCGACATACAGAAGCTCAAATAAAAGATGGCATAATTGTCCTGTGAGCCTACATAGCGTTTGTTTCGTCACTAGAAATAAATAACTAGTATAAGAAAGGTTACTGTTGATAGAGTTTCTACGTGTCGCGACTCCTGACTTTATTGTGGTTCAACCTAACGTTTACTTGTTAGAGAAGGAATATCATGTTTAACATGGATGTCAGACCACTATGCCATTATACCTTCTTCACTTGGCGTAGCCAGAAGAGAACAGAATCTGTCTCTCCTTATCAAAAATTATCAGCAGAAGTTGGAATCGAACCCAGACCATAAGTATATGAACCCAGCATGAATCCAAGAGACCACCAAATTCTCTTCTCTATCACTCATTTTTCTATCATAACAATGTTGCACCACAGTGGATGAGAGTTCTGACACACAGACTCCCTGTAGTGGTTTGCAGCGTGTTCAGTACATTCATTTACTTGGTCGACCGAATCGCCATGAACTAGCTGCCTCGGCTACCCAGTGCATACATTCGACTCTATTTTGTAATCACCGAAATAAAATTGCGTAACTGACACCTACACAGAACTGCCAACAATGTAGGATGCAGAAATTTAAACAGGAAGTGTTCCTTTCGACTTGAGCTACTCTATTGCGCTATCTGTTTGTTAAAAACGTCGTGCAGTGTAAAAGAAAAGCTGTAACTGTCTATCTCTCAGAAGTCTAGATCCGGCCATATGCATTATCTCCAGCACTGTGCAATGCGCAAGTTCTGGAGGAACTGTTGTTGAGTTCTGGAGGTGCTGTAGCTATGTGTCAGCTAGTAGCGTAACGGTAAGCGTCGCGCACTGTTGATAAGACGTCGCGAGTTTGGGTACATTCACTGCTACATTTTTTTAAAACGCCATATTGCTTTCTGCTGAAGTTATCGATCTAATGGAACTTTGAACATAATTCTCTTCACTTGTCAACCCAAAATAGTCGCATGTGGGAAAAGGGCTAACTTCTGCGACATTTTGTTCTTTTCAGGTTTAGTAGATGGCCAGGCTGCTGATGCATCTCGAAATTTTTGTATTATGTATGGGGAGAGCGCATCGTGCCAAAATACGTCAGAAAAGTATTTTCTACATTAGCTGTCGTGTGGCAGTGGCATTTTATTCTTCATAAAACCTTGTTTGACAGCTTTAACTCAGAAGCAGTTTTCTACATGCATGTAATCAATAACCTGCATGTGCATTGTCAGACTGTTATAGATAACATCAGAGAATTCGCATATACCGTTGATGATTAATATCTCTCTCATGGTAACTAATGTTTTAACAACACTAAAAGAAACCGTACGAAAATTTTGCACTTTATTATAAGAAATTAAATAAAACTATCCACGATAACCTTACGACGAAAGTGTGTTTCAATAAAACTGAGTATCTGCACACAAGCGTGCCTCTATCGGCACGAATTAGTAAAATACTAATCACTTAGATTTCGGTTGGGTCTGTGTTTGATTGGTATGCTGTGTCATACTCAGTTGGTATGCAAATGTGGCATTTCATAAATAAAGTTATGTATTCCTAGAAACCCAAAATTTGTTTGTCAGCAGTGAAAAGAGGCGTTACCTGTTGTGCAGCATTGTAAGTTTTTCACCATTGCACTATGAGCTGAAAGTATTTTCTTACGATTTGCTTATCGATGTTCGATCTGACTGCTTGCAGCTCTTACACAGAAGGAATAAATATGTTACATTCAGCGAGGCTGGAACCGCGAATCATAGCAGTCCCATTTCTACAGGCCAGTACGTCAACACAGATCTAGCGGATAGATATGGTTTACGCCCTCCTCTTACGAGGTCAATAGTGGCTAGAACTCGTAAACCGCTATTTACAGGACGAGATTAGTTGCGATTGCTACGTTCAATGACTTTGCTGGGCTGAAAACCGTAAATTTACAATCTTCTGTTACACCTCAAGCGATAACAACTCAGATTATTCAATGGAAATGACAGGAGAAATCAAGTGCACTTTGAGGCTTAATTCCGTGCACACCAGGAAGTAACTCGTCGATCACAGAGTTGCCAAATATACCTTGCCTTGTTGCCAAATCTCAGTTACATTACCAGCAGGAAGAAGACGAACCGATGTGATCCTACAGCGGGCTGGGAAGTGACCGTAGCTGACGTCTCAAAGACGCGGCTACTACGGCCTGGAATACGTAATCCGTCTGATTCACATTTCTGTAACTGGTTTTAGGGACTGGAGCGTAGTTACTAATAATACACAGAACTGACTGCAAACTAAGCTTCATAAATCACTAACTCTCATAATTGTTTTTATATATCTTTCGTAAGTGTACTCAAAACTAAGAAAATCATTGACGAACGTTTTCGTGTCTCGCCGATAGTCGAGCACAACGAATAAATAAAAATAAAAAAAAAGACTTTGTGTGTGTGTGTGTGTGTGTGTGTGTGTGAGAGAGAGAGAGAGAGAGAGAGAGAGAGAGAGAGAGAGAAAAGAGAGAGTGAGGGGAGAGAAAAAATAAAAAAGAATGAGAGACAGAGAGTAAAAAATTGTTGCAAAGAAACTGAATCATGGTATGTAAAAAAATCTTTCATTAAAATGACACGTTCTACATCATTACGGAATGTCGTATTCATGATCTATGGAACAAGTGTTAATCTAATCATATTGCTGACTAGTCATGAAGAGGCACGAATTACAGAAATTTTCGCCAATATCAGTAACCAAATCTAAACTTAAAAAAAAGACGACAGTTTTGTAATAATCCGGGACTCCTGTAAAGACCCTTTCGTCCCCGTTAACTAACCACGAAAGATGGGTGATATACCTCCATTCAGAAGGAACGAAGTGTTCATGCATTTAAAGATGAAGCACATCATGTGAAGTTCTGTGACGAAGATACGAACCCAGCACGCAATCGGATTGTTAACTAAGTAAAATGAAATTTTACGTATCGGTTTTTCTTACCAGATGCTAGATGTTTGAATCTAAAATAAGGATACAAATTTTTGTGCCTGAGCAACAATCGAACCGCACGCCTTCCGTCCTTCTTTATCATCCACGAACATGGCTTAAGTAACACTTGCTTACTCACCAACAATAAGATGTGTGCGTGTTTCACCAGAAATAACGACACCTATTGCGATTGTAGGCAACACATGAACAGACATTATAAATGCAACTTAATTTTCACTAGCAGACTGGTAGGCACGTGACAGGACTTGAAATGAAATTATGAATGTTTTTGTACTGGATCAGGATTCGGACCCACATACTTACCTTTGAGGGAGACATAGAGAAGATTGCAGTCTTGGTAAAAGGAACGAAATGATTGAACTATAGTGCTCCGAGAGATTCAGATCCTCGAAAGATGAGATACGAATTCGAATCGCAGTCCAGCACCAAATTTTTCAACGTCTCTAGTTCAATCAAGTACAAGAAAAATAAGAGCCCTGTTCCTTTTAATGGCTATCGTTTCATCAAATAAAATTACATTTTCTAATGTAAATTAGTTTACTGGAGACAGATTTCTGTTTACCTTGACTTCCGCCTATGTCATTTCCCAACGTAAACCGGCTCTGTCCAATTGGTAATGAAGGAACGTGATGTTTAATGCGGATTCTGGATTATAACATCTTTCTTTTGAGGTTGCCAGAGGTAAAGTAAATCTGTTTGTGCCTCTTAAAAGTAAATGCCTGAACCCACGCATTGCACCTGTGACAGTTCGTTCCACCAGACCATTGTGGCCACATTTCCCAGCCCCAGGAGTGTGCTGTAACGGATGATGTGCTTAGCTTACAAAATAAGTCACGGTGGAAACAATGTGAGTCTATTAAATAGTTAAGTAGAAGCAATCTTCTGACGTGGAGATTATGCTATTCTCATGTCAGCAGGATGTAAAGACTCTTCTAGGCATCATAGCCTCGATGTAAAGCCATTTTGAAATATTCACTAATTCAGCAAATTTCTTAGTTCGAGAAAATCCACTGTGAAGTGTGAAGTTACCGGATAATTCGATTATTACCGTCATTTTTACTATCATTTTCTTCACACCGTTGCTGTAACACATGTGCTTCAAGATCATTAAATGCCTTTTGGTCATTATAGAAGTAGTTGCCCTAGAAGGGGTTCTTTCCCCGTCTACGGAGTCCTCTTCATGTTAATATCAAACATCAGCAATTACTCACAGATTACATTAAAACTAAAGTAATTGATGAAGACATTACTTGATAACAAAAATGCGCTGCCTTTCTTAATTTACTTGCGCCTGGAAGTGGCTGTCGAATACTGCCAAACCAAAAGCCAAGGGATCTTACTGCCTTCCGTTATACGTCGCTGTCAGTTCTTCCACAAGATTTGGTCGACGTGACCTGTTTCACGTTGTGTATGGCAGAGAATGTTTTAGAAAATCAATTGTTCTCCTTTGCAATAAACAGAAAGATTTTCATTGTAAGCTATCCAAGTTCAAAATGTTCACATTATTAGTTCAGATTTAATATTCACTTCTATAATGTGGGAAAGTATTTCACAGTTGCCAAACCCGCATCCGACTCATTGACCTTACACTTAGTCGCTGACCATAAATTCTAGCTCAGAGTGACACCAGTTTAAGTAACCTAATGCAGCGAAGACTGTTTGCCAGTGCTCTATTTCACCGGAAAATATGCAGTTCACTCATTGGGCTCCAACAGTACACTGTAACAGTAATTTCTGTGTGTATGCAATGCATGCGGATTGTGGACTTTAGTGGTGATCTCTCTTCCACTTCTGTATACAATATGCCTGACCTAAACGGGCCCTTTATCATTACAGGCCCCAGGCAGTGTAACATCATTTTGACAACAGTAATGTGCTTATACTGACAGCCTCACAGTTCGTTTTAGCTGATTTTGTAATCATTTAAATAGAGCAACATAACCTTCCAGTGGGAGACATTTCGTCCTCCTTTTCCTTGTGTGACATTTGTCAGTAAGCTTTTTTGCCTTCCAACCAGTGAAGTGCGGCAGAGTACAGCCAGTAAACGAATCACAAACCACGATTTAGTGCCATTATGACCATTTTTTTAAACATTGTCGTAGCTGAAGGAATTTAGTTTCTTCTTAAATCGTCTTATGCACAGATATCTCAAATAGGAAAAGCTCTTTATCCAGGTACGAAGGTTGTGAGACAAACTTCCCACAGTTTGTGTCAGGTTGATCTTTTGGTCTTATAGCACTGCATAAAAATTTGGTCGAAGAGGTATCACAAGTAGTGTTCCTGTAGCTGTGGGAATCATTGGTTGAAAACGAGTTTAACGCCAATGGGTACAGTACTGCCAAATATTCAAATTGATTATCAACCTAAGTCTGAGTTCATCCACAAACTGAGGCGTATTTATTATACGGTAACTAGACTGTGTATCCTTGTCTTCCTTGAGTGGGCATTACACACACGTATAGAACACTATGAATATTTCGAACACTGTAGCTAACGTTGCTCTTATAAAGTAATTTTGTTTTGTTAATTTTTCTGGGTGTTCAGCGTTCAATATGTGTTGTAAACATAGTCTTAAACAAAAAAATTGTCCATAAGGTGGACAATACAATCGTGCTGCCATCAGAATTCTATGTCCGGCATTTTTGATAAGGAGAGACAGATTCTGTTCTCTTCTGGCTACGCCAAGTGAAGAAGGTATAATGGCAATGTGGTCTGACATCCATGTTAAACATGATATTCCTTCTCTAACAAGTAAACGTTAGGTTGAACCACAATAAAGTCAGGAGTCGCGACACGTAGAAACTCTATCAACAGTAACCTTTCTTATACTAGTTATTTATTTCTAGTGACGAAACAAACGCTATGTAGGCTCACAGGACAATTATGCCATCTTTTATTTGAGCTTCTGTGTGTCGATAAAATTGGTTCTGATCTGGGAATGCAACTCAGACCGCCCTTAACGCGGAATTTGATCCCTTCGTGACAATACAGCTCGACTGCAATTTGTTATTTGTTAAAAACTGCAGATTCCTCAACATCTCCACATATTGCGCGTGAAAGGGTTCAAATCCTGGCCTGGCACTAAAGCATTCATTATGTATTATGAAGCTCTAGCATGAGAACACCTATCTGCTGGTGGGTAATAATTTTGATTTTTAATGTATTTTCATTCGTTGTCAACACTAACGGTATCTGACATTCTTGAGTCCCAGTGAGACACAGAACTGTTTGTGAAATCATTGTAAATTCAAGGATGTTATTCCGAACTGCTGGTGGAGAAAAATTCGGTAGCTGACGTCTCTTTGTGTGCAGCCAACGATATGTGGGTGGCTCGATACGCAGTCAGCACTGAACTCTTCGTCATATTACTTCTAGTTCAAACATGCTCACATGTCGCTGCTGGTGTAACAAACCCATTTTTAACGTTCGTTTTCTCTAGAACATAACAGCGATAGGTGCCAGGTTGAAGTCCTGGGAAAGAAAAAATTAAGGTTTCGTCTCGTCATTTCAGTTAAAACATCTAGCTACTGCCGAGAAAATCCGATATGTCACAGTTGATTGTGCTTCGACGACAACCCAATTAGGTTCTGGGTTCAAATCCCTGTCCAAAACAAAGCTTTACCTCACGGCATTTCAAGTAAGTTACTTGTGAAGAAGCAATATTTAACATCTCTCGTAGTTCGTTAACAAGGACAATAGTGCTGGGTAGGAATTCGCGTCCGTTAACAATGTTTACGTTATGTAATTTAAAGTTGACATTTGCTAACTGATACTGTCTAATATCGAGGTATATCACTCTCTGTATGCCTAGTCAGGAATGACGGTTAGTTTCCGTCAGTCACGAAGTCTTCGCTTAGACTGCATGACCTGGGTTTGAATCCATATACAGAATGAGACGGTTCGTCGTGTCATTTGGAGTTCATACATATTATCAACTAGCTGCTCGTGAATAACTTAAATTTTTAATGTCATTTTGTGTTAAATAATAAGTACAGTGTGTTATTTTGAAGAGGAAATCATGAATGCGACGAACATACTACGTGAATTACCTATCTGACGTAATAATGAGTGTGGTAACATTTTATGTATGTCATTTATTGTAATAAATGTGAGCTTACAAGCCTGAAGAACCGTCTTGTCTGTGATAAGATGTTCCCAGATATGTGTAGTACCTTGGTATTACTTTACATCTTGAGTTATTGCGATGCAGAGCAGTGTTTTCTAGTGGTGACTTGTTGGAACCATTTTCAATAGTCAAACGACTTTACCGAGGGGCGATTAGAGGACCCGTTAGACTGCTGCGCTATGTGGGTTGCATTCGAATCAGGCGAAATTCAATTCAGGTCGTTCGGATACTTTTGAGTAAGACTGTACATGACTGAAATATGATGAATGAATCAAAACGGAATGTAGAGTCATCAGCTATTCCATGACTGTGACAGATGAGTTTCAATGTAAAGCTCGTAAATCACTTTCGGACTGTAGTTTGGAAACCATCCACTACGCCGCAAAACTCCCCAATTTGACTTACGTTGTGACTCTCTTTTATTTAAAATCATCCAGTGTTTGTGGCGTGTTTTGATAGCCATGGTAACAATATGATTTACATTGAGCGATATCTAGTTTTCTGTGAGCGGCCGTGGATCAGAACGTCTTAATGGCAGTTTAGAACCTGGCACAGACCTCGAAGTAGTGGCAGAAAAATAAAATTATGGCAGTGTACGAAGTGTGTTACAGCAGAAAAAAATATTTTTTCATTCAATGAGACAGGGCTACAGGGAGCGTCTCTTGCGATTTACATTGTAGTCCACGGGATACGATCATCCTCCTAGTGTACAGGTGATGACACCTTAAACTGGCCTCTGCATTGGATCAAAAGCTATATATTTAATAAGATCGTCCCGCACCGCCAGCAGCAGCAGTTTGACACGTAAATTCTGTGTCGGACGTGGTGTCCCGTTAGAAATGCTAGGAGGAATGTTATTGTGGGAAGCACCGCAACAACTCTCTCTCTGCTCTGGACCCACGTCGCAGCTATGCGTCATCGCGTCAGCAAAGGCTCCTAGGTTAGTTCTATATCGGATGAAGTTACTGGAGCTTTTATAGTTCATAATTTTTCTCTGTTGCATTATATAGAAGAACGATAATAGCATGTTGGGCAGATAGATGTGAATGGACATGGAACTGCTTCGGACTGTATTATCTGTATCTAGTTTGGAGAGAGGCGCACCACAATGCTCGCATATCTACCAAACGGTCGATATGCGGTCCTATTGCACTAACTCACGTTTATCTGTTTCTACACGGCTTGCAGAAGGTGCTGGATAGGGCTTTCTCCGACTTCTGCTCAGTCTCGACTTAAATGGGAACGATCACATGCGCGAAGCTGCATTAATGGGAGCAGTTGCAGGATGCGTAGGGACTGACTAAAACCACATTGGAATTTTACTGTAGTAGATAGGTTTGAAAACGGTGATTCATTTCAAGATAGGGGAGTGCCAGAAGTATGATATGGCATTGAGACAGAATGCGTTACAAATACTAGAGAAATATCTAGTGGTGGCAACGTGAGGGGGTTGAAAATACCTGTTTCACACCACGCTCCTTAGCCGAATCACTTTCAAAATTCGATAATTTTATTATGAGGGTGGATCGTGGTCTACGTGTAAGAGCATTGCTGGTGTTATAATACCCACTCCTACTATCACCATCTCAGTATTTCTCTGGAAAAACCAATTCATTCGGAGGTAACGCCAAACCTCGATTTATAAAGCCAGTTTTGCTTTTAACATGGACACTTGTGTGCACGTGTAGAACCAAGGCTCCTTGTGACAGTAACATACAGTAGTTCTTGCGATCGGGTTTTTTAAGATCTGGCCGATTATGCCTCTCTCTCTAAGACACAGTGGTAACACTCGCATGAGAAACTTATGAGACATGTCCACCCACCGCTGATTTTCTCCCAGTATTATTTGTAGCGTCTGGAATCATTTATTGGATAAGTACTATACTTAGTACTTGCAGGGGATGCGTGACAGGTTCACCTTAAGCATCAGGTTTATAAAGTATGTGTTTGTGTTCCGACATGTGCAAAGGAGGTGACTGTGGAAGACTGTGATAGCACGGGGAAGAGTATCTAAAGTGACAACGATGGTACAGATATTTCTATTTAAGAGCCACTGCCCTCAGCAGGGTGTATTTCCGATACTTGGCTCATTGTCGAATGTCATTCAATTGAGACCACCATCCTAACATTTAGTTGTAAGTAAAGGCATAAAATATATATAAGGGTGGTTTTTAGGATGATGATTCTGCCTAAGCATGCACTGTAGGTGGCCTGTGCGTGAATGATTCACGTTTCTCGTTAACGGTAGGAGCTGTCAGACTGGAGAGGCCTGCTGGAGTGTAGGAATGTAGATGAATTAACCGTGTTGTTCTCTAGACGACCGGATAGCGAGCTAATACTTAGTATGTATTGAGTAGCTTTCGTGATCGGGTAGAGATCTGAGAAGATTGAATGTGGAGGTGAGTTTGCGCTGGACCGTTATTACCTCCCATGTAAATTGTTCGGTTGACTGCTTCTGCATATTTCGCGCCTTTATTTGGTTGATAGAAGATCGATTGTGGTTTGTGCATCTGGCATGTGGAAGACATGTTTGCTGGTTCTCTAGACATGAGAAATTCCTTAGTTGACCTTGTAAATTATAGGCATGATTTGTAACCTGCTACATCGCCGACGTCGGTATTCGCGAATGGAAATATTAGATTTCTCCATTTTTTTCAAGTTTTCGAGCAAATGTCTTCCCACGCGGGATAAGTTTCTAATTAGTCAGTGGTTTACAGCACGCCCCACCTAGCTAAGGTTTCGGGTTCCTACAGAAATAATTTCCAGTCTATATCTTTGGGATTATGTTGCGCGAGCGATCAGTCGGATACTGCTGTGTGCAACTATGCGAAAACATGTTTGTTATTGTAATCCGAGACTCTGGAGATGGGTGTAGAAAAGAAAGCAAGCTGGGAAGCATGTCTGGATAAGAAACAGCGACGCGTTTGTGCCGGTGGGGGGTGGGGGTGGGGAACAAGCCCGAATTTGTAGAATAGTTCTGAGAGTTACTTCGATCCGCTAAGGGCGCTCTGGTCACCTGCCGGGGGTGCATGACCGTGGACCTCGCTGGGGGATACCTAGAGCTGCGAGGAGTGTATTCGATGCTGTCTGTCTTCGTGGTACATGCACGAATGCTGTAAAAGGGGCGATTTTGTATGTTTACTACATCGAGATGGTATGTGGTGGTATACTGCTGGGATCTAGATTGGCTACACGATCTCATATTCAAGCTCTTGTCCTCAGTGGGAGAGCAGCGTAATTGAGTAAGAGTCTTTCTGTATTTGACTATATGCAGGGCTTGTTGCAGGGTTTAATTGCCGGTGCAATATGGTGATCTGAACAAAATACAATCATAATGCTCCTTTCGTTCACAAGACATCCTTTGTGCCAGGATGTAGGAGCATGTACATACTGATTCGAACAAGATTGGTGGGGAAAGGCATGTATGGAAAGTTCTGAGAAAGCAAGTGTTCAAAGACAGGATGAAGCAGACCATCCATCTCTGACAGGGATGCCATCTCTCATCCGCCACTGTGCCATTAGGACACCTCCAGACCTCTCTTTCCAAACAACAGGAATTATTTAATGCTTTCATATTTAACGGTGTTTCGGCGAGTGTGCACAGGCTTTTAGCTGTGAAAACGTTTGCATATGTTGAAAGCAGGAAGGGTAACACGTGATGGATGGAGTGCCACTTTAGGACCGCGAGGAAGAATGCATTCGGCGTTATTGTGCGCTATTTTCGTTAAGAGCGTCTGTTAGGGGATACAAGCAGAATTTCCGTGCATACAAGCTGAGGCATCAAGAACGCGAGCGTTATCTATTTCTGGGACAGTATAGAACTTCCGAGAGGTCGAAACGGTTCTTCTTTTACATAGCCATGTGACATCAAAATAACATTGAGAACGTTTTAGATGGTGAGTCGCCACGCGGACGTTTCGTGGCGAGGGGTCAGTCACACTGGGGCAGGTAAGCACGGCTGGGCTGGATGCTTCTCGTATGTTCCGTTAGGTTCACAAGGGGAAAGCAGGTTGTGCCATTCTGGAACAGATTTCAATAGTTAGGTCTGTGACGTCAGCATCCATAGGTATAGCGTCAGCAATGGTAAACACACCTGCTGCCTGGAGGCGTTTTGCGTATGGGACCTGTGTGAGTGCGTGTTGGACTGGGGTGTGTGCTGTATCTCATGTGATTGGCGAGGAGGTGGTGGCACAGGAAGACACACTGAGGAATCAGGTCGCTGTGAGCAGTCTTGATGGTGCACCCCTAACCTGCTAGTCTGAGGGAGGGGTTTCATGGACACCAGAGTGATACTGTGGCGGCCGCAGCATGGGTGGGATAGAGGCCGTGGGCAGCGGTGGCGGTGGCGACTGCAGCTGATGTGGGGGTGGCGTCAGCGTCGGTTATCGAGAGGCAGGATGGATTTTTTTATCAGACATCTTTTAGTTAAACTGTATTCCATCGATTTCATCGACCAATAGGATGCTGTGAATTAAAAGAAAACTACCCACACATGTGAAACGTATCAGTATTATTAATTTGCATACATTTTTATATCAATGTGGTGTTGGGGGGTGTGAGTGAGTAGGTAACATGGAGCAGAACAGCAGGTTAAGTGCAGAACACTAAGTTTATTTGAGTAGTTCTTATGTAAAACACAGTACAAAAGTTTAAGGGGGTGGGTGACAAAGAAGAATGCGCCAGAAATAGCGTTCAAAAGCATGTGAAATTCGAAAAGTGTACCAGAAAATGGAGGGAAGGCATAACTAATTACTTTATTTGATATTAAAGGCGGTTGAATAGTTTAAGGAAATGGGGGCTACATGGGAAACCACTTAACAGCTTAATAGGTTACGTGCTGATAAAGGACCAAACATTAGGTTAAAACATTAAGACACCCAGAGAGCAGTGCCAATCATTAGGTTATGCAACATGTTTGCTGCATGTAATTGCTTCTTACAAGACCTACATGTTTCTAAACAGCAGAGAATGATGAGCAAGAGAAATCCAACCCCCACAAACTGATTTTTGTATAAATAAAAAATATACCCTTGAATTTCTGTTATTCGACTCTTCCTCTCCACCACAAGACCGCCATCTTGGATTACGTCGTGAAAGGGACGAAAGCACCCTCTGGTGACGCTACTGTGTACTCGGTCAGTTGAACTCCAAAGCCCATGGCAACCACACTGTTTCCCTTAATTTTCCCTGCCAGCTTGGATTGTGTCACGGAATGGATAATAGCGCCATCTGGCAGCAGTACTGTGCACTAGGTCCGTTGGAGTCTGGACCTCATGGTGAAAATAAATATTTGATGCAGGACCTTAATATTTTTACTGTATGTTACATGATGCTAATAGAGGCAACTGTACTAACATCTACTTTATCTATTTTATAGTTTTTAAGAATTTTTTTAAAATGTATTACCAAAAAATATTAACTTTTTCTGCAGAAATATTTTTTTGTGAACTTCCTAATAGGGGAATATTAACGAATGTTGTACCAGAGGTGGCTTTTTATGATATGCAGAGTCTCTGAAAATTTCATTCATTTATCTATGATAGTTTCAGATATAATCGGACATATGTACTGAGAAATCCAGTTTGTAGGAAATTGACTTTAAAGAAAAAAGTTTTGAAATCTATTGCTTACAGTTAATTAAAACTGTCTTGCTGCATATGATGGCCCTTCTTTATCCTCTAGCAGGTCTTACAACTTCTTTTTCACCTTCCTGGATGTTTGTCTTGTCTGCATCGGCTGTTCTCATCTTATGGCAATGTTTTTCAGCCCAGTGATAATATTTTCAGCAGGATTAATTCGCAGCTTTTTCTGTAACCAAGATTTTCCAATATTCCCACAATCGATTGTAATAACAGGATCATGAACATTATGCATGCCTACAAATACAGTTTTAGGAAGGCAGTTCCCAATTATGATGTTGAAACATTCATTTGGGTTCTGTGTCTGCCCATGCAGATATTTCCTTAGAAGGTCAGGATGAGTCAAGTCTCTGAAAAGAGGTTTAATTGCTGTAATAACAGCGGCAGGAAGAGAATGCTTGTGAGAATAAGATTCCCCAGTTGCCTGAGCCCTATTGTATTTACACCACCAATTTTCTCTTCATGGACATAATCCATGACATGGCTTATCATCAGTAGAGGATTTATGGAAGAATATGGCCCAAACATCTCTCTTCATTACCTCCAGATTTTCTTAATTTCTCCTAATTGCCTGCCCATAGTATATTTGCAAGTTTTCTATTTCAGTTTTAGTTAACCAAACCTGTCCAGTCATCAATTTTCCATCTTCTAATTTTTTTCCTCTCATATCAACAGTTACTTTTCTCATCCTTGTTCCCAAACGTTTTTGAAAATGGCCTACACATTCTATTTTGCTAATAATGGCATCTCAATATCGCTTAGATAAAAATGGTTCAAATGGCTCTAAGTACTATGGGACTTAACATTTGAGGTCATCAGTCCCCTAGCCTAGTTTTTCAAATTTATTTGGTGGTAGATAGAAGTTCATCACTGAACAAAATGTTGTCCCTGCAGCCATGCCCTTGCCAATGCATCATAAGGCATAAACTAATCTAGTATTGAGTTCCAAGGACCACTTGCACCTGGTTTTGAAGAACTCATTGAAAGGTCTCTGTTGGATTCCTTTCATGTTTGATTTCTTAAATCTGTTGTCATTTACGGCATAAATTCCTCTTCTAAATTTACTGTGGTGTTTCTCACTATCTGGGAGAAGACTGAGTAGTGGAACGTGTAACTTTTACACATAAACAAGAAGGATCTGTCACACTACTACACTTTAAAACACAGTTTATATGTAATTCATGTCACACAGTCTCATACGGAACCAACATCAGCTTTCTTTTATATACTGTATATGATAAGATACCGTCATCCCCCTTCCCTTCTGTGTGAGAGGATGAATGAGCAAATGTATTTCTAGTTGCATGGTTGAGGGTAGCAGATAAGCCTGTCTGCTAGAGAACAGTAGGACCAACGTCGGAACAGGTAGCTACGCTTTCTAAAAGCAGAGAGGTTTCTATCCTTAGTATGGTCCTGTCCGTCTCGTTGTCATGTTGGTATAGGAAGCTGCCCCTCTGGCCACTTCCGTTTGTATTTGTGAGCCACCCCTCAGGAAGGGACCAGTCAGTCTGTCCGTGGCGAGCGTCTGAAGTGGTAAGATCTCCGGCTAAGCGCGTGTCTGCTAAGTCCGTAGGACAATGGATTTCTTAAGTTCAGCCTAACTGAAAATTTAATCACCTTTATTTCAGGTTTAGCTGTAAAATATCTAATGTTATCTTAAATTGCAACGCAGTGTAATTCGAGTGTGAAGTTCAGAATATATTCCGGTAGTTGCTTTGTCACTACTTTGTGAGTAAAGTGGAACGACATGTTGATCAGTAACTTTAACTAAGTTCATCAATCTTAAATGCGAATGTGCGAGAGATTATAACGTCTCGTCTTGACAATATTTTTCAAGACAGCAACTTTTCTTTATGTTCAACCCACATGGGGTGTACTTTGCGAGACCAGTACCACGTGATTATATAACTGTTTGACCCATCAGGTTAATAGTAAGACGATAGTAACCAGTTCGAGGTTTTTCTTTTGTAAACTGCTGTTCGATCTAATTTATTTTAATTATCAAAATTATTGTCGAGTTACACTCTTTGTGTAAACCAAGTTGACCACGTGAAGCATGTGGTGTAATCATCAAAGTAGCCCTCAGCTATTCTTTTCGGGAAGATTTCACGGAGAGTTAGTATGAATTTAGTATACCAGTGTGTGGTAATTACATGATGGACAGGATTGTGCTACGAACGTAACTTCTTTGGGTGAAAATTGAATCGGTTGGTTGTGGTTAATTTGCTCTTGCATATGTTTCAACGTTCTTCGTGTGTTATTTTATGAATGCAGTGTTGTATGCAGTCTCCCAATCTTGGCTCGATATTTGATGTGTTCCGTAACAATCTCACATTTTCACGATCCTAAATACGGCACCAGCTTAGTTATGAATCGAGTTTAATATGCTGAAATTTCAATGATCAATGTTAAAATAAATTTCCAAATATAAACTGATTTATTTCTTTTTATTTAAAATCTCTTTTTTATATACATATCACCGGTTGTCATATGACTATTAAAAGATTATTATTAATATTAATCTGGTTGGGAATTTGGTAAGCTAGACTGGATACCTGGTGAAACAGTTGCTCAGTAATGCAAGGTTAACTTCCCGAGACAGCTCACAGCTTTAACCCACTTTTATTGTCTATCACCACCGCTTTCATAGCAAAATAAAGCAACAACGTTACACATGGCGACCCTGTTCTGTGATCCCGCTAGACTCTGGAATCTCTGAAACGTTAGATTGCAAGCATTGTATAATCTTAATTTTTTTCCCTACAGCGCTCAAACAACTTCTGTGTTGATTCTGAGGAGACTTTCAAAAGATTCACTGCGTTGTTGAGCGGCGTTGTGTTGTTTGTCTTGTTGTTTTATTTTCTTTATTTGTGTGTTTTATATGTGTGTGTGTGTTTTTTTTTTCTCGCTTCTACATTGCACTGTTTCAATCAAAAATAAAGATTTGATTTGCGTGTGAAAAAGTGCGTACTAGGTAGGGTACCTTTCGTGTAACTGTCGAAATTTTTGGGGGATACATTTATTGCGATTAGTGTGTTGCGTACTGGGCATAAATTGAACTAATGCAGACTCGTAACCAAGCTAAAAGTAAGCGGTCCAACAACTTAAGCAACATGGACCATGGGGATAATTTGATTTCGAATATTAACACGCCGGACGGTTCCGAAAATGCAATGGGGAATACTTCAGAGGAAATGCAAAATGGGACGAACGGGCTCACATCAGAGCCAGAAATTAGTTTGCCTCCAACTAACCAAATTGACTTGGCAGTACTCATGAAAGCCTTATTGCAGCAAAATAAAGAAAACGCAGAGAAATCTGAAAAATCGATCCGAGAGCTAGGCGAACAAATGGCGCAGAAATCTGAAAAATCGATCCGTGAGCTAGGCACACAAATGACGCAGAAATCAGAAAAATCGTTCCGAGAACAAAAAGAATCATCCGAAAAACCGATCCGCGAGCTAGGCAAACAAATGACGCAGAAATCAGAAAAATCTTTCCGAGAACAAAAAGAATCATCCGAAAAATCGATCCATGAGCTAGGTGAACAAATAGACGAAAAACTAATCCAGCAGACAAATAAAGTTGACAAGTCGATGCAGAAAGTGTCCGATGATATCTCACAAAGAATAAACAATCAGGCAAGTGAAATAAAAAGCGATATTATGAAAGAATCAGGCCGTACATTTGAACAAATCGATGATCGTCTGCAAGCCTTAGAACAGGGCAAGTGGAGTCACGATGCAGAATCGAAAGAGAGCGAAGAACAGCTACTTAGGAATTTCCAAGCGCTGAGAGAAGAATGCCAAAGAGAACACCAGCAGGTACTCTCGAGGGTCCAGGAGGCGGAAACGCATTGTCCAGCGTCCATTAGCAACACAGTAGCGGACAACAGTCAAGCGATTCACGCTCTCGAACAGCAAGTAGAACAATTGAAGCAGACTGGGGTGGAGGACAACAGACAAATACATGATAAGATTGCGGCATTAGCGGACATCGTAGGCACGATGAAGGTGACGGAAAGCGAGAACAATACTACACCGTTAGCGGTCGTAGAGACCGAAGAAGTGCACTCGCTTCTTAGATTTCAGAATGGACAGTTCGAAGTGAACAGGCGACACAAAGCTGTAACAGGCGAATTACAAGAACGCGTGGCGCATCTGGAAAACCGCGTGGCGTGTGATTCCGAACTCGCCAATAGCACAAAAAATAGCCGTACGGACAGTGCAGAGAGGGACTCCGGCCACGAGGGAGATTTTGACGACAGGGAAGAATGTATTTTGAGGGGCAGACATGAGAAAAATAGAAACATTCAAGGGTCTCGCCGGGAGGAAATGCGGGGATTTGATTTCAAACATTTCCTTACGGTGAGAAAGTTTGAGATATTCCGAAATTTGAGTTTTGTCTTCCCCCCGACTGGGCAAGTTCACATAAGATAGAATATATGTGTGGCTATTTGGAAGGCGAACCGGCGATTCGAATGAGGTCGGCAGCGCGGCACTGCAACTCCACTTGGGAGTTTCGACAAGCCTTTCTGTCCGCCTATTGGTCGGAAGCGCCACGAGATAGGGTCAAACATGGCATAATTATGCTGCCAAATTTGAACCAGTCTGGTTTCGGCGGCCCTGCACGCCTATTCGACCACATGCTGCAGGCAAATCAATTTTTATACGACCCATACGGGCCTGCGGAACTAATTAGGATATGCATCACCAAATTGCCGATGCACTGGCGC
The DNA here is from genome assembly GCF_021461395.2 of Schistocerca americana. Lineage (NCBI taxonomy): Eukaryota > Metazoa > Arthropoda > Insecta > Orthoptera > Acrididae > Schistocerca > Schistocerca americana. The sequence continues at coordinate 145,200,941 of NC_060130.1, read as the reverse complement.
CACGTCATTCTTGCGGGACGATGCAAAGAGGACGTGGAAACGTTTAAGACACTTCTCCAAGGGTTGGAATATAATACAGCAGAATGCCCGCCTAATCAGGCACAAAGTTATTACGGGGCACAGCAGCGCGATCGCAGTCGTGGCCGTTGTACTAATCAACGGCGTGACTGGTCGCCGCGACGCGAATGGGAGAATAATCGGGACCGGCCGTATAGAAACTGGGGTAACAGTCGCGAACACAGGTGGAACAACGGAAATGATCGAGGACGTGGACAGGATCGTGAACGCTACAGGTACGGCAACCAGAATCGATACTATGGTGAACACGGTGGGAATAGGACTGTAGGCGGAGCACCACGTGATGTTGAAATTTGGCCGGCTAACCCTAGACATAATCCAGCAAATGGAAATGAACAAAACCGGCAATGACAAACGATTAGCGTAGAAGGCGCCCAATCGGAACAAATGAGCGACATGGCTAATGAGTACATAGGATTTATAGAGAGGAGAATGAATTGATTAGTTTACATTTGTGACACATGCATTTTGAATAATATGTTGGTAAAAATAGTGATAAAGATGTTTCTATGTGATTGATTGAAGTGATGTTTGTAGTTTTTTTTTTCTTTCCTTGTGCAATTAGGATTTAGGTTGGTTCAAATGTGAAGATAAAAGGTTTCTTTGTGAGCGAGGGAAATGCTGTTTATGGTTTTTTTGTGTAAATTGAAAAGAGTCGCTCCTGAGGGAAGCAAGATCTGTGTTGAATTAATGCTAAACTCAGGGGAATATCCGATCTGTGGGTATTATGGGTCTGGCAAACCCAGGTCCCCAGCTGTTAGTAGCCCTGTTTCCGATTTTCTGCTTTCAGTGGTACTATCTATCTATTACTATTCTATATCTGTCAGTATAAATGAGGATCTCTGCTGTATGAATATTTTAAGATAGGAGAACTCTGAGAAAGGAATGAGTAAGTTTAGAATCTTGAAAACAGGATGCAATAATACGATTGTTTAACCAATGGCTTCCCAATATGCGCTAAAATGTTAATGTTGATGATATGTCTTTTTTGTTCTTTATAGCTGAGTATGCAAAGTGCTGCATGTGGATTTCGCAAGTAGATTGATTCCCTTCAATGTGAAAGAAGAGTTGTGGTTTGTGTAATTTACGTGGCCTGAAATAGTATTATGGCAGTCAAATGACGAGCAGTTTTCCAGCAAATGGAGAATGGAACGGAAATATGGATCCTTTTTGTAGTCTTGATTGATGTTGAGCCAAAGCCTGAAAAATTATTCTGCGTAATACTTGTCCTAGAAAAGCGGCGTTAGTGTGTTTTGCTGATGCTGTGAGCATTACAGCTTATTGTTTTCGCTGGTGCGGAATGCACTGCAGCCTATATGATTCGTACTGAGGAAATTTCCCTCTTGAAGGTAGAGGAAAATTAAATAATTTTGATTATGGGACCCAAGGAATGCTTGGTTTAAGGTAATGAGGATGAAGCAAAACGTTTGTCATTTAAACTACAGGAGGATTCGGATCTTTTGTGTCTGTTGTAAGTTCAATATGTTAAGATGAAACTGTTTTACAGAATAGAGGTGAACACAATTTTGCCATTCATGAGAAATGAATCCAGAATGACCACCACAGGCGAAATAACTGATTTGGAAGCGAAAGGTAACTTAAAGAAGGAATGAAATGGGTAAGAAAATGTAGTATAACCTGTATAATGAAAATGTTTTTACCCTTCTCAGAGTCATCTGTGTAATTAACTCTTGTGATAACGTAATTTTAGACGAAATTTTGTTACTGTTTTATGTGTGAATATATAAGTATGATAAATGTATGATTGCGAGTCTCTTATCAGGTGTGTGAACTGGTATAAATGTTTTGATTTGCAAATAACCATTGTTCTTTCTACTTTGTAAGTTTAAGGAACGTTTCTCCATGTTTATCATGTGACAAGACGTATGCCGCGAGCGTCAAGAAGAGGACGAATTAGAACAATGTTGTAGTGGTATATACACGGTGTTGAAATAGCATTGAAGTAGCTTGTTGGCTTAACTAGTAGTGGAATGAAGTAAAATTTTGAGTAATGCATGTTTATGGGTAGTTAATTTGTAGAATAGACAACAGGTGTGCATGTGTGTGTGTGTAAATAACATGTGAACCCTATGCTGTCCTGACCTATACTTGCACAAGGCATAATCCTATTCATTTTAGTGAATTAATAAGTAGCATTTGATTTATTAAAACGTAAGTGAACCACATCAGTGATTTGGATTTAAATATTATATTGTCAGTTCATTCAAATTTAATTTTTATAGTGTCAAGTCATTTCACTTTTATTTTTTAATATTGTCAAGTCATTTAACTTTTATTTTTTATATTGTCGATTCATGTAATTTTTTTATTTAAAAAGAAAGAGTAAGTCACACTTTTGTTCTTAAAAAATTGTGAAATACAATACTAAGTGGTATTTTATACACTCCTGGAAATTGAAATAAGAACACCGTGAATTCATTGTCCCAGGAAGGGGAAACTTTATTGACACATTCCTGGGGTCAGATACATCACATGATCACACTGACAGAACCACAGGCACATAGACACAGGCAACAAAGCATGCACAATGTCGGCACTAGTACAGTGTATATCCACCTTTCGCAGCAATGCAGGCTGCTATTCTCCCATGGAGACGATCGTAGAGATGCTGGATGTAGTCCTGTGGAACGGCTTGCCATGCCATTTCCACCTGGCGCCTCAGTTGGACCAGCGTTCGTGCTGGACGTGCAGACCGCGTGAGACGACGCTTCATCCAGTCCCAAACATGCTCAATGGGGGACAGATCCGGAGATCTTGCTGGCCAGGGTAGTTGACTTACACCTTCTAGAGCACGTTGGGTGGCACGGGATACATGCGGACGTGCATTGTCCTGTTGGAACAGCAAGTTCCCTTGCCGGTCTAGGAATGGTAGAACGATGGGTTCGATGACGGTTTGGATGTACCGTGCACTATTCAGTGTCCCCTCGACGATCACCAGTGGTGTACGGCCAGTGTAGGAGATCGCTCCCCACACTATGATGCCGGGTGTTGGCCCTGTGTGCCTCGGTCGTATGCAGTCCTGATTGTGGCGCTCACCTGTACGGCGCCAAACATGCATACGACCATCATTGGCACCAAGGCAGAAGCGACTCTCATCGCTGAAGACGACACGTCTCCATTCGTCCCTCCATTCACGCCTGTCGCGACACCACTGGAGGCGGGCTGCACGATGTTGGGGCGTGAGCGGAAGACGGCCTAACGGTGTGCGGGACCGTAGCCCAGCTTCATGGAGACGGTTGCGAATGGTCCTCGCCGATACCCCAGGAGCAACTGCGTCCCTAATTTGCTGGGAAGTGGCGGTGCGGTCCCCTACGGCACTGCGTAGGATCCTACGGTCTTGGCGTGCATCCGTGCGTCGCTGCGGTCCGGTCCCAGGTCGACGGGCACGTGCACCTTCCGCCGACCACTGGCGACAACATCGATGTACTGTGGAGACCTCAAGCCCCACGTGTTGAGCAATTCGGCGGTACGTCCACGCGGCCTCCCGCATGCCCACTATACGCCCTCGCTCAAAGTCCGTCAACTGCACATACGGTTCACGTCCACGCTGTCGCGGCATGCTACCAGTGTTAAAGACTGCGATGGAGCTCCGTATGCCACGGCAAACTGGCTGACACTGACGGCGGCGGTGCACAAATGCTGCGCAGCTAGCGCCATTCGACGGCCAACACCGCGGTTCCTGGTGTGTCCGCTGTGCCGTGCGTGTGATGATTGCTTGTACAGCCCTCTCGCAGTGTCCGGAGCAAGTATGGTGGGTCTGACACACCGGTGTCAATGTGTTCTTTTTTCCATTTCCAGGAGTGTATGACATTTGGTAATGACAAAAGTATGATGAACAATTTCTGTGAATGCAGTTGAGAACGTGAAAGCGAACCGGCTAAACTCTTACGAGACAGCGGGAGCAGCGAGGAGGAGGGCTAGTTGTAAACTAGCGGGTTTCCCAGCAGGACACGCTGTCAACCGGGCAACTTTGGGAGCGCGGTCGACGACAAAAGAAGGGCACGCGACAAACACTTTCCCTTGTACCTGGAGCTAATGGGCGGCCGCCCTGTGCGACCCTTCTTGGAGGCGATGACCCGAGATGGGCAAGCGGTCCACGGCGCGGAAATCCATCTGCTGGCAATGCACCACACGCACGCGACCGTGGCGAGACGAGTGAAACGACCGAAGACAGGGGATAAAGGGGCGTGGAGCCTTTTGACACGTACTGTCCAGAGAAATTGGCAGACTTCAACGACGCCTATCAACATTTCCTGACGGATGCCCACTGTCAAGCGACAGTAAATCATGGTTCGATGTTCTCTGGTCGCCAAGGGTGGCACAAAGAAGAGCCATTAAGTGTCATCCTTGCCCAGGAATATCAAACCGGCGAGCCATTTGAGGATAACTCAAGAATGTAACGACACAAGGGGCGTGGAGCCTTTTGACACGCACTGTCCAGAGAAATTGACAGACTTCAACGACGCCTATCAACATTTCCTGACAGATGCCCACTGTCAAGCGACAGTAAATCATGGTTCGATGTTCTCTGGTCGCTAAGGGTGGCACAAAGAAGAGCCATTAAGTGTCATTCTTGCCCAGGAATATCAACCTGGCGTGTCAATCGAGGATACCGCACGAATTTGACAACACAAACATGGAACCAAATCGAGATGTACGTGACACGGGCCACCAAGAGAAACTTCATGAGAGGGCAGAGACGGCGGGATTGCACGCAACAGATGGACAAAAATCCCTACTGACAGCTGCGGCGACGAACCCCCCGCCCCCCTTCCCCTTATATTGTGCCTCGGAACAGTGGAACTACTGAGTGTGTCAGTGAACAGTAATTATACGGTTCTTAGTTCAATGCATATACTTGTGTTCCTGTCACAGAAACTTTGACTCGTGATTTTTGCTGGGGTTCGATTTATTGGTGTTTATTAGACTGACTCTTGTATTTTGCAGGTGTTCTATTTATTGTTTTTTTTTTTTAGACTTTGACTCTTGTATTTTGCAGGTGTTTTATTTATTGGTGTTTTTTTTTTAGATGTTGACTATTGTACTGTTTTATTGATCAATGTTTGTTCTTGTGTGATGTATTAGATTTGTGATATTTTGTTTCGTAAATTCATTCAAGTGGCATTGCTTCGTTTATCAGTCAGATAGCTATTCATTCTCATTGGACTGTGATCGATTAGCCTTTGCATGGGACATATTTATTGTGGGGAACACCTTAAGGGTAACAATCACATAATTATTGTAGTTTCAGTATAATGGCACAGTGCTCATTGTTTGCTAACTAATAGTAGAGTGATAACTAATAGTAGAGTGATTAAATTAGTGCCACATAGTTATTTTAATTCTACAAATTATTAGTTTTATAAGATATAGAATTTTTTTGCTTGTAAAACATGTTTTTTTTTCTTATCTTTTTTTTTTTTGCTTTTGCGGATTGTGCATTGTAATGTTCTGCTTTACAATACTGATGTTATTTTCATGTTCTTTTTTAACTGCTGTGGCACCTTTGCAATTTTCATAAATTTTACTTGTTAATAAATAGTCATAAATTTTCCTGTGATCAGTTGGCTCTTGCAATGAGTAAATACTCATGAACTCCATAAGGGTAACAACCAGAAATTGTTTTCAGATTAATGACACAGGAACCATTGTTTTTACTTGCTGACCGAATTAGGTCTACAATATCTTTTAAATAGGTGTCACAGATTTTTTTTTCTCCTAGTTGAAATTGATAGAATCTAAAGATGTGTTGAAATTATTGTGTTTTAGCAAGTAGCTGGTGACCTTTTGCCTTTTCTTTACATTTTTGGTTTAAGCTGAGTGTGAGACGCCTGATTGTGCAGGGAATTTTCTTGCCATGCTAGGACATTCCCAGTCTTTTCCCGGTGCGTTGGGGTCATGAAAGGTCTCTGTTGGATTCCTTTCATGTTTGATTTCTTAAATCTGTTGTCATTTACGGCATAAATTCCTCTTCTAAATTTACTGTGGCGTTTCTGACTATCTGGGAGGAGACTGAGTAGTGGAACGTGTTACTTTTACACATAAACTGAAAATTTAATCACCTTTATTTCAGGTTTAGCTGTAAAATATCTAATGTTATCTTAAATTGCAACGCAGTGTAATTCGAGTGTGAAGTTCAGAATATATTCCGGTAGTTGCTTTGTCACTACTTTGTGAGTAAAGTGGAACGACATGTTGATTAGTAACTCTAACTAAGTTCATCAATCTTAAATGCGAATGTGCGAGAGATTATAACATCTCGTCTTGACAATATTTTTCAAGATAGCAACTTTTCTTTTTGTTCAACCCACGTGGGGTGTACTTTGCGAGACCAGTACCACGTGATTATATAACTGTTTGACCCATCAGGTTAATAGTAAGACGATAGTAACCAGTTCGAGGTTTTTCTTTTGTAAACTGCTGTTCGATCTAATTTATTTTAATTATCAAAATTATTGTCGAGTTACACTCTTTGTGTAAACCAAGTTGACCACGTGAAGCATGTGGTGTAATCATCAAAGTAGCCCTCAGCTATTCTTTTCGGGAAGATTTCACGGAGAGTTAGTATGAATTTAGTATACCAGTGTGTGGTAATTACATGATGGACAGGATTGTGCTACGAACGTAACTTCTTTGGGTGAAAATTGAATCGGTTGGTTGTGGTTAATTTGCTCTTGCATACGTTTCAACGTTCTTTGTGTGTTATTTTATGAATGCAGTGTTGTATGCAGTCTCCCAATCTTGGCTCGATATTTGATGTGTTCCGTAACAATCTCACATTTTCACAATCCTAAATACGGCACCAGCTTAGTTATGAATCGAGTTTAATATGCTGAAATTTCAATGATCAATGTTAAAATAAATTTCCAAATATAAACTGATTTATTTCTTTTTATTTAAATTCTCTTGTTTATATACATATCACCGGTTGTCGTATGACTATTAAAAGATTATAATTAATGTTAGTCTGGTTGGGAATTTGGTAAGCTAGACTGGATACCTGGTGAAACAGTTGCTCAGTAATGCAAGGTTAACTTCCCCAGACAGCTCACAGCTTTAACCCGCTTTTATTGTCTATCAGTACCACTTTCATAGCAAATTAAAGTAACAACGTTACATCATAAATGATATCACAGCTGAGCATTTAGTGCAAATTAAATCCAAAGCAAATGCTAGGCCTTTTCTCCAACTGGCACTCTCACAAATTTTCACACTCTGTGACTCACCACACTGTCTTCATTGTACATATTTAGAAATTACATCAGACAATATTCTCATATTTATAATAATGTTACTGCATCCCTTGTAACTTACAGTAAATTCGGTGTAGCTCTCTTGAAATGGTGAGAACTTCTTTTATGATGCACTTGTTGAAGAATTACAATTAGAAACATCGTTGCCAGGCGACATAAACACAACAAAACACACATAAACAAGCAATTCAAACGTAAGTATAACAACTAATCGCGATCACACTTGAACAAACCTAACCGCGATTTTGGAAGCGTCTTGTTTAGAGACAGTATAAACAAAATAAACCCGACCGTTGCATTTGAAGGATAGCCAACACACTCGGGGGTAAAAATAAACACCCTAACATGCAATGTAGGGGATATAAAGATCTAAAATATATGCTGAAAAGTGGTTGACACGCAAGTGGGCGTAGCACACAAACACACGTGGTAGGAAAATGCTCTCTAAATGCTCGAAAAAAAATTTTTCAGCAAAATCCTTTTCAGAGTACTTCAATTAAGCCTTAATATATCGAAATATGATGAAAACCGAAAATCGATTTTCTTCGACCTGAACCACAGTGTGGTCCCCTTAAATAAAGACTGGTGCACGCAAAACAAAGACTTGTGTCCAGCACAAGTTGAGTCCTTCCCTGCCAATCCCTAGGAAGAGGTGGCGGTTGGGTGACTTAGGTTATTGGAGGTAGCCCAAGCGTTCCTTCTTTCCTGCCTCTTACATAGGTTAGTAGATATAGTCGAATTGACCTATCTTCCCTCCAAAATTCAATCTTCACGCTAATTCCTGGGAAGAGGTGGCAGTCAGATGACTTAAGTTAGTAGAAGTAGCCAAGTGACCTATCTTCCTGCCATTTTCTTAGGTTAGTAGAGGTTACATTGTGCTGGTTGAATTTGAACAGCCGGCCGGTGTGGCCGAGCGGTTCTAGTCGCTTCAGTCTTGAACTGCACGACCGCTACGCTCGCAGGTTCGAATCCTGCCTCAGGCATGGATGTGCGTATTGTCCTTAGGTTAGTTAGGTTTAAGTAGTTCTGAGTTCTAGGGGACTGATGACCTCAGATGTTCAGTCCCATAGTGCTCAGAGCCAGTTGAACCAGTTGAATTTGAACTTCCCACCAGGAGGGCATGGCAGGGGGTGTGGCTCTTTCCCCACCAGAGGGTTTGATTAATTTATCAATTTAATTAAACAGTCAATCAAATTGATAGGAGTGAGATGGGGGCCTATTCCAATAACTCAGACCTGAAAGTGTATCTGTAGCAGTGAGGGGGAGGGGTTTGGTGGAGGGGGTGGGCGTGGGGGGTTGGGGGAACAATAGGTTAAGTGCAGTGACATGGAAAACTACTTAACAGAGCAATAGGTTGAGGATCTGTCAGTCAAAGGAGAACAATAGGTTAAGTACCTATCAATCATAGGATAACAATAGGTTTGCCCTGAGTGCATACCTGCCCCTGATGTAGGCAGCCCGCACTAACAGAATGGAGTCATACGAACTTTGCTCCACTACTGAGCAAAAGCTTGTCTTACTGGCGGGTGAGCATGAAGCAGCATGTAACATGGATGACTGTGTGTAGATAGCAGTGCAGGATGTTTCATAAAACGTTACACACTGCTCTCAAAGGCATGTCCAACGTACGGGCAATTCCCTATGCGCTGTCGGTTTGCACAACACCGCTCTACTCCATTGTGGTGGCCACATCTTCTAATGACGCCAGATTGATTGTTTTCTTCCCTCTGCCACACTGCACTCCAAAAGCTCTACTTTTCGAATTTTGTAATCGTTATCTCCAGATACTTGGCAGACATCGGACCCATGTCTTTCCTCATACTCTTGAGTAACCAAAACTTCTGCAGAGCTACTGGCGCACAGTCAGTATTCTGCTTTGCAAGCAGTGGCAGATCCAGAAATGAGACAGTTTGCGTTCCAGACACTCTGCATGACTAAGGAACACCTGTGAACTCCGCATCTTCTACTCTGCATACTCCGCCGCTATTTGTGTGCGATAATTTTCGTTAACCCTTTATGGCCTGAATTTTTTATTTTTTGACTTTCACATTTCTCTGGCATTCTGCCTGTTAGGAAACGGGTTTAGTATAAAGAAAAACCAGATGAAATAATATTATGCGAATTTTATTAATTTTTTTCTAAAAAGGACTTGAGATTCCATATCAGGTCACAACGGTACAGACAAAAGGGACTTGAGAGTCTCGTTAGGTAGTGACAAACATCACTTCATGAAAAGTGGTACTCTTAAAAACAGTTTTTTTCTTTCATTTACACACAAAAATACTTTACAATGAGGACATTTGGAATGAGGCCTTGATTCTATATTATGAATAGCACAGTTTTCACGTCTACCACGGTTTGTAACAAAATTTGGCCAATGAGCGCCCAGATTTTACGTTCGAAATTCATTTTAAGGTGAGAAACCTTTCTTGCTATCTTTATTCAGTAAAGAGCTGGGAGACGTTTCTTGTTTTTGTCTTCCTCTTTTCTTCGAAAGCCCGCATCCCGTGGTCGTGCGGTAGCGTTCTTGCTTCCCACGCCCGGGTTCCCGGGTTCGATTCCCGGCGGGGTCAGAGATTTTCTCTGCCTCGTGATGGCTGGGTGTTGTGTGCTGTCCTTAGGTTAGTTAGGTTTAAGTAGTTCTAAGTTCTAGGGGACTTATGACCACAGCAGTTGAGTCCCATAGTGCTCAGAGCCATTTGAACCATTTTTTTTTCTTCAAAACAGTTTTACCTTTTGTCAGAAGTCCCTGAGTTACCATACACTTGAACTGAACGAAAGATATTAGTCCACTGAAATATGAATATATAACGTATGAATTCACAAGTGCGGCACCGATGGCAGAGAAAAACAGGCGATGCCACCATTTTTTAGCTTTACAATCTCTGTCATAAATGGGTCGGAGCATATCTGCTATATCAGCTCCACCCATATGTGAATTATAATCTCTAACCACTAGTGGGGCCGTCACATCAATTTTTGTACGCTCTTTTTGTTTCCGTTTTATGTTAACTGTTGCAGTTGCATGAAAATTAGATACAAAATATACACTTTCATATCTTTCCATTTGAAAAATGTAACTCCTTCATTCGAAGTTTGACTGTCAAATTCACCACCTAACAGCTCTAGATCACTCTTCAGTTTCGGTCGGCCAAGTGTATTGGTGCGCACAGTTCCACACGCATTTACACAATGAGGTTTTAGTTATTCAAATATATCCACAGGAGAGAAGCAATTGTCCATCAGAGCTACATAATTATTGTAGTGAACGCGGGATGTAAAAGTTTCTGCACTACACTTCCACCAAGTCCGAACTTCCGCAATCAGATGTGTTACCCCGGTAAACATCAAATTCGTAGGTGTTACCTGACATATCTTCGTGACACCAAGGCTTGTACTCACGTTCCACTGGCTTCATCGAATTATATTGGTTTAGGGAAGATCGACCTTTGAATCGAACAATACTCTCGTCGAGGCTCTGAATCTGATCTGGAAGCCGTAGTTTCTGAAAAGTTATCGTTCAACGCTGTATTTAGCGTACGTATTTTATATACTTTGTCTGCATTGATCTTAGGTACAGAAAGATTATCATTCAGGCGAATCACGGACAGAATTTGTTTGTATCTCTCTATTGTCATTCCTTGTGTGATAAGAGAAACGTTCAGATCCCTAGTTACGTTTTTGTGGCGAACGATGATAACTGCAGAAGAATTCAAGACCAAGATATCCGTAAACTAAGTTATAGGCTGAATCCGTTTCCCCTTTTGCACCATATATAGATCACTTCAAAAAATAATATTTTGAATCACTTCGCTCGACAAAACAATCACAAAGGTGTCTGCTGCAGAATTCTGTTGGAAAAAGAATTGCTCGAGTTAGGAAAGCACGTTACACCGTTTTGTCTGCTAGATTTGCGAGAAACTTTTGGACTGCGATTCACAATTTCGCCATTTATTTCATTTTTAGCGTAGGAACAGTCTATATTGTCTTTGCAAGTAGCAGCTTGCTTTTTGTTATTTCGGTCTTGCTGTGCTTATACGTTGTTGTTTTCTTATTCGTAGTCTGTCAGGTCATATTCAAAATCACTACTGTCTACAGAATGTATTTCTTCAGCTTCTCGAGGACAAGTGCTAATATTCTCTTGTCGACTGGTGGATAGTGCGGCATAAGTTTTTGTTCTTTGCATTTGTAAAGTGTTGAGTTTGAAGTTTTCCAAAACCTGTTCTGTATCACAATAACTACTTTCCTCATCAGGCGTATCGATGTCAGATGGAAAATCCTCCAGGAGTAACTCCAGTATTTCTCTCTTCATCTTTCAACTTTCTCGTCATATCCCACCACGCAAAAACACATATCTATAGGCCTGACAGGACTTACAAGAACCAAATTATCTTTAGAAATTAATCTAAGGATTTATAATATAGTCCTCTTCTAGCCAATTATTAGCATAAATTGACTTACAGAGTAACAGGAAAAAAATATGATGATCGGGTTCTCACAGGAAATGCACGGAATAAAAACTGAACGATCACCCTGCAGCTGCATACAACCAAATACCGCGAGGACTGCGCGCTCTGAAATTTAGGCTGCTTTGGCGTCACAGATAACATATCCATGAAAACTGCGTTGCATTAATAATGTACCAAATCGAGAATAAGTGGTACGCTACATTTCCGCGGCAATTCAAATGACGAAATGAAGTACTGTCAGATCATGAAGGGCTATTTTTTCCTTCCATAACGATATCCCCTTCTTCGTTAGTATTTCGATTAAATTCGACGTCTTTCTAAGAAGTGGTTTGGTTATTACTGCGTTTTAGAACGGGTCCTTATGTATGATGTTACGTCAGGTTATTTGTTGAAGTGTTAGTATACCATTTGTAAGGCCGCAGTTGTGTTTATTGTATTTGTAATGGTTGAACAAATAATCAGCTCTCCAAAACCTAAGTCACTGGTGTCGTCATCAAGGGATTTGCCACAATTATTTATTTTTGGTTATGTTTAATTGGCAAACTTGCCGCCCTTAGAATTCCGTTTGCAGGATCGGTTCTGAAATCTATTTATCTTCAGCTAGTTTAGTTGCAAGACATACGTGTGACGGTGTGCGAGCCGCCCTTACGACAGAGAACGAGCAAGTGCCAATCGGGTCACGCCTCTGCTCAGCCTCCGCAAGCGTGTCCTTCTGTCAGCCGAGACGCTGAACCGAGCCTGCCTGTATTTTGTGCGTCAAAAGGAGGTCGCGTACATTTTCGAGATACTTCCTTAGGTCTGAGATCAATATATGGTGTAAGATGCAATAACATTCGAATATCAGTCATATCAGACAATGTTTTTATGTATAATTTCTTTTATTATGCTTGTGGATCTTTGCTTCCTTCCAGTGACTGAAAACACCTGCGTGTATAGACGAACACACGCAGCTGCTACAGCACAGAGTGAGCTTCCGCCTGCGTCAAACAGTAGCCTCTGCTCAATCCGGAGTCCGCGCCCCCCACCCGATTCAGCGCTCCTCTGACGACCAGTAGTGGAGCAGTGGCAATAAGTTACGAGCTGCAGTGCTGTGATGTGTTCTACAGCCTAACGAGACGCGGCCACGGCGCACCCAGAACACTCCGACCCTCCGTGCGCCCTCTCTTGTCCTCTGTTCTACTTTGTTTGTACACTACTGGCCATTAAAATTGCTACACCACGAAGATGTGCTACAGACGCGAAATTTAACCGACAGGAAGATAATGCTGTATAGGCAAATGATTAGCTTTTCACAGCATTCACACAAGATTGGCGCCAGTGGCGACACCTACAACGTGCTGTCATGAGGAAAGTTTCCAACCGTTTTCTCATACACAAACAGCAGTTGACCGGCGTTGTCTGGTGAAAGGTTGTTGTGATGCGTCGTGTAAGGAAGAGGAATGCGTACCCTCACGTTTCCCATTTTGATGAAGGTCGGATTGTAGCCTATCGCGATTACGGTTTATCGTATCGCGACATTGCTGCTCGCGTTTGTTGAGATCCAATGACTGTTAGCGGAATATGGAATCAGTGGGTTCAGGAGGGTAATAAGGAACGCCGTGCTGGATCCCAACGACCTCGTATCACTATCAGTCGAGATGACAGGCATCTTATCCACATGGCTGTAACGGATCGTGCAGCCATGTCTCGATCCCTGAGTCAAGAGATGGGGACGTTTGCAAGACAACAACCATTTGCACTAACAGTTCGACGACGTTTGCTACAGCATGGACTATCAGCTTGGAGACCATAGCTGCGGTTACCCTTAACGCTGCATCACAGACAGGAGCGCCTGTGATGGTGTAGTCAACGACGAACCTGGATGCATGAATGGCAAAACGTCATTTTTTCGGATGAATCCAGGTTCTGTTTACAGCATCATGATGGTCGCATCTGTGTTTGACGATGACGAATACACGCTTCCAATGTGTGTTCACCGCGATGTCGCCATACTGGCGTATCACCCGGTGTGGTGGTATGGGGTGCCAGTGGTGACACGTCTCGGTCACCTCTTGCTCCCATTGACGGCACTTTGAACAGTGGACGTTACATTTCAGATTTGTTACCACCCGTGGCTCTACCCTTCATTCGGTCCCTGTGAAACCCTAAATTTCAGTAGGATAATGCACGACCGCATATAGCAGGTCCTGTACGGACCTTTCTGTTCGACTGCTGCCCTGGCCAGCACACTCTCCAGATCTCTCACCAACTGAAAACGTCTTGTCAATGGTGACCGAGCAACTGGCTCGTCAGAATACGCGTCACTACTCTTGATGAACTGTGGTATCGTGTTGAAGCTGCATGGGCTGCTGTACCTGTACACGTCATCCAAACTCTGTTTGACTCAATGCCCAGGCGTATCAAGGCCGTTATTACGGCAGAGGTGGTTGTTCTGGGTACTGATTTCTCAGGATCTATGCACCCAAATTGCGTGAAAACGTAATCACATGTCAGGTCTACTATAATATATTTGTCCAATGAATACCCGTTTAGCATCTGCATTTCTTCTTGGTGTAGCAATTTTAATGGCCAGTAGTGTATTTCTTCGACTTAGAGTCGCAGCCCTGTGCGGTCGGCATCTGCCTTCCTGTGTACGTACAGAACCCCGTGATACGATTTTTCTTATTGATTTATGCAACTGGGCAAGATTAGACACCTCAAATCGTCTCCTACATATAGCCAGGCATTCCTCGCATTTTACAGTATATTCATTACGAAAACCGTGTGAGAGATTACATCTCATGAATTACACAAAATATAAAAATTAATATCAGACTATCAGTGTAGAAATGAAACGGGGTTTAGTCATGCTCATGTCAATTAGGCCAGTAGAGACAAATTACCGGCAGGGAGATATAAACTGCGAGTGCTTGCGACAGCAGACATGAGAGAAGTTGTAGCAGAGGTGGAGAAGAGAGCAACGGGATAATGCACAGCAAATGAGGATACCTGTTGCATCTGACCAAGAAATGGAAATACAACGAAACGTAGGTGGAAGAAGATAGAATCATTTGCATTACTGTGTGACAGAGAGGGAATTGACCATGTACGGTTGCAGGGGGTAAGTTCTCCATGTACTTCCTAAAAGCAATGAGGCATTGGGTTGTGCAGAGAGTGTAGGGTAGTTGGCTCTGTTGTTCCAGACACCAGCAGCGAAGAAAGAGGCTGTGAATGCTTTTGTTTTATGGATGGCCACATCTGGGAGACCAAGTAAATTACTCCTCGTGTTTCGACTTAAATGAGATGACAAACACAATCGATCTTCGATGGTAGGTTCTCGGTCGCATGCTCACTAGAGAGCCAGTCAAGTGAGCCTCAGTGTGGCAGCTGGCCATCTGGCCTCGCCCATTCTCCCTGTGAGTGTGCAACGTGGCAGCCGATGAGGGCCCTCCACAATGAGTGCAAGACTCACATCACTCGCCAGCGTTACATTTTTAACACACAACTATACACTTTGCATTTGGTTTTGCGGAATCATTCTGAATATTTTTGTGTCTTCTCATAGCAGTAAGCAAGCAGGCAACAGGTGATTAAATGTCGCATTTCAAGGAAACAGACAATTTTGTAGCAGATGAAAGTCAGTTCAGTTAGCTTCCGTTTCTGTGAGGGAGCAGCAGTGCGCCCTGCATGATGAGACGTGGGAACGGCCGAGTCGGGGCGGTTTGTAGCGGCCTCCACAGGAACGCGAGAGAAAGCCAGCGGACACGCCGCCCTCGGCCGGTTGCAGGCTTTTTGTAGGACGGGGGTGGTGTGTGGGAGGGGGGGGGGGGGTGTGGTGGCACTATCGTCCCGCACCATAAAACTCAAGCTGCGACTTCTCCACTACGTGGAAAACTGGTCGAGACGTGTTGGCGAAGTGCGCTCCTTAAAAAAATCTCACTACCCTGCCTTTGCGTAGGATTCTGCAGAAACAATCCTATGGTTCCGTTAGCGGCGCAGAAGCCTCGAGAGCGTTTAAACTTAAATTGCCTCCCAGAAGCCATTCAGTGGCTGAAATTGCGTGACGTGGGGCGATGATTCCCGCGCACTCAATGTTTGGAGGGCAGACAAGGGACTGGCGGAAATTTTGTTGCCAGAAGATGATTGGGCAGTGCTCGTGCAGAGCAGGAGAATCTGAGACTGCACTCGATCTAAGAAAAAGGCATTCGTGTTCTGACTGCTTTACCGAGCAGTCGTAGTGCTCTGTATTATCCTCTATGGAGTAGGGAGACAGTAGTTTTACCTATGAACACGTTGTTTACCGCGATCACGCATCGTGGCAGTTGCAGCTTCCTCGGTCACCTACACAGCAACACAGCGAGCAATGCAGGCAGTCGACGGCAACACAGGGTACAGCTGCAGTTATTACTGGTAAATATACGCGGCATCGGCGCACTTTGAGGAGCCTTGCTCCATCTTGCTAAAGCGGTAGAAGTCTCGACATTTGATTACCAGTTCGCACCATTTGACCGCGACTATACACCATTTTTTTCCCATAGACTTGTGATGGGAAACAGAATTTTTGCAGTACATTCGCATAGGGAGAGTGCCAGACGTCACAGAAACTATTTCAAATATTACTGTGTAGATTTTAATTGTTTTCTTACCATTTAGGGAAAACTTTTAGTAACAATCTAATTAAATTGTCTCTACTGAACTGAATAAATTCCTCACAGTACTTATCTGTTCAGAATATCCATTCCTTGGCTCCTACTAATCGTTAATTTTGGACGGTTATTAAAAAAAAAGATTTGCATAATCTTATATAAGGAAACTGGTCACACCCAAGATAGTTGCACAGCAGGGGGAAAATAGCAATGTCAGACAACGTGTTGTTCCTCTCTTTGGTTAATTCTTTGAATTTTGAGTCTAAATTGTAATCATTTGCATAGTAAATTGAAACTATCTTGTGACGACCCAGTGGCCAGTTCCCAAGTGGACAGATGGCCGCTCGTTTAGTGGCAGGGATCATGCATGCATACGGAGAGAAGGGTTTGCTAGCTGTCGGTAGCCCCAACGTTCTACATCTACATCTACATCTACATCTACATAGATACTCCTCAAACCACCGCACGGTCTGTAGAGGAGCGTACGTTGTAACACTACTCGCCTCCGTATGAGGCCTCATTTATCGTATCTTATCTCCATGGTCCTTATGCACAGTGTATGTTGGCAGCAGTTCAATCATTCGGTAGGCGTTTCAAATGCCAGTTCTCCAAATTTTCTCATAGTGTGACAGGTGGCATGCCTTTAGCTGCACACAGTGACTTGCCCCTTCTCATATTTCTGTCTTACTCTGAGTAATTAGATTTGGGGAAGTATAGCCGAGTTTGGTCATTACAAGGCTAGTATTGAGAACTCATAAGATATGAATATTTTCCTCTGTAATTGCATGCAGTGAAAACTTGCTATTCCTTCACACGCGGACTTCCCACGCAGCGTCTCTCATCACCTGGGTGGTCCGGTGACAGGCGGGTTCTACTGATCTTGAAAGGTTACTCCGACGGGTGTGAGCGAATCGAGGGGATGCTTTCCAGACACCGACATCGTCATAAGAGTGGGGGCGACGCGCCCACACGGGCCTGAAGGAGCGGCTTGGGCTAGAGATTCCGTTACTTCGCAGAAATTTAGTGAAAACACTTTCTGACAGGCTACCAGCGAGACGTGGGAATGACTTGTGTTCCCAGACAGTCTTGGTGGGCAAAGTCCCTCGTTTTCTGCAAAATCGTAACTGTGATTGGCTTGCTCATAGGATAGCTCTGTGACTTAGCAAAATCGGCGCAGAAATTGGCGCGAAGTATCTCCATTGGTGCAATAGTAGTGCTTCGGCAATGGAGTGGAATTTGCGGCCGGTTTTCGAAGCGCTGATTGGCACGTTTTAACCATGGCCACTGTCGTGGGGGCGGGAATGTTCTGTGTTCGGTTTTGTACGAGTGCTCTTGAGGAAGTCGAGTCTTGCCTTTCTGTCGGAGTAGGTTACAAGACTGAGCTCTCGCTACTTTGGACAGGCTGACTTCCGTTGGCTGTCTACTATACTTTCATTTAATTGTAACTGTTTGACGAAGTTGCTGAAGTTTCGACTTCAACGTAACTTTCCGAGTACAGTTGGCAATTGAGCGTTCTGCGTACAAGCGGTCTATGCTGTCCGCCTTGAGCAGTTTTGGCTATAGTTGACTGTATCGGAGTTACTGTGTGACTTCGCTTGTTAAAATCACTCACTGTACCGTCAGTGATTGTGTAGCGAGCCTTCTTCGTCTCCTTCAGAGGCGTAATTGTGTTGCTAGGAAGTCTTTAGTCTGGAACAACCAGACCAGGAGAATTTGTTTCGGGCTATACTCTCGACATTATCATCACCACGACGGGACGTCGAAGCAACCAGCCATCGCCTCCGGTATGCCAGATCGTGTCCTTGCAGTTAAGAAGACACCTTGGTGAGGTATGTCCGCAGCACCGGAAAATCAGGGAAATTTGCTACGTGACAATTAGAGCCCAGCAGGGCGCGCCAGTCCCCGTCTTTTCTAACGTGGTTCTGTCTTGGGTGTTCATTGTCTGAGTTCTCACTACTGTTGCGGCAATTAATGTTGGCTTGGCTGGGTGTTTCTCTTAAGATTTGAGTTGCAAGGAATTGGCTCCACATACCACTTGGTCATAAATGTCACAATCTAGTTTATGGACAACTTCACCTTCACAGCATTTATTTGAGTATCCAATTTGACATATTGTAAATGTTTCATGTGTATTGTTTATTATTTTGAGTTTAGTCATAACAAATCTAATTGTTATTTTGGACAGAACTTTCATTCTGTGGATCGGTAAAGCAACCCTTCCATTTCTGACTACGTTAATGAAACTTTCCTTTATCAAATCAATTGTTATCAAATTAAATTATTGCAGGTGCCAAACTCTTTTCTACTCCACTTGCAGGGTCGATTATAGTCAGTTCGCGTTTCTTCTTAATCCATGTACAACAACAAAAGTCGGAGTTAGAAAAGGGGGGGGGCTTAGAGCATCATTTCCATATGAAGGTTCTAGAATAATTTGGTGTTAAATACACTGCTAGCCCCGGCACCTCGTATATAATGGTGACCTTTAGCCTCGGATCTTTCCTGTGAATCACTGATAAGCAAAGATTATTCTCAGTAGGGATATTCAAAATTTTTTCTCTACTTTTTTAATGATTAATACTCAAGTTGTTTTTCTTGTAGTTCCGCGATTAGTTTTTAAGTAGCGGCGCATGATTACAGTTTTTGTTTCAGTGTATATATTTTTTGTTTATTTGTTTTTCTTTGTGTTTCTTTGATGTGGTGTCCGTACCACATCACACTTTGTCAGGTTTGTGTGCGGTTAATGTACCACAACAAATCGTGCGTGTAATTACAGCGTTGGAACGGCGCTGTTGAAATTATATGTCTATGTGTAAAAATATAGGGAGTAGATAATGTTTATTGTGAATTTTAGATGAATTTGTTTTCATGAATGATCACCAGTAGTAAGGCACAACTATTATCAAGCGGAGCTAAAACAAAATAGGGTAGCATAATAGACAAGGGGCAGGTTACTGACGGGGATAGGTTCGGAGATGAGATGGGCACATTTTTAGCAGGACAGGACGACAGGGTCATTAATGAGGAATGTGATTTGGACGCGATCTTAGAGCAACGTCGCGGTCGTGATTATGATAGTGAGGTAGAGGATGAAACAGAGACAGGCACACAGGTCGAGATGGTAGCAGAAGTTTATAGCCAAACAAACAAGAGCAGACAGAGGCCAGCTCGGTCACGTCAGAGCTCTAGCGCCCAGGTGTCCATTGTTACATCGCCCATGTGTGACGAGGATCAAAAAGATGACATTAACCCAACACTAAGCTTCCTATGGTCAATGAAAGAAGCAGCTGATGAACAACGTAAGAAGGAGAAGGAAGAAGCTGATGAACAGTGTAAGGAGGACACAGAGTAGAGGGACAACCTTCGCGTCACCCCCCTCTCCATTGTTGCCAAATTTATTCAAGATGGCGGCGATGACGTCATCCAAGATGGCGGATTTTGGCGGGAGAATAGTCCAATTGTGCTACATCCACTAACCTAACCTTCAGAAAAAATGGCTGGAAGTTTGAATTTTGGCGGGAAAATAGTCCAATTGTGCTACGTCCACTAAGCTAAGCGGCCAGAAGAAAAAATGGCAGGAAGTTTGAATTCCCACAGGATAATGCATGCAAAGACCGTACTTGTCTTTTTATTAATATTGATTATCATTCATTAACATTCATTATCATTCATTATCAATTCTTATCATTTATTATTATTTATTATCTTTTATTATTATTTGTTATTATTGACCTGCCTCCACTAGAAATTCCCTCCAAATTCAAATTCCAACACGATAAGGCTGCAAAACCTAACTTTTGCTTATTATTATTCATTATCATTTATTAACATTCATTACCATTCATTGTAATTCATTATCATTTATTATCATTCATTATCATTTATTATAATAGGCCTACCTCCACTAGAAAATTGCACCAAATTCAAATTCCAACACGATATTCTCTCAAAAACTGTAATGCTATGTATTATTATCATTTATTATTTATTCAAGATGTCCGATTTTCTCGGTGAGAAAGCCAGTTTCCTTACATCCATAACAAAAATCTATCACAAGTTCAAATCCCCAGCACCATAATTGATCACATGTATGGGCTTTCTCCATCACTTATCTGTTTTTCACTGGTAGCCTATCATAATAGCGTCAAATATTAAACTGCTCTTATAGTAACGTAATTCACGTCCTTTGATTTTGCAGGGGGGAAGGGACTGAAGACTTTCTTTAAAGCAGTACGGTCATCACTAGTTCTCCAACACAGTCAGCACACACATCTTTGATATCGCAGTGCAGTCAACACGACATCCGCGCTCCCACTGAATTAGTTCAAATCCTCGGCACCCCCTGGCAAGCGCGAGGAGACACTCCTTATGCCTGTCACGTGAGGTGGCCGGCCACTAGCGCGGGGGGTGAGCCCAACGATTGCTCCCACGTCGTAAACATGTTTTCGCTGGACACGCTGAAACTTGTCGAGTTTGACGTCACAGCGGCCCCTTGTCCGCTCACCACGTGCATTCGTCGCTTCCACACGTTTCCCGCCAAAGTAGACTCCCTCGGAGATGAATCACACAACAGTCGGCCGTTTCCCTGCAAAACTTCTGGCACCACGTTCAAACCTGTCGATGCAGACCTCACAAAGCCGTTCACCATGTGTCCCTGTGCGAGCGAGAACGCAGTGCTACACATTTGGCGGCAAAGTTTGCTCGACAGTGGAATCCGCCATGACTATATAACTGCACCTTAGGACCGCACTAGAACGCCCGCTAATTGGCTCTGAGCACTATGGGACTCAACATCTTAGGTCATAAGTCCCCTAGAACTTAGAACTACTTAAACCCAACTAACCTAAGGACATCACACACACCCATGCCCGAGGCAGGATTCGAACCTGGGACCGTAGCAGTCCCGCGGTTCCGGACTGCAGCGCCAGAACCGCTAGACCACCGCGGCCGGCCCCGCTAATTGAATCACTCTCGCGCACGCGTAATAACTGTACAATCGCTGCGTCGCCGCCCCGCTTATGTCACACACCTTCCATACACGCGACGGACATAGCCTTCTGTAAATACCTGGAAAATGACTCTTTATTTCAGACATTACGGTCATGCAGGTGTGTCCCAACTGACTTCTCCATGCTCACACAGCGAAACTCCAATGCAGGTGTGTCCCAACTGACTTCTCCATGCTCACACAGCGAAACTCCAGAGCGCAGCTGAGGTACGCGCAGCAGGCTGAGCCCGGTCCCTGGCCCGCTGACATCACGCACACCCCCATGGCCAGCGCGCCAGGTAGGCTGCGGCGAGTGGCGCCTGAGGGTCCTGCCACAAACGGTCGGCCGCGCCTGCGAGCACTTAACGCCGGATACGATGGAACCTGTTCAGAAAAAAAAAATGCCTGCGCCCGAGCGCCGTCGGTGGCACGTCAAAGCCACTTATCAGTCCATCTAAGCCAGGTAGGCGGCGAGCAGCGCCACAAACGGTCTGGCTACGTAAAAATCCTCACCCGCCCGCGAGCACTTATCGCAGGAAATGATGGAACCTTCAACCGCATGCCGGACAAAGGACACGTTCCATCCCAATTCCTTTTTTTTTTTTTCTCTCAACAGGTTCCAACCTGCTGATACCTACTTCACACAACCGCTCGAGGTGTTTGGAAAGTTCCATCACATGACTCACTAAAAGCTATATCGGTCCTAAAGTTCGCAAATTCCCAGCACCGAGGGACAGGAACCGACACGGTTGCTTTGTCCAAACCACCCTCACGCCACATGCCCACGACTCCACGACGCCACCAGCACTTGTGATGATGGAGCACAAATTAAACTCTCGCCCCATAAACTCTGCAATTCTCTCACCGATAGACAGGAACCGACACGCTCGAACTGTAATGTTTGCTTCCGAGTTGGAAACTTCCTTGACGTCACAACGGGCGATCGACCACGTGGCTCTGTGGGACATAGAAAGCTCTCACTAAGTTAACTGATCACCCGATTCTCATCATTCACCCCACATACCCCGATTACCTAATCCCGGATCTTCGCGAAAACACACACATATGCGTGAACCGTCGCTCCCGTCAAGATACGTACCTCCGCAAGTCAATTTAACACGAAACTCTCAACTCAAATAAAAAAAATTAACAAATCAATATCACGCGCACGTGCGGGAGCCATCGCACGCTCCTAGAAAACTTCACAACTCACATACCTATCAACATACTCAGATTTTGCATGTTCCCAAAATACTTAACCTCCGCTTTATTCATTCAAAATATATTCACTCCCTACCATAAACTCCTCGCCAATAAAAAAATAGCTAACAAAATTACCTTCAACGGCATTCTTAATACCATCAACCTCCAATTATGCCTATATAACATACTTTTAAACAATAATAATAATAATAATAATAATAATCATTCATCCTAACACACACATAATGATCTCACTATCATCCTCTCTCTAATCTAAATAAGATCTTCACTGATACTATGAATTATTTTGTATAGTTTTATAAATTATAAAATGCTCAGCCCTCCACCATGTCCAAGAACCATCTGACTAGTTCAGCTTTCAGCTACTAGGGGCGCTAGTGCACTCATTCACCACCCCCACAGAATCCTCAACAACCATTCGATCATCCTAAGATCATGTGACGCTATGTCATCACACTTATATAAGGAGCCACCCCCTGGTCATCTTTCTCACTCTTCAGTTGTCCGCCGCATCGTGCGTTTGTTCTCGTGTGTGTGTGTGTGTGTGTGTGTGAGTGTTGTATCTGTTTTATTATGATAATGAAGCGAATTAACAACACCCAGGAGTCTGCTGCGAAGAGACTTGGAGTCCGCGATTCGCCATTATCGAGTAAGTAAATAATTTTTATTTTTAATTATCATTTTTCCTTTATATTTTATATATTCTCCTTATTAATTATACATCTCATTGTTATAGCTGAACTCGCGGACTTTATCATCAAGTCTGAGGAGCGAGCAAGTGACGTCAATCAGCCTTGTCCTGAACAAGTTCAATTACCTGGTAAGTACAATTTTTCGATGTTTTGATATCTCTACCCATTAACTCCGTGTACGACCGCTACATCTGTTTTGGATAGCTCTATATAAAGGTCCGCTTTTCACTTGGTGTGTGTGTTATACTCGCTCTCTATAAAGATTTCATTTTATATATATATATATATATATATATATATATATATATATATATCTGCCTTCGTCCTCTCATTTCTGTATCACCAAACTTCTTCTACAAACATTTTTTACTTTATATTATACTCATTATATACCATCTTTCTAGATTACATCGGCCCAGCGCTTGAAGAGCTTGATCGCCAACTCGAAATGGAGAGAGCTCGTTGTGAATGTAAGTACATCTCTAATAATAATAAAAATCATACTCCCTAAAAAAGTAAATAATTTTTTCTTCTTGTTATTTTAATATATACCCTTCTTCCTAGTCTATTGATCTAGCCTTAACATATATTTTGTTTATAGATCACCCTAATTCCACGCAGAGCGAGGGAGCCGAACACAGTAATAACTTTTTAGATGAGGACGAACTGGTCATGCCTGACTGGCTTGAGGGGATTGTCGTAAGCGGCAATGAACTGCTGAAGCCGTGGAATGAGATCGGAGAAGGTGAATAGTTTTCATCATTAGTCCAAAATAATTACCATTATTTACTGTTATAATAATTATTATTATTTATCCTTCTTTTAAATCAAGATCATTAAACTTATATTTATGTTACAGGTATATCACACGGCATTGCTCGTGTTCCGTGAGCGCCGGTTGCAGGCGCGGGGCTCGAGGGTGGGCGAGGACACGCCCCACCTTACATTGCACCAATCACCGCAGCTCGACAGACCGCGGCGGCGGCAGCCCAAACTATCTTGCATCCATGGGCGTCTCAACAGGTGGGTAGTAGCACTGCCAGGGGTCCCTCGCCGCCTTCTCCGCCACCGCAAGCTGACCATCCACGACACCGCCAGCGAGGGGTTCGTGTACCAAGACGCATACTCCTCCCATTAAATGATGATGATGACGCACCATCGCCAACACCGTCATCCACCGGCTGGACCCTCACTATCATTAGCAGTAATAGTATTAGTGATCATCCTGTGGCTACTGGCAGTTCTCTAACCCGCCCTTTTAGTGAAGTAGATCGGGTCGGTGACACCATACCTCAGTTGCAGTACTCGGCGATTGCCGACGCCTTCGAGGATCGAATCTCGGTCACTCGCATCGAAAACCCGGCAGGGGGGTACTGCGATCCTGTTGGATTTTTAAACGAATGCCTCCCTGTCCTGGAAACCGAGCTCCTCAAGATAGTCGATAATCCGCGTTATCCCACCGTTAAGTGCAGTGCAGTGCTTTGCATTGGGTTATCGCACCCCCCCCCCCCCCCCCCAAAGTTCAGTCTGGTCAGGAAGAGACCAGCATTCATTATATTTGGGGGGATAATGGTGTGATAACGCGGAGTACATCGATCGCCGAGTGGTTTCGTAAATCTACCTTGAGTGTCATATTGGGCCGGTTTTCCGAGATGGAAGTCAAAGGCTCAGCTAAGGTACTCAGCAGAATTCTACACCTGGACCTCCATTTACATGTCCACGGTCCGTTAAATGAAGGGTCTAGCTATATCAAGCTCCCTAAAGATATAGCTAACAAGAGGGCGTGCATTAATGTCGAAAATAGAAAAGATCGGGCTTGTTTTGCATGGTCAATCCTGGCTTGCCAAAGATACTACAATTATAGAGCTCATCCTGAACGTCCCAGTACATACAATGTAGGTGATAATATTTATTCGTCTTATAATTTTGATGGTATTGAGTTCCCCGTCAAGATCCAGGACATACCTAAATTTGAGGCGCAGAGTACCGGAATATCGGTACATGTTTATGGCCTGGAGAAGAAGAAAAGCAAGTCAGACGACGAAGACAAGCATGTCGTAGTCGGCCCCCTCCATTTCTCAAAATTTGCCGGTGGGCGTGAGCTGCATGTAAATATGCTTCTCTTTTCTGAAGGTGACAATTATCACTATTTCTGGATCAAGGACATGTCCCGACTGCTTTCCGCCCAACTATCAACTGATCATTATGTAAAACATATTTGTTTAAGGTGCCTCAATTATTTCTCCTCTGAACAGTTATTAGCTACGCATCTAGTAGACTGTACTTCCAAGGATGCGGTGCGTGTTATTATGCCCACGAAGGAAATCAAATTCATTAAGTTTAGGAATGCTCACCACCAGGAGCGGCGTCCGTTTGTTGTGTACGCCGACTTTGAGTGCCTCCTCGCTCCTGTGACCCGCTGTGAAGGCAATTCTACGACCTCACATACCACCTTTACAGAAAAACACGTACCTTATTCTGCAGCGTACCAAATTGTATCGTCATATGACATCAAACTTAACCGATACAAATCTTACGTCGGCGATAATCCATCGATTTGGTTGCTCTCTGAGCTTGAAAAACTTTCACTGGAAATTGATAAGCTGTACAGCGGCAACGTTCCAATCACCAAATCGAAGGAGAATGTATAATAATGTATAATAAAGCCACCGAGTATCATATTTGTGGGATGCCGTTGGACAGAAAAGCGGAAATTCCTCGTAGGGAAATTCCGTGGCGCTGCTCACAATGCGTGCAATTTGAAGTACCAATTACCTAGGCACACACCAGTTTTCTTTCATAATTTAAGTGGGTATGACGCTCAATTTATACACTCCTGGAAATTGAAATAAGAACACCGTGAATTCATTGTCCCAGGAAGGGGAAACTTTATTGACACATTCCTGGGGTCAGATACATCACATGATCACACTGACAGAACCACAGGCACATAGACACAGGCAACAGAGCATGCACAATGTCGGCACTAGTACAGTGTATATCCACCTTTCGCAGCAATGCAGGCTGCTATTCTCCCATGGAGACGATCGTAGAGATGCTGGATGTAGTCCTGTGGAACGGCTTGCCATGCCATTTCCACCTGGCGCCTCAGTTGGACCAGCGTTCGTGCTGGACGTGCAGACCGCGTGAGACGACGCTTCATCCAGTCCCAAAATATGCTCAATGGGGGACAGATCCGGAGATCTTGCTGGCCAGGGTAGTTGACTTACACCTTCTAGAGCACGTTGGGTGGCACGGGATACATGCGGACGTGCATTGTCCTGTTGGAACAGCAAGTTCCCTTGCCGGTTTAGGAATGGTAGAACGATGGGTTCGATGACGGTTTGGATGTACCGTGCACTATTCAGTGTCCCCTCGACGATCACCAGTGGTGTACGGCCAGTGTAGGAGATCGCTCCCCACACCATGATGCCGGGTGTTGGCCCTGTGTGCCTCGGTCGTATGCAGTCCTGATTGTGGCGCTCACCTGCACGGCGCCAAACACGCATACGACCATCATTGGCACCAAGGCAGAAGCGACTCTCATCGCTGAAGACGACACGTCTCCATTCGTCCATCCATTCACGCCTGTCGCGACACCATTGGAGACGGGCTGCACGATGTTGGGGCGTGAGCGGAAGACGGCCTAACGGTGTGCGGGACCGTGGCCCAGCTTCATGGAGACGGTTGCGGATGGTCCTCGCCGATACCCCAGGAGCAACAGTGTCCCTAATTTGCTGGGAAGTGGCGGTGCGGTCCCCTACGGCACTGCGTAGGATCCTACGGTCTTGGCGTGCATCCGTGCGTCGCTGCGGTCTGGTCCCAGGTCGACGGGCACGTGCACCTTCCACCGACCATTGGTGACAACATCGATGTACTGTGGAGACCTCACGCCCCACGTGTTGAGCAATTCGGCGGTACGTCCACCCGGCCTCCCGCATGCCCACTATACCCCCTCGCTCAAAGTCCGTCAACTGCACATACGGTTCACGTCCACGCTGTCGCGGCATGCTACCAGTGTTAAAGACTGCGATGGAGCTCCGTATGCCACGGCAAACTGGCTGACACTGACGGCGGCGGTGCACAAATGCTGCGCAGCTAGCGCCATTCGACGGCCAACACCGCGGTTCCTGGTGTGTCCGCTGTGCCATGCGTGTGATCATTGCTTGTACAGCCCTCTCGCAGTGTCCGGAGCAAGTATGGTGGGTCTGACACACCGGTGTCAATGTGTTCTTTTTTCCATTTCCAGGAGTGTAGTTGAGCACTTGGCCGATTTCGGTTTGGAGAAAGATCAGGTCAGTGTCCTACCTGAGAGCGTCGAGAAGTATATATCATTCTCCAACCGAATGACGTCAAGAATTACGCTGCGCTTCCTCGATTGATTTAAGTGCAGGGGACTGGAGTATTGCACTGATTGGTCTAGAAACGTACAACAGCATTCCAAATATTACACAGAGCAACAATAAACTACATCTTGAAATTAACGGCCGGAAGGAGATTCTACAAATACAGCCTGGTGCCTAAGATAGTGATGATTTAAACGAACTCCTAAAACAGTCAGAAAAAGGTATTGAACTACGGGCAAACATTAATACCCTTAAATCTGAAATACGGACAGAGAGTGCTACGATCGACTTTACACAGAGACATTCAATTGGTCCACTGCTAGGTTTTGCGAAGGATCGTGTCTCGGTGAAGGACGGAAGTAAATTTTACCCATCAGATCGTGCTGTAGATATACTCCCAGTGAGTACAATCCTCGTTGAGTGTAATATTGCTACCAGCTCATACCTGAACGATAAATTGATTCATTCAATTTACGGATTCATTCCTACAGTCGGCACATGGTATAAAATAGTTCAAGCCTCCACAAACGCTATATGTCTCCCGGTGACTGTTCAGACACTGGACTACCTTGAACTGCGTATTGTGGATCAGAATAATCAGCTTGTTAACTTTAGAGGAGAAGAGATCATTGTACGCCTGCATCTAAGGCGAGATGGGAATAAGGTATAAAGCTAATGCACCAGGCTCACAACCCGTTAGTGCAACGTGGAAGGGCAAGGTAATAACACGCCTTAATTACGAATTCCTCATTTCGGCAGGTTTAAAACCGCAGAATGACGTCGCTCAACGTAACTCAGTCAGTAGAGTATGATGACCGAATTATTCGTCATGGATACCACTCACACAAACCCTACGCTTCAAGCAAATTTAACAATAATGGTGAAATTAGGATTGTTATCCAGCATCAGGACGCGGAAACACTGCCTAGCAAGAGCTTCCTCTATCTGGACTACACATTTAAGAAAGGTGATGGGGCTGCCGTAGCGCTCTCGAAGCTCACTCGAAATGCCGTAGCATTCCTGTTTCAAGAGATACGCTATGAACTCAACGGAATTGAAATACACCGAATTACAGATGTTGGCATTACATCAGCCCTTAAGACATACGCTTCAGCCTCACGCTCTGATTCAAACAGCTTGGAAAATGCTGGGTGGTTCATAAATGCAGCGGATGGGGAGGGTGGACAAAGCCGATTTACCGCGTGCGTGCCACTAAAAATGCTTATGGGTTATTTTGCGGATATGCAGCGAATAATTATCAACGCTGAACAGGAACTTATTTTGGTGAGAAGTGCAAGTGACGCGAATTCATTCTCTCAAACAGCTGCAGAGGATGTTCAAATCAAGATTAATAGCATATCATGGAAAATGCCTCACATCACCGTTGCCGACGAGGAGTGCTTGAAGCTCTTAAAAGTTGTGAATGCTGGCACCTACCTACCACTAACTTTCCGAACATGGGAGCTTTTTGAATATTCAGTCCTACCTACAGCGTCCACACATACTTGGGCTATTAAACATCAGTGCAGTTGGAAGCACCT
Source organism: Schistocerca americana (assembly GCF_021461395.2). Taxonomy (NCBI): domain Eukaryota; kingdom Metazoa; phylum Arthropoda; class Insecta; order Orthoptera; family Acrididae; genus Schistocerca; species Schistocerca americana. Next base: position 145,171,708 of record NC_060130.1, on the reverse strand, counting down.
CGATTCATCATACACTCCTGGAAATGGAAAAAAGAACACATTGACACCGGTGTGTCAGACCCACCATACTTGCTCCGGACACTGCGAGAGGGCTGTACAAGCAATGATCACACGCACGGCACAGCGGACACACCAGGAACCGCGGTGTTGGCCGTCGAATGGCGCTAGCTGCGCAGCATTTGTGCACCGCCGCCGTCAGTGTCAGCCAGTTTGCCGTGGCATACGGAGCTCCATCGCAGTCTTTAACACTGGTAGCATGCCGCGACAGCGTGGACGTGAACCGTATGTGCAGTTGACGGACTTTGAGCGAGGGCGTATAGTGGGAATGCGGGAGGCCGGGTGGACGTACCGCCGAATTGCTCAACACGTGGGGCGTGAGGTCTCCACAGTACATCGATGTTGTCGCCAGTGGTCGGCGGAAGGTGCACGTGCCCGTCGACCTGGGACCGGACCGCAGCGACGCACGGATGCACGCCAAGACCGTAGGATCCTACGCAGTGCCGTAGGGGACCGCACCGCCACTTCCCAGCAAATTAGGGACACTGTTGCTCCTGGGGTATCGGCGAGGACCATTCGCAACCGTCTCCATGAAGCTGGGCTACGGTCCCGCACACCGTTAGGCCGTCTTCCGCTCACGCCCCAACATCGTGCAGCCCGCCTCCAGTGGTATCGCGACAGGCGTGAATGGAGGGACGAATGGAGACGTGTCGTCTTCAGCGATGAGAGTCGCTTCTGCCTTGGTGCCAATGATGGTCGTATGCGTGTTTGGCGCCGTGCAGGTGAGCGCCACAATCAGGACTGCATACGACCGAGACACACAGGGCCAACACCCGGCATCATGGTGTGGGGAGCGATCTCCTACACTGGCCGTACACCACTGGTGATCGTCGAGGGGACACTGAATAGTGCACGGTACATCCAAACCGTCATCGAACCCATCGTTCTACCATTCCTAGACCGGCAAGGGAACTTGCTGTTCCAACAGGACAATGCACGTCCGCATGTATCCCGTGCCACCCAACGTGCTCTAGAAGGTGTAAGTCAACTACCCTGGCCAGCAAGATCTCCGAATCTGTCCCTTATTGAGCATGTTTGGGACTGGATGAAGCGTCGTCTCACGCGTCTGCACGCCCAGCACGAACGCTGGTCCAACTGAGGTGCCAGGAGGAAATGGCATGGCAAGCCGTTCCACAGGACTACATCCAGCATCTCTACGATCGTCTCCATGGGAGAATAGCAGCCTGCATTGCTGCGGAAGGTGGATATACACTGTACTAGTGCCGACATTGTGCATGCTCTGTTGCCTGTGTCTATGTGCCTGTGGTTCTGTCAGTGCGATCATGTGATGTATCTGACCCCAGGAATGTGTCAATAAAGTTTCCCCTTCCTGGGACAATGAATTCATGGTGTTCTTATTTCAATTTCCAGGAGTGTATTTGAAACTCAAAGGCGTGCTAATGTATCAAAGGACTCAACTTAATTTGACCACTGGAATTTAACTAACGCCAGAGTCTACTTGAATTCAGAATACTATCCATATGAGAATCTACATCTACAGTGGGACAGCAATGTATACAGTCTGGCATTTGACATGTATGCGAGATTCCGAAAATCTTACTACGAAGGTGTTGAAAATGAATGATGCCTACTCAGCCCACAGAGTTTCAAGAAGCTAGCGCCAATAATCGTGATTGACTGTTCAAAACAGAATGAGATAATTAAATCAGGACCGATAGATGTACGGATTGAATTTGAATCTTCAGCAAACTTCCCTGATCAGATTTCGGCATATGCTCTCGTTTTGCATGATCGTCTCGTTAACTACTGTCCGCTCACTGGTGTAATGCAACGAGTTGTACAAATTAATACGCACTCTGCTAGCTCAAGCGTAGATCACGATGTTACCTGAAGGTGTGAGGATCGTAGCTGACTTTCAAGGATTTCATAATTAAAGATTGTGCATTAATAGCATTCACGCAAAGTGACAGAGTAATAGGAACATTTGTATCAAGAGTTGAATCGCCGAAACCATTTAAAGACGTCAAGTGCAATAAGACAGTCAGAAGCGCGATGGGGCTAACAAGATTCTATCATGGGATTAAGTGGGACGCCCCTGGCATCTCTTATAAACATTTGCTGCAATTGCTGAGAGTATTTGGTCACAAGGAGACAGTAATCTACGTTAAAGGCGATGAGAAGAGTAGCTGGCTGCGTCGAATCTTCAAATATGCGGCTATCCAGAACCTGGAATACTACAATTGTACACCTATCCATCAACTTACACAGCGAACGTGTGAAGAAGAAAAAAATAATTTTGTGTCAGCATCGGAAAATGTAAAATTACTTTTAAAATGGCTCACAAATAAATAAATAACTTTTTTCTCCATAAGAATTCTTGTTGTTTTCTTTCTGTGACACCTACTCCCATAGAAGTAAGTTCATTGGGGATATTGTTCGTGAAGCGCATTCCACTGTAGCTGTCTGAGACAGTTTACTTGCTTCCACCTCGCCGGCACGGCGATGAGTCAACCGTTGAAAGTGATAGGACCTGAAAGAGAGAGTGCTAGGGTCGGCTTCGCCAGATGCCCGCCGTTTAAAGTGACAGGACCACAAAGAGAGTGGCGGGGTCTGTCACAAACAGACCGGCGGACGAGGTCCAGCACACGTCATTCAGATTTCGTCTGTCTTTAAATCAGTAAAAATCTTACAGGTCTCTCTCTGTGCCAGTGCAACGTATATGGATCATGATTGAGGGTCAAATAATAACAAACTCGGGCCTTTTTTTTTACAATAAAATAATTGGATCTATTATTCAATTCAGATTTTGTTTGCGACACACAATAAAATGATTCACTTTTTTTCACATTATATGAGTTTACAGATACATTATTTGTCTTCAAGTAAAAATATGAAAGTTCTGATCTTTGCAGATACATGTTTTTACATTATTCATAAATATATAAGCACTATATATATATATATATATATAAGGCAGAGGTACTAGAACGTAATTATATTATCTTACAAGGTTAATAATATCTCTAGTGAAGTTCCACCGGAAGCACTTTTTTTAACTGAAGGCAAACGCATTTTTATTTCAAGATAGTGACTCTAAAACATTTTCCACTGCGCGGAAAGTAATTTGCGCGTAATACTGATCCTCGCTCTTTTAAAATCAGAGTGTGCGACATTGCGTGTAAACATCAAATGATGGTCATGTGTTCAATGACAGCTCTTTTATATATCGCGCACATGATCTGACGATGACGCATTCTAGAGGAGGTTCGCCGTCGCTGTGATGAGGAACATAGCGCAGAGATGACCACAGAGATTGTAATTCTTCAGGCGGCTGTAAATCGCCGAATGAATCGAAATACTGAACTGTATTTCGACTTTTCTTAACATACGCAACCCAATGGGTCCCTGGACCCCCAGCAACATCTAAATTTACAATTCCGCACTCATTAGTCCGCCACATGGTCTTCGGTAATGTATTCCGCATAAAGACGCCGCGAAATTCACGAATGTGAAGTTTTTGTTTAATAATTTTAACTAGATCTTTATTCGTGAGCGCTCGGTCGGGTAGGGTAACTAACGGACTTTTTTTTATTTATGAAGAGACCTAGTCCTTTCCTGTATTGTTTCAAGTAGAGACCTTTTCTGATAGCTGCTGCCTCCATAGCGCGATTATGTCTTCTGGTTTCCTCTAGCTGGGTTTGTGCATTCTGTGCGTTTTTGACCGTTTTGGCTACAACTGCGGCACCTAATCTATAGCGGACAGTGCTGCAAGGGCTGGAACGAGGAACGTGATAATTCCGCCCGAAGTATTTGGTAGCGGTAGGACCCTAGGTGGTTTAATTGAAGTCGTGTTTTTCTTCTTGTTCCCACCATTGAACACACGTTTAGCTGCAGACATCGAGGTGAGAATACAGCTTTTCAAACAACCGGGTTTGTTGTTCTTCTTCCTGTTCTTCTTCGCTCGCAAAGCTGTTCGCGCTGCTTTCATAATTCGTTTGAAATTCATCACACCCAAGCCCAACTCAATTTTTCCACGCATGGTTTTATCAACCACGAATGCAGCAATGCGTTGACCTATTCCGAGATCTTTTCTTCGCCTTATTTGCTTGGCTTTATCTGCTAACATCCGGTCGGCGACGTGGCGTGCTGGGTGATCCTTATTTGCTGCGTATGCGAGGTCGTGCTCAACGCAGGCTTCGTCTAGTACGTTAATACCTTTATCGCCTCGTGCCAGGCGCTTCTGAAGCTTTGTTCCAGGCCCACAGAAGTTATATCCGGGAATGTGCAATTCAACTGGCAACTTGTCGAGAACACCACCTCCACCTCTTATTATGATGTGACTCCTATCGTGCATGGTCCGCTACTGAGGAGATAGAGGTCTACTCTCCCCGTTATATACTAACATGTCAGCTTCGATACAACTATTTTCTGATGATGGAAATCCTAGCCATTTAACCAGTGCTCTATTCCCACGACGTCTTATCACCCGCTCGATGAGAAATACTTCTGGTTCAGAACTCTTCTGCAATTCCTCCGTGTAAAAGCATCCTGGAATTTCTTCGCCCTTGCCGTCCTTTAAGATATATGTCCTAGGGTTGGTTCGCTGCACTTTGGATACTGTGAACATCTCAGCCGACCAATTTGTAAGTACGGTTTCTCGAACGCTGTCTTGTGTTTTGAGAAACGTACTAAGTCACCTGTATTGAACCTCTGTTTGCGAGGGTCGAGCATTTTAATCCCTAAATATACTGTGTCCATGAGTGAATTATTGCGTACATCGATCGGTCTCATTTTTATTGTACTATGTTTGGTTCGATTATACTTTGCAATTATCTGTTGGAGGATATCTACCCACTTGTACGAACCGCGAAGAATAAACTGCATCCACATTTGAGCTTTGATTGTTCTGTTCAACCGCTCGACGATACTAGCTTTAAGGTGGGTAAACGTGGAGTAGTGGCGTATGCCATACCGCGCCATCACAGTCTTGAAATGGTCATTGTAAAACTCCCCACCGTGATCGGTTTGAAGATTGGTCGGGCATCGATTCGTTCCTGTCTGTAGCAGACGCTCAAACACCACAGCAATATCTCTATCGGTTTTCGTTTTCACAGGTAATGCCCAGGCGAATTTAGAGTATGTATCAATAACCATTAAAATGTATTTCAATCCATTATTATGAGGTGAATATCGATTCATATCTACAAGATCAGCTTGCCAGAGGTCATCCATCCCTTTAATCATGACATGTCTACGAGGGTATGTTTTGCGTGCTGGCTTGTGCAGTTCTCGAACCACAGTTTCCATACTTATTCGATGATACCTCTCTCTCGAAGCTCTGAGATTATGTATACAACCTCATTCGAATGAGCTGTATTGCCCGCACCAGCCGAAGCCATCAACAGTCGAAGTCTGTCTATTAGTTCATCCTTTATGCTGAAAGTCTACACCCTCACCGACACTTTTAGTTTCTTCATTGAGTAAAGGTTGTGTAATGGTAATGTATTTAGAGTTTTCAGGCTTTTTCAGTGTTCCGTCGGGATTTTTGTACAGATCAGTCAACTTAAGTATATCCCGATAGACTTTGCGATCTTCGGTTGAGTATTTTAAGTTGTTTGATGGCCTTAGGAAGATTAGGTTGATTAAGCCAGGTGTTCTTTTAAACTCTGTATCCCCGATGCGTATTGTGCTATCGGACAAAGTTATAGTTTGAGAGCCCAGCATGTACGGTCTCGCCCTGCTGACACGAAATGTTCTATCTATCTTAACGGTCGGATACTGGTTGTTGAATTCTGCGATTGGGTCATTATTATGCAAAGCTATCTTGGTGATAGATTCGGTAATAGGTTTAAAAGTTTCATTTAGTGTTTGCTCGCGATCTACATGCCCCAACTTCAGCAAACGTAATTTCTCTCGAACTGCTTTGCGTGCCTGAATGACTTTATGCTTTGTCGACATCTCGAAGGATACTAATCAGAGCTCTGAATATCACGTGGTTTTATATATGCTTTGTTGTACTTCTTCTTCTCCTTTTTTCCTACGCCACGTTCTTCAATAACAACGGCCTCGGCTTCTATGACGCCCTCAATTGCACTAATTCTGTTCTCTATCCGGTTTTGGTTAATGGCAAGAAGTTTCTGGATGTCCATTAATTCCCTTGCAACATTACCTAGTCTGGACTCAAGATTTTTAAATTTGATATCGGTGGACATTCGGGCACTCGTGTCTTTGCACACCTACTCTCTCAGACTGAGCATCCGCCATCCGTGCGAATTTGTCCATGGTGAAGTGTTAACTGATGGGATAAGGTATTTTCGTACGTTTATATATGGAGAAAGTCTAGGAAGTCCCTCCTATACCTACCGTCATTTAGTTTACGGGTTTCATCAATAACGAGAAAGCCGTATTTTGAGTGGTTCCAGCAATCAGCACATATCTTTACAAATTCATTGTACGACATGTCGGTCCCTACGTGAGCATGGTAAATGTGCTTTAAATTGAGGTAGTCTTGTTTGAATGCTATAATGAGATTTGCGTTGTCCCTCACAAACAGTTTTGGAATCCTGGAATACGTTTGACTCAAATAAAATACATCAACACCCATATGATGGCCAAAGCAGAAATATTTACGGATTTGATCTTGCTTTTCAACAGCGACATCGTCAAATATGAAGGCAGTGTTAGGCTTTACCTCTTCAGGTGGGGTGACGTCGTCGCTTTCACTGAAGGCTCTGTACGTTACACCGTCTACTCCATCTAATATTTTCTTCAGTAACTGGTACTTGGGCTGAAAGAGTGATTTGGAGAAGACGAAAAGGTGCTCGAAGCGGACTCCGTCTATGTGCGTTAACAGAGCCATGAGGACATTTGTCTTACCACAGCTGGATGGACCTACAATTATAGCTCGTATGCTGTCGGGAAGGAGTGGTCCATTCTTGTTGGTCTTCTGGTCTTGGTCATCATCACAGGACCAGCCACCTACAACAAAGCCCTTGAGGCGAGGGTCGTTCACCCAGCCCGATACCTACTGTGGTAGGTCAAGGTGTCGAATACGCTTTTATATGATTAAAAATATGTGTTTGTGTGTAGTCACTATAGCGCAGTCACCTTACCAACTGAGCTACAGCGGCTACAAAATAGAATGAACTCGAGGTCGTATATTTAAAGGGAAGGCATTCATATAGATTAACGTAGGTGACATGTTGTGTTGACAAATAAAAAACACGCCATGACAAATTTAATATTATAAAATAATATATTTATTTATTAAAATATTTACAAATATGATCAGCATGAGAAAAAATCAGTACATTCTTTTTTAAGCGGTGCTGCAGAAGTACAGTATTTGGAAAATAGCTGCTTCTTGTATGCTTGAAATCCTGCACGCATATCTTGTAATGTTATGGGTGAATTACAATAGTCCGGTATTCCATCAGTAAATTTGAGTTCGACATTTTCAACACTTATTCGAGGAATAGCACAAGACTTGAGCACTGGTGTTATACACATACTAGAACAATGTTCTATATCATCTATGTGAATGCTACATGTGTGAAGCCAGTTAATGATGTCAGTGTACACAGCCTGAACGTATGGGCACCATCTATTTAGTCTCTCTATCGTACTAGTTAGAGCCATGTCTAAATTGAACAAGTTATCAACAGTGGGCTGGTGCATGAAAACACTGTAACCATCACCACTTTTAATTTTTAGTGTAGCATCATCATACATTGGTAGAATACACACAGTTACACTGCCACAGTACATGTCCTGGTAGGAGTGGGATGGATAATATTCGGTAGTCATATGATTCTTGATTTGTATTTTTAAACTATACAGTTCATCCCACTCGTAGTCAGAAAATTTCACTTTAATATTTTTGAGCACATTTTCCAGCACTAACACAGTTGAGAGGCTACCGCATTGTGAAACTTCAAGTCCTACATGGATACGTTTTGAACCACTAACTGTTAACACATGGCTTGAGGCGAATAGTAAAGGATGAGGTGAAGCGGTGGTCGGTATCTTCTCATCTACGACATCCACACCAGCGCTGTTAGCCTGCTGTTCTTGCACTGATGGTGGGATGTGCCTTGTAAGATTATGATCAGTGGACGGTGCGTATGAAAGAGCCCAGTACTGTGAAGCCCCGTCAAGTGCAGCCTCTGGCAATGACATTAACACCTGGCTATCCTGCTCCAGCATGCTGAGAAGCTGAGCTACAGGATCCTGCGTGGACGAGTCCGAGGCCTTCACGTGCGTGGACCGGGACATGCTGGGACCTGGTGATGCTGGCGTCATGGGTGGAGCTGCTGGAGGACCAAGACGAATATGCATAAGAAATGATGTCATGTTGGTAGAGAAATAATAATAATAGCAATAACAATAATAATAATAATAATAATAATAATAATAATTTGAGGACTTACTTTTCTGGTGCTGCTTGCTCCTCCTCCTGTTCTGCTGTGGTGGTGACTGACACTTCATCTTGACGGACTGGAACAGAGATGGAGGATCTGCTGAGTCCTCCTCATATAGAAGCCAACTACGTCATCATGATGCTGTCCTGCCTTGGTTGAATAAGGTGAACACGTGATCAATCGAAGTGCCCTGTAGCAGAGAACTCGTGAACTAGTTCAGTTCGTCACTCTGCTGGATCGGAGGCAATCGTCTCTTGTGGGCTGTGAGCTTGTATGTGGGCTTTAGAAGAGGCACACAGTTCAAACAGCAGCAGATGTTTCCATGAGATGGGTAATGCATTTTTAAAGCATTTCGTTGGAGGGGATTTATTTGGAGGACTGTGTTCTTATTCATATGTTCCAGGATTAATGCACGCTTCCATTCAGCATGTAGGAGGTTATGGGGGCAGTCCTCGCCTGTATGCTTGCAGACTACACTACTGTTAAACTCATCGCGGTCGAACACCAATAACTCATCGATTGAACACATACTGCAGGATGGGCTTCAATGGTATATACGTTGTATACAAATATGCTTACGCCAAAGCGAATTGGCGTCAACTGAAAGTCTCTTGCGTTTTGGAAGAGTGAATGTTTGATGGTAAATACGCCTGCAGTTTGCGCATGCACATGAGCATATGTTGGTTACGGGATGCATCCTAGCTCCATCCCTCTGCATTGCCGAAATCTGCTGAACAGAATTCTTGTACTTATTGCTCCGACACTCCTCCATTATCATACGCTTCCACACCTCATGTAGTGAACTGTGGCTACAGTCCTCCCTCGATTGTCTACATGAAATGCAGTTATTGAAGGCTGCTCTATCACCCACATCCATCTCTATGATCGAACACGTGGCAATGACAGCTCAGCAAAGACTGAATGTGCAGGAGAACGGTAATGGTAGTTCAGTGGAGGTAGCGCAATTGGCTTTCTTTCCGCCAAAATCATCCATCCTTAATGACGTCACGGTGGCGCTCTCTGGTGGGAAGGGCATGAACTAACACAGTTGGATTGCACAGACACGTACATGATATAAATAATAATAAATAATAATGAATGATAATGAATGTTAATGAATGATAATCAATAATAATAAAAAGACAAGTACGGTCTTTGCATGCATGATCCTGTTGGAATTCAAACTGGCCGCCATTTTTTCTTCTGGAGGCTTAGCTTAGTGGACGTAGCACAATTGGACTATTTTTCCGCCAAAATTCAAACTTCCCGCCATTTTTCTGAAGGTTAGGTTAGTGGATGTAGCACAATTGGACTCTTCTCCCGCCAAAATCCGCCATCTTGGATGACGTCATCGCCGCCATCTTGAATAAATTTGGCAACAATGGAGAGTGGGGTGACGTGAAGGTTGTCCCATTACTACTGAGGCAATAATTTCGCATATAGGGGAAATTCGTGGGGAATTACTAACAATAAAGAAAGAATGTGGAGAAGTAAAACAAATGTCAATGGCTGCACAAAAAGTAGCCGGCCTGGCCAAAACGGCAGCAATAGGGGCAATGAAGGTCGTGGAAGCAACTTTTAAACTCGCAGGGCGCTTGCGACGTACAACACAAGCCCACTCAAAATCCCTAGCGTTCTTAAAAAGTCAAGGTAATATCGCGGTTACGAACACCACGAAACGAGTGGAAGAAGTAGAGAGTAGGATAGCAAAACTAGAGCGAAACCGGCACACTAGCACTGCGCGCTCGGATACCAATGACACAGAATTGTGTCTTCGAGGAAAAGCCCGCCGTGCTCTAGCCCAGTGACAGAGTGTGGAACTAGCAATGCACACGCAGAAATGGCGAGTAATAGCTCCAATTTCGCAGCCCACTTGCTGAATGCCACTTCCACTGTGATACAGAGGTAGCACATCACAGTTATCGGCAAGATACATCAGGACACTCAGCAGACGTGCAAGTATCGGAAACGAGTGACAACACCAGTGCGAGGATCGGACTGGATTTTGATCACAATCACTTCCTGTCGATACTAAAATTCCAGAAGTTCAAAGATAAAGGAGGGTCGATGCATCCCAAGAGCTGGGTGATGCAGTTTACAAATTCATTACCGTTATCATGGCCAGCCCAAGCAAAATTAGAATTCATGTGTGGATATATCGAAGGCCAAGCCGCGGAAAAGATGCGGGTTGTGGCATCGACGTGTCGGACATATGAAGAATTTGTTGATGCGTTCCTGCGGATCTATTGGTCAAAGGAAACGTAAGACAAGATTACAGTGGAAATTATCTTTTGTTCTGAACTGGAAGTGTCCGGGCAATGGAGTCCAACCAAATTTATTGATGATTTATTCAAGAAGAATCAATTTTTAGATAGTCCATAAAGCAAGGGAGATATCATCAAATTTTGTTTTTCCAAATTGCCAGTTAGGTACCAACAGACACTGCTCTGGAAGTGTGGGTCTGACATAGAAGCATTCAAGAGTCTATTGCTTGAACTCGAAGTTGTCTTTGACAAACAAGACGCAAAGGACAGGAAAAAGGGGCAGAGTAACTAATACCGACGACCAGCAAGGGAGGACGACAACAGATGGCATAATCGCACTGGTCATTTAGGAAACCAGGGTTACGGAAATCAAGATTACGCTAACCAAGGTTTTGGAAACCAGAGACACGGAAACCAGAACGTCAGGGAACAGGGTCATGCTAGACAAGGAAGCTGAGACAGGAGGAATAACGAACGGAAAAGATACCGTAATTGGAGAGAGCGAAATCAAGGGCAACAGGAGAACCAGGAGATTCAAATTATACCTGCAAACCCTAATGCACCTCAGAGGGGGGGGGGGGGGGGGGAGTCTAACAAGGGATTGGCGCTAGTCTATAGGACTCCACAACATCTCTCACATAAAGAAGTTCGTGGAATAACAGTAGTTTAAGTGCTGTACATAGTAGAATAGGCTAATATATGAATCTTTCTTCGGAGAACAATAATGGTTGCATTGATAGATTAAGATTGTTGAAGTATTAATATGCTGCGTTGTCTTGTAAAAGAATTTACTGCTGCTACGCTGTTTCTTTGGTTTATTTTCATGACTTACAACGTCGATGGAGTAGAATGCACTTCCATTCCATGATCAATGTTTTAGTCGCTTCCTGTCTGGTGTCCATGTTGAGGGATAATGATGAGTAAACAGATGTCACACAAACAGGCGTATACAAGAACGTGCTCCTAGAAGCGTTCTGGGAAGTCGTGATACGCTCCATAGCGGCCACAACCAGTTCGTGAGACGTTCATACCAATGCTTGCAGGCACGCGTCAGTGCACTGCAAGATTGCGGTATATTGCGTGATTTCGAGAATGAATATTAGCAGTATAGTTTTTACAGTGATGCACCAGCATCGTTGTCTTGCAAGTCGGGGTGAACCTGTGAGCGTTTGACTCCTCTGGTGCCCTAGACGGCAGAAATGCGGGCATAAAGCCTACCATGCCAGTGTGCTGGATGGGGATTTAGCGTGCTGCTCGTGACTGTCACAGATAAATAACCAAGGAATTATACTTGGCGATTCGTGACATACTGTGTAGCTGGCGTGTGGTGGGCGGCTGAATCCTCAACAGGAACCAGTCCAGGCTTGGTCATATTACATTGCCTCTGGAAAGGTGCACTTTGATCTCTAAAACCGCATCACATAGAAAAAGAAGTTGCATAATTTTATTGTCTTGTATAGCCATGGCTAATCCAGTCTCTGGAGTTTCAGTGAGGCGTAGTGAGAGGCCGTGTCATGCGGCGCGCACATCACTGTCGTCGTCAATAGCGGTGAGCAGCAAGACATCTCAGCGTAACGGGATTTATGTAAGAGTATTGTATAAGGTAAAAGAAAAGTACCATATACTAGGACAAGTTAAACTGTAGGTTTTAGCAATAACTAGATCCTTAATTTTGTGGGGGTTTTCTACCACAGGTAGGAATGTTTGGAACGCGGCTGTTGGGATGCTATTTTTCAGGTCACCAATCCACAGACCCGAGATAGAGGGACGACGTAGAATAATTGCATGTTCTTTATAGCACAGTAAAACTTCAAGCTGCATAATAACATAATTTATTCAAAAGACATAGATTATAGATCGTTGGCAAATGGTAGTTAATTCTTGAGCATGTCTACTATCGATCTATTTAAGCAATAGTAATATTAGTGCGGTCTGCACATTTAGTTGTTCATCCTATACATAGCATCAGTTGTCACACACCATGTACAGTAGTGAGATCGGTCTCTACACAAATATCAAGATAAATAATTTCCATGACTAGATTAAATACACTAAAATTTAGTTATAATGATAGCCATAGATTAATAACAATAAAATTATAAGAAGAGTGTCTGAAATGACAGACCATCAATGTATCGTTATTATAACATAGAAGGTCATGAGAAAAAGTTAGGCATAAGATTTTTGCCAGAACTGTACAGATGATGGGCATCGTGGCAATGCAGAGGCCAGCTGGAACAAAAACAAGAGGTCATCGGCTACTTGCAAGAAGGGGAGCGTCAGCGCGCCACCTCACGAGAAGGGCGCGGGAGCGTCTGGTCCTACAAGCTGTCAGTCACCAGGCCGGGCCGTATACCTGAGGGATTAAGAGGGGCACAACCCTCGCCGGGCAACAAGCGAAAGTGAGGATGACCGTTGACACTGACATTTGACCAGCATGCAACAGCCAACTAGCTCTCCGGACGCGGCAGCCGTTTGGAGGGATTTCCTGCGGTAGACCATGTTGTCGTGAGTACATGAACAAGATCATGTACGGTGTCAGAACCTGCACCTCATGTGCCTCAGGACAAAAAGGCACGCTATATACTCACATGTTTGAGTTTTTACAACTCACTAGCATTGGCCGAACTGCATACACAAAGCAGTATCATGCCACAAACTCTAACAAATTAGTTGTCTCATTTCTAACTTCTCCTCTCACATAAACAGCAGTTGTAGCAATCGTCGCTCCTAGCTCGATCCTGTATGGATGACCTCACCCACTTGTGGAGTCACTCCACGTGCCATCATCCATCGTTGAACTGCAATATTGGGAAACGTAAAGTACTGTCCAGGGAGAGAAGAGATCTGGACTAGTGATGCATCCCAACTAGTAGACTTCAGAGACAATTAATCGACGGGAGGAGAGCCTATCACTATGTCTTCCTACCGTACTGCTGTGATCTTATGTGTGGGTCTTGCTGCTATCTCAACAGTGTACTGCAGATGCTCCAGCACACCCTATAGCTGTGGCAACAATGTAGCAACAACACCTGAGATTTAGCACTATGTGATGTCAGTACAGTGGCCCCATCCCAAAAGCCCCCTCTGATGCTGAAGACATGAAACCACGTGCATCAATGCATATGACTCAATAGACCAACCCCCTCTGAGAAACCAACGAAATTGTGATTTTCTTCGAATATATCTAACAATGTGATTTAGTGCCTGATTCTCCACGCAGTCGTAAATATTGTGTAATGTGGAAGCACAACTTGACACCCCATGAACCTGGTTTTTTCTTAAATTTCTGTCTCTAATGTTGTTTTTGTAATGTATATTATACCTTGTAAGCGTGTGTGTTTTGCATTGTAAGTGATAGAGTAGGGAGCACGAATCACTGTATTCTTCTCTACCTCATGCTTTTTTTTTTGTATTCTGTATTTATTGTTGTGTGTATGCACACAGTGTGCCTGAAGTCCCCATAAACTGAAGCAGATACCATCAATGTCATTGTGAATGGACCATCAGTTCAGGGAACATTTTGTAAAAGTTGTTCTTGCTGCAGGAAGACAGAGTGAATCAATGGTTGTAATTAGATTCTGAAAGCTCACAAAGTGATTGTTAACTTAAATAGTATCATGTGTGATTGAGTTCAGGTTAGTTTTATGATTGATAATGTTCTAACATCTTGGGCATTTACTTATGGAGCACTCCAACTCTAGAGTAAAAGGCTCCATATTTGGCTCACATGCCTGGCCCATATTTAGAGTGTGAATGTCTGTGTGAATCGATGTTTGGAAGGTGCTCGCTGGGTACATCTACATCTACATATTTATCCATACTCCGCAAGCCACCTGACGGTGTGTGGCGGAGAATGTGTATAGATGAGTGATGTGAGTGTTAGATTTCCATATTAAGTAGGTGAAGTTGGATATGTCTTAATCAAGCCTCCCTCTGTCAGCTGCATCTTCTGTTGCGGTGATTTTTTTTTTATAGAGTGAAAGCGTGTGGAGTCAGTTAGTAAGATTGTTCTTGGGCGATTGACTCACTGCCTTGCACCTAAGTGAGCCAACCACTTACCAATTACAATCTAAAAGGGCGAAGGGGCTATGAGAGGTGGCATGCCTTTAGCTGCACACAGTGACTTGCCCCCTCTCATATTTCTATCTTACTCTGAGTCATTCGATTTGGAGAAGTATAGCCGAGTATAGTCATTACAAGGCCAGTATTGAGAAATCATAAGATATGAATATTTTCCTCTCTAATTGCATGCGGTGAAAACTTGCTATTCCTTCACACGCGGACTTCCCACGCAGTGTCTCTCGTCACCCAGGTGGTCCAGTGACAGGCGGGTTCTTCTGATCTTGAAAGGATTATGCCAACAGGTGTGAGGGAGTCGAGGGTATGCTTTCCAGACACCGACATTGTCATAAGAGCGGGGGGACACGCCCACACGAGCCTGAAGGAGCGGCTGGGGCTAGAGATTCCGTTACTTCGCAGAAACGTAGTGAAAACACTTTCTGACGGGCTACCAACCGGACGTGGGAATGACTTGTGTTCCCAGGCAGTCTTGGCGGCCAATTCCCTCGTTTTCTGCAAAATCGTAACTGTGATTGGCTTGATCAGGGGATATCTCCGTGACGTAGCAAAATCGGCGCAGAAATTGGCGCCAAGTATCTCCATTGGTGCAACAGTAGTGCTTCAGCAGTAGAGTGGAATTATCGTTCAGTTTTCGAAGCGCTGATTGGCACGTTTTAACCACGGCCACTGTCGTGGGGGCGAGAATGGTCTGTGTTCGGTTTTGTACGGATGGTTTTGAGAGAGTCGAGTCTCGCCCTTCGGTCAGAGTAGGTTACAAGACTGAGCTCTCGCTGCTCTGGACAGCCTGACATCCGTTGGCTGTCTAATATACTTTCATTTAATGGTAACTGTTTGATGAAGTTGCAGACGTTTCAACTTCAACGTAACTTTCCTAGATTTCGCCCCGCTTAGTGGTTTTACGCATGAAAGAACTTCCTTGGGCTCTTGGCAAGATGGCAGTAGTTCTTGTATGCTTCGTGCATTGCTGTTCTTACTAACACACGAATTTCTACTAACTTTTGTATGTCAGCATTTGCACATTCTTCTTTGAACCAAGACTGCAACAGTCTCCTCTTCCTCAGCATTTTCGGAATCTGTTTATTAAACCACAGAGAGTCCTTTCTATCCTTAATCCACTTACTTGGCACTTACGACCCTAGAGCGCGATTTACGATCAGTTTAAATTTGGCCAATAACACCTCTACGTCCCTCATACTGGAGCTAAGTTCAAATGGTTCAAATGGCTCTGAGCACTATGGGACTTAACATCTACGGTCATCAGACCCCTAGAACTTAGAACTACTTAAACCTAACTAACCTAAGGACATCACACAACACCCACTCATCACGAGGCAGAGAAAATCCCAGACCCCGCCGGGAATCGAACCCGGGTGTGGGAATGGAGCTAGGTGATATCCTTCACTGTCTAAGTTAGATGATAATAAATGCTTATCTGCTTTTTCTCGCATTGATACTATCCTAGCCTTCAAGACGAATTTGTTAACTTCACTAACCATCGCCGATTTAATGACATGATCACTAATCCCTTTTTCTACAATGTAACTGTCGGTAAGGACAGGCCTGTTTGTATATATAAGGTCTAAAATATATCCATCGCGTGTGGGTTGTCCAACTAGCTGTTCAATGCAGTTTTCGGAAAAAAAGTTCAGAAGTATTTCACCAGACCATCTGTCCGTATCATTTGAAGGGAATCTATAGACGTTCCGGTCTATACTCGGTAGGTTAATTTCACCTCCAACTATTACTGTATGACCTGGTTACTTCCGCGATGCTGAACGTAGAATATCGTTGAATGACACAAAAACTGTCACACCGGAATCTGGTAGCGCGTAAAAACGTCGAACGATTAATTTGATTTCACCTAAACGTGTTATACGCGTCCAGATAATTTCACTGTCACACTCAAATTCGACCTCAATAGAGTCAATGTTTTTATCAACTGCAACGAACACTCCCCCTCTTTGGCATCTAAGCTGCTTTTCGATATACGCTGCATGAGTCACTAAATGTCTCAGAGCTTTCTACCTTATGTTTCGGCCAACTCGCTTCCGAGCACAATTTGAGCGCGAGAAACTTCCTGGAGGGCAGTAATTTCGGGAACTTTGTTACGAATACTTCGACAATATACTATTGAAATTCTGACAGTTGAAATGCCTCTACGCCGTACGCAATCTGATTTCGCTCTCTGCGAATCCACTGCCGAGCGTTCATCAGAAGATCTCCAACTAACGCCTCTCCTATAAAGCCTCCACGTGTACTACACAAATACTCTGCTACTCGATTAGTCGCTTCCTTTGACCTTTCCCCTGACCTATCGAGGGGAGTCCTACAATTCTGCACCCTATAACGAAGGCACAGAATTCTTTAGCCATGACCGTCACAGAATAGACGGAGCGTCTCGTTGAAACTCTCCACTCGGCTTCAAGCCAAGGACCTCGACAGATTACGATGATGCAAACAGCGAGCTCTGCCTGCACCCCAAGCAGTCTTCACCATCTCCGCAGCCCCCTGTAGAAACTGAGGATGTCCTCAGAACCCAAGCTACAGCCGTCATTGGTGCCGACGTGAGCAACCACTTGCAGACGCATGCACCCTGCCCACTCGATAGCCGCAGGTAGGGCCTCCTTCATATCTCGAATGAGGCCCCCTAGCTGACGTACTTAGTGCACATTGGAATTCCTTCTGGCGCTGGGCGTGATTTCCCTAAGGGGCTCCATAACGCACCTGCACCCATATCCAGATCAAGGAGTACTAGTTGGAGGCGACTTTAACCTGTCCAGCTATAGACTGGGATGTCTATGGGTTCACTGTGAGGTTACAGACACACAATCATGCGAAATACTTTCGAACACATTTCCTGAAAATCTTCTTTAACAGCTAGCTCAGCAGCCCATACGCAATGGAAATATCTTAGCCCTTGTAGAATTTATGATCACGAAAGTTAATAAATCAGTGAAGAAGGCTGGGGGAGTGTTTTTGTTAGACAGAACATATAATCAGTTGTTAGCATCTCACTAAAACAGTGAACTGGAATCACTTAGTTCCAGTAAGATGGATGTAGAGGATTATGGGCAAAGTTGAAGCAGATTGTAAATTGTGCTCTGGACACTTACATGCCTAGAAAGTGGATAAATGAAGGGAAAGACTGACCATGGTTTAATAACGAAATTCGAAGGGTGTTAAGGGAGTTAATGGAGGAGAGGCTGTTGCACTCTCGGTTCAAAAGGGAATGCACATATGACAACAAGCAAAAGTTAGTAGAGATTAGTGTGGCAGTCAAAAGATCTATGCGCGAAGCACACAACGACTAAAACCGTCATATTTTAGCAGAAGATCGGACAGAGAACCCAAGAAAATTCTGGTCTTACGTAAAATAGCTAAGCCGGCCTAAGGCTTCCATTCAGACCGTTGTCGACCAGTCTGGTGTGGCAGCTGAAGATACCAAAATAAAAGCCGAAGTTTTAAATTTCACGTTCAAGAAATCGTTCACACACGAGAATCGTACAATCATACACTCATTTAACCACCGGACACGTTCGCTTATGGACAACATAGTAGTAAGCATACCTGACGCTGAGAAACTGCTGAAAGATATGAAAGCCTATGAACCCCCAGGTCCGGATGGAACCCAGTTCGATTTGACAAAGAGTACGCTACGGCTTGCATTCATCGTGAATATCTCGCCAAGCACAAAATCCTAAGCGACTGGAAAAAAGCGCAGGTGACTCCAGTGTATAATAAGGGTAACACAACGGACCTGCAAAATTATAGAGCAATATTCAAAACTTGTGTTTGCTGCAGAATCCCTAACAATATTCTGAGTTCCAACATAATAAACTTTCTTAATACTGAGAAGCTTATATCCACGAATCGGCATGGTTTTAGAAATAATCTCTGGTGCGAAACACAGCTTGCCCTTTTCTCACATGATAAGCAGCGAACTATGGATGAACGGCAACAGCCAGATTTCATATTTCTGGATCTCCGGAAAGCGTCTGACATGGTGGCCCACTGCAGGATGTTAACGAACGTACGAGGATGTCGAATACGTTCACAGATATGTGAGTGGCTCGAAGTCTGCTTAAATAACACAAACCAGGATGCTGCACTCGACGGCGAGTGTTCATCAGAGACAAAGTGAAACTAATGTCTTTACTTATTTTTACCATTTAAACACTGACCTGGAGAATTTTCCCTAAAAAAAATAACTCAAACGTAACCTATTCAATTATTAACCACAATACACTAGCCCAACGCAATCTGACTGCTATTCAGTGACAACATGACTTCCAATAATGAACACAAAAGTATGGCCCCGAATTACAAGAAATCCTAACAATAACAAAAGTCCAAAGAGTTTGAAATTAAAGAAATATGAAGCTACGTCCAACTCTGTTAATTGCCTGAACTCATTTCAGTCAGGAACCTCATTGTTTTTTATAAGTCACTTACTTCACAGAAAATCTTCATAACACGAACTACAGAAAAAGCAAGCAGCAGCTAAAGACAGCTAAATGAAAAAACTACCGTAGACTCTAAGTACTAGGAGGCATATGATTAGCAAAAGAAAGATTTTGTTGAAGAGCAAACAATGTGGCTGAAAAATCCAATTCTAAAAATTACATAGTTGTCAATAATTCTACTACCCAGACATTACCAACATCATCCATCCTCAGTTTACAATGCATGTCCTACCAACTTAGAGTGTCCACTAAGAAAAAAAAAATGTCCATACACTTTCCCATCCACTCGCTAACTGCTATTCCGTCCAACCACAGAATCACCTTCCGAGGGCGCAGAGCTCTGTCAGCGATATTAACACAGTCTACAGCGCTGCCAACGTACAACAGATTACTTAGAAAGGTTATCGTTAGAAGTGCCCCAGGGAAGTGTGACAGGACGGATGTTGTTCTCTATATCGAGAACTGATTTGCCGGCCAGGGTGGGCAGCAATCTGCAGATGATGTCGTGGTGTACGGTAAGGTGTCGGAATTGAGTGACTATACGAAGATGCAAGACGACTTAGATGAAATTTACAGTTGGTGTGACGAATGGCAGCTTTCCCTAAATGTGAAAAAAATGTAGGTTAATAGGAAGGTCAGCCCCGTAATTTTCGGGTACACTGTTACTAGTATCCTGCTTGACCTAGTCAAGTCAAGTCGTTTTAGTTTGTGGGCGTAACGTTGCAAAACGATATGAGGTGGAATGAGCACGTTAGAACTGTGGTAAGGAAGGGAACGGTCGGGTTCCGGTTTTTAGGATAATTTTAGGAAAGAGAGGTTCGTCTGTAAAGGAGACTGCACATTGGATGCAGGTACGACCAATTCCTGAGTACTGCTTGAGTGTCTGGGATCCATGCCAGGTCAGGTTGAAGGAAGACATCAAAGAAATTCAGAGATGGGATGCTAGTTTTCTTACCGCTATGTTCGAACAACACATAAATCTAACAGAGATGCTTCGGAAACTCAAATGGGAACCCCTGGAGGAAAGCCAACGTTCTTTTCGAGGACCACTTGCGAGGTGCCGGGGCTAGCAGTGTATTTAGCACTAAATTACTATAGAACCTTCATATGGAAATGATGCTCTAAGCCCCCCCCCCCCCCCCCCCTTTTCTAACTCCGACTTTTGTTGTTGCACATGGATTAAGAAGAAACGCCAAATGACTGTACTGGACCCTGCAAGTGGAGTAGAAAAGAGGTTGACACCTGCAATAATTTAATTTGATAGAAATTAATTTGATAACGGAAAGTTTCATTAACGTAGTCAGAAATGGAAGGGTTGCTTTACCCGATCCACAGAATGAAAGTTCTGTCCAAAATAACAATTTCATTTGTTATGACTAAACTCAAAACAATAAACAAAACACATGAAACATTTACAATACGTCAAATTGGATACTCAAATAAGTGCTGCGAAGGTGAAGTTGTCCATATACTGCATTGTGACATTTATAACCAAGTGGTATGTGGAGCCAATTCCTTGCAACTCAAATCTTAAGAGAAACACCCAGCCAAGCCAACATTAATTGCCGCAACAGTAGTGAGAACTCAGACAATGAACACCCAAGACAGAACCACGTTAGAAAAGACGGGGACAGGCGCGCTCTGCTGGGCTCTAATTGTCACGTAGCAAAATTCCCTGGTTTGCCGGTGCTGCGGACATATATTACCAAGCTGTCTTCTTAACTGCAAGGACACGATCTGGCATACCGGAGGCGATGGCTGGTTGCTTCGACGTCCCGTCGTGGTGATTATAATGTCGAGAGTATAGCCCGAAACAAATTCTCCTGGTCTGGTTGTTCCAGACTAAAGACATCCTAGCAACACAAATACGCCTCTGAGGGAGATGAAGAAGGCTCGCTACACAATCTCTGACGGTACGGTGAGTGATTCTAACAAGCGAAGTCACACAGTAACTCCGATACAGTCAACTTTATCCAAAACTGCTCAAAACGGACAACATAAGCCGTTTGTACGCAGAATGCTCAATTGCAAACTGTACTCGGAAAGTTACGTTGAAGTTGAAACGTCTGCAACTTCATCAAACAGTTACCATTAAATGAAAGTATATTAGACAGCCAACGGATGTCAGGCTGTCCAGAGCAGCGAGAGCTCAGTCTTGTAACCTACTCTGACCGAAAGCCGAGACTCGCCTTTCTCAAAAGCACCCGTACAAAACCGAACACAGACCATTCTTGCCCCCACGACAGTGGCCGTGGTTAAAACGTGCCAATCAGCGCTTCGAAAACTGAACGATAATTCCACTCTATTGCTGAAGCACTACTATTCCACCAATGGAGATACTTGGCGCCAATTTCTGCGCCGATTTTGCTACGTGTCGGAGATATCCCCTGAGCAAGCCAATCACAGTTACGATTTTGCAGAAAACGAGGGAATTGGCCGCCAAGACTGCCTGGGAACACAAGTCATTCCCACGTCTCGATTGTAGGCCGTCAGAAAGTGTTTTCACTAAGTTTCTGCGAAGTAACGGAATCTCTAGCCCCAGCCGCTCCTTCAGGCCCGTGTGGGCGTATCGCCCCCACACTTATGCCAATGTCGGCGTCTGGAAAGCATACCCTCGGCTCCCTCACACCTGTTGGCATAATCCTTTCAAGATCAGAAGAACCCGCCTGTCACTGGACCACCCGGGTGACGAGAGACACTGCGTGGGAAGTCCGCGTGTGAAGGAATAGCAAGTTTTCACCGCATGCAATTAGAGAGGAAAATATTCATATCTTATGATTTCTCAATACTGGCCTTGTAATGACTATACTCGGCTATACTTCTCCAAATCGAATTACTCAGAGTAAGATAGAAGTATGAGAGGGGGCAAGTCACTGTGTGCAGCTAAAGGCATGCCACCTCTCATAGCCCCTTCGCCCTTTTATATTGTAATTGGTAAGTGGTTGGCTCACTTAGGTGCAAGGTAGTGAGTCAATCGCCCAAGAACAATCTTACTAACTGACTCCACAAGCTTTCACTCTATAAAAAAAAATCACCGCAACAGAAGATGCAGCTGACAGAGGGAGGCTTGATTATGACATATCCAACTTCACCTACTTAATATGGAAATCTAACACTCACATCACTCATATATACACATTCTCCGCCACACACCGTCAGGTGGCTTGCGGAGTATGGATAAAGATGTAGATGTAGATGTACCCAGCGAGCACCTTCCAAACATCGATTCACACAGACATTCACACTCTAAATATGGCCCAGGCGTGTGAGCCAAATATGGAGCCTTTTACTCTAGAGTTGGAGTGCTCCATAAGTAAATGCCCAAGATGTTAGAACATTATCAATCATAAAACTAACCTGAACTCAATCACACATGATACTATTTAAGTTAACAATCACTTTGTGAGCTTTCAGATTCTAATTACAACCATTGATTCATTCTGTCTCCCTGCAGCAAGAATAACTTTTACAAAATGTTCGCTGAACTGATGGTCCATTCACAATGACAGTGATGGTATCTGCTTCAGTTTATGGGGACTTCAGGCACACTGTCTGCATACACACAACAATTAATACAGAATACAATAGAAACATGAGGTAGAGAAGAATACAGTATTTCGTGCTCCCTACTCTATCACTTACAATGCAAAACACACACACGTACAAGGTATAATATACATTACAAAAACAACATTAGAGACAGAAATTTAAGAAAAAACGACGTTCATGGGGTGTCAAGTTGTGCTTCCACATTACACAATGTTCACGACTGCGTGGAGAATCAGGCACTAAATCACGTTGTTAGAAATATTCGAAGAAATTCACAATTTCGTTGGTTTCTCAGAGGGGGTGGGTCTATTGAGTCATATGCATTGATGCACGTGGTTTCATGTCTTCAGCATCGGAGGCGCTTCTGGGATGGGGCCACTGTACTGACATCACATAGTGCTAAATGTCGGGTGTTGTTGCTACGTTGTTGCCACAGCAATAGGGTGTGCTGGAGCATCTGCAGTACACTGTTGAGATAGCAGCAAGACCCACACATAAGATCACAGCAGTACGGTAGGAAGACATAGTGATAGGCTCTCCTCCCGTCGATTGATTGTCTCTGAGGTCTACTAGTTGGGATGCATCACTAGTGCAGATCTCTTCTCTCCCTGGACAGTACCTTACGTTTCCCAATATTGCAGTTCAACGATGGATGATGGCACGTGGAGTGACTCCACAAGTGTGTGAGGTCATCCATACAGGATCGAACTAGGAGCGACGATTGCTACAACTGCTCTCTAAGTGAGAGGGGAAGTTAGAAATGAGACAACTAATTTGTTAGAGTTTGTGGCATGATACTGCTTTGTGTATGCAGTTCGGCCAATGCTAGTGAGTTGTAAAATCTCAAACATGTGAGTATTTAGCGTCCCTTTTTGTCCTGATTCACATGAGGTGCAGGTTCTGACTCCGTACGTGATCTTGTTTATGTACTCACGACAACATGGTCTGCCACAGGAAATCCCTCCAAAAGGCTGCCGCGTCCGGAGAGCTCGTTGGCTGTTGCATGCTGGTCAAATGTCAGTGTCAACGGTCATCCTCACTTTCGCTTGTTGCCCGGCGAGGGTTGTGCCCCACCTAATCCCTCAGGTATACGGCCCGGCCTGGTGACTGACAGCTTATAGGACCAGACGCTCCCGCGCCCTTCTCGTGAGGTGGCGCGCTGATGCTCCCCTTCTTGCATGTAGCCGATGACCTCTTGTGTTTGCTCCGGCTGGCCTCTGCATTGCCACGATGCCCATCATCTGCACAGTTCGGACAAAAATCTTGCCTAACTTTTTCTCATGACCTTCTATGTTATAATAAAGATACATTGATGGTGTGTCATTTCAGACACTCTTATTTTAATTTTATAGTTATTAATCTATGGCAATCATTATAACAAAATCTTTGTGTATTTAATCTAGTCATGGAAATAATTTATCTTGATATTTGTGTAGAGACCGATCTCACTACTGTACATGGTGTGTGTCAACTGATGCTGTGTATTGGATGAACAACTAAATGTGCGGGCCCGCACTAATATTACTATTGCTTAAATAGATTGATAGTAGACATGCTCAAGAATTAACTACCATTTGCCAACGATCTACATTCTATGTCTTTTGAATAAATTATGTTATTATAAAGCTTGAAGTTTTACTGAGCTATAAAGAACATGCAATTATTCTACGTCGTCCCTCTATCTCGGGTCTGTGGTTTGGTGACCTGAAAAATAGCATCCCAACAGGCGCGTTCCAAACATTCCAACCTGTGGTAGAAAAACCCCACAATATTAAGGATCTATTTATTGCTAAATCCTACATTTTAACTTGTCCTAGTATATGGTACTTTTCTTTTACCTTATACAATACTCTTACATAAATCCCGTTACGCTGAGATGTCTTGCTGCTCACCACTATTGACGACGACAGTGATGTGCGCGCCATACGACACGGCCTCCGAGTTCTCACTACGCCTCACTGAAACTCCAGGGTTGTGACTTGGCAAGACAGCCATGCCACTAGGAGGAAGCCGAAAGGCACGCGTTTAAGCTTACGCAGGCTGGCGTGAGGTCTGGAACAGTTAAAGGAGTTGAGTCTAGTAAAAAAGGTACATAGCTGCTGGAATACCTAACTTTAATCCATAATTGGTGAACATCGGTCGGACGGTACATGCATCACAAGATAAATAGCAAATGATAGTGGCGCCTTGCTAGGTCGTAGCAAATGACGTAGCTGAATGCTATGCTAACTATCGTCTCGGCAAATGAGAGGTAGCAAAGTCGGCTGTACAACTGGGCGAGTGCTAGGAAGTCTCTCTAGACTTGCCGTGTGGCGGCGCTCAGTCTGCAATCACTGACAGTGGCGACACGCAGGTCCGACGTATACTAAAGGACCGCAGCCGACTTAAAGGCTACCATCTAGCAAGTGTGGTGTCTGGCGGTGACACCACATCCAGAGACTGGGTTAGCCATGTGTATACCAGACAATAAATTTATGCAACTTCTTTTTCTATGTGATGCGGTTTTAGAGATCAAAGTGCACCTTTCCAGAGGCAATGTAATATGACCAAGCCAGGACTGGTTCCTGTTGAGGATTCAGTCGCCCATCACACGCCAGCCAAACAGTATGTCACGAATCGCCAAGTATAATTCCTTGGTTATTTATCTGTGACAGTCACGAGCAGCACGCTAAATCCCCATCCAGCACACTGGCATTGTAGACTTTATGCCAGCATTTCTACCGTCTAGGGCACCACTGGAGTCAAACGCTCACAGGTTCACCCCGACTTGCAAGACAACGATGCTGGCGCATCACTGTAAAAACTATACTGCCCATATTCATCCTCGAAATCACGAAATATACCGCAATCTTGCAGTGCACTGACGCGTGCCTGCAAGCATTGGTATGAACGTCTCACGAACTGGTTGTGGCCGCTATGGAGCGTATCACGACTTCCCAGAACGCTTCTAGGAGCACGTTCTTGTATACGCCTGTTTTTGTGACATCTGTTTACTCATCATTATCCCTCGACATGGACACCAGACAGGAAACGAGACTCGTAGACCAGTATGGAGTGGCAGTAGGTGACAGCAAAAGTGAAGCTGAAGTTTTAAAGTTAACCTTTAAGAAATCATCCATATTCGATAGCATCGTGGTTTGACTGTCGTATAGACTGCCACACGGAGGACATAGGAACTGACATTCGAAGCGTAACTGAAAGAGTTGAAACCAAATAATTCACCCGTCCACATCGCTTTCAAGGAGAGTACTCGGCGGCATTGACCCCTTACTTAGCCTGTATTTATCGCGAATCTCTCACCAAACGAAAAGAGCCAAGCGAATGGAAAGAAGCGCGGGTGACCCCTGTATAAAAGAAAAGTAAAAGAACTGACCCGCGTAACTACAGACCAATGTGCTTAACATCGGTCTTCTGCAGAATTCTAGAACACATTCTGAGGTAGAATGTAATAAATTCCCTTCGTAGAGGAAAACTTCAGTTCAGAGAGCAACAAAGATTTAGAAAACATCGCACTTGTCAAACTCAGTTTGTCCTTCTCTCACGTGATATACTGCGAAGGCAACAGGCGGATTTTGTATTCCTAGATTTCTGGAAAGCATTTTACACTATGCCCCACTGGAGATGGCTGACGAAGGTCTGAGCATGCGATTTGGTTTCCCACATATGTGGGTGGCTCGAAGACTTTTTTAAGTAAGAGAACCCAGTACGTTGTCCTCAACAGCGAGTGTTCATTGAAGACGAGGGTATAGTCATGAGTGCCTCAGGGAATTGTGATAGGACAGCCTTTATTCTCTACATACGGAAATGACCTGGCTGAGCAGCAATTTAGAGGCTGTTTGCTGATGACGGTGTGGTGTGAGGCAAGGTGTCATCGTCGAATGGTTGTAGGTGTACGGAACATGACTTAAAAAATTTCTAGTTGGTGTGACGAATTGCTGCTTTCTGTAAATGTGGAAAAATAAAAGCGAATGGGATGGATGAAGAGTCCTGTAACATTAGAATACAGAATTAGTAGTGTGCAGCTGACACAGTCACTTCAATGAAAAAACTAGGCGTTACGTTTCAAAGTGATATGAAATGATATGAGCTTGTCACGTTGGTAGTAGGGAATGTGAATGATCTACTTCGTTTTATCGGGAGAGTTTTGGGGAAGTGTAGCGCATCCATAAAGTAGACGACGTATAGAACGTTAGTGCGACCCATTCTTGAGTACGTTTCGAGTGTTTGGGATCCCCACGAAGACGAATTAAAGGAAGACATTGAATCAATTCAAAGGCCGGCTGCTAGATTTGTTACCTGTAGCTTCGGCCAGCAACAAGAAGTATGCTTCTTAAACTTAAATGGGAAATCCTGGAAGGAAGACGATGCTCTTTTCGCCAGCCATTGTTGCGTAGTTTTAGATAACAAGCATTTGTGGTTGTCTGCAGAATGGCTCCACTGCCGCCAACTTACATTTTGCGTAAGGATCATGAAGATAAGGCGCGAGAAATTATGACTCGACACAAGCTTTCAAACAATCGTTTTCCTCCGCTTTGTTTTCGAGTGAAAGAGGAGAGAAATGACTAGTACGGTACAAGGTACTCTTCGCCATACACCACACTGCAGTTTGAGGAGTATTTATATAGATGTATATGTTGAACGTAGCCCATGTTACACTCGTAACATAGGCGAACATATGGAGCACTGACATGGTCAATTAGACGGATGCTCCAGATGTGACGTACATAGCATTCATGGAAACTGCTAAGAGTTCAGAATAGTTACTACTCGTGCAATGTTGCGTTACACACTCTGCGTGCATAGTGAAAGTGGAGTTTCGGCAGATCGGATGGTTGCGGAAGTCTACGTTTGACATCCTGTGGAAACATGTTCCGAAACTTCTCTAAAGGCACAGGGTCCGCGGAAATCTTCCTCTACGTGGTGTTAATATTTACCTCCCAAACTGAGGTATTTATCAGAGGGTTTGCCCAACTTCTTCACTTTTTCTGATGCTGCGTTGGGCTGGAGTCGATTTGAACAGGCAGAAGTTATTCGTGGGATTAATGTAGTAACCAAAACCAACCGCGGGAACGCCTTGGGCTGCGGATTGGAGCCGCCAGGCGGGGAAGCCGCCGACGGTGGAGCACGCACCACCGGGTAAACACAAGGACGAGTCGGACGACCGACCGACCAACGAACGACAACCGACAACAACCGACAGTGACCGATACAACAAGGAAGAGATAAACAACGGAGGCTTGTAGAAACCACAACACCAAACACCAACAGTAAATCCACTCGGAACCAGAGCCAGGCAAATGTCAACAACAAGCAACGACCAGAACGCAGTACCACCGAGATAGAGACACAATCCAGAGCGAGTACCAGACTGACTGGACTAGGTTTTTTTCTTCTTCTTTATTGTATTTCAATTCCCCATCGGGGCGGGCTGGCAGCAGCTTATGCGCTGCTCTTCAGCCGAAAGACATAGAACAAACAATAGAAGACAGTGAAAAATATACAAAGGAGAGAATATGGTGAACATAGATATAAAAGAGGGGGAACATCATGGAAGGCAATAGACAAAAAAAGGGACGACTGTAAAATGGAGACAAAAAACTGTTTAAAAGTAGCGCACACAAAAAGCCACACACTGCGACAACTAAAAGAACACAAGGCACAGCATCACTGGAGCATAAAAAGTATCGATGGATGGCGTAGCACATAACAAACACTGACAGCGAATCTCAAGGCAGTACACAATTAAAATCACACCTCTTGACGCACAGGAGAAACAGCACTAAACACAACACTGACGTGGCACACTGCCGATGATCAAAACGGAGTAACCACCAGGCGCAAGAAGATGAGGGAGACCGGAGGAAGGCAGGGAGGGAGGGAGGGAGGGAGGGAGGGAGGGAGGGAGGGAGCGAGGGGTTAGAGAGGGTGGAGATGGGCGGGGGGCGCGCTGAAGAGGGCTAGGTAGGGAGGGATGTGGGAAGGAAGGAGGCAAGGATGGGGTGCAGGGTCTCGGGGGGGGGGGGGGGAGGAGGAAAATCCGCTCTGGGAGGAGGAGGGGAGAGGAAAAAGGGGGCCCTGGGGAAGGGGAGGGCGACCAAGGCCAGGAATGAAGGGTAGATGTCACGGCGAAGATCGTCATCCGGGAGGGGGAGGCACTGGAAATTGCCGTGATAAAGGAGATGGAGGGTGTGGAGGTGGAGAGAGGGAGGGATACAGCGATAGAGGCGCGGCAATGGGTGGGGGGGTGGAGAGGAAGGAGGATGGGGGGCATGAAGCCTGCAGACAATGTAAAGGATGCAGAGATGTTGGAGGAACAGGAGGAGGTAGGGGAAGGGGATCAGTTCATACAGGAGCTGTGTGGGGGAAGGAAGGCAGATACAGAAGGCAAGGTGGAGCACATGGCGTTCAAGGATTTGGAGGGCCTTGTAAAAGCGGGTGGGGGTGGAGATCCAGGCAACACTGGCATAACAGTGGATAGGACGGATGAGGGATTTGTAGGTGTGAAGGATGGTAGAAGAATGCAATCCTCATGTCCGGCCAGACAGGAGTTTCAGAAGGCGGAGGCGGGAATGGGCTTTCTGCTGGATGGTCTGGAGATGAGGGGTCCAGGTCAGGTGTCGGTCGAAGGTGAGGCCAAGGTATCTCAGGGTGGGGGTGAGCTGGATGCGACGACCATAAAGGGTGGGGTAGAAATCATGGAGGCGAAAGGAGCGAGTGGTGCGGCCTATGATGATTGCCTGGGTCTTGGAGGGGTTGAGACAGAGGAACCACTGGTTACACCAAGTGGTGAACTGGTTAAGATGGATTTGGAGGGTACATTGGGACTGTTGAAGGGTAGGATAGAGAGCTAGGAAGGCGGTGTTATTAGCATACTGGAGAAGGTGGACTGGTGGGGGGCCTTGGGCATATCAGCCATATACAAGAGATAAAGGAGAGGGGAGAGGACAGAACCCTGGGGGACGCCAGCCATGGGATAAAAGATACAGGAGTTGGTGTTTTGGAGGGTGACATAGGAAGGACGGTGCGAGAGGAAGGAAGCGACCAGATGGACAAATTTGATAGGCAGGGCGTAGGTTTGGAGTTTAAAGAGGAGACCGGGATGCCATACACGGTCATAGGCATTTTGGAGGTTATGGGAAACAAAAATGGCAGAGCTACGGAAGTTGACCTGGAGGGACAGTACGTGAATGAGGTTTAGGAGTTGGTCTTCAGCAGAGAAGGAGGGTCGAAAGCCACACTGGGTAAGGGGGAGGAGGTGGTGTTGAGTAAGGTGCTCATGGATACGGTGGGAGAGGATGGATTCAAAGACCATACTGAAGATGGAGGTGAGGCAGATGGGACGATAGGAAGAGGTGGCAGGAGGGGGTTTGTTGTGTTTGAGGAATAAGAGGATGCGGGAGGTCTTCCACAGGTCACGGTAGAAGCCAGTAGAGAGGATGACATTATAGAGATGGGTGAGGACAGTGAGGAAGGAATTGGAGCTTTCTCGAAGGTGGCGGTAGGTGACACAGTCGTGACCAGGGGCCGTGTTGCGTTTCGACCGGAGGATAAGTTTAATGTCTTGTGCTGTGATGGGAGTGTTTATATCGGAGGGGGCAACTGCCCCAAGTACTGGAGACTAGGAGCACTTGGAGCGACTGGGGTATCGGCACGTTCCATGACAGTGGGGAAAAGAGAATAATCAAAGTGGGGATCATCTGGGATGGAGAAGACCTCGGAAAGGTGGGAAGCGAAGTGGTTGGCCTTACTGAGGTTGTCAGGAAGGGGGCGATCGTTACGGAGAAGGGGGTAGTGGGGATCGGAAAGGGAACCGGTAAGGCGATGGAAGGCGGACCAGTACTTGGAGGAGTTGATAGGGAGGGTGGCGTTGAGTCGTGTGCAGGTCTGGCGCCAGTCTCGGCGTTTTGTTGCTGTAATAAGGTTCCGTACGTGTCGCTGTATTTGACAGTGGCGTTGGAGTGTATCCCAGTCACGAGTGCGCAGGAAGGAGCGATAGAGGTGGTGGGATTCACGGAGGAAGGGGACGGCCCGCGGAGGGAGATTGGGACGGTGTAGGTGGATGGTTTTAGTAGGAACATGGGCCTCCACGGCGTCAGTAATTACCTCCTGAAGGAAGGACAAGGCGTGGATGATGTCGTCAGGATGGCGATAGGTAAGAGGGTGGCTTGCGACCTGGGTGGAGATGGAGTCCCAGTAGGCATCCCAATTGGAACAGTGATAGTCATAGACGACCGTGGGAGGGGGTGCAGGGTGCAGAGCCAGAGGGGGGCGGTGTGCAGACGTTACGGTGAGAAGGACAGGGAGGTGATCGCTACCTGTAGGGTTAAGGACGGCGACGGCGATACGCCCAAGGAGGTTGGTGGAGGCAATGACAACATCGGGGGTGGTGTCACTTTTGGGTTGCGTGTGTTGGGGAAGGGGAACAAGGTTACCTTGGATCGTGGAGAGGAACTGATACCACCACCGAAGGGCGGCAGGAGTGGGGCTATGGATGTTGAGGTCGGCGGGAATCACATAGGTGGAGAAGGTGTGGTCAATGTGCGAGATGAAGAGGAGCAGTGGAGCAGACATAGATGGTGGCACAGGTAATGGTGAGGGAGGGGAAGAAGACGCTGAGGATAATGTGTTCAGTGGGGTCATTGAGGAGCGGTTGTGGCCAGTCGGGGATATGCTTAAGGTAGCCAATCGCGAATCCACCCTGTGCACGAGGACCAGGAGCATCAGTGCAGTGGAGGATATAGGGAGAGGTCCGGATAGAATGGTGGGGCTGGAGAAATGTTTCATTCAAGAGGAAGGTGTCGACCTGGTGGTGCGAGAGGGTGTGCATGAGGAGGTATTTGTTGGAGCACAAGGAACGAATGTTCTGGAAGAGGATGCGACACTCGTGCCGCACCACGGAGGGAAGGAGGGGGGGAAGAGAGGGATGGGAATAGGCTTAAACAAGGGTGTCGAGGCGGGTGAAGGTGAAGTGGGCTTGGTTGTGGGAGTAACTGGCGAAGGTTGTCAGGTGGAAAACCGAGCGAGCGGCAAGGGAGATTTGTTGGAAAGTGTGGGGGCACTGAAAAGGGTGAATGTTTTGGAGTACAACAGTAGGGAACAGGATGATGTCCTCAACCGTGGGGGGTCGAAGGAGGGAATTGTTGGGATGGACAAGGGGATCAACGGGATGAACAGGGACTGTAAGCTTAGGTGTGGCTGGAGGGGGTTTAGCTTTACACTTGTGGGAATTGGTGGGATGGAGGCCATTGCAGGTGTTACAGGAAGGAGGAGCAGCGAGGTTGGGGCACTTCTTATGAAAGTGGGAGGCCTTGCAATGGGGACAGGTGGGGGGGGGGGGGGTTGTAGTTGGGAGTCAGGTGGTCATTGTACATCAGGCACCGCTGGTAACGGTAGGATTGGGGAGGGGATTTGGAGGATTCGACAGGGTGGTGACAGTGGTATATCAGGGCACCCTGGGTGAGGAGATAGTCAATGGAGGGGGCGGACTCAGAGATGACCTGAATGAGGTAGGTGGGACCAGAGACATTGTGGATACGGTGGGCAGAGCGGATTTCGAAGTCCAGGTGGGAGTTCAGTTCTGCCAACACTTCATCCTCCATGATCACCGGGCTGAGCTTGGTGATCACAGCAGTGTAGGCGGGGAGGCGACGGGGAGGCTGGGGCTGACAAGGAGTGGAACCAGAAAGGAAGGGTGTCAGAGAGGCGTGGGGGCCAAACATAACTTGTGGGAGTTTACAAAGGAGGTCTGTGTGATAGGATGGGGTTGGGGACTTGATAAGGACTGAGGCCCTGCAGGGAATGAGTTGGGAGATGGGAGCACCAGGTAAGTACTTGCGTACCTCCTCGGTGAGGTTACGAGTGTCGAGGAACTTAGGATCGGGAGTTGACAGAACAAAGGTGTGGAGCGTGGGGGCCGTTGTATGGGTGGCTGGAGAAGGGGTGGTGTCCATGGAGACGAGA
The DNA here is from genome assembly GCF_021461395.2 of Schistocerca americana. Lineage (NCBI taxonomy): Eukaryota > Metazoa > Arthropoda > Insecta > Orthoptera > Acrididae > Schistocerca > Schistocerca americana. The sequence goes on along the minus strand of NC_060130.1, from coordinate 145,138,951 downwards.
GGAGGAGGGGGAGGTGGTGTTGACTTTTTGTGGGAAGTGGCGGGAGCAGAGTCGGTAATGACGCGCTTTTGGGTTTTGGAGACTGGAGGCTGGGAGGAGGGGAGAGGGACGGGGAGGAGAGGGAGGTGGCAGGTGGCAGATCCCTGTGGCATAGTGGAGGTGCCGGGAGAAGCAGCCGGTTTAGTGGTGGCGACGGTGGCTCAGCGCGACGTGATGCGTGCGGGAGACGCAGACGACGAAGCGATGGGGTGGGTGAGAGAGGGGAAGCCGACCACCTGAGGGGTGGCAGCAGAGGCGGCAACAGAGGCGTATGTAAGGGTGGGGGTAGTAGTAGTAGCTGGTGAGGGTGTGGAGGCTGGAGGAATGGTGTAGAGGTGTGGGTATACAGCAGAGGAGGAGCTAGGGGGATGGGTAAGTGGGGGAAGGGGAGGTGAGGTGTAAGGAGGGAGGCCAGGGGCGGCAATCCAGGAAGTGGCTGTGGGAGAGGGGAAGGGGGAAGTGTAGATGACAGTGGAGGCGCGAGTACTCATGATGGACGGACGGCGACGGACGGACGGACAGGCAGCAGGCGGTGGAGGGGGTGGCGATGGACGGCGACGAACAGACGGACGGACAGCAGGCAGCGGCGGTGGCGGTGATGGACGGCGAGCAGGCAGGCGGACGGACGAACAGCTACAGCAGCAAGCGGAGGGCAGGCAGACAGACAGGCCGACAGACAGACAGACAGACACCATCTTCGAAGACGGAGATTCCACCCTGAGAGTAGCCCAGGCTTTGCAATCTGACGCTTGAGAAGGAGGGGATCCAACCCTCTAGATGATGCTGGACTAGGGCAGAGCGGGTCCCTATATACGAAACCGGAGGGAGCGGCTATTGGCCGCTGCCTGCACGTGGCGTACCGGTGGCGCCCTCGATGCGCGAGACCTGCTGCGCGGAATAGCCGCCGCGAACGCGGAGCCCTCTATGGGCTGACCACGTCCATTTGTTTTGGCGCCCGTTCGACTTCTGCGGCGGGAGGTACTAGATTTAATGAGTAATTAAATCGTATCTGGACGACAATAATACTTCAGGCTAACTCGAAATTAGTTCAAGTGCCAGTGGACGATGGCAGTGTTCATATTTTCAGGTTTGGTACTTGCATAGAGCTGGAGCTCTTCGGTATAGAAATGGTGTTTTCGGGAAGTAAGAAATGACGAGATGTTGCTGATCTGCAAGCAGAAGAATAGGGACCGACGACTGGCCCCGTGACACCCCAGAGAGAGCGTACTGCCAGGAAGATTTACAGATCGTACAGACAGTACGTTCTTGTCTCTTTTTCAGTTATCAGAATAAAAGCTTATGAATAATCAAGAACCGCCATTTTGACGTTTTTAGTTAAGACTAATGCAGCGCATATTGGGAGAATTGTTCAGTGATCACTGGAAGTGAATGAGGAATTCAAGATTAAGTTTTCTAAAACGCCAACTAACGTTAAATGTTTTTGGGTGGATTCCCGACAATATTCAAAACGCATTAATCAAAAACTAGCGACCACAGTTTTACCTCCCTGTTATAAGATTGTGATAAATTACTTATTGATATAGTATCAAATCACATTTGTCTCTGAGTAGCACTGCATGCTTGTAATTAATCAAAAATATTTCAAAACAATAAATGGAAAATTAAAAAGAAAACCTAAATGCACTGTAATATTCGGTTTTCATTTGTAGGTGTGAGTAATGTATTGCATAAACGTTATGTAAAAATGGCTGGAGGCCATTCCAGTTTGCTAAAGAATGCATAAAACTACTGAGCAAAGTTTCGAGTTTGCTTAATGAATACTGTTAGACTGAAACACTAGTTTTCGCTTACTATTGAAATATACATAATGCTTTAAATTATGGTTCACCTCCTTAGTTAAAAAAGACCTACGAAAGATACATACTGGGAAGCATGCAAGAACGTCGATAATGTATTTACTACCGTGATTCTTCCTGATCTGCGTATCTGGTGTATATATATATAAATCCAACAGGAAAATTTTCCCATAGGAACAGTCAAGTTAATAGTCAGAGAGAAGTCCCTATTGTAATCCACCTGATGATCGAGGCTTGGTGACCCCTTCCGCCTCCCCCCTCCCTCTGGGCACTGTCCGCCTCTGTCGGAGACAAGAGGCGCCGACCGAAGACACCTCTCTCCCCCTTGCCCCCCTGACACACACCAGGACGTCCATGTTATCGTACGCCAGAACGTTTTTCTACGTTTTGCAGCAGAAGGGACACGTTATCAGATCAAAGGACGTAGAGGACAATTGAATGGCTCTACAGGAAGTGTGACGTCAGTGTCAAATGGGAGGCGCAGTTTGCCAGCTGCTGTGAATGCCTTGTAGCGTTTGAATGTGCTTTCTTGTCAACAGGGGAGCAGTAAATGTCGCACAGAAGTGGGAGAACATTTTAGCAGGGGAGGACCAGGTGATAAATTTAGGGGACACAGACCCTCCATTCGTCACTGAAGACAGTTTACCTGGTGAGTGAATTCCGTCAATAATGAAGTGTGGACGCGGTCATATTGTCTATACGTACATCTACACAGGTACACTGCAAGCCACCGCACGGCACTCGGCAGAGGGTATTCAGTACGAGTACTAGTCGTTTCCTTTCCAGTTCCACTCGCAAATAGAACGAGGGAAAATGACTGTCTACATGCATTCGTATGAGCCCCAATTTACCATATCCTATCTTCGTGGTCCTTACGCGCAATGTACGTTGGCGGCAGCAGAATCGTTCGCTTGAAACACTAAGTCTCTAAAATTTGTCATAAGTGTTCCTCGAAAGTAACGTCATTTTCCCTCCAGGGATTCCCAATTGAGTTTCTGTAGAATCTCTGTAACACTTACCTGTTGTGCGAACCTACCGGTAACAAATCTAAGTCCCACCTCTGAATTGTTTCGATGTCTTCCTGTAAAAATATTCAAATGTGTGTGAATTCCTAAGGGACCAAACTGTTGAGGGCATCGGTCCTTTCACTCTACTTAAACTAACTTACGCTAAGAACAACACACACAGCCATGCCCGAGGGCGGACTCAAATCTCCGGCGGGAGGGGCCGCGCAATACGTCACATGGCGCCCTAGACCACACGGCCACCCCACGTGGCTGTGACCTCCTGTAATCCGACCTGGTACGCATCGAAAACACTAGAGCAGTATTCAAGAATAGGTCGCACTAGGATTCTGTACGCAGTCTCCTTTACTAATGAACCACACGTTCCTAAAATTCTCCCAACAAACAGAAGTTTACCATTCGCCTTCCCTACCACAGTTTTGACATGCTCGTCCCACTTCATATCGCTTTGCAGCGTTACGTCCTGATATATAAACCACATGACTGTGTCAGTCATGACACTACTAATGCTACATCCGTACATTATGGGTTTGTTTTTGCTACTTATCTGCATTAACTTACATTTTACCACATTTAGAGCTAGACGATGAACTTCGACCCATTCCCGCACACCACAGCATCATCAGCAAAGAGCCGCAGATTGATGCTCACCTTCCCGCAAATCACTTATGTATACGGAGAACAACAGCTGTCCTGTCACACTCCCTTGGGGCGCTCCTGACGGTCCCTAGTCTCTGATGAAAATTCGCCGTCGAGGACGACATACTGGGTTTTATAATACAAAACGTCTTGGAGCTACACACATATCTGTCAATTTATTTCATATGATCGTACCTACGCTATCAGCCGGCAATGGGGTACCATGTCAAATGCTTCTCAGAAGTCTAGTAGTTTGGAATCCGTCTATTGCCCTTCATCCAGTGTTTGCAGTATATCACCTCAGTAAAGGGGAAGCTGAGTTTCGCACGAACGACTCTATCTAAAACCGTATTGACTCGTGGACATAAGCTTCTCGGGTTCAAGAAAATATATTATATTCAAACTGAGAATATGTTCAGGGATTCTGCTTCAAAAGTGAAGTTAGGGATATTGATCTGTAATCCGTTGTTTTACTCTTCTTATATATAGGAGTCACGTGCGCATTTTTCCAGTCGCTTGGGACTTTAAGCTGGTCGAGAGATTCGCGATAAACGCAAGCTAGGTAAAGGGCGAATGTCGTAGAGTACTGTTTGAAAAAGTGAATTGGGATTTCATATATACCTCGTGACTTATTTCAGTTGTGTCTCTATCTTGGGGATGGATATTACTTTGTGGTCCATAGGAGAGTCCGTCAAATTAAATATGGCGTAGTAAAACGCTGAAACTGGTTGCCAAACAAAATAAGGTTGAAATTTGATGGCTGAAAGGTATTTAATTTGACATCCTGTGTCGAACAGCCGAGTCCCGCAATCATTTCTAAAAAGTTGGACATACAGAGATACAGGAGTCTATCCAGTGGTCAAATGATGGTATGTTTTACCCGTTGTGTTTGTAGTCAGTATAGAAAATTTAAAACATATAATAGACAATAATTTGATTGACTCGAGAAGAATATGAGCCAGCTAGCTGAGCGTATGGCCACGCCCACGGACATAGCTGTGGAGGACGCAAGTAAAGGGATAGCCACGGAGGGACACCTATCGGCCAGATACAGTGCGCGCAAAATGCCGTGGCGGGTAGATGCACAGTCAGCAGGGGGAAGTATGGGGAGAGTGACGGTGGTGGGGGGTCGCTCAGAGCACTGGAGGGAAGTGCCGTTCTAAATTGAAGCCTACACTAACATTTTTGTGAATATTAAGTGGGACCCCTCCATGCCCACACTTGCATGGTGACCATTCAGAATGACTTACTGCCACCTCTGCTTTCGTTAGTAACTAAAAAGAATTGCACCGAAAACAAAGTGATTTATTTTCGCCTGGCTTGTTAACGATTTGTAACTTTCAGAGAAGCATCATGAGTGACGAATTTTGAGTAAAACATACACGTTTCTCTGGTTGCCACGTCAAAATTTGTTTCTTTTGTTAAAACGCAGTGGCGTTTACAATGTTTCACCTCACTAACATGTTGTGCAGACACAATTACGGGAGAGTTCTGAAACAGTGGCTTATTAAGTGAGGGAATGAGGAAAAGCAAGGTCAGTAGCTTATGAAAAAGAACACCCTCGGTACAAAAAAAGGTGTAATGTCTTCACATGTGTTGTTCCAAAACCCACAGCATTTCTCATTTCACCATTTATCGATGGCCTTTAAAAATTACATTCTTTCACAAAAGAAGCCTGTGGTTTTTGGAATAACACGGCAGATAATGAAGTTTTGTGTAATAACACTATAGTAAAATAATCTGTTCTTTATGCGCTATTACTTCCCTAAATTTCATTTCGATATCTCAAACCGTTTATGAAATATGAGGAATGTTGTTGATATTTCACTCTGGCTCCATTGCTGACGTCGCGCGATCGGAAATGAGTGTGCTTAATCACATCAATTTCATCAAGCTTGGCGACAGGTAGATACCTCTACAAAAGTCTAACGAAGAATTCAATACATTAGATAAATTTCATACCCAACTACATCTTATGTAATATGCACCAAACGCAAAATCATAGCGACCTCTGTTTTTCATTGCACACTTTTCCGAATCTCGTGCAGTGTCTTATTTTCACGTAAATATCAAATAACATTGACCATTGATGAAATGATGGGCGCATCATCATGAACCTAACATTTAAAGCTGTAAGCGAAACAAAACTTAAATTTTTAAGAGGATTGTTTTTGTAAAATTGTCTGAGAAACTTTGCAGGGTGCGCTCCTCGATTCTGTTATCGCTGACCGGCCGAGAGGTGGAAAACACTTATCTGCCTCCCCTGCCAGACAAACGAATGAGCTCGCCCAGCGCTTTGGACGAAAACTGGTGACTGCGCATCGGCCACCGTATCCTGCGCGAACTGTACTCGAGCTGCCCGCCGCAGGCGAATACGGTCAGCTAGTTACCTGCAGCACACCCACCGACCGGGTCCGCGGTGCCGCGAGATGCTACCAACCTCCAGCAGTTGAGTCTTCCGCCCCGCCGCTAGCAGCCTCATCACCGCCTGGTAAAATGCACCACAGCTATCATCCGAGTCTGCCTGTCTATTCCATATGTCTCAAAACAATCGCGATTTACACACCCACGTATTGGCCTTGATACTCTTGTAATTCATATGTTACTACTTTTCCACGAGTAAAATTAATATGTAAATTCTGTTTGAATAACCATGGCCCAAAGGCACTTTGTTCATAAAAATAAATTGTTGTGGCAAATATATTTATGCTCTTGTGGCTGGCGTTCTTATTGTTTTCATATAATTTGCAACTGATGCACTCAGGTGAAATTTAAGACACTGTTATTGCTTTTAAACTCTCTGGTTGACATCTCTCTTCGATTTAACTCTCAGTTTATTAAAATAGACCATCATGCAGATTTAAAATAAGTTTAAGCACAGAGAATGTCTTCTCGCGTTTTTATTATGAGACCCTTCAAAATGGCAGATCTTAAATGGTACATGAATAATTGCGTAAATTACAAAACACATGCACTTACATTTATTAATAAATAAGCACAAACATGCTAAAATACATGTACACATTAAGACTATTGTATCGGCTACTGTAGGACTCTGAATCAACCAAGGAAGGAGAGAAATGGCAATTCGAGGTGACAGAAATCCAAAATGATCTGTGCGAAACCCATTCAGATTAATAGGACGCTTTATTTCTAAAAAGAAAAGAAACATAACTTCTCGTTATGAAGTGGCTTGATGTGACTGACGTGCTTCCTGTTCCTGCTACATGCATGTACGTTTCTACAATTTTACTACTCGCAGAACATGGGTTAAGTATCATCTTCCTATTACTCAGTACCGATGCTCTCAATGTCTGAATCAATCTGGGCCCGACCAGCGATTGGCGGCTGGTTAAATGAGTGCTGACAGGAGGCGCTGAACTCTGTCTTCCTGGAGGTGTGGCGTTGCCCGCTTTTTCCATTGGCGCATGAGTCAGAGCCTTCTTCTTGCCGTTTTGAGGCGCTACGGTGGTCACTGTGCAGCCGACGCGTTAAGACTGCACAAAGGCAGACATATTCATCTGAAGTGCATTTCTGCCCTCTTTACAGCGCTGCATACATATCTTACAGAAATACACATTTCGAATGAAGTGCGTCATAATTAATTGCCTTCGTAATTACAATATGTGATCAAAAGTATCCGCATACCCCAAAAAACATACGTTTTTCATATTAGGTGCATTGTCCTGCCACCTACTGCCAGGTACTCCATATCAGCTACCTCAGACATCGTGAGAGAGAGGAATGGAGCACTCCGCGGAACTCATGGAATTTGAACGTGGTTAGGCGATTGGGTGTCACTTGTTTCATACGTCTGTACGCGAGATTTCCACATTCCTTAACATCCCTAGGTCCACTGTTTCGGATGCGATAGTGAAGTGTGAACGTGAAGGGCACATACAGCACAAAAGCGTACAGGACGACCTCGTCTGTTGACTGACAGAGACCGCCGACAGTTGAAGAGGGTCATAATGTGTAATAGGCTGAAATCTATCCAAACCATCACACAGGAATTCCAGACTGCATCAGGATCCACTGCAAGTACTATGGCAGGCTGGATGTGAGAGAACTTCGATTTAATGGTAGAGCTGCTGCTAATAAGCCACACATCACGTCGGTAAATGCCAAACGACGCCTCGCTTGGTGTAAGGAACGTAAACACTGGACGATTGAACAGTGCTGGTTCAAATGGTTCAAATGGCTCTGAGCACTATGGGACTCAACTGCGGAGGCCATTAGTTCCCTAGAACTTAGAACTAGTTAAACCTAACTAACCTAAGGACATCACAAACATCCATGCCCGAGGCAGGATTCGAACCTGCGACCGGAGCGGTCTTGCGGTTCCAGACTGCAGCGCCTTTAACCGCACGGCCACTTCGGCCGGCGATTGAACAGTGGAAAAACGTTGTGTGGAGTGACGAATCACAGTGTGGCGATCCGATGGCAGGGTGTGAATATGGCGAATGCCCAGTGAACGTCACCTGCGAGCGTGTGTAGTGCCAACAGTAAAATTCGGAGGCGGTGGTGTTATGGTGTGGTTGTGGTTTTCGTGAAGGGGGCTTGCTCCCCTTGCGGTTTTGCGTGGCACTATAACAGCACAGGCCTACATTGATGTATTAAACACCTTCTTGCTTCCCATTGTTGAAGAGCAATTCGGGGATGGCGATTGCATCGTTCAACACGTTCGAGCACCTGTTCATAATGAACGGTCTGTGGCGGAGTGGTTACACGACAATAACAAACCAGTAATGTACTGGACTGCACAGTGTCCTAACCTGAATCCTATAGAACATCTTTGGGATGTTTTGCATCGCCGACTTGGGGCCAGGACTCACCGACCGACATCAATACCTCCCCTCAGTGCAACACTCCTTGAAGAATGGCCTGCCATTCCCCATGAAACCTTCCATCACGTGATTGAACGTATGCCTGCGAGAGTGGAAGCTGTCATCAAAGCTAAGGGTGGGCCAACATCACACTGAATTCCAGCATTACCGATGGAGGGCGCCACGTACTTGTAAGTTATTTTCAGCCAGGTGTCCGGATACATTTGGCCACATAGTGTAGCAAAATAACAAAGTCACACACAAAACTACTGCGCCGGCCGGAGTGGCCGTGCGGTTCTAGGTGCTACAGTCTGGAGCCGAACGAGCGCTACGGTCGCAGGTTCGAATCCTGCCTCGGACATGGCTGTGTGTGATGTCCTTAGGTTAGTTAGGTTTAATTAGTTCTAAGTTCTAGGCGACTGCTGACCTTAGAAGTTAAGTCGCATAGTGCTCAGAGCCACTTGAACCATTTTTTGAAAACTACTGCGGGGTCTTCTCACGGTCCGCGCGGCTCCCTCCGTCAAGGGTTCGAGTCCTCCCTCGGGCATGAGATTGTGTGTCGCCCTTAGCGTAAATTAGTTTAAGTTAGATTAAATAGTGTGTCAGCTTAGGGACCGATGACCTCAGCAGTTTGCTCCGATTAGACATTCCCACAAATTTTCAACTTCTTTTTTACCAAACTGCGTATGTCACACATAAAAGGAAAGATAACAGATTCTAGCTTCCTCTTGCTGATTCATATATTGTCTATCTGTGGTGAATTCCAGGTCTTGGACTTTTGGCATATATACATTACTGAGCGACTACCTCACAGCCCGGAAACCAGAACTCTATACCAGTTGTAGGTTGCCTTTCTAATGCTTTCTGCAGGTGACGACATTTGATTTGATTTGATTTTTCGTGTAATTGTTCGCCGATTTTAAAAATATAGGATAGTGACCCACTGTATTCATACACGTACATAATTTTATGTTAAAAGTTTGACACGGTAAGAAAAGTATTTCTCTTGAGGCAGCGCAATGCATGGCGCGCAAGTAGTTGCACTATATTCATCCAGTATCTGAGAATGAGACCACTTACTGACTTGCAATAAGCACTACACATAACTTCAAACTTGAACAGAATTTTTTCTCACTGACACCCGCCCCCGCAGAAAATGATGAAAGGAAGGAGTTTATCACTTACTACATTTTCACTGTCCATGCTGTAAAACTTGAGCATCAGACATTACGTTTTAAGTTATTACTTGTTTCTTAACGACTCTATTCGCAATACACATAATCCTCATATACCACTGAATGTACCTGCCAAATCAAATCTTTCTACGACAAATAGTTCAGGAGATATGACAACATAGATGTTTTGATTCAACTGAGTTGGAAGAAATCTAGACTCAACTCATCCAGCGTTTCATAATGACAGTACTTAGCGACGGCCAACAGACTTTAACCATGGTGTCAACCCTTTTCGAGACTTTCTCTTGCGCACATGCTTAACGTCAAATGTTTAATGCAGTAACTCATTGCTACAGTAACCAGACATGTGAAGTTGTCTTATACACGTTTTACGTGTGTACAAAAGGCACCAAAAATTTCATTTTTTGATCTGGTTTTCGCTCAGTATTAAATTAATTGACTGTTATTCCTCAGTTTCTCATTTTCGAAATTGTGTAGGAACTGATGAGGAAAAAAATTATGAAGTTCGATTGTTTCCAGTCACCCCTCCTTTCGTAATGGTGGCTGAGCCTACGAATTCAGCACCTACAAAAAATGCATTACTGAATGATTAATGAATGCTATCAAGTCCACACTCTGGCTTAAGGCAAATCTCAAAATGTAAAATCCAAATGAGTTTCCGAATACCCTAATCTTGTAATGTTGCCCAAGGACAACATTTTCATTATCTGTAGTTGTAAGACTTACAGCATATGATTGCTTTTAGTGATGGAAACATAGGGAGAGTGAAAGAGTTGCAGCCTTTGGGCTTCAGGACTGGTGCATTCAGTTTAACTAACCATTAGTTAGCCGATTTCCCGACGTCATGTGTCTATAGCTAAAATGCCTGTTCAGGTCCTATAGTCGAGAAGGTGTAAGAGAATCCCTGACAGGTCGCAGCACTGTTGCTAGTATACAACTACGAAGCGATAATGGCTGTAGCCGAAAACAGTGGCACTCTACAGAGCTGTGACAACACTGAGGCGTTGCCATACAGACATTTACAAAATCGCGATACAGTACTGGCTGAGATAGACGCGCGAAGCTATAGTAAAAGAAACAAGACAAAAGAAAAGAAGTTGTAGGAGAAGTCTTGAGGACAAAGAAGACGGGAACTCCGTGCACAGAGTGTGGTTCAAATGGCTCAAAGCACTATGGGACTTAACATCTGAGGTCATCAGTCCCCTAGACTTGGAACTACTTAAACCTAACTAACCTAATCACACACACCCATGACCGAGGCAGGATTCAAACATGCGACCGTAGCAGCAGCGTGGATCCGGACTGAAGCGCCTAGAACCGCTCTGCCACAACGGCCGGCCACAGAATGTGGTTCCTGTTTTGGAAGAGTGCAAGTATGTGGGAACCAATTTTTATGCAAGATGGGGCAACACTTCAAGTCGTGCACCCAGTGGAACGTCTACATAATGCTGTCTTCGATGAGCATCTAGAGATAGGATGTTTCCCAGATACATGGCCGGGAAGATCACCTGATGTGAATCTATATGACTTCTCAGTCTGAGGAAATATAAAAGAACGCTTTCACCAGGGACCCGTCGGTCCCTAGCCTGATCTAAAGGCCAGTATACAGGAACTGGGTGATTAAATTCCACTGCCGCAGGCTTCTATTGATTACGTCGTTTTACGAGTGCAGCATCTCGTCGACATCTTTGGCACTTAGATTGAAAAAAAAAGTGTGTAAGCGGTGGTTTATAATAAAATCAATGTTATATCTTTCACACTTGTTTTACCTTTTCTGCCCACATCCCATTTCTAATGCATTACATATGGAAACATTTCCATACGCCTTTCTTGCATTCACAGCACCAGATTTTCACCTGGTGGCCAAAATTGCAACTAATTTTTTTCCATAGTAAGGGAGATTTTTTTCCAGCATAGGTAGGTTTCGCATTAATTCATAATCGTATCCACCAAGTATAGCTCCCATACGATAATTACTGCCCACACCGGACCCCTGTGCGTAGCTACACATTAATTACAACAACACGGCATCTTGGCAACCTGATTTAATGAAATTTTATACAGTTAATGGATATTTAATTTAATTCAGTAGCATCAATCATCTGGAACTAGTGCTGTACACATTATTATTATTGTTATTGTTATTATTATTACTATTACTGCTGTACACATTATTATTATTATTATTATTATTATTATTATTATTATTATTATTATTATTATTTCTTCCCTTTCTCAGACGTTAGGTCTGGTTACAAATGGAAAGTGACGCGGACCTTGATCAAGCGTGACTTCCTTTTAACTGTACGGTATATGTTACATTGCATTTAGGAACTTTCGGGTAATTGAACATGTATCAATAATTACAGATTTCTGTTGTTGTATTTATACGTTTGGATGTAGCTGTATTGCGTTGATGTACTGATGGATTTTGTGTGGTATGACACCTGTAGTTGATAGTATAATAGGTACAATGTCAACTTTATCCTGATGCCACATGTCCTTGACTTCCTCAGCCAGTTAGATGTATTTTTCAATTTTTTCTCCCGTTTTCTTCTGTATATTTGTTGTATTGGGTACGGATATTTCGATCAGTTGTGTTAATTTCTTCCTTTTATTGGTGAGTATGATGTCAGGTTTGTTATGTGGTGTTATTTTATCTGTTATAATGGTTCTGTTCCAGTATAATTTGTATTCATCATTCTCCAGTACATTTTGTGGTGCATACTTGTATGTGGGAACGTGTTGTTTTATTAGTTTATGTTGAATGGAAATTTGTTGATGTATTATTTTTGCTGCATTGTTATGTCTTCTGGTGTATTCTGTATTTGCTAGTATTGTATGAAATTGCTTATGATGTGATCTACTGTTTCTATTTGTTGTTTGCAAAGTCTGCATTTATCTGTTGTGGTATTGGGATCTTTAATAATATGCTTGCTGTAATATCTGGTGTTTATTGTTTGATCCTGTATTGCAATCATGAATCCTTCCATCTCACTGTATATATTGCCTTTTCTTAGCCGTGTGTTGGATGCGTCTTGATCGATGTATGGCTGTGTTAGATGATACGAGTGCTTGCCATGTAGTGTTTTCTTTTTCCAATTTACTTTCTTCGTATCTGTTGATGTTATGTGATCTGAAGGGTTGTAGAGGTGGTTATGAAATTGCAATGGTGTAGCCGATGTAGTTATATGAGTGATTGCTTTGTGTATTTTGCTAGTTTCTGCTCGTTCTATAAAGAATTTTCTTTAATTGTCTACATGTTCATAATGAAGGTTTTTTATGTCGATAAATCCCCTTCCTCCTTACTTTCTGCTTAATATGAATCTTTCTGTTGCTGAATGTATGTGATGTATTCTATATTTGTGGCATTGTGATCGTGTAAGTGTACTGAGTGCTTCTAGGTCTGTGTTACTCCATTTCACTATTCCAAATGAGTAGATCAATATTGGTATAGCATAAGTATTTATAGCTTTTGTCTTGTTTCTTGCTGTCAATTCTGTTTTCAGTATTTTTGTTAGTCTTTGTCTATATTTTCCTTTTAGTTCTTCTTTAATATTTGTATTATTTATTCCTATTTTTTGTCTGTATCCTAGATATTTATAGGCATCGGTTTTTTCCATCGCTTCTATGCAGTCGCTGTGGTTATCCAATATGTAATCTTCTTGTTTAGTGTGTTTTCCCTTGACTATGCTAGTTTTCTTACATTTGTCTATTCCAAAAGGCATATTTATATCGTTGCTGAATACTTCTGTTATCTTTAGTAATTGTTTGAGTTGTTGATTTGTTGCTGCCAGTAGTTTTAGATAATCCATGTATTACATATGTGTGATTTTGTGTTGGTATGTTCCAGTAATATTATATCCATAATTTGTATTATTAAGCATGTTGGATAGTGGGTTCAGAGCAAGGCAGATCTAGAAATGACTTAATGAGTCTCCTTCGTATATTCACGCTTAATCTGTATTGGCTGTGATGCAATATTATTTGAATTTGTTTGGATATTAAGTGTGGGTTTCCAATTTTTCATTACTAAGTTTAGGAACTGTATCACTTTAGGATCTACTTAGTATATTTCCAATATTTGTAGTAACCATGAGTGGGGTACACTATTAAAAGCTTTTTGGTAATCAATGTATGTGTCGTGCAGCGACCTTTGTTTAGTTTTAGCTAGATATGTCACCTCTGCATCTATTATCAGCTGCTCTTTACATCCTCGTGCTTCTTTGCAGCAGCCTTTTTCATCTTCATTCATAATTTTGTTCTGTGTTGCATGTGTCATTAATTTCTGTGTAATGACTGAAGTTAATATTTTGTATATTCTTGGTAGGCATGTTATGGGGCGATATTTTTCTGGGTTTGCTGTGTCTGCTTGATCTTTAGGTTTCAGATAAGTTATTCCTTGTGTAAGTGTATAAGGGAATGTGTATGGGTCTACAATGTAACTGTTATATAATTTAGTTAGATGTGAATGTGTAGAGTTGAACTTCTTTAGCCAGAAATTTGCTATTTTATCTTTTCCAGGGGCTTTCCAATTGTGCATAGAATTAATTGCTCGGGTGACTTCATGTTGCAAAATTATCACTTCAGGCATTTGTGGTATCATCTTGTATGTGTCTGTTTCTGCTTGTATCCACCGTGCATGCCTGTTACGTTGCTCCATAAGTGTTCCATGTCTGTTATGCCTGGTGGATTGTCTATTTTAATGTGTGTGTTATCTATTGTCTGGTAAAATTTCTTTTGGTTTGTGTTGAATGTTTGGTTTTGTTTCCTTCTATTTTCACTTTTTTGTATCTTCTAAGTCGTTTGGTCAATGCCTGTAATTTCTGCTTCTTTCCATCTAATTGCTCTATCGCTTCTTGTTGTGAGATTTTACCTAACCTTTTTCGTTTTTTGTCTGATATTTCATTTCCAATAAATTGTGTTAGCTGTCCAATGTCTTTTCTCAGTTTTTCTATTCTGATTTGTAGCCTGTGTTGCCATGCTGGTTTTGTGGGTTTATTCTGTGTGTTGGTTGGTTCTGATCTCTGCCTAATGTGTATACTTAGTGTAGTGAGTGCTCCTGTATAAACCTGTAGTTGTAACTCTTCCATAGTTGTGTTTTCATTTATTTTGTTGTGTATGATTGTGTTGGTAGTTGTTATTGTTGTTTCGACTTATGGGTTATTTGGCGGTCTATGCAAGATTGGTCTAATGTCTGTATTTGTGTCTTTGTATTCTATATATGTCAGCTGAAAATTTTCTTCTATATCCAACATGTGTGCCACTTCGTGTTATATTTGTGCTTGTTCTGGTGGCTGTCTTAAGATTTCGTTTTCCTCTGATTGTTTAATTGATGCATGTTGTTCTTTCTTTGTTCGCTGTGGGATGCTTGAGTCCATTACTGTATTTTCTTCTTCTTCTGATTTCCCATTATTTTGTTCCAGTATTTGTTGTTTTTGTTGTTCGATGTTTTCTAATTTTGACTGGGGTATCCTGTTATTTTTGATTACTACACGGATCTGATCAGCTAGTCGTTGTTCTGTTAAAAATATTAATTCTGGGTATCTGGTAATAAATGTTGTGTTTACTTGTGATCTGTATCCAGTTGTGTTGGTTTCTAGGTTTGTTGCTTGGTAATAACAGAACATGAGGTGTCGGTTAACTTCATCTGACAATCTCATCCTCTGTCTTTGTTTTCCTTCTAGGGTGGTTGCAGGAAGCATATCCTGCAAAACACCTCTATTTGGATTTAAATCATTTTCCAGTCGGCTAGCAGTGTCGTTACCATTGTGGGCGGGCATAGGGTTCAAGCGTCGTCCCCGACAATGACGGCGATTATCCGAGGCTTCTTCAGTTCTGTCCTGAACCAACTAATCACACTAAAAGGGGGGTTAGCCCTATTAGTGGTGTGTTCTTTTCGTCGCTTTTTACGACTGGCAGAACATACCGGAGGCCTATTCTTTTCCCGGGCCTCTACGGGGATTATTATTATTATTATTATTATTATTACTATAGTTATTATTATTACTATTAGTGGCCTTGGTGAGACACAGATCATTAACACTCTGATGTCCTACAATTACTGCCAGTTCAGATTTAAGGAGTGCACCAATGAAGTGATTTTTGAGCAGTAAGTAGAGTGCACACTTCAGAATTTGTTTCATTTTAAATGGGGTTGCAGTATGCAGGTCAGCCACGTGCCGCAATGGAGAGGAGTAATGCAGGGGAAGCACGTTTTGTAACGAGTGTGTACCGTCAACTATGGATAGCTAGCTTTCTTTTCTGAGAAGCAGTTGTGCATATCATTTGCGATGCACCACGAATTCCTTCGTCCCACATACACACACACAAACAAAATATCAATCATCTTTCATCAATTTAAAAATAAAAGTACTCCAAGAAAAGTCTTTCACACTACAGTTTAGTTAGGTGCTAAAGTTGGTGATAATGTGTGTGGGAGGTGGGGTGACAGAGGATAACAGATGGCAGGGGGAGGAGGGTGGAGGGTAAGGGGTATTAGCTACTGCCGGATTGCACTCAGGCGTAACGTTCTAAGAAAAGTTGCAAACCACTGGCCTAACCTCATAGATCCATGAAACACAAGCGTCTTTGTCTCCCAGTCAACATGGGCATGCTACTTTAGACCTCAATGCTCAGACACTGGGTTGATCTGTCACCTAACCACCTCCTAGGGACATCGTTTGGACGTGATTGCGCGATGCAGCTGGATCTGTGACATTCCCAGCTCACGAAAGCTGCGTATAGAGAGGGTTTGTACCTGACCACCGACCTACAGGACGCCTGAAGATAAACGATATAGAAGACTTTTTGTAAAGAAGGGTTTCCAGTATGGAGGCCGTTTCGTGCTGTGTGGCTGGAACGAGTCTTCTCAGTTGTCTTCAAAAGAGCAGCGAATACTTCTGTGCGTCCTCCTCGCAAGCTATAGTCGACTTGTGCGTAGCTGGTAGTCATCAGCTGATGATGTTGAGTGCACGAGGCAGATTATAAGTGTTCTACATACCGGGAAGCTGTACGTAAGAGAGAGAGAAGCAATCCTGGGATATTTTTTCCGTTTATAATGTCACTTTAGAGGTGTGAATTATCTAAATTCGATGAGGTATCTTAAATTTCTGCTGGTGGTAATGCTGAAGTCATCAGTCGATAAGGTATGGGGCTATACAACGTAAAGAAGGCAAACTATTAGTTTAAATTTTCACTATTTTTTACTTCTAACAGTAGAACAACTGAATTATTCAAGATAATGCCGTGTTGGTACGTAACTGAAGAGCAATAGAATTACTATCCCAGTATCCTTATGGGATTTCTGACACAACTCATCATCATTCTCGCGTGCTGGGGCCAAAAGGAGGAACAAGGAAGGAAGCAGAATTTAAAAGGGACCACCTCTTGTAAGTGGAAACATTGCACATTCTGGCAGTTCTAAAAGACAACACTGCATTGATCACCTTCATATCAACATGACATACTGCGCTCAAGCTAAATGCAAAAACTCACACTGGAGAAACGAAACTATCAGTGCACATATACCCAGGAGTATATAAAAGTAATTTCAGTGACTGCGAAAAACTCTACACAGGCGAAACAGGCCAGAATTTCAAAATTAGATGCCGTGAACATACCGGAAACAGTGACACAAACCCATCCATAGTCTTCAACCATATGCAAATAGAAAGTAACAATATAAACCAGATCACAAATGAGATGCAAATTCTCCACATGACACGAAACGGGTGCAATAATGAAGTTGTTAGAACGGAAATCTACATATACACACGCAAATGTCCGGACAAAATTCTTAACTAACCAAATTATATAGACAACTGTATTGAAATTACAGAAGACGATAACTGATAAAACAAATTTTATTTTACCCCTGCCACCTTCAGAATTTGAAACAGAGTATTCCAGTCAAAAGCTTTCTCTACGTCTACAAATGCCAGAGACGTGGGTTTGCCTTCCCTAATCTATCTTCTACGATAAGTCTTAGGGTCAGTATTGCCTCACGTGCTCCAACATTTCTACGGAATCCAAACTGATCTTCACCGAGGTTGGCTTCTACCAGCTTTTCCATTCGTCTGTAAAGAATTCGTGTTAGTATTTTGCAGCCGTGAATTATTACACTGACAGTTCGGTAATTTTCACACCCCTCAACATCTGCTTTCTTTAGAATTGGAATTATTATAGTCTTCTTGAAATCTAAAGGTATTTCGCCTGTCTCATACATCTTGCTCATCTCTGAGCTAGTAGTCCATGCTGCTGCAAACGTCGTCGAACTGTTCTTGCAGATGGTTGTTGTCATGCAAACGTCCCCATCTGTTGACTCAGGGAACGAAACGTGGCTGCACGATCCGTTACAGCCATGAAGATAAGATGCCTGTCATCTCAACTGCTAGTGGTAAGAGGCCGTTGGGATCCAGCACGGCGTTCCGTATTGCCCTCCTGAACCCACCGATTCCATATTCTGCTAAGAGTCATTGGATCTCGACCAACGCGAGCAGCAATGTCGCGATACGATAAACCGAAATCGCGATTGGCTACAATCCGACCTTTATAAAAGTCGGAAACGTGATGGTACGTATTTATCCTCCTTGCACGAGGCATCACAACAACGTTTCACGAGGAACCGCCGGCCAACTGCTGTTTGTGTATGAGAAATCGGTTGGAAGCTCTCCTCATGTCAGCGCGTTGTAGGTGTCGCCACCGACGCAAACCTTGTGTGAATGCTCTGAAAAGCTAATCATTTGCATATCACAGCGTCTTCTTCCTGTTGGTTAAATTTCGTGTCTGTAGCACGTCATCTTCGTGGTGTAGCAATTTTAATGGCCAGTAGTGTAAATGTAATGGGGGTCGAAAAGAGACTGACTCCTCGTTGTATTCCCTGGAAACTACATGTAAATTAATTTAATGGGGGACGAGAAGAGGCTGACTCCTCGTGGTATTCCCTGGATACGACACAAAGTCGGCAAAATGTCTCTTGAAATTTGTAAAATATTCCCTAATGAAGACAGACAACACAATCTCAAAGGCCAAGGCTCTTCTAGGGAACAATCGTAGCATTCGCCTTGAGAGGTTCTTAGAATCAGAATCTGTATCGGCGTAAACCGAATACAAAATCATTACAGCGAAAACGCAGGCTAATGACTTTCAGTTAGATCCTTTCGTTAGAAGAAACTGATAAAGACAAAATAAAGTATCATAAAAAAGTGTCTGGTCGCAGTTTTGCAAACTTTCAACTCATGTTAAAACTAATTTTTAGTAAAACAAGTCGTAGACTTGAGGATGCGGTAAGTGAGTAAGTAGATACGAACATACAGTATATGCACTGACAAGCCAAAGCTTTATGATCTCTACCCAAGCGATTTAGGATGCCGCCTGGTAGCGTTGGCACGTGATGCTGTAACGAAATTGTGTGAGCGGAGAAGAAATGGATTAGTGATCATCTCAGCGGAAATACAGGCTGCAAAGCGGGAAATTGATTGAAATAAGCGACTGTGACCAAAGGCAGATTAAGTAAAGCTTGTGACCGAGTATCTCGAAAACTCCAAAGCTTGTCGAATGTTCACGTGTTACTGTCGTGAGCATCTGCGGAATGAGGTAGAATGACAGTGAAACTACCACTTGGTGCTAAAGACTCAGACGTCCACGACTCTTCACAGAACGTTCAGAAGCGTGTCTCCTCTGTAAAGTAGGATAGTTGGTGATCTGTGGCATCTCTGCTGAAAGAGCGCAATGCTGGGGCACTTGCAAGTGTTTCGTAGCACGCAGTTCATGGTACTTTGTTGCAGATGGAGCTCCGCAGCAGTCCACCCCTACGTGTTTACATTTTTACCCAATGACATCGTCAATTGCGTTTGCAGTGGGCATGAGGTCATCGGAATTCGACCGTCGATTAGTGGAAACGTGTCAGCTTTTCTGGTGAATCACATTTTTTGCTACACTAGGTCTATAGTCGTCTCAACAAACGCC
Organism: Schistocerca americana; assembly: GCF_021461395.2. Taxonomy (NCBI): domain Eukaryota; kingdom Metazoa; phylum Arthropoda; class Insecta; order Orthoptera; family Acrididae; genus Schistocerca; species Schistocerca americana. The sequence goes on along the minus strand of NC_060130.1, from coordinate 145,119,440 downwards.
GTCATCGAGGTGGCGGGCTGCTCGAAACGTGCAGCGTGCCACGGACGCAGGCTGGTGGGGGCAGTGTTGTGCTATGGGAGACACTCTGCACTAGCATGTGACCTGTGGTAGTAATCGAAGACAGGCTGACAGCTATGAACCACCTGCATCCCTTCATGCTTGATGTCTTTCCCGACGACGATGTCATGTTCCAGCAGTATACTTGTCCGTGTCTTGGAACCAGGGCTGTTCTGCAGTGGTTTGAGGAGCATTATAGATAACTCACATTGAAATCTCGGCGGCCAAATTCCCATAATGTGAATCCTATCGAGCGCCATCGGCAAGTACGCAGATCAGCGGCCCGCTATTTACGCGAATTACATAACCTGTGCGCAGACATCTAATGCAACGTATCTTTTCAAACCTACCAACAGACTTTCAGATCCCTGATACGAAGACTCACTGATGTATTTCGTTCCACCGATAGCCAAAGACGCTATTAAGCAGGTGGTCATAATGTTTTTGCACATCTGTGTGCGCCACTTTGCCAATAGCAACCAAATTTTAAAATCTTGTATGTTATAAAAGCTGTAGCTATATCCAAATTTTGAAGTCCATATCTTGTCCATATCTTCATTCGTTTTCGAGTATTGAATTTTTAATGCAATTTTAATGATACCAAAATTTGGTACTCACACCACAATTTTCACATACCAGATTTTGTACGTCCATTCATAAGACGTAGTTAAACGGTTCTGTGCATTCGCTTTATAAGAAATATTAATAATTTGTTTTCAGTGTTCATTTCAAATTCAGCCTTAAATTTCCTTTAATTATCGGTACATAAATGAGAGGATCAAATGAAGAAACTATATTGTCGGCAATATTAGTGCACAGAAGTCTGCAAACACATTCAGATTGGTTAATATTTATGATAAAAAAGTTGGCACTGGGCGAAGAAGAACAAACTTATGGTAAAGTGGATTTTAACATTATATAAAAAAATGAAAGTTACTATGAGACATGTACCCATTACAGTTCACCAGCACCACAGAGTTTTTACTTCCTGCTTATATGAAGCTGCTTCTTGTAAATTCAACACCAGGGTAGCATTTTTCTTGAATTTTCTGAATAAATATCTTCTCACAGTCTTCTTAGGAGGTGTAGTGGTAGGCCTCGTGATGGCTGGGTGTTGTGTGATGTCCTTAGGTTAGTTAGGTTTAAGTAGTTCTAAGTTCTAGGGGACTGATGACCATAGATGTTAAGTCCCATAGTGCTCAGAGCCATTTGAACCCATTTTTTTGTAGTGGTAGGCCTATGCTAACTTTCTTGGAGCGTGTTCTTCAGCTTATTCCCTAAATTTACATTTACAATCAACAGACAAAGTAATTGAGTTTCAGTGACTCGCTGTGTGTTGTTTCGCATCAGTTTCCCTGGAGATCTTGCAACTTGTTTTTCCCATATTGAATTCATGCCAAGTTCGCAGTATAAGTGGTTATGTTTGATGTTGATAGAAATAAAAAATTATCGTTAGTTTCTTTCGATGTGCCGCAGCCGCTTAAGCAGTCTGCATTTCAAACATTTCTTTGACGTACTTGTAATTCGAATATATCCACATCATTTTGGGATCTTACAGTAAACACTCCAATGATGTGAAATAGCCATTATTTTTTTTAAATTGAAGTTTTAGGGTGGAGTCTCCTCTTAAAAACGAGGGTAGTTGTTTTTAAAGCGGTGAAAAGTAGCATAATGCTCGGTTTCGGAATTTCAATGTGAATAGACTCATCAACTTCAACGTATCAGAGAAGGATGCCTAGTCTATGGGTTTCTTGTATGCAGTGGTGTCTTGATGCGCTTAGTGTTGTATTAAAATGCTTCAAAACTTTGAACAGAACAAAAAAATTCATTTTACAATTACATTACAATAAACTCCACACTCCACTCAAAAGATTATGTTGCGGACACTTTGAAGGCGAACGAAGAGAAGCCGACGCAAAAAAAAAGAAGAAAGAAAACCACTTCTAAGCGATGTGACGGAAGAAAATATTCCATATGAGAGCAGAGAAATAAACGTCTCAATAATTTTCAATATGAAAATACATTTTTTTATTCAGGAGGAACACTCAGCGAATGAATCTGCCGTTAGTTCAACTGCTCTTCAGCTTGCAAAAGATTGCGCAGTTTAACTCATTTTTGGTTTTTATAGGCCGTGTGGAAACTCGGCTGCAGCTAGAAGTTTTAATCCTGCAGTGTGACGTTTGCGTGATTAGTTTAACAGGAAAATTAGTCTTGTAGGCTGCTGTTTCTTCGATGTGAATTTTCACCACTTCACAAGTCTGCAGCTATGATTATGTCGATGTGTAGATTTACATGTACATGCCACTTTTTTACGCAATGAAGAGAACAAAATGCACTCACAGAATGCAGACTTCAACATATGAGCTTGTGTGTTTTTATGTTTAACGTTTAAATAAAATTGTAACGAAATGAGAATTTGTCAATTTAAAATTCATCCGGAAACGAGAGTCTTAAGGCTGCAACAGTTGTAAGAAATATGTTTTTCGCTTAGCCAGTTCCTGTTCTTTGCATCATGAAAATATTAAAACCGACGTTGAGTTTCACTACTAGATCCCACTATGTTCAATTTCATTGACAGTTCTGATTAACACAACAGTCTTTAAAAAGAATTTGGCCCGAAACGTGTTAATGAGCTACACTCAAGAAACACATGATTGCTCAAGGCCGTGCCGCGAGCGCAAGCGAGCTCGCATGAGCAGCTGTGCTGAACTGCTAGACTTCTGAGTGCGTCTGCACTTGTGAAAAGCCGGTTATCCCGACAAGAGCCTCAGCATCCGTGCCAGTGTCACTTCCTGCAAATGTCACGCCTTTCAAGTGTTCCAACCCCGTCGCCCAATGCGACTGGGATCTCGCCGCTGCGACGCCAGCGAGCCAAGAACCTGAAGCAGACTCACAGGCCACCTAACCGGAATACGTGACTTTGCCCCTGTTGTCTGCGGGACTTCCCGTGTTGTGGCCGAAGCACTGTCGTCGGTACCCAACACAGCCGGAGCTGGAAGAGCAAAACGGCTAAATTCATCTACAAGATGCTTGTCAGAACTGACCAGGATGTGCCTGTCACGTAAGACACGTGTAAAATAGTAAACAGGCGTAAGAGAGTTTTTATATACAGACCTTCTACAATCCTTTTTACCAACTGTTATCGTCATGCTCACCTTCTTCCATTATAGGGGGACTGAAATTGTGTATTAAACATTCATTGTTAATTAATTGTTCCACCCGGCAATTGGCTGGACCACTTCAAACATCTTCAATGCTTTGTGTTTCAAAGTAGAAACTGCAATTCAGGGTGCCCTGTGTGGTCGCTCAGCATGAGTTTTACGGACACGGAAGGCATCGACTCTTTTCCACAAGCACAAATATTATTCACGAATAAATATACAGAAAATCTATAGTGAGTACAGCTTCTTGTTTGAGTGGGCCAGTCATCTTGAAATCAAACGTCAAATAATCCATATTCAAAGTTTGGGATTTACTAGCTTGGTTTAATTAATTATCTCGATTTTTATAGGAAGAGACATTACTGAATAAGGTAAGCAAAGTTAGCTTTTTATGTTTTATATTAGCTTTGTCTGTTAACATTCGTAAAGCAAATAAAGACTTTTCTTAAAAACAATTGTATATCGTTTATTTTCCGTCTGAGGTCGCCCCCTTTTTTTTCTCAGTCTGACTAGTTTTCAACACATGCCATCATCTTCAGATATATGTAGTTGCTAAAGAACCCCTGGTGGCAGGCAGAAACTACACATTACAGAATCGTATTCCGGAGTGTATTTTCTGTATGACACAACGACTTGGCTACGCAATTACGAGTACGGACGAGGGGCGATAAATAAGCCATGCAACACGTTTCTTTCTCAGCTAATTTAAGTTGGAAAATGCGGAATCTGTTGCGGAACATCGTGGAAAATTCCCAATTCATACCTTATAGTCTCTGATGAGTGTCAGCACAAAACAAAGCCCTCAAACTGGCGTCTGTCACGGAGGTGCATTCCATCCAGAGAGCTGTTATAGTGTTCCTCTTGCCTGAAAACCAGAGCGTCTGAGATATTCATAGCACTGGTGCAAAGTGAGGATCAGTGCATTTTGTTATTGTGGGCTGCATACACTCAGGGGCAAACATACATTCAGGGGCATGACCTTAACCTACCGTTACAACCCCCTGGTGGTTGCTTTATGACCCCATGGGGATAATCCATCGTTCTGAGGAATCCCTCCCCCTCTCCCTCCTCAACCCCCACCCCACTGGGTAACCACCAGACCTGCCCCCTCCCTCTCAGCGATAGAAGCATATTTTTGATATCAAATTAATTGACTAATTAATTAATTTGACCAATTAATAACCCTCTCTCCTTCCTGGGAAATCCCTCAGACTTCCCCCTCCTCTCCTCATCAGGAAACTGGTGGGAAAAAGAGTCAATCTGTGCTGCAGAGGAAGGATCTCATGCTATGAAATTGAAATCAGTGTCAAGTACATAACAGAAGGTATATTGTTTATTTATCAAATTCAGTTTTCATGAGTTGAATCTCTCTCTTATTTGACAGGGAAAGCTCACATCCAGAAACTACATGTTCTAATTACATAATTACACTGTGGCAGATCCACCTGCAAGCTCTATCCTGATCCTATCCTGAAACTAACCTGTACTATTTTGAATAACTCCTGGTAGACATGACAATGTGTAGAATATTGTTTGTTTAAAAATTTATGGTATAGAAGACAGTGTTGGGAATATAGTTTATTTATTTCTTTAAAGAATTTGTTGGGAAACCGACTGCAGTGTATGGTATTCTGTTTATTTAAATAATTTGTTGGTGGCAAGGCAGTATGGAACACTTAAAAATTTGCAGCACAATTTTATTCTGATCGTGCAAGGAATACCATCAACATGACTCACCACACGTAACTACATCATCCAAAATCTCTTGATCACATCTTCGCACTGACGACAGGGCAGTCGTGCCAGTCAGATGCTGGCAATGGAGCACCCCGGCGAAGCAGTCGGCTTAAGGGCAGCCAATGTCCTGAGAGGCCGCACTGCACCTGCTGAATCCGTTGACTTCTGTGTTTGATGTTTTCCTGTAAGTAAGAGAACCACTTGCCTCTAACCTAGCTTGCATCTGCATTATGGAATGACCAAGAGTGGATGGACTGATCAGTTGAGTTGGAGTTGTAACAAGGCATGATTTAATGTTAGACTGATGGTGCATTGAAGAGATAGAGAGGGAGATGTTGCTGTAGGTCATTTGACCATTTTTTTCTGTTTTTCTGTTGGTATGCATCAGTTGTGTGATAATCTGCATTCGACTCATATACAACTGCGTGTTCTGTGAGTGATTGTGATGTTTGGTGTTAACATCGCAAGTAGACAGTCATCAGAGGACTCCCATCTCCTGCATGGTGAAACATGTCCATCCTGTTTCGACACATTCCTCTAGACAAACGAAGATCTATGTGACATACTCCATTCCCCTGCCGCATCTTGGGCATAAAATCGAGTCTTCAGATTCATAACTACGGTAATTCTAAGTTAGCGCCAGGTGTTTGTGAGGCACTGCAATCGGAGTGTACACATCTACTTGACAGATATCCTGTCAATGGACTTAGTAGCGGCATGACGCGTAATTTCACAAGTCAAACACCGCTGCTATGCGTTAGTCTCTTTCTTTATAAGGGGCATTCTCCATCACTAACGGCCATTTTATATAGGACTGGCGCGAAGATAGTATAGTTTCTGAACCATAACTGGATGTAAACAGTGGGTGCTATAAACCTCTGAAAAGCTATACTGTGCATGTATCACAAAGAATCAGTGGTTTTAGGATGTAGTTTTTCCATTTTACAATTTGTCACCATAGTTTATCGTAGAGAAATCTGCAAGGAGAATGTATGTCATGAGCTGGAAATATATTTCTTACACTGGGAAAATAACAGCATTGCATTCCACATCACTAATAGATCGGAAACAGCAGCGATATAACATTATAGTGTGTTTTAAGTGCAGAACTGTGTAGTCTTAGGAGAGCATGTGTTTATGTTCTCTCTTACCAATACCTTCTTGAAGCTGACCATAGGTAGTAGAGAAATACTCTAGAAATGATAGCGCAGTTGATTTACGTAAAATGTTTCAAACTCTGTCCTTCTGGAGCTCCAGCAACCGTAAAAACACACGTTTCTTGTTCTTAACCGTCTATGATATCATCACAACACTTTCATATTTACTATATACCGATAAGATGTGCTAACCTCCTCGACATTTGCGCATGTGAAGAAATCTTGTGCTCTTGGATGGGTGCAGGACAGTAGTTACTGACTCCGCTCACTCTGTTCCTTCACTAAATGTGGAATGTATCGCTCTACTTCTAGTCAGCTGCGGATTAAATTGACGACAGTGTTGCAGGGAGCGTTGGTCAAAGGCAACGTGAGGAGATCTTTCAGCCTCTAACTTTACCCTAAGAGTGCGGAATGCTCTGTGGCTCCCATCCACAAAGGGAAAGATAGGCAATTGTAATCGTAAATTACCCACTATTATCGAAGAGCTAGTAATATGTAGATCGCTGTCTGGAATATTTTTTGCTTGTGTTCGAGAATTAACAATGAATGGACGTACTACACAGTCAGCTATCTACATTCAGAATGATATTCACAAAGTACGGGAAGAGCAGTTTAGCAATGACACAAAAATTGTAAGGCATGCTGCCGTGTCACTGGTTGGTATTGTAACAAGCTGGTAAAACTTCTAAAATTTATTGTACTATCAACTGTGGTGCTTATTACAGTACACCGTTGGTGTCTTTTCCATCCCATCCTTTAACTGGTATGCTGTGGATTACCACATATTGACTAACTGACATCGCTTGTTTGAGATGGAGAAAGGGTCTAGGGGGAGTGGAAACACCTTCCGGCGATACCCAGCAGCGAAACTGGTCGCGTACATGACGGCAACATGAGGAATCGGAGGTTCGAGTCCTCCCTCGGGCATGAGTGTGTGTGTTTGTCCTTAGGATAATCTAGGTTAAGTAGTATGGAAGCTTAGGGACTGATGACCTTACCAATTAAGTCCCATAAAATTTCACACACATTTTTTTGTGTTGCAGCAAACACAAAAAAAAAAAAAACAGTGTGTCAAACAACAATACAGGGACCATCTCTTGCGACTGTTGGTCTGTGGGATTTGGTTCCCCTACAGTACAGCAGATGAAACTATGCGCTGGTCTGTACAAGCGACTTCGATCACTGACCGCCTGCTCCAATACATCAGCACCTGTGTATTTAATAGGCTCGCCACATGTGCTCGATGATGGCTTGCAGACGTTGTCTTCGATATATCGGAAGAAGAGGGCCAGTAAAAATCTAATTGGCTTCCCTGTAGACAAAGTTAGCGGAACTTTTGTAACTCGTAGGTTTTCTCTGTTGAATGGTATAAAATGACGATGACAGAATGTTTGGGTGACAGACGTGAATGCACGCTGAGAATGAGCCGTGCTCCGGCTTGCGTTTGTGCCGTTGACAGGTTGGCGTCGTGTATTCGAATCGTGACATCTCGTTTTCCTAGTGCGTTCGTTGGCGCCGCTACGTTTGCTCGCTTTATTTGTCCGTGAGTGGCAGCAGCGATGTTTATCGATAGCGAGTACTATGGTACTATGTTTGGAGCAACCTCAAGTATTTTCCGGGTCGTCGTGTGTCTGAGTTCAGTTAGGGGGACGGAGCAGCAGTGAGGTCCGAGAGCGCCAGTACTCGCCAAGGGAGCTGCCGATAAATGCACTGCCCGATGGAAGGATTTGGTCGCGAGAGTGCATGACCACGCTTAGGTCCGGATTCAGTGAGTTTAAGGATCGTTATATACTTGTAGTGCAACTTTCACACGTGTGTGTGTGTGTGTGTGTGTGTGTGTGTGTCCGTCCGTCCGTCCGTCCGTCGAAGTGACCTCATGCCTTCAAGCTGTCAGTTGGCGGTTTTATACTCCGACGTTTTCCTTGCCTGACTTGATTGCAAACGACTGATGGTTGGTCGTTTGGTCGGTCGTCTCAGTGGACGACGTGTATCTGGTCGTTCGACCGATTCTGTGGTTCAAATGGCTCTGAGCACTATGGGACTTAACTGCTGAGGTCATCAGTCCCCTAGAACCTAGAACTACTCACACCTAACTAACCTAAGGACATCACACACATCCATGCCCGAGGCAGGATTCGAACCTGCGACCGTAGCGGTCACGTGGTTCCAAACTGTAACGCCTAGAACCGCTCGGCCACTCTGGCCGGCCCGTTTCTGTGTTTTTAGCGTTCATGTCTAAGTGCAATTCGTCTTCTTGCTGTATAGTGACCGCTTTAAAATTGTTTGAGTTGTTTGCGGATTTGTTTTCGCGGACCCATGTGTATCTAGTGTGGTTTTGAACGAGCAGTCATTTTAACGCTGTCTGCGTACTGGATTTGTGGAGGCAACTTGTTGTGACAACCTTGGATTATTCTTGCGTTTCAACATGCTCTATTTCATAATGCTTGTCGTTTTACGATGTCAAGACTGTAGTCCACCTGTCTGCCTGGCATGGGTTATTCTATCGAGTATTGGGCATCGGATGTTAGGTACATTTTGCGAGAATTTTGGTCTTGAGTTTAACTTTGACTGGTTTGAGTTGCTATCCTGTTAGGTGAGCATAATACTGGGCTGCCTGTCTCACCATACTTACGTGTGAGGGACTTTTCTCAGGTCTATCCCTAGTGCACTGTCTGTGGATTGTGTCTATTGTTCCTATTGCTTGTGGCCTTCAGCCGACAAATAATTTTGAATTCTTTCGTAAAAAGGCCTTCAGCCGTCAGTGTAGCTTGTGTGGAAACACATCGCAGTGCAGTAGCAAAATCATCGTCCTTTTTCCAGTTCCTGTATGATGTGAGTCTTCCTAATTTTCCTTATAAGAAACACCACCGTTGCTATCTGTAGTGTCTTTTATACTATCTCGTGTTGAAGGAGAAAGCTTCGTTTTGGAGCTGACCTTACACATCGTACACCACTGGCGGAGCTACAACAACATGTTCCCATTTCCATCGAGTGGTCAAAAGACGGTGCTGTCAAATTTACTCAGGGCATCCTGTTTGTACATGGGTTGCAAAAGGTGTTAGGTATAGCACTCTCTTACTTCTGCTCAGTTCCGACTTAAATTGGCACGATCACATGTGCAAAGCTGCAGGGGTGGCGGGGAGAGACTATGGGGCAGTAACAAGATGCATAGGGACTCTCTAAAACCACGTTAGAGTTTTGCTGTAGCAGATAGGTTCGAAAAAATGTGACTCGTTTCGAAATATTAGAGTGCCATGAATATGATTCCCTAGTGGCTGTAATTATTAAAAGACATCTCTCTAGGGTCCAACGCAGGTACGTGGTTGAATGGAAAGACTTGATTCCAAATCGCATACAGCATTTCTACCAGAAAGCTTTACGCTATCAGCGTGTCTTGAGTGTACCAATAGAACCAAGACTGCATTTTATACAGGGTGAGAGTAACATAGTCGTTGTCATTGTGTTTTTAATAGTGTGGTCCTTACACGTAATGTATGTTGCTGGCGGTATAATCCTTCTGAGGTATTGATAACATCCGATTTCTTACCACTCCAATCATATCCGGATGCTCTCCATGGCCGGGGGTGGTGCACTCGCGTACACGCGCGTCCGCGACTGCGGGTGCAGTTGCAGGTGTCGTTCTTCTGGTCCTTGAACGTTGATGAAGGCGGCGTATGAGGGAGGTGAGTATATGGGATCTGTCAGTATTTTCAACTGTCTTCGACATCTAGCTATGAAAGCTTAATGCTACGAATTGTATCGTGGTTTCAGTGTGTCGTATTTAGTGCTTCCCTATACATCGCAGTGGACTCTGTCTTGCAGTGGTTTTTGCTGTTTCTATTGTATCACACCATAGAATCTTCGTGCCTCCTTCCAAATGTAGTGGAGAGAATGAATTTAGAGTGGTACTGCGTGCACACATGTGTTCAGGTGTGGGTCTCTGTTTCCCAGCCGGCGTGGACGGAGCTACCCTGCAATCGGAGGTGCGTGCTTCGTGATCGCGAGTTTGTGTGATCGACAGGTTTTTTTTTTCACCAGGTGTGTTTAGTGGACACGTTGTGGTGGAGGAGGGCGCGTAAAAGACCCCAGATTATTTAGTGTTACGATCTATTTGTGATGGATGTTTCATTACTTGATTTGCGAATTGTTTGCTTGTGATACTGAGACGTTGAAAATTGCTTTGTTATGAAGAAGGCTTATCGTAAGGTGGAAGTAAGTGTTATAAGCGATCTGTTTGACTCTTGTAAATTGTTAAGCAATTAATTTGACGGGGTAGCAAAAATGGATTATTTCACTCTATTTTTGATATCGAAATTGCGTCAACTTTCCCTTTGTTCTCAGCATTAGTCAATAGGAACACAGTATTCTGAGGAGAGATGAAAACCTCCATCTTCTTGTTTGGAGACGTTGGTTCATGCAGACAAGCAAGGACTGCCTACTTGAAAGCGACAGAGACCGGAAGAGAATATGGATTTTGCCGGTAAACAGGATGCTTTCACTTGATGATTTGTTGTAGGCCGCATCAAAGGAGGCCGATATCGGGTGCATGACTGGTGGTATTTAGTGGTATTTAGTAACGTGATCAGTAACAAGGACATTGGGCTGTTGTGACAGTTGTGGCGGCACCCTGACGATAGACACACATGCAGGAGGCCCCAGACAGTGGCTACTACATAGCACTTTATTGAATTCCCTAGTGATTACAGTTATTGTGTCATAGGGAGCAAGGGTGGCGGGTGCGGTCATGATGTCTACCCAATTTGGGGAACCCGTCTCCAACACACTGATGGAATAAGGAATATATATCAATATATTATTCACTTTGGTTTGAATGTTATGCCATGAGATCCTCCCTCTCCAGTACAGAGTGAGTCTTTTCCTACCATTTTCTTCTGGGAGGATTGGGGAGGGAGGAGGCGAGGGGTAGGGGAGTGGAATGTCCTCTGGAAGTGGCACTGTGCACAAGCTCGGTCCCTTCCTGCATGTGAAGCTGAGTGCACACAGGAAAATTTTCCAATAAGACGACATCCTCAATCTGCAGTAGTGTAATTACTTAATTAGGATATGTAGTTACTGAATTTGAGCGTTTCCCACTAAATGAAAGTGAGATCCAGCCCTGCAAATTAAATTTTGTAAATAGACAGTATATTCTAAACTACATAATTAAATTTCTTGTCGTGATATCCTTTGTCTTCAGCACAGATAGCAGTTTAGTGTTCATGGTGTCATCGATTTTCAAATGGTTCAAATGGCTCTGAACACTATGTGACTTAACATCTAAGGTCATCAGTCCCCTAGAACTACTTAAACCTAACTAACCTAAGGACATTACACACATCCATGTCCAAGGCAGGATTCGAACCTGTGACCGTAGCAGTCGCGCGGTTCCCGACTGAAGCGCCTAGAACCGCTGGGCCACCGCGGCCGGCATCGATTTTCTGACAGACACTTGCCTTGGAAGGAGTTGTCATATTGTTCGGTATTCCGCAGGGCCACATGTTTCGACAGGAATTTCTTGGGTGGATTATCGTGATGTCCGATCTGTAAGTTGCGGGACCCGAGTGGACACTCTCAGATAGGCGCATGGTGCGGCCGCACTTTGCGGGACGCTGAGGGAGCTGATATTTGGTGGCGTGAGCCGGCATTTGGTGCGGGCACGAAGGTATGTGCTTCACGATCGAAAGATTTTTAACAGTGAAATTACGTGTGGCGGGTGTTTCACGACGACATTCCTTGCGCAAACGGAATGCGAAAGCTTCGCAATTGTTTAAATATTACATGTATCACCTATCCTATAAATTGTTTAAGTAATCAATATTCCACACATTGTCTAAATTATTTAAACAATATTCCGTACACCGCAATCGATTTCGCACCAACCACCAAAATCTTTAATTAAATAAACTATATTCCATACACCTTCTTGGATCCCAATAAACTTTTTAAATACACAATATTCCGCATGTTGTCTAAATTGTTTAAACAATATTCCATATATTGCAGTCTATTTCCCTCCAAACGACCGATCAACTGAGTCTTTTTCCCACCAGTTTCCGGGGGGGGGGGGGGGGGGGAGGGGCAGGAAGAGGGCTGGGGGTTTCCCAGAGGGTGCATTTAATTAATGGGTCGATTTAATTAAATAGTTTCTCAAATTGATATTAAAACTGCTCTTGTATTGACGAGGCGAGTTCCCAGAGTGATAGGGGAGGGTTGGTTTCCTGAGGGGTTGGGAGGAGGGGGGCTGATTGGGGTACCAATAGATTAAGGACCTGTCAATCAAAAGGAAAGGGTATCCTCAGGAGTACATGACCCATCGATAAAAACGATGGATTATCTCCAGGGGGTTATAATCCTCGTGGCGGGGGGGGGGGGGGGGGTTATGATCTGTGGCTCTACATTCAGTTACATTCCAGATGTGTTCGATCGCATTCAGATCTGACGAGATGGGGGGCCAGCACATCAGCTGGAATTCGCGGCTGTGTTCCTTGAATCATTTTATCACACATCAGGCCTTATCTTGTTCAAAAATGCCTCTGCCATCGACAAACATGATTGTTATGAAGCGGTCTGAGTGGTCTACAACCAGTGTACGATAATCCTTGGTCATCATTGTGCTTTGCACGAGCTCCACTGGACCCATTGAAACCAACATGCATGCTCCCCAGAGCATAATGTAGCCGCCATCTCGCTATAAGACTGAACCTCCATACACTACGGGCTCCCCTCCGAGGCAGAAAGACAGGGTGAAAGTGCTACCTTTTTGATAAATGGCTCCTGTACTACAGTGGAATATTAATGGACTGAGTGCACATATGGAGGAACTGAAACTCCAGCAAAGGCACGCCTGCTTGCGTTGACAAGAAACACATTTTAAAGCCACTGATGCCCCTGTCATATGGGGCTGTACGCTTCACCAATCAATTGATTGGTGGAAGAGCCAAGAGAGGTGTTGCTGTGTTTGTCAGTAACACACACCACTCCACTGCTCTTGCCAGAGGCCTTAATGAACAACGCCCCCCCCCCCCCCCCGTTCATGTGTCCTACATGGTGATTTCAGTGCAAATAGAGTAATGTATACTTGCCCTAGGGATCAAATATTTGAGAACCTTATGACGTCTCATGAGCTATGCATCCTCAACACAGGCAGTCCCACCCATGTCTGGCCTGCTACTGGAATGTCCTCACGGGCCAACTTCTGTTTCTGATCACCTACCTTAGCAAACTCAGGACAGTGAGAAACCCTGATAATCTTAATACCAATGATCACTTCCCACTGTGGATCCACCTACCCAGTGGAGCATTACCTGAACAGAAGCCACCAAAATGCATGGTCAGCTGGACTAACAGAACGCTGTTCAGCCAACTGACTGTGTTTGAACACTATGATAGCGACCAGGAATGGTTAGACCAAATTACATCAGTGATCCATCATGCCACTGCCTTATCCACCCTAAAGTCCCTGGGTCATCCTAGGAGGTAACCTGTACCTTGGTGGACTGATGAGAGCCATTCAACAATCCAAGATGGACGTGCAGCTTTTCGACTGCGTAAATATTGCCCAAGAGCAGACAACCGCACAGAGGTATCTCCAAAAAATGCTGGGAGATATCGCTCGGATGACGGAGGAACATTTTGCAAAGACTAATTCCAATGCCATCCAAGATCCATACTTTCGCTACTGCCTAGCGACTGTAGAGAGGGGAACGTTGAGCCTAAGATCCAACTATTGTGAGTCTTACAACTACCCTTTCTTCATGTAGAAGCTGGAATCAGCATTGCCTGAGACCCATGGTACTCCAACCGGTCACGTTCAAATATGGTACTGCATGCTTCGGCATTTGACTACAGCGTCATAGGAAAATCCTCCTCGCATGTTTTAGTTTGATGCGACAGACAAGTCACTTTCCGAAGTCATGGAGAGAAATGGTTTTGATCCTTCTCCTCAAACCGTGATAGGACCACACATGTCCCAGTAGTTACTGGCGTACTAGCTTAACGTGCTGGGTCGTGTAACCCTGGAGCCAACGGTTAACCGTCACCTGGTGTGATTGTTAGAAATCTGGCCACGCCGTAGCTGTTATCAGTGTTGATTCCTGTGACTTCGGTCCACTGTTGACAACCCGACCGTGCCAGAGGCGGCTGTTCAGCAGCCTTTACCATGTAAACATCACTGTCGCGGTGTATTCTATATCAATTATGCGTTTGACACTGCTTGGAGAAACAGTATTCTAGAGCATACACATCTATGGGCGTTTCGTGCCCACCTCTCCATCTTCATATGGTCTTTCCTGTCTCCGTGATTTTTCACGTCCTGAGTTGCTGACACTCTGGCAGATAGTTTTGAGCAGGAGAATGGCATTCCTCATGGAGTCTTTTATGTGTTACACTGTTTGCCATAGCCATTAACAGTATCAGGTCTACTATAAGGAGTCCTGTACGCTGATACTCATTTGTGGATGATTTTACATATTTCTGTTCCTCCTTCAGTGTTGCAACAGCCACTCGTCAGTTACAACTTACTGTGCATATGTCAAAAGAGTGGGACGCAAAGACAGGTTTTCAGTTTCCTACAGAAAAGTATAGCTTTGTTCATTTTAATCGTTTTCGTCGTGATTTTAATTTATCTGACTGGTGGATGATGCACGTCGTTCTAAGTTTTAAAGATTCAGTGACGTTCCTGGGACCTATTTTAGGCTCCATATTGTCCGTTTTCAGTAACGTTAAAACGAATGTTGTGAGAATTTTAGGGTTTTGCTGTTCTACCAGCTTGTTTCGTGAGATTTTAGGGAGATGTTCTCAATGTCTTAACAGGATGACCGGCTCACTCATGAATTTTTGTAAGTACCAACCAGTCACGTTTCACTGTCCTGCTGTTTCACTCTTCTGTCGTTTTGTTGTGTTTCAATCCCTAGTATAGCACCGTTCATTCATTCTCCGTTGTCTTAATGGATGTGATGTTGAGTGATTGTGTGGGTCAACGGCTAATAAGCTGGGAGTAAGTGCATGAGCATCGTTTTGTAGATTTCATCCTTTTCATGTGCAACAAGTATACCGATTTTATCCACATTCGTTTTTTTTAATATGTGTCAGGGCGGTGATAACTTCACCGCTGAGTGCCCGTAAACTCCACACACACACACACACACACACACACATACACACACACACACACACACACACACACACAGACAGACAGAGGCGCGCGTTCATTTTTCAAATGACCGTACACAGTTGAGAAGCATATCTGTGGGAATGTCAGCACAGGCGTTTATTCTGTGGCCGACCATGTCTTCACGGCCTGTTGGCTAGTACACCTCATAAAGTATACCCACAGAAAGAATCTTAATCTGCAATAAAAAACGAGGGTTCGCATTAAAGATTCAAAGTTTCCTCCCACCACCCAGGCATGGGATCGGGTGGGGGTCAAGTGTTGTATCATTGCACGTCCCCCTCCGAGACAAACGAATTGGACCTATAACTTTTTTCTTTCGACGTGTAGTTTTCGAGGTATTTCAACATCTTCATTTAAAATGAACACCCTGTATATATATTGACGGAAAAAATCGCAACAAAGAAAGCATTTAATATGGAGTAATGATATTTCGGGTATACATATGTCTAGATAATATATTTAATTGACTAAAACTGCAAGATTACAGGTTAACGTAAGCGCGAGATATGCGATTGAAAATGTGAAATACGAGTACATTAATAACCGGTGTAGCCACCAGACGTTGAATGCAAGCTTGCAAACGTGAATGTGCTGTGTTGTACAGGTGCTGCATGTCAGTGTATGGGATGGAGTTCCATAGCTGTTGCACTTGGTAGGTCAATATAGGGACGGTTAACGTTGTCTGTGGACGACGTTGGTGTTGTCGTTCGATGCTGTGCGATATTTGTTCGGACTGGAGACAGGTCTGGTGTTCGAGCAAGCGAAGTCAAAATGTCTGCACTCTGTAGAGTGTGATTGTTTACAACAGCGGTTAGAGGACGAGCGTTATCCTGTTTGAAGACACCTCCTGAAATGCTGTCGTGGATGGCAACACAACAGGTCGAATCACCGGATTGAACATTTTTTTAAAATTATTTCTTATTTCTTTTATTCCTAAGGGACCAAACTACTGAGGTCACTTACACACTACTTAGACTAAATTAACCTAACTTATGCTAAGAACAACACACACACACGCCCATGCCTGAGGGAAGACTCGAACCTCCGGCGGGAGCGGCTGCGCAGTCCGTGACATGGCACCTCAAGCCGCACGGCCACTCCTCGCCCGGATTGAACAATTTTGTTCAGTACAGCACAGCAGTTCCAGTGTCTTTGGTGTGCAGACTTTTTTAAAGAGGCACTTACAACTACGTCCTTATCGTCTGCAGTTGTTACGAGCTTTAAGGCCTTAAGACTACAGCTTGTGTGCCTACTTTGCAAACGATAAGTTGCTGTATGAAGAAGATTTTCTGGATAGTGTCTTCTTCAGTGATGATTCGACATTTCAGCTAAGAGTGAATATGTACACATAATGTGTGGATCTGGGGGGTCAGAAAACCTCCACGAAATACATATAGTACACTTGTACCGAGACTACCCTACATTGGAATTTTTTTGTGCCGTATCCCAGCGGGAAGTTTATGGGCCTTTCTTTTTCTGGTGAAGTAACTGTAACTGGTGTTTCGTATCTTTATGCGCTAGAACTATGGCTCTTTCCTCAACTGTTTAAATTTGAACCACAGAAGTTAATTTGGCAGCAAAATTGCCCCACCACAGTGGCATAACTCACTATGCAACAGGTTAAACGATGTAGCGCCCGACCGCTGGATTGGCCGCAAAAGTCCGAATGACATACCTCGTTTTGCATGAGCACTCATGATGTGATGCAATGTGAGTTTTACTTTTGGGGACTGATAAAGAATCATGTTTATGTGCCTCCGCTATTGTCTGGCCTATCCGACATGAGAAACAGCATTGTTGCAAGAATTATTCCAGGCACCCTGGTCAAAGTTTGGAAACAAATCGCCTATCGATTCGATGTGTGGCGAGTGGTGCTCATATTGAACAGTTGTAAGACAAACTGTTTGAGCTGCTCTTTCATTTTGTGACTTATTTACAATTGTAAGTTGAATGTAGTAAATGTTACAAAGACTTAAAAACCGTAAGAGTGGGTACCCCCTCAAAAAACCGGAATAGAATTGACGTGGGCGGAGCTTATGTACTGTAGTACGCATTTCTGCCACTAGGCGTGTACAGCGCAACTCACTGCCAGTTCGCTGTCACGTGTGTTGTCGACCTGGCTAGTTATGTTCATGTGCAGTGATTGTTCCTGCTAGCGCTGTTTCGTTCTTGTTTCGTTTTTTATGATGGCAAGTTTAAGAGAACATCGTGCATCTGTGAAATTTTATGTTCTGCTCGGCACAAATGCTGCTCCTCCCGAACGCGTCGTCGGGAGGAGGTAATTTTAGCTAGACTCCGGATAGGGCACTGTCTTTTTAGCCATCGACATCTTTTAAGCGGTGATCCTCCCCCACTCTGTCCCCACTGCTCTCAGCTGTGGACAGTCAGACACCATTTAATTGAATGCCCCTATTTTAATCCGTTACGCTCCCGTCTACAGCTATCGCCTGATCTATCGTCGATTTTAGCAGATGACACGCGCTCAGCCGACCGCGTTCTCCAGTTTATTAGTGACAGTGAAATGACATCAGTCATTTGAAGTTTTTTTTTTTTTGGGGACAACCAACCCCTTTTCTATAGTGGATTTTTAAGCATTCCTTCTGCCTTTAGTTTCTCAAATTTTATGACTTTGTTCCCATCATTGCTGCTGGTTTTAAATTTCGTTTTTTTCCTGTTTCCTACGACACGGGCTGGGCGCTAATGACCACAAAAGTTTTGCGCCCTAAAACCACAAACAAAAAAAAAAAAAAAAAAAAAAAATGCTGCTGAAACTTTTTTTAATGATGAAAACAGCTTACCAAATAATGCTATAGGAAAAACTCAAGCCGGAAGAGATGGCCGTGCGGTTCGAGGCGCTTCAGTATGGAACCGCGCGACCGCTACGGTCGCAGGTTCGAATCCTGCCTCGGGCATGGATGTGTGTTTTGTTCTTAGGTTAGTTAGGTGTAAGTAGTTCTAAGTGCTAGGGGACTGATGCCTTCAGATGTTAAGTCCCATAGTGCTCAGAGCCATTTGAACCATTTTTTTTGAACGCAAGTGCACGAGTGTTTTTCTCGATTTAAAAATGGCGACGTGTCGATCGGTAACAAACCTCGTCCTTGACGTCCGACAACTGCCCGAATCTACGAAAATACTGAAAAAATTCGAGAGCTTGTACTCCCAGACCGTCGACAGACAATCGATCAACAGTCAGAGATTAGTGGGTTATCTTGGATCTCGGTTCAGCGAATTTTTATGGAACATTTATGAATGAAAAGGGTTGCTGCCAAGTTTCTTCCTTGGGTTTTCACTGTAAATCAAAAGGAACGTTGAGCTGAAACATGTCGTGCTTTGAAACAACAGCTTGAAACTAATCCAGATTTCCTGTCAAAGGTTTTAAGCTCTGATGCTTTGTTTCTTGGTAGCAACAATAGCACCACGACTCATCACCAGTCAAGGCAATGGAAGACGACATCGTCACCCCATACAAAAAAAGTATTGTCTTGTCACATCAAATCAAACATCAAAACAATGCAGATTTGTTTTTTTGATGCCGAGGGCGTAGTTTATTCAGAGTTTGTTCTCCTAGGTCAGACTGTCAATCAAACCTTTTATTAGGAAGTTTTAAGAAGATTGTGTAACAGTTTTCGTCAAAAATGCCCCGATATGTGCAGATAGGAGACTGGTTCTTCCACCACGAAAACGCACCTCCATGCACAGCCAGCTCTGTTAGACAGTTTTTGGCTAAAATGGCATGGTTCCACTGCCCGCACACCTTACTTACCTGCCCTGGCTACTTGCGGCTTTTCCTTATTTCCACACGTGGAAAGAGGCACGAAAGGGCACCGATTTGACAACAATGAAGAAGTCAAGGGGAAAAAAACGAGGGAATTGCTGTCAGCCATTTCTAAAGATGACTACAAAAAATGTTTCGAACAGTGGAAGCATCGATAGGACAAATGTATTAATAGTAATGGAGAGTATTTTGAAGAGGATAAGGTTCTTTTGTAAAAAAAAATTGAAAATATATATCTTTTAAAAAATAATTCCTTTTTTAGGTACTCCCCTGTATAATCATTTTAGCGTGAAGTTCGATGGACGAGCATATCATCAGATCATCAGAGGATGTATGTTCAAATTGGCGCATGCACAAATCCAAAGACTGTGACCAGCCGTTAATTAGCACTACGGATATGCTTCTTCTAAACGATCTGATGAGAACAAATAAAAAAAAAAAAATCGTATCACAGGCCAGCAGCTATCAGTTTTCCATGGAATTGCTTATGGTTTTATTCTCTTAACACCATCCACTGATTTCACCTGACATGCTATTATTCGAGAGTGCGCTACTGCTTCCAGAACTTCTTTTTCGTTTTGAACTCTCATTTCAGTGCAAAATAAACAGATTTCTGTAGTCAAGAAGTGGACCTGGAAGGCCAACTGCTGACCTCATATTTGCAGTGAGGCAGTTTCAGGAGCACCACCATGAATTTGGGGAAGACTTTGTGATGATGTTCCTCAGTACAGAAAAGGTACTTGATAGTGTCTGTAGAAGAAAGGTCTGGGTGGCAATAGAAAAGAAGGGAGTGGAAGAGAGACAACAAACAGACTGAAGGTGATGTACTGTGGATGTCTGAGTTGTATGAAAGTGGGGGATGAAAGGATGGATTGGTTTTAGCAAGTAGATGGTGTGAAATAGCGCAGTACATTGTTTCCTCTGCTCTTCCTTGTGATCTTGGATGAGATGATGACGAAGTTCGTAAAAAAACTGGAGAAAACTAGATGAAAACCATGGTGTTCACAGAAGACTGGATGATATGGGATAAGCAGGGAGGATGAGATTCAGGAGCAGCAGGATGCTTGGGAAGCAACTGTGAGACAGTATGGAATGAAACTTAATGTAAACAAATGTGGGATCCCGGTTGTAACTACAAAGAAATATAGACGAACTAGTGGAGTAAGGATTGCAGGTGAACGGTTGAAGAAGGTGGAAAGAGTTAAGTACTTAAGAAGTGTGAGGGAGAAAAATGGAAGCATCAGTGAACGAGGCAATCGGGCAGAAGCATTAGAACCCTGGTTTGGCACAAAGACGTTCCACACAAAATCAAATAAGTAGTACACAGAAGTTACTACTACGCATCTGAAAAATGTGTAATGTAGTTCAGACATGTAAGCAGATTACAAGCAGGTGAAATGAAGTTCCTGAAAAGTTGGATAGGAGTAGCAAGGAGAGACAGGATGAAATGGTAAGTGAAATAGTGAAAGAGGAAGTTGCAGAGCAGGATAAAAACATTAAGGCTAAGATAGTATTGGCATTTAAGGGGAATGGAAAACAAGATAATTTCCAAGAAAATACATAAAATGGCGATGTGAATGAAATGGGCAAGAGGAGGACAAGGGGACAGATTGCTGAAAGGTGAGGAGTGTATTGAAAAAAAGAGGCGACGACTGGATCAGAGATAACACTGGGAAAACCGGAGATGGCGAGGCTTATGTTCCAAACAGACTCAACTTGTGGCTGGAAACTGTTAAAGATGATGATGGTGAAATGAAAAATTGTGAAATTTATTTTAGGAATCATCTTTCGTGGGTAACTAATACCATATATTGCTAATACCTGGATGTTCTGGCACTATCTCTTAATGACGTCATATTATTTCAAAATACAGAAATATGTCCATTGTTAACGTAAACTTATAACTACGCGGCAAACACTGCACCGTATCTTGTCGGATCCTTCGTTTTTCAGTAACAATGATCGTATGGTAGGAGAGCGGCGACGTTGCGATCCGTTTTCAGAGACATAAATCTGCTAGCATTTGTATTCTGAGTGTGCGGCGTGTATCACGTGCTTACGTTATGTGTGAGGACGTGCAGCACGGATCTGCCTAGTGTTTCCAGCGATCTTAATGCGTCTCTCTGTAGACGTCTGCAGCCGTACACTTGTTTTGTAGCCTAACATTTTCATATGGCGGATTATTTCAGAAGTATAAACAGCGCCGGCTTGGCACGCGAGAATTTAATTTATGTCTGAAAGTGGCAATTTGTCTGGCCAGCTGCGCCGCGCTTTGTAATATGCAGGCCGAGTCCTGTCCCGACTGTTCCGTGAAAAATGAATTGGCAGCATGCACTGTCTCCCGATAACTGAGCCTCTGCAGAAAGAGAGGTTTCTGCCGAGAGGCACGCGAGAAGATTTCCGCATGTTACTCCTAGTAAGTACTGAACCTCAAAAATACGGGCTGTTTGTAATGCTGTATTCTGTTGTTAATGCAAAAAAATCGTGACATTTGTCTTCCACAGTTTTCTTGCGTTGCTGATACGGACAGCAAATGTTACGAAAGAGCAGGAACTTGCAGTAGATCTATGTGGTCGATTATTTTCCGCGGCCTGATGCCAGTTATGTGTAGAAAAGAGTATTCAGTTACTTAAGCTCCACACGTCATTCCCCTTCTTTTCATTTACAGAAATAAGGATGATATTTAAGCAGCCAAATAGATTGTACCTTTTTACGTTTCCTCTAGCAATCGTTCATTTCTTCAGCTTCTTATTTCCGTCCTCTACAGTTTGTCTTCTGTGTTGATTTGCGACTTTACTGTGGTGTGAAAATCAATTGCGAAAAATCAATTGTAACATGCAAGTTGATGATACACACACACACACACACACACACACACACACACACACACACACACACACACAAGCGCGCGCATGGTCGGACCAACAAAAGCCTCTCTGTTTGGAATAGCAGCTCGATATCATCGTAGCGTCTAGTCGTGCACGATCTGCTTTTATGCCCTGCAGCTAAACTCGCTACAACTGGTAATTGCTTCAAACTGGTGATCCTTCATTCTAAGTTAGGGGGGTAGGACGTCAAATTGACCGACTTGGAGCAGGAGAGGCACCACAGGACATTTTAATATCCACTGTCTATACTTTTACAAATAAATTCATAAAACTGTCAGCATGACCAGGAAGGGTTCAGGATTCACGCTCATAGCAGTGAAAGTGAGGACCGGGCGTGATTCGTGCTTCGGTAGCTCAGACGGTAGAGCTCTTGCCCGCGAAAGGCAAAGGTCCCGAGTTCGAGTCTCGGTCGGGCACACAGTTTTAATCTGCCAGCAAGTTTCATATCAGCGCACACTCCTCTGCAGAGTGAAAATCTCATTCTGGAAAATTTTTGCACTCTGTTCATATACTTCGATACATTTATATACATGGACACATGTAAGCACCAAAAGATTACACGCAGTATAACGGTAACACAAAATCGTTTTCTTTACATTTTTTATATTCTTCGCTGATCGATCGCAATTCAAAGAAAATTCCCGGTTTATGATTTGTAGAGTACAATAGTAAAAATGTTATTAGAAATATTTTACTCTATTGGCAGTCTTTCGAATTCTCCATTACTCTTGGCTGTCTTTTTTCCAGACATGTTAAGACCCTTTTTAGCCCATTTTTGCGGCTCCAGTATCACTTTATGTATCTTTCTGTAGGCTTGAAGTTTCTGCTATACAAAGCCAACGCTTCATAAAATTTTACTGGTGAAAAACTGCTGACTATGAAAATAGTTTGGTGACCTCAGAACCATTGCGGTGAGCGTAAAACCTTTACAGTATGTTTATTACCTCAGGAAAAGTACATTTCCTCC
Organism: Schistocerca americana; assembly: GCF_021461395.2. Lineage (NCBI taxonomy): Eukaryota > Metazoa > Arthropoda > Insecta > Orthoptera > Acrididae > Schistocerca > Schistocerca americana. The sequence continues at coordinate 145,096,526 of NC_060130.1, read as the reverse complement.
TCACATCAGATATTATGTGCATATTTTAAGTGCATAAGTGCAGTGACTTTGAACCTGTGGATCTCGCTGATGGATAATGATGCAGAAAAGAATTTCAAGATTTTTCCGGGAATATCATCTTAAGGAAAGCGGTAAAAATTTCAACAATTTGTCATCAATATGTTTTAGAAATGGCCACCCACACAAAGGGTACTTCTGGTACCCAAATATCATGGCTTTTCGGATGTAAATTGATAATGGATACAGATTTTCAAAAACGGGGAACTGTCGTTTGTAGATGAATGTATAAAGAATCTACGGTTAAATTTTGACCTGTTTGGTATGGTTAGTTATTTATTTAATTGCGGCCCACGGTGCAGAAATGGCTGAAAACCGGTTTTTGCCTTTTTCTGCATAAGCGTGGCGATTTGAACCCCTGGACATCGCGGAAAGTTCCGAACTTCCCAGATACATCTTACGAATATTTAGTAAAAGTTTCGACGTTCTACCATGATTAGAAATTATGGAAGTGGGCATCCCCACAATTGGTACCTTTTGTATCTAAAAATCACGGTTTCTAGCGGTTTCCTTAGGACCCACTCAGAAACAAGCAGAACATTTATAAGGCGCCTGAGGTTCACCATAGACTGTACCTAATACAAAAGAACCAACAAATTCCCTCACTTTGCCTGGGCTTGAGGAAGCGTATAATATTTCGATTTTGACCCTGTACTGTAGGATAGCTTCAATATTCACTTTCCTCCGATGAGTACGGAAATAGTCGCTGGGCCAAGGGCAATCGAAAACTCTTGACGCCTTACCTCTGTAAACAGCAGAATCCGAGATAAGTGCTCCTTGAAATATTGCATTTTCGGTCGCAACTTTTTTGAACATGTTGGTATCGTGCACTGTTACGCATGAACCGATACACCGTCTCATCGTTGTTGTATTTCATTTGTCCTCAGCTGTGGCTGCCAAAAGTTTTTTGCCAATTTTTGTGTATTTAAAATTACGTTTTGTCCTGCACATTGGTGAATTCTCGGTGTTGTTACGTTTCTGTCTAGCACACACGTTTCACTACGCAGTTTTCAAAAACGCAGGAATGTTACTGATAAGGACAATAAGGTGGCTGATAAGGATGAAAGTGATAAGACTGATGATTTTACTACGTCTATGAGCCTGGTCACGGTACGTCGACATTTGCAAACAAAATACGCCAGAGTCGCCATAGTATTACTTCTACGCTGAAGAGCCTACGAAACTGGTACACCTGCCTAATATCGTATTAGGGCCCCGGAGAACACACAGAAATGCCGCAGCACGACGTGGAATGGACTCGAATAATGTCTGAAGTAGTGCTAGAGGGAATTGATACCGTGAAATCTGCAGGGCTGTCTATAAATCCGTGAGAGTACAATGGGGTGGGGAACTAATCTGAACAGTACGTCGTAAGGAATCTCAGATATCCTTAACAATGTTCATGTCTGGGGAGTTTGGTGGCCAGTATAAGTGTTTAAACTCAGAAGAGTGTTCCTGGAGCCACTCTGTAAAAATTATCGACGTGTGGGGTGTCGCATTGTCCTATTGGAATTGCCCAGGTGCATCGGAATGCACAAAGAATATGAATGGATGAAGGTTATCAGACAGGATACTTAGTTACGTCTCACTTATCAGAATCGTATCTAGACGTATCAGGGGTCCCATATCACTCCCACTGCACACGCCCCACGCCATTACAGCCACTGCTGACACGCAGGGTCCATGGATTCATGAGATTGTCTCCATATCCGTACACGTCCATCCGCTCTATACAATTTGAAACGAGACTCGTTCGGCCTGGCAGCATGTTTCCAGTCATCAACAGTCCAATGTAAGCGTTGACGGGCCAGGCGAGTCGTAAAGCTTTGTGTTGTACACTCACCAAAGGTACACGATTGGGCCTTCGGCTCCGAAAGCCCATATAGACAATATTTCATTGGATGGTTCGCACGCTGACACTTGTTAACGGCCCAGCATTGAAATCTGCAGCAATTTGTGGAAGGTTTACACATCTGTTGCGTTGAACGATTCTCGTTACTCGTCGTGGGTCCCGTTCTTGCAGGATCTTTTCCCCGCCACTGCGATGTCGGAGATTTGTGTTTTACCGGATTCCTGATATTCACGGTACACTAGTGAAATGATTGTAAGGGAAAGTCCCCACTTCATCGCTACCTCGAGGGTTTTGTGTCCCATCGCTCGTGCGCCGACTATAGTACAACGTTCAAACTCACTTAACTCTTGATAACCTGCCATTGTAGCAGCAGTAACCAATCTAACAACTGTACCAAACACTTGTTGTCTTATATAGGCGTTGCCGACAGCAGTGCCGCATTCTGCCTGTTGACATATCTCTGTATTTGAATACGCATGACTATACCAGTTTCTTTGGCGCTTCAGTGTAGTTTCTGTGGAACAACTGGAAAACCTCTGGAAATCTCTCGAACACCTTATAGAAAGATTTCCGCACAGTGGCCAACACTTTTCTCCTTTACCGTTTCATACGACACTTGGTCACCACCTCCAGGGTCTGACTCGACCGCCGCACACTGGACAGTTCTCCGGCACCGCCGGGAACGAGGCACAGTAGAAGAGAATACGACAGCGTGACGAGACCACAGCGGAAGGGGTCCTTGAGTTCCAGTCCTCTACTGTGCGTTCTGTTCTAGCCGTCGACAGATTGACGGAAAAAATTTGTGTAACGCCCTAGATGGCAACGTCTCTCTCTTCCTCTCCTACGCGAGGTATACGATTAAGGCATGAGAATTTGTGCACAGCCTCCCAGTTCTCTTAAGGTTGGAGTTACGGTTTTTTGTGTGTAGTCACGTTGCCTCTTCAACGTTTTAAGCCCAGTCGAAACTTCTTACTAAGGAGCCTGACGCCCAAACTATAGTACTTCACCAACATGACCATTATCACCACGTGTACATAGTAAAAAATATGCTGAAGTTTGGTTTGGATCATAAAAAACATATTTTGAAGCACAGTCATAATCAATAACCTAATAACTTTGCGGTATGAACACAGGTACAAAGCTTTGGTAGCTGGAGGTATATGTAGGAATCATGTTAAATACATTCATGCAGAACTTCAAGTTCAGTTTTCCTTCAAAACTTCAGTAACTTGAGTAAAAGCAGACACTGTGTACAGTATTCACAGCCATTAGTTTCAAAAATAGAACTTGTAACGGAATTTTAAGGAAATGTCATTAAGAAGCAACAATTGTCCTACTTGTGACGGTGCTTGTAATACGTATGATTTTTTATGGGAGTTTGTCAATTACCGCTCAGTTCCGCTCCAGCAAAAGTTTCTCTGCCGAGAAACACTACAATGAGAGGTACCTGCGAGTACAAAAACTTCTTTCTCTTGAAGGCAAGAGTCGTGCATTCTTCTAAAGTTCGTTGTTTTACGATATTGTCGTCTGAGGACGTACATCTAACGTAGATAAAATATCTATACAGAGAAAGTTGGCAATACGATTATTGTGTTGACCAGCCGGTAATAAAACCAGCTCCAGATGTACTGCAATCTATACAGCGACTATTTTCGTCCGGAATTTGCTTCATAGTCCTTGGCTCAAAGGGGGAAGATTCACCATTCTGATTCAAGACCCCGGCCGGAAAGATTTTCTTCATGGTAGAATGCAGGAGACAGGATCAATGAATGCTTTAACCGTTTTAACCAATTTACTCTCATAAAGAGAATGTAGTTGTATGTCTCGACAGTAGTAAGTAGAACAGGAAGTGATTTCCGAAATCTTAGGGCAGTCATACAAAGACAGGGAACACGCTGTGAGTACTGTTGGTGTAGCTGTCAGTACAACTGTGTGAAGTCGACTGTTGAATCACACCAGCAACAAGCAAAATTTTCTGCACAAAAAATTTCAATGAGTAAACTCATTGGCGTATAAATATTACAACAACTTCCAGACTCCAGCCATTATTAAAACAACCCGTAAAACTATTATTGATACAAATACAAGATCTATTCAAAAAATTCCGGAACTTTGTCTACAAAATTTTTCTACGCTTGCGTTTTACTAATTGTGCATGGTCTCCTTCGAAGCACTCGCCTCCACAATTGATACACCGCTCCCAACGCCGTTGCAAGTTCCGGAAACAGTCTTGGTAAACCTCCAGCTGGATCGCGAGAAGCTCCGTCTACGAATTTTCTTTTATCTCGCCTATCGTTGCAAATGTTGGTCCTTTCAATGGCTTTTTCAACTTTGAAAATAAAAAACAAAGTTCGCAGGGCCCAGGTCTGGAGAGTACGGAGGATGAGAAATCACAGAGATTTCTTTTTCTGTGCAATAATCTCGCACCAACAGGGATGAATGTGCGGGTGAGTTACCGTGAAGCAAGAGCCATGAATTGTCTCACCTCAATTTAGGCCGTTTCCTTCTCACGATTTCTTGCAGGCGTCGCAACAGGTCCGGATAGTACCATCGACTAACTGTTTGCCCCTGTGGCACGAATTCGTCATGAACTAATTGTTCAAAGACAGAGAAAACTATAGGCATGGCTTTGTCATTTGACCTGATCTGACAAGCTTTTCTTTGTTTTGGAGAACCTTTCCCGAACCACTGTGAGGACTGTACCTTGGTTTTCAACATCAGAACCGTAGACCCACTTCTCATCACCAGTTATGATTTTCTTAACTCTTTCAGTCACGAATTATTTTTTTCCTGAAAAAGAAAAATCATGGCTTTGCTATCCAGTTCTTAGAATTAAATTATTTTTGAGATGTATAAAACATTCCGAGGTGCCCCCCAAGGGCGGATACAACGCGTCCCCATATGAGGACATTGTATTCAAGTGGATGCAGTATAAGTCTAAAAGTCAAATTATTTTAAATGATTTTATTTCACCAACATACTTAAACTACACAAAGCTTACTTAATGATTATATACATAAACTATGGTTTTAGCTTGTGAAGAAAGATAATCACAGAAATGAAAGTGAATGTTACATTTTACATAATAAAATTTGGTTTTGCCTTTGCAACCCGTTTTCTTGCACCTGTCAAATGATTTTTTGGCACTGACCAGTGGAAGATGCCCAACGTTGTCCAAACAAACTTCAGCTTCTGGGCGAAAATCCGCATTGGCTCGTTTTGAAATACGTGGACCCTCATTAGTGGGACGCCCCCTTTTCCTGGCGGCTGGCTTATCTATTTTTGTCAGCACTTTTTCCACACTTGCCCTAAAGTGAAGCAAGTCGAAAACGGCAGTCGGAAATAGTGTTCGGTTTCAAGAGCAGCTAAAGCATGTTGTCTCCGGGTGCAAGGCCTGCTAAATGCCGAATAGGCGTGGCTGTCGCCCTGTTATGTCCGGATACAAAGCACGTGAACGGGGATCAGACTTATCAATCTGGACATTCAAAGCTACCTTTCAGTCTGTTATGATTAGAATGGATATCTTTCTTATTCAGCTTTAGATTGGCTGCGCTATAACAAATGCTTACACAACAATAACATTCTTGCTACCAACGAATTGTCGTTTGGCTGGGACGAGTGTTTCGTGATTATCTCAGTGTCACTCATCATGCAGTTTGTAAGCTGAGTAGCCTAGACGCAAAGCCCGCTATTACCGTATGATATAAAACATCGAACATTACCTCCATCATTGTCCTCCTGTTCAAATTATCGCCAGGATCATCGGATAGATTGTCAATTTCAGATGAATTAAAGAGCTCTATAAGTTGTTCTGTAAGTGACCTTCGTCTCTCTTGGACACGGGCAATTGTGAAATAACCGTAAGATGACTAAAAATACAGCGAAATAATGTCCTAAATTTCTATGGTATTGCAACCTATCAATCACAATGTCCTCATTTGGAGACAGGCATAAAGTTATAAATACGTCACTTACCTTTCGTTCCTGAAAGACACCTTTAGTTTTCACCTTCAAGAATGCACCTTTCTACGCACAAATAATATTTTTTACCTAGACTCAAAAGATATTAACCGGCTGATGGGAGGTACAAAGATTACTGGCAAGCGACCGTGTGACTATAAGCATTCAGTTTTGTATTATGGTACCACAGATTGACAGGAGATGTCGACACTGTCTCAAACACTCTGCTTGTTACAATATGAGGACAATATTTATTTAGTATGTCCTGATATGAGGATGGTTAAGGAACATCTCGTACTCATTTGCGCTACCTAAAATCTCTTCACAGATTGCGAGTTGAGAAGCGAAAGTTCAAAATGGCTCTGAGCACTATGGGACTTAACTTCTGAGGTCATCAGTCTCCTAGAACTTAGAACTACTTAAACCTAACTAACCTAAGGACATCACACACATCCATGCCCGAGGCAGGATTCGAACCTGCGACCGTAGCGGTCACGCGGTTCCGGACTGCAGCGCCTAGAACCGCACGACCACCACGGCCGGCTGACAATTTTATGAAAAAACAACTATTTTCAAGCTACTGCTGTACTTTCATAAAAGCAGAAGAATGAAAACCTCGATTTAGGTAACTAGTATCCCCTGAAAGACAATGTTTTGATTAATCTTAATTAATTGACACTTTGATAAAAATCCATTGCGAACTTTGATAGTACTTTGGCTTGACGGATTCCTATTTAAGATTTGTACTTTCCTACCCAAATGAAATCATTTGTATTTCATAACAAACACTTTCGGTTCCATTTTTATTTTGGATTTAGTAGTGAATTTTGTTTTCGCCTATAATCAATGCCTCTGTCTCCATGCCAACATATTGTATACCTAATTTGCATACGAAAAGAACCAACATTATGTGTTATTAGGAAACACTGAATCTTGCAGATTTGAATTTATATAACAGATAATTTGGATTAAAAGGCGTACCTTATTCTGATGGTGTCATCCAAGCTACACATTGTAAATGACACCCAGAGCACCATTACAAAAGGTGCCTCAGCTGTAGTTGCCCTGAATGATGGGTGAAGCAACAGCAGGGAGAGACACGCTGTACGATGGAACTGTACTTTCGTTTTAAATAATTATGTGGTGGCAGCGATTATGGCATACATGTTTGTGTGTTTGAGGCGCATGGAGGTTAGAATCTGCAGGGTCGGCCTCACACGCTAAGCATGAAGGCGTCGGCCTCTGCACTCAGATAAAAACAATCTCAGTGAAATGTGTGCGTTATTGTACTGGCCATCTAAAGAAAAACGTAAGTTTGTATAAAAGTGGTAACTCGTGTTGCCTACAGATGCACAAATGGAAGTAGAAAGTCAGATTCCGCTAAACCAATACGTCTGGTTAAATATGGACTGTTCTTTTGGATGTTTCACTAACTTCAAACCCATTATTTTAGAGTATGTAGGATCCAGAACGGCAGCGCAAGTAAAAGCTTCTCTATCAAGGCAACGTGACAAAAACACAGAGAACCAATAAACTATAGCACAACATGTTCAGAGCCGTTTTGACATTCATCGATCTTGGAAGTCATACAGTCACATCGGAAATCGCATTATGCCTTGCATTTTTCATCGTTTCTGTCATACACACATAAGTTGTACGTATGTGTGTGAGTAGTGTGAGAGTTCAATGTTCAGATGAATTGTTAGGCAATGAAAACTGAAAATTCAAATAAAAACCACCTTTTCTTGCTGTAGTGTATTTTATTTCTTCCAGAAGGGTTTCTTTTATTTTAAGGCATCTTCAGTGGAACCAGAATGATACAGCTTTGTTTTGATAAAATAATTCTAATTTTGTTTTTCACATAAATAAGTGATAACCGGCAGTTACTCGCGTATTTGATTGGCATCTGCGTACCGTCTCAGCTGGTCACAAGCTGGAGGTCGCACTATAACTTCACTTACGAAACATAAGCATGTTTTCAAGTTACGAACTTTTGTCTTCGCCATTTTCAAACTGTTTTCCCTAACTGCTGTGCAGCACTGTTAGTATTCTGTCATTAGTAGGAGATATTTTACCGAAAAGTGTAATTAACGAGTCTGTAAGAAATAAAATGCAATACTGCAAGAAATGTCGGTTTCTGTTTACAAAACGTATGTTTCTGTGCTTGCTGCGGATGATGGCCATGCAAAAAAACTTGTCAAAATTCAAACTTTTGGATACAACTGAACAACTGCTACAAGAAAGAAAAAGGACTGGACCACAGAGCCAGACGAAGGCTCAAGCAGGTGCCGCGTCACAACGAACAGCAGCAGCAGCAGCAGTACAGCAGACAGCAACATCAGAAAATATAGGACGTAAGTGTCGCAATTAGCTGTAGGCCTTTAACAAAAATCATTGAAGTAGAAATAGTGTAACAGTGCAGCATAGTCTAGGAAGGATTTTTTTTAAAAATGGTAATGGCTATCTGCACGTGCCTCCGTCTCCGATTCTCACTTCCACACGCCACGTAGCCACCACCTTCATGATTCCACAATTCGTCATCCCGCACAAGGAAATAAATAATGTACCGTCATTGCAGCCTGTCAAGACATGAATACATCACTGACGGTTAATATGTTTGTGTTCATACAGTACCTGTGTCTTCACAGTACAATGCCTTTCTGACATGAATACTTGTGAGGATGGGAATGCTGTGAAAGAATCATAGCTTCAACTAGAGGACGACATGAAGTCAACCATTCTGATGGGAATGTGTGGGAGGTGACAGGCGAGAGGATACGTTTTGGGATGAGGACCATAAGGATCTTGGAACTTCCGTTCGAACGGATTCCAGCACAAATCAGTTCAGTTCTAAGCCCGTGCAGCATCCTGCTGAGTAACACGGCGTAAAATGAGACAAATTTCCTAACCTTTCCATGGTTAAATGGTGTTAGACTAGCTATACATGTACGTCTGCTACTGCATTGTGTTGTCATGTGGTCGTTTTGTATGACGGCCAGCCCAGAACGTGTTCATCTTGGGCAAGAATGAGCATGTACGATATTAATGTTTGCAGACAAGCGTGACAAAATTATGAGTGGCAGAAGCAGTTGGCTCGGTGCGAATGTTAAAATTACCAGTGACTTACACTGTAGCAGGTAAGTGGATGAGAATAGGGCTGTAACAGCCCAGCCTATTGAGGGCCACTACGTATCAGATGAGGTGAGAGAAATGGTGACGAAAGAGCAGATTTACGCCAGGGCGTATAGTGGAACATTGGTACCATTGACAGGTATTTATTTCCAGCAGCCTCGTACAGCGCGCCGGCCGTCCTCGGGGCCACCCTGTGTGCGTCCAAATGCAGCCAGCTCCAGAATGTGCTGACGCTCCGATGCCGCCTGTGACGTTCGTTTCTCTGCGTCGGAGCGCCGTGTGAACTGCCAGTGGGCGAAGAATGAGTACCTTCAGCGCAGGCCCTCCAGAGTTTTGCCGGCTTTGGACATCCACACGTACTCATAACTAGTAGGGCAATTTATGTTATGTGTGACTTTTGATGTCAAATTCATATGCAAATTAATTAGATTGTGATAACTGCTTGATTTACGACCTTAACCAATTGTTCTGCTAATTGGTTATGTCCCCATGAGGTTTAAATTATGACACCCTGGCGATATTCTTCCCTTCCCTCCCCCTCCAACTGGAAACCTACAACCCCCTCCTACCCCGCGCCGATACAAGCACACCTTCAAGCCTCAGTTTTTCGTATAGCCCCAACCCACTCTATCAATTTGAATGACTAATTGATTAAATCGATAAATTAATTAGGCCCTCCCTCCATGGGAAAGTCCCCACCCTTACTCCTCCTCTCCCCCAACTGGAAATTGGCGGGAAAAGGATTCAGGCTGTGCTGGAGTGGAAGGATCTCGTGACAGGAGATTCAAATCAAGGTCAATTGCGTAGCAAAGGATGTATTCATAAAATTCAGTTCACAGGGATACAGGAAACCTATCACACAATCTCTACTAGGTATAATACGGCGCCAATAACTGAACGCAGGTTGCACCAAACAGTACTGCTAATAACTTCTGGGATGGACAGACATGCTCCATTTGGTTTCTTATGAGTGGTACCACTTTGTCTTAGGAAGAGAGACATAATAGTCTTATAAGCGACCAGCTGTTGAAAACACTGTCACAACGATGTTACTATCAACCTGTATAAAAAGCAGTCATTGTTCTGCAGGAACACGCAAATATCCCTAACGATACCCGTGTTAAAAACTATACATGCTTTAAAAGTCGAGGTATGGCATTGCTTCCGAATGAAGTGGTCCCCAACACAAATTCCGCAACATTGAATATAGACAGTGATCGATGAGGTGTGTATTAACTGACCAAAAGGGTGGGTGCTTGTCGCCACTAGAGTAAGCTCGTAATACAATCACTCTTCGCATCGAATTAGAAAGTGATTCGGCTAAGAAAGGTGGTATTAAGCTGATATTTCCAATTCCCTCATTCTACTGCTAGATATTACTCACTGTAACAAATAGTATTTAAAACGCATTCTGCCTTGATGCCAGATAGACATTGTAGCAGAGGTTACAGGCGATGGAGGATGATAGTTGATTGAGAATGATCACGAACAGTAGATGGTGCGCTATATGAGGACTCACATAACAAAATGCAACGCCAGATTATTGTCATAAGAAATGTAGGAAATTCTGTAACTAGTACACTGCCTTTTCTGATCTATTTTTACGCTTCCTGGTAGAAATTCTGTCTGCAATTTGCAATAAAATCTCTCTATTCAACAACATATTTGCGTTGGATACTATGGATGTGTTTTTTAATGATGATAATATCTATATTCAGTGTTGCAGAATTTTTGTGGGAGACCACTTCATTCGGAAACAATGCCATTGGTGAATCATGTTTGTGGCACTCTCATAGCATGAAACGAGTCAATTTTACTGTATATGTCTGCTAAGGATTCCATACTGATAAACTACAATGTAGTTTTAGACACTTTCTGCATCTTCTAACTGTTCATCAGTCTCTGTCACTTCCCCCTCCCCATAACTCCCTGCAGCTTCGTCCATGTGATCGTTCCAATTTAAGTCAGTACTGAGTGGAAGTCAGAGAGTGCTACATCTACCAGCTTCTATATCCTCTGCATAAACAAGATGAACTGAGTTATGCTATAGGATTGTGTTTTCACCACTCTGTGTAAATGGGAACATGTTGTAGTAGCTCCAAAAACCGTCTATATGTGTGTGAGATCAGCGCCAGATGAAGCTTTCTCCTGCAACATGAGGTAGAAGAAAATACATTATATGCAGTTGTAGGGGTGTGGTTTATCAGGAGAATCAGGTAGATTTCATATCACATGGGAATTAGGATTTTGCTACTGCATTGTGTTGTGTTTCCAAAGGAAGGAGATCTGCGTCTCTCAGGGTGCATTTATGTCTTATTATGCTCCAACTTACAGAGAAAAATTATAAACGATAAAAACTGCATTAATATCATCTGGAAGAGCGCGCAATAAGATATTACCGCATCTCTCTCTTCCAATATATCGAAAACAAATACTGTCTTCATGCTGACATCGAACATATGTGGCGAGCCTATTAAATGTACAGGTTTTCGTCCATTGGAGCAGGTGGGCAGTGATCAAAGTCGCCTGCACAGACCTGTGTAAAGCTTAATCTCCCGTACTATGGCAGGACGATATCCTCCAGACTATCAGTTAGAAGCGCCACCGCTACGGTCGCATGTTCGAATCCTGCCTCGGGCATGGGTGTGTGTGATGTCCTTAGGTTAGTTAGGTTTAAGTAGTTCTAAGTTCTGGGGGACTGATGTCCCATAGTGCTCATTGCCATTTGAACCATATCAGTCAGACGAGAGGGTTTTTCTGTTGTTCTTTGATAAAGAGTTTGATACACTGTTTTCCTGTTGTAACACATCCAAGCGGTGTATGACTACAGCTTTGTACACTGGCACACATTTCGTTTTTCCACCACAACTTTGTGTCAAGTGCTAATCTGACATTAACATGTTCCGATCCATTGGTTCTCACAGGAAGCTGGACATCGCTTGGTATAAACTGTGCTGCTCTCACAACACACAGCGTGGTTGAAATAAAAGACAGAAGTAATGTTTCTTATTGATAAAAATGGGGAGGGCATTCAACTTATAGAAATTGGAAGAGTTTACGTCATTGTGGAGCATTTCCAAACAGCTGTCAAAAGTTCATTATCTCTACATTTACTCTCATCTTCCACAGTGACTTGGTAGCAGACGTCTCAGTGTCCCATTTTTCGAATAGACCCTGAGCACTGATTCATCATATTGGTGATTTGTATTGCACCCAGGTATATGATCGATGTTTTGGTGTCCCAGGTGGTAGTCATCCTGACCTTCAATTCCTTGTACACTGTCTCATTCATTTTTATGACTTAAAGTGCATAACTACATCTAGAACAATGGTCTTTTCTGTAGGACTTGAACCTATAGAGCAATGATAGTATGTACAAATAATTGGCTATTTCACTGATGGAAGACTGGAATGATTTTCATACGCCTGTATTTAAATACCCTCATCCCTCCATATTTTTTGGTAGTATTTTGATCTGTATTTTCCACCAATTTACGTAATTTTATCAGCTTATCTGTAATTTCAACGCGTTTCACTCAATTACTCGAGGTCCAAATTACCACTCTAGATGAGGTGTCCTGTCATCATAATGTCACACTGGGTCTCTCTCATGATGCTACCATCCAATGACATTACAGCATGATTTTTCTGTGTCATTACTAAACCACTCCCTTCATTACCCTGTGAGGGTAATATACATGAGAAAATTTCGTGAATCCTGTTACAAAGCCTACATAACGTAACACAGATAATGTTTTTTGGTGTAGCAAATAGCCATCAGCACAGAGGAGGTGCAAAAATTACATTCCTTCATCGAAACACTTTATAAATTCGGTAACACTTCATTATGATTTGTCATCTCCCACCTATGTGGATGGAGTCACAAAGTGTTCTCGCATTCGTTGGATAAAGTCAGAGATTGTAACCTATAGCACTCATTCCTCTGTTTCTAAATGAGCTACCCATTCATCGAAACTATAGGATAAGGACCTTGTGCAAAACACTGCATATCGTAACTCATCCTCTGTCTTTAAGCAATCCTGAAACTGACCAGAAGTAGGAAGATACTACACCTGCTACATTTGATGTATCATGAAGGGCCGGCCGGTGTGGCCGTGCGGTTAAAGGCGCTTCAGTCTGGAACCGCGTGACCGCTACGGTCGCAGGTTCGAATCCTGCCTCGGGCATGGATGTGTGTGATGTCCTTAGGTTCGTTAGGTTCAAGTAGTTCTAAGTTCTAGGGGACTTATGACCACAGATGTTGAGTCCCATAGTGCTCAGAGCCATTTGAACCATTTTTAAATCATGAAGGAACAGAATGAGGTGAGTTCCATGTAATTAATACACATCGACATTTTGCTTTCATAACGATTATAAAAAAATAAACGTTCAAATGTGTGTGAAATCCTAGGGGACTTAACTGCTAAGGTCATCAGTCCCTAAGCTTACACACTACTTAACCTAAATTTTCTTAAGGACAAACACACACATCCATGCCCGAGGGAGGACTCGAACCTCCGCCGGGACCAGCCACACAGACAACGAGCGTAGCTTATACTGACCGGCGCTAGTGATACAGACCAGTTTTGTGATTCCAATACTGTAACTGCCATTCTGTCAAGACTGTTCTGTACCAGTCTTACGTCACCTGTCAAATTACACACGAAGTCACTAGATGTTTGCACGCTGAGGAGTGACATTAGCGAAGTTTGATGGAACACAATAACAAGAAGGGAGAGACTGTTTGAGTGACAGACATGACTGTACCCTGAGAGATGTAGATCTCATCTGGACTGCAGTACCTGCATGAATTTTCTAAATGGACCACAATGCAGTAGCAAAATCCTTGTTCTCTTTCCAGTTCTCGTATGATGTGAAGTCTTCCAATTTTCCCGACAAGAAACGACCCCCTCCCTAACTGGTCATAGCATCTTTTCCACTACCTCGTGATGCAGTACAAAGCTTCGTTTTGGCGCTGACATTAAACAATGTACACCGTTGGCGGAGATACATCATGTTCTCATTTCCACAGAGTGGTCAAAACACAGTCCTGTCACATCAACGCTAGATATAGCGCTCTCGAACTTCCAGTCAGTTCCGACTTAAACTGGAACGATCTAATGGACAAAGCTGTAGGGAGGGGTAGGGGCAGAGACTGAGAAACAGTTGCACTATGCAGAAAAACTACCTAAAACTACGTTGGAGTTTTTCGGTATATGGTCTTTAGCAGACAAGTTCGAAAACAGTCACTCATTTCGAGATGTGAGAGAGTAACTAATATGATTCAACAGCGGCTGTAATCATTAAAAGACACCTTCATAGGATGCAACTCAAATATGTTGTTGAATGGAGAGATTTGATTCCAAATCACAGACAGGTTTTTTACCAGAATGCGTAACTATTCATCAGAAAAGCCAGTGCATTGGTCCATGGAACTTTGATCACGTACAGTAGATGGTGCAACATATGAGGAATCACTTCACAAAATGCAACGCTAGAGTGAAGTTATAATAAGTGTACATTCTCAATCAACCATCAAGCTCTCGCCTACTACCACAGGGATATATCACAGAACCTCTGTTACTCCGTCTACATGGCATCGAAGTAGAATGCATTTCAAATGCTGTTTGTAAGCGTGCGAAATATCTAGCTGCAGGATGAGGGAGTTGCAAATATCGACTTAATACCAAATTCCTTAGCCGAATGTCTTCCTGATTCGGTAATAAAAGTGATTTTATTACGAGCTTACACTACTGGCGACATGCACCCACACTTTCGGTCTGTTAACACACACGTCACTGATCACTGTCCATATTCAATGTCATGGAATTTGTGTGGGAGACCATTCGGAAGTGATACCAAATCTCGACTTACAAGGCATGTATAGTTTTCAACATGGGTATCGTTAGCGATACTTGTGTATGCCTCCAAAACAAAGACCGCTTTTTATACAGGATGACAGTAACAAATCGTTGCAATCGTGCTTTTAATAGCTGCTCACTTATAAGATGATTATGTCTCTCTTCCTAAGACGAACTTATACCACTTGCAAGAAACACAAATGGAGCCTGTCTGTCCATCCCAGAAGTTTTGGTCAGTATTGTTTGGTAGCGTCAACATTCAGTTACTGGCAAAGTATTATACCCAGTAGAGGATATGTGAGAGATTTGCTGTGATCAGCATGCTCATAAAGTATGTTTTCGTGTAAAAAGTCACTGTAGGCAGTGTACCAACATGTGCAGAGAAAATGACTCTGTCCAGTCGTAAGGGAAGTATGGAAAGTATGGATCTGATGTGGAAAATTGCGATTTCAACGCATTGTTAGCCATAAAGGGGATCAATTATTTTGTGTGGAAAGTTGTGTCCAGTCATAAGAAAGATACAGATATTGATATTTTCAGAGCCACAGCCATCAGGAAGAGATATTTCTGATACTTTGCTCATTGTTGAATGTCAGCAGATTAGAGCTGCGATCGTAATATGTAATTGTAATTTATTTCCGAGGACGACAAGATCTGGCGTGTGAGGCGCGTCATGGAGATAGCTGCTGACCGGAAGGAATGGACATTTCCAGGTTATGGTACAAGCCATCACATAGACGTGCAAACTGGGAAGGTGGTTTAAAAGAAAAGATCTGTCTGGTTATCTAGTTGGTTCTTGCCCACAGCTATGGGCGCAAGTTCCAGTGGCGGTGCCCTCTAGATAGCGAAATAGTGAAATAATACTCAGTATGCATTGGGCTTTCTCCATGATCAAGTGTGTTGCATGTATTGTCTGTGCAAAATTGAACGACTCAATATCAATCACTGCCAAGTGTTGGAACTTGACGTATTCGTAATATCTGAATTCCTACCAGTCCAATAATCGCAGGATACCTCAAGGGCTAGTATGGTGTAATCTGCCATACACGCGTGTCGATGACTGTAGCTGCGCCCGTGGACATTGGCGCTGGTAGTTCACGAGGGGACGGGCATGCTGCATGTGGACATCGGGACGTGAGCAAGTGGGAGGTGCGAGTATTTCAGTGACCTCTGACATTTAGCCATGACGACTACTAACATGAACTGGGGTGTGGTTTGCGTGAGTCGTGTTTCGAGCTTTTCAATGCATGGTAGGGGACTCTCTCTTGCAGTGATATTTGTTGTTGTCGCTATCGTATCATGCTGTAGGCCCTTCCTCCTCCTTTTGAATGTAGTGAAGAAAACCAAAGTAGGAATTCTATAGTTCTTTAACAATCCGATCGCAACGTCATATTTCCGACTGACAGCGATCTCTACCATCTAGCCATGACAACTAGCACTATGGACTGAATCATGGTTTAAGTGTCTCATGATTAATGCTTCTGAATGCATCAGAGTGGACTCTAACTTGCAGTGGCAGTAGTTGTTGTCTCTGTTGTATAACGCAGTAGGCCCGTCCTCCTCCTTCTGAATGTAGTGGAGAAAATCATCTTAGTGTTTTAGAAACCCAGTCGCAACGTCAAATTCCCAACTGAGCAATTTACTGTTTCTAATAGTGGTATTGCGAGTATCCACCAAACCAGCCCCTCTCCCAAAATGATTAAGGATATAGCATGCAGCTGGACTGAAATTTTAAATTTGCAGCTACGTGCAATGTAATGGACGTTTGCCAAATGACATAAGTGTGAAAGTATTCAGCAAAAGAACGCAAGGGAAAAATATCCGAAACGGGGGGGGGGGGGGGGGGGGGGAAGAGTAGCTTTGGAAACCGGGCACTTGTGGGACCAAATCCGGCCAAACATACGAGCCCTAATATCCACCAATAGGATGCAAGAAAAAACTGGCAGCCCACAAAGGGAATCGATTTAATTAATTAGTAAACTAATCTGACAGAGCGAGGCAATATTCCCAAGATATCATGGACATGGACATAGCGGAATTGAAGCAAGAATGGGCACCCCAGGGGATAGTCGATGTAGAGCAACGAATTTGAAGGAGTAACGGAGAAACTGGAAATACTGCTTCTTTCATTGTCACATTCAATTCTCTGACACTGAGTGAACAAATTATGGCTGGATTCCTTTGACTGCATGTTCGGCCTTAAATTCCAAACCCTCTGTGGTGCTATAAATGCCAGTGTGTCTGGCATACAACCATGAGTTGTAGAGGTGAAGCGATCTGTGGAAAATGCGGCAAAGCCGCTCATGACGCAGGGACTAACTGTCTGTCTCCAGTGATCTGCATCAACTGCTCTGTGAACCACCCAGTCTGGAGCCGAGATGCCCTGTTTTTGCTGAGGAAAGCAAAATACAGCAAATACAAGTATCCAAGTGGATCCACTATACCAAAGCCGAAAAAGAACGTAAGGCGACGAAACCCACTGTCTTTGGCAACTCATATCCTTTCATTGTGCAGAAACCCATTCCCAAGGTGGCCGATTCGATGCAGACGATGTCTACTGTGCGTGTATCCACAACAAGCTCCTGTAGTTTCTCATGTACATGCCAAGGAAAAAGGAGTAAGCACAAAGTAATCGAGGCAGCTCCTACAGGAGAGACCAACAGCAGTTCCACAGTGAGCATCCAGAAGGTGCAAGAAAAACAGAGTGCTTCTCAATGCCCCCTTTACCCATCACCCTCAATGGGACAGGGTGCAGAGAAAGGATCCTGACGTTCAGGTCAGAAGTTTTCCTGGGCGCAGTCAGATGTCATTGCGGAACGTCTGACTGATGAGGAGGACATGGAGTTAGTTACCTCAGATCCAGGCAGCCTCCCCCCACTCCATCGCTCTGCAAGTGCTTCACCTTCCCAGTGGAAAGATTGGGGTGAATGAAAACCTCATCTATGACGTGGCTTCCATACTACAGTGGAACTTGAATGGGCTCAGGACTCATGGGGAGGAACAAACTCCTAGCGCAGGCATGCCTCTTGTGCTAGTGTTTACAAGAAACACATTTTAAAGATACAGACGTCCTTGTGATACTGGGCTACACCACAAGGATGACATATCGTGGGAAAGGGCCAAGGGAGGATTTGCAGTGTTTGTCACTAATGAACATCACTCCTCCGCTCTCCCCCTGGCTGCTGACCTGCAAGGAGTTGCAGTTCAAATTTGTGTGTGTTGTAGGATCACTGTTTGTTGACTGTATTTACTTCCACAGAACTTATAGCACAACTCCCACGACCATTCCTCCTCTTGGGAGACTTCAATGCCCATCACATATTGTTGGCTTTAACTTCTACTTGCCCTCAGGGTCGGGTTTTGGAGAGCCTCATGACATCTCACGAGCGTCCTCAACATGGGTACTCACACACGTTTTCTGTACTGCTACTGGGTCATTGTCAGCTCTCTTTCTGTCTCCCATGCACGCCGACTCTGTTCAGTGGGAGGTCCCTGACGACCTTCATTCCGGTGACCAGTTCCCACTCCGCCTTTACCTACTGGATGGCTCACTACCTGAAGAGGAGGCACCAAAATGGATGGTCAGCTAACTGGACTCGTTTCAGCCAGCTGGGTGTGTCCAATCATTCTAATAATGTCCAAGGGTGGGTACACCACATCACACAAGTTGTCCATCATGCCACTGATCTATCCATCCCAAAGTCCTCAGGTCATCTTAGAAGACGACAAGTACCTTGTTGTACAGATGGAGGCATTCAGCAATCTGGGAAAGGTGTCTGGCTCTTTGATGTTTTAAATGTCGACTAACAGCAGACAACCTTAGAGCCTTTTGTGGGGGCCACAGCTCGACACGACGTTAGGGAGAGTAAGAAAAGTTCATGGCAAGCGTTACTGGATACCATCAATCGTTCCACTTCTTCTATAAAAGTATGGTAAGCCATTTGGAGGATTTCCAGTAAACACAGTCGTTTACTGATAGCAACTGTTGTGAAACAGGTGTGCCTCCAAACAACACCCAGAGACATTCCTCAGACACTGACGACAATTTTGCACAAACTACTGCCAATGCTAGCCAGGCTCTGGCTTTTTGTCACCACCGTGTGACTGTAGAGGGGCCAAAGTTGGACTTCACGTCCTATATTTGTGAGCTCTACAACTCCCCTTTCCCCATGTGGGAGCTCACATTGGCACTGACTGACTCCTGTGACAGTACATCCAGTCACGACCAAATATGGTACTGGGTACATCGACATTTGCCAGTAGCGTCCAAGGAAATCCTCCTCGAAAGTTTTAATTTAATATGGCAGACAGGCAACTTCCCCAACTCGTGGAGGGTGGCAATTCTGATCCCTCTCCTCAAACCAGGAAAAGGCCACATATCTCCCAGTGGTTATCAGAATATCGCCTTAACGATCTGTGTAGGAAAGAGCATTGAGCGAATGGTTAACCATCGTCTGTTCTGGTTGTTAGAGACCAGGCAACTCCTCAGCCACATTCAGTGTGGAATCCAAAGATTTCGGTCCACTATCGACAACCTCACCTTGCTAGTGGCGGCTGTTCAGCAGGCTTTCCTACGTAAGCATTACTGTATTGGCGTATTCTTCGATATGAGTAAGACTTACGATACTGCTTGAAGACACCGCATCAATGGGGCATACGTGGCCACCTCCCCATCTTCATATGGTCCTTCGTGCCTCATCGGTTTTTTAGGACTTGAGTTGGTGACACGCTGTCTTATCGATTTGATCAGGAGAATAGTATACCTCAGGGCAGTGTACCAAGTGTCACTCTCTTTGCCATAGCCATAAACAGCATTACGTCTACAGTAAGGATTCCTGTACATTGCTCTTTATTTGTGGAAGATTTTGCTGTTTTCTGTTCCTCTTCGAGTCATAAATTGCAACTTCTGCGACTGACAGTGCGGAGATTAGAGGAGTGCGCTGCAAAAGAAAGGTTTTCAGTTTTCTGCAGATTAGTGTGCTTGTGTTCGTTTTAATCGTTATCGCCATGTTTTTAATTTGCCTGCATTACTTATGGGGGATGCAGTCCTACATTTTAGAGAGTCAGTGTGGTTTCTGGGCCTCATTGTCGTAGTTGTCACATCTGAGAGACCTTAGCCACAAGTCTTGGGAAGCAGGCAGGGTGCGTCTCCTCCAGTTTTATAGCGCTTTCGGGCGTTCGTGGCTAGACTATGGGTGCATGGTATATAGATGAGCGAGGCCTTTGTATTTGAAGATCACTGACGCTGCCCACCATGAGTGGACTCGACTCACCATAGTGCTTAAGGACCAGTCCCATACCCAGCCTCTGTGCTCAGACTAGGGAACCGCCACTTACCATCTGGCGGCAGCTTCTGATGGTGCATCAGGCCTGTAAGATCCTTGCAGCTCAGCTTCACCTGTGCGACAACTGTCCCTCGTCCACCTTTGAACTGCCTCTTCTCCAGCCATCCACATACAACAACGCCACTTGGGACCACATGAAGTATGCCCTGGAGTCACTCAGTGTTGAGTAAGAACAACCCCATATCCACTGTTTTAACCGTCTGTCACTCTGGTTACTCAACAGGCCCAGTCATTTTAGATTTAGTGCAGTACAGGAAAGGTTACACTTCTGCTCCGTTTTTAATGCCATATTTTCAGACCTTTTATGCAGGCACCAGAACTATTTCTAAGCAGGGGAACTGTGTTGGTTGCTCTTTCGTTTTCCCGGATCGCGTCCTCAAGGTCCAACTGCATCAAGAATTTACTACCTTCGACACAGAATTATGTGAGATCTTGCAGGCACTGGAAAAGATTACACATTCTTCCAGTCCTAAATTTCTTGTCTGTTCAGATTCTCTGAGAGCCCTTTACTTTCTACAACGTTGGTACCCAGCAGATAATGTCATTCAGGATAACCAGTATGCCCTCCTCCAACTACAACGACTGGGGAAGGAGTTGTCTTTCTGCTGGGTATCTGGGCAAATGGGAATAGCGGGGAATGAAAGAGCGGATGGAGCAGCCAAGGAGGCATGTCACGACCATCAGACATCCCAGTGTGCCATCCCCCTGCACATTATCACCACCCTGTTTATGTAAAATGTCCTGCGTCAATGGGAAGACGATTGGCTGGAAGTGACTGACAACAAGCTCCGTGTAATAAAGCCTACAACTCGGCTGTGGCATACTTCCCTCTAGCCAAGTCAATGGGACCAGGTCATTCTTACTCGTCTTCGCATAGGCCACAACCCCACGACACATGAATTCGCACTCTGATCTGCACCCCGCAAGCACCACACATTGGAGGGTCCTCTTGCCACTGTGCGCCACATTTTATTGGACTACACTTTATTTTCCGACCAGCAGACTGTGGCGGATTTGCCAACAGGACTGTAGTCTACTTCAAGCAATGTTTAAACGAATGTGGCTCAACTTGTAGGGTTTTGTGAATTGTCCAACATTTTTAACATGATTTTACGGAGATGTATTTATTGTATCAACAGGGTGAGTGGCTCACCCAAGTTTTTTGTAAGTGGTCAGCCAGTCACATATCCCTGAGCTTTCCTTTTCGCTCTTCTGTGCTTTGTTTCCTCTGTGTTTTGTTTTCTCTGTTTTTAATTTCATGTATAGCTGCAACCTGGTTTAAGAGCATGTGAGACTGAGTGACTTTCTTGTCATTTCGAATGCATGAGTGTACAATAATTTTAGGTATCTCCTCACATTCGTTTGTATAAATAAGTGTAAGGGTGCTGATGACCTCGCTGTTGGGCGCCCGTAAGGCGCACACACACACACACACACACACACACACACACACACACACACACACATCGTATGGCCTCTATTGGCCGGGATATCCCCTTCGGGGTTCGGCCGCCGTATTGCAAGTCATTTTAGGTGACGCAACATGGGCGACTTGCGTGACAGTGATGATGAAGGGCAAACAACACCCAGTCCCCTGCCGGAAATCGAACCCGGGCCTCATTGCGTGGTGGGCGATAACGCTACGGAGGCGGACAATCTGAAATTATCTAACATTCAACAGATCTTGATGGATTTATTCTACACAGAAGTCATACTATGTTGGTGCAGCTGAGAACAACTGGCGAGTTTGTGATCTTGTTTGCCCTAACAAGCCGAAGCAGCAATACAATACTCCTTTTCTCGAAGTGTGATGCTGCCTCAGGTATTGGTCGTGGTTCAAGCATCTGCAGAGCAGCGCAGCGGTCGCGCACAAGGAGATCAAACATCAAAGTAGCAGACCAGTCACGAACAAGAATCCCCTCAGCCCAGTGAACTGTCTAAGGTAACTGAGATCTCTTTTCAGTAGAACCAGCCAATGCCTGACGTGCAAATTCCGCGCAGAGAAGAGGAGACGTTGTGCTCCCCACCTTGTTTTTTTTTTTTTTTCCACAACCACTTTAGGCAGTGTGTTATTTTGAGTTTCAATAAAGTTCTAGAGCGAACAACACACTTATCATGGAGATCATGATATGGATGGCATGAACGTTACGGCGTGTCCGACTAGGGGACCCATCTAATCCAAGAGAAGTGCTTTTACGTCGTAAGGTAGATCATTTTGGAGCCATCATAAGTGCTGCGTTCATTCTAAAATTGTTTTGAAGGCCTAAGGCTTCCCAAAAAGCCCTGCAAACCGAGGAAGAGCACCACCTGACGCCTCCGTCAATGGTGTCCTGTCCACGGTGAACGCTGAAACTCACAAATTTGTATGGTTGCCATCCTTGTGCACAAAGGGCATTCATGACACTGTCGTAATGCGTTGTCTGGGCGACATAGACTTCTTCCGCGGCCCCGGCCTCTGCTGTGGCAAGAGATGCCCAGCAGGTAGTTTGTTTTTCCGCCCCATTAACCGAACGCATTGTCTGCACATTGTGTTCAAAAAAATGTGTGTGAAATCTTATGGGACTTAACTGCTAAGGTCATCAGTCCCTAAGCTTACACACTACATAACCGAAATTATCCTAAGGAAAAACACACACACCCATGCCCAAAGGAGGACTCGAACTTCCGCTGGGACCAGCCGCACAGTCTGCACACTGTGGGAGAAGTTCTTGGACCCATGATGCCCCTTTCCCTAATAGCTGTACGTGACTTTCAAGCCTCAAACGTCCACTGCAAGATTTACTGTTAAATAAATGATCTGCGAACTTGCCCTCAAATCCAGAAAAATGCTATCCGTAGGAGAGCCGCCATAAAGATCCTGCATGTATTAACAATGTACTCGTTTCCATCACTGCCTGGTTGTGTTGCGAGCTCTCCAGCATTATACGGGAACTCCCATATTCTTCTGAATTTTTAAGCCTACTCCCGTCTACCGTTCTTATTTTATACGGGAGAGAAAATGACACCGTTATGATTTAAACGTGCCGCATATTTTTCAAATCTCGTTGCTGGACGATCGTATTAGCATCGATTAATCGATACAGCATAGTACTATCGATACAGTTACTACATCGATGTGTAGGGAACACCAAACATGACACGGTGTCGCGAGTTACGTTGCGATTATCTTGTTTCATTGACGTTTCGCCTAGTCCGAGTTACGCGAAATGGAAGAATCAAACTCCGCGTAAAAAGAGGGAAAAATACTTCTGAGCATATCAGAAGAAATGGGAAGAAACTCATTTATGAGTTAATCCTGTAAAAGGAAACAATTCTACAGCGTATTGCACCCTTTGTAACCGTGAATTCAGCGTAGCTCATGGTGGTAATACAGCCTGTCAGCAGCACGTACACACCTAAGGACAGATAAGCAGAGTTAGGAGAAGTAACCCATCTAAGATACCCAGCTATTTTCAGTGCTTAAGTGACTGTCCCACTAGTAGTGAATCCGACAAAGTTGCAGTGGATGAGTTACCGTTTGTGTATCATACAGTGAAACACAACGTAAATCATATTAGCATGGACTGTGCAAATAAACTTGCTAAAAACGCATTCATGGATTCGGATGTGGCCAAAAAAACACGTTGTGGTAGGACCAAAGTAGAGTCTTTTGCAAAAGACGTATTAGCGCGTAGAAGTGTAAGTAATTTCCTAGAAGTGCTTAATGATCCAGAGAGGTGTAGCACCACTGTTTGTGTGGCTTCAGATGTGTCGAATGTCCAGAACAGGAAAATGTTTCCTATAGTAATGCCTGGATGGCGGCGCGTGGGTCTGCTCCTGTAAACTGAATGGTAGGCCGAATGTAGGAAGCGAGTAGAAGCAGGCGAGGTAAAAACCTCGGTACTGCTTTTAACGTAAAAGTACATTTATTAGAGAATATTGGTCAATTACATATACGTAACTTTTTGTAAAGATGAGCACGTAGGTGCGAAGCCGGACGTATCAAAGCTAACACAGGCAAGGTCTGTAGTGGCTCGCCCTCTATGAAGATGAGACAATGTTGGTTGGTCTTAGCTCGCGAACAAATGGGCTTAATCTGGAGCGGTGCTCGTAGAGCTGCACAGCGCCGGCTAGAGGGTGTCGTCGGTGTCTGTGTCGTAGGACCAACCTAAAAAATTTTACCTACGCCGTGGCATGTGGCTATCGATACGACACTTTGAGCCTTGTGTTGGTATAAGAAATAAACTATTAGATTTTGTGGAACAAGCAGGTGAGAGTGATAGTGGAATTCATGCTTTGACAGAAAATAGTCTTGAATATCATTCCGTGAATGTAAATAACATTTCGTATTATGTGAAGTCGTTGAGTGAGAAAAATAACAAAGTATTTAAAGCAAACCGCACAAATCACATAATATATAATGGCAGAAATATGCTTCTCATGTCTTAGACATTGTTTCCTGTGCCTCGCTGTCACTGAAAAGTGTTCAATAATCTTAATTGTCAGGAGATGATAGTTGTTAAGATCTTTTTTTTATTTTGTTAGAATTGATTGGTGTGAAATTTTAAGGCATGTGCCCACTAGGCGGCTGTCCCTCACACCAGTTGTTGAGAGGCTAATGAAGAACTGGAAGACAATTATCAATTATTTTCAAAGAACAAATGAAACACCTAAAGCTTTTAAATTGTATTTTAGTGATGAGGATGCAAGTAAAATATTAAACTTCCTGGCAGATTAAAACTGTGTGCCCGACCGAGACTCGAACTCGGGACCCGAGTTCGAGTCTCGGTCGGGCACACAGTTTTAATCTGCCAGGAAGTTTCATATCAGCGCACCCTCCGCTGCAGAGTGAAAATCTCATTCTGGAACTAAAATATTAATTCTCGAAACATATCAACAACTTTTTTCTTACATTGGAAATATTATTTTGGAAACCTCAAAATATCTAGAGATTTCAGAAATTAACTATAGTGGAGTCCCGTAGTGCCACTGAAGCTTTCTCAAAGAAAATTTGGTGAAGAAAAGATGACTAGTTTTGCCGAAGCAATACACACATGTTTTTAAATAGATTAGATCCTATCAGTCAGAAGAGAATTCATAATAATCTTGTTGAACTTTATGATACCTTTCATACTCGCTTTGTAAAAAATGTGAACATTTCTGACACTGCTACAATTCAGTCTTTACTCCCACTATGGCTAAAGAATTCGGTTAATTTTAATGATTTTCAGAATATGCTTGTTCATATTCAGGCAGACAAATGACGATAACCTGTACAATGAATTTTCTTTTTTGAAAAACATAATAAATACAACCATTGCCACTGACGGTAGCACAGTTGAAAAGTGGGTATCCGTGATATTTGAGGCAGAGTTCAAAGTAATTAAAGCCAAGGAGACAAATAAGATTCTTGGCTTTTTTCTCAGTATACCAGCATCTAATGTTCACTCCGAAAGAATTTCTTCTTTGATGAACAGCAAATGCTCTGATGATAGGAACCGTTACAATCTAGATTTAATGAAAGCTGAATTACAAATAAGTGTTAATTTTTGTTACACATGTGACGAATTTGTAAGGAACGATCGCAAACTTTAGACTGCCGCCAAAAGTGTAAAAAAGTATAGTTTTAATAAAAAAAATTTGTAGACCTTCAGCTTATAATTGTTATGAAGAAGTTTTTTGGTTGGTCCATGCAATAAACCTGTTTTAAGATTTAAATAAATTGTGTTAGGCCTATTAATTTTGTCGGATCGAAGTCTGCCTTATTTTGACAAAAAAAAAGTTGGCAACCCTACTGCCTGCTCATGCTGCCAACGTCCTGTCATCTGCCAAACAGTATGTCTTGGGTGAAAAATCAACATTAAATTGTACCCGTTAATGTGGAGAATAGAGAGACAGTCTTTTCAAAATTTATGAGGAGTGAAATAGGACAAATCACTAAGTAGCAGGGTTTGAAAAATGTGTGTTTGATAAGTTTATTAAAGTAACCAAGAACAAAGCTGTTGTTAGTCAGAAACGAAGATGCAGTAAACAGTTCTACACTTACATCTTGACTCTGCAAGTGCAACTTTTGTAGCGTACTGCGGGGTACTTCTGATTGCATTATCCTTTCTCATATTCCATGTGTCAGTCTTGAACGACAAATGGTAAGAAAGCTTTAGTTAGGACCCGAATTTCTTTTAGTTTTTTTTCTGACATTACAATTCTACCTTCTTTGAATGCTGACCTCTCTTTGTGGGTTGTGTATCTATTCCTTTTTTGTGGCTTTTGGAGGTCATTGCGCCTGTGGCGCAGTAAGAATGGAGAAGTGGAAAGTGAGGGGGGGGGGGGGGCGGCTGTTAGTGGAATTGGTGGTAAACACTTGTCAGCCTTACTTGTGCTTATTGGTAATACAATCCAATTAGTCAGTGCACACGAGATCAACAAAAATCGAGGGAATATTACTTGTACTCAAATCAACAAATAGACCTGAACCTTATATAGTGCATCAAATGGTAACTCCACAAAATTCTCGGCGCTAAAACAGATATATCTAATACTAATTCTGACAATTGACAACAGGTACCACGAAACAGACAATTCAACAACACAGTGCCGGAATATATAGAGAGGTTCAAGAATTTAAAACACTGGGCCAACAGATTTAGAAACGGAACAAGTTAATGACACTTAACAGTAATAGAGATGACGTACTAAGGGTCTAATTCACATTGAATTTTCCACAATTTAACGTATTTCAGCTAAATACATTTAGTTCTTCTAACAGCCCCGGCAACAGTATATTTGGGTTTCTCGGACTGAGCCCGAGGAAGAGAAGCCAAAAATCACTTATCTACCTTATGCTGCCAGAATATGTGGAAAGATCTGTAGACTCGTACGGAAATACAGCATTTCTCCCTTTAACTAAGATAAAAGATATTGTCTGTAATGTTAAAGACGATCTAGGTTTCCGAAAGCCTGTTGTGTATGAAAATTCCATGCGAATATGCCGTGTCTTACCTGGGGCGGACCATCAGAACAGTCGATGAATATAAGGGACACACCTGACTAAAACGGACAAGCAAATGAGCCGTCGCCGTGGACTGCCTCGAATGTAACCACGAAACGAAATACGATGAGACCAGGATCGTGGATCACATGACAAATTTCTGGGACAGCGTAATTATCAGGTTTTCATTTCGATAGACTCCTTAAACAGGGATGGCGGTTTCAATTTAAATAATGCTGGGGGTCTGACAATCGGTTAATCAATATCTCGTTGGCCGCCATATCCACCAGAGTTAGAAAACGGTGACAGAACTTGCGTTTCACGAAATATCAGCGCGAGCTCTCAAAAAGAAAAGGGAGTAGTGGGTGTCGGGAATCGATATGGGCTACAGATAGCGTACGTCAAGTTAGTAAACAGTTGTTATAACTTATTACTGTTATAAAGTTAAATTATTATTATTATTATTCAAGTGTTTTTGTTGGCTTCTTCGTCCTAACGTACTCCTACACGTATCAACCTGATTTTTAACCACTGCTGTTCACTGAAACCTAATGTATTTTAGTTTTCATGTTGTATAGGGCTACCTACATCTCGCGTGCTTTGTTTTGGTGGTGGTAGACGTGATCGTCTTTTGATTTGTTTTTGAAGTCGTAGGAGCGTCTGCTTGTATATTGTGTGTGTGTGTGTGTGTGTGTGTGTGTGTGTGTGTGTGCGCAGATTATTACTATTGTGTGGTAGTGTGCGGTTGATCATGAGTGGGTAGGTGTATGGTCAGGTTTATGTGATACTACGTCTCTGGTGGCTGCAGGGGTTATTTGTCTACTATATGTTTTATTAGTCAAATGTTTTGTGCTAATGGTTGTTTCATAATTTATTACATGTTTTTGTGATTGTCGTTTGAATATGGAAATGTTCTTTTTGGATCACGAGATGTTTCTCGTTACTGAATCTAATTATTCCGATGTTTGTTTCTATTGTGGTAGGGTGGTGGTTTCCTTGTCAGATATATTTGTCAAATACTTAATGGGCGGTGGCGTACTTCCATGTTCTATTACGGTCTTTAAAACTCATTTCAAATGATCTGATGGTCCTAAGTATAGACGTTCACAACTGTTTAACTGGGGTCAATAAATTGCCAGGTTTCTTATGTGTCTATGTAATGCTCCTTTTTTAAACATTTTCGTATTCGGTTAATGATCTGGTAAGCTAGTTTCTTACGATGTTGTCAATTCTGTGTGCCAGTTTGTTTCCATATATGAGTGACCACCAGCTTGTTTGTTGTGTTTCAATGTGGTGTCCTTGTCTTGTTGCAGCTTCTATTATAAGCTCGTGTGCTACCCGTTGGAGGTGTGGAAATTGGGCCCTGTATCTGACGTACGTTAAATGAAGTATCCTCCAAACTCATTAACTAGGAATTAAGTGACTATTAAATGAAACAAAATTCACAATCAATTCGGTTCATTCCATTAAAAATACATTAGGCAAAGAATGATAATATCATTCTAGTAAAGAAACCTTGGCATATCTGACAAAAGGGTCTGGGATAAAATTCTAATAATGGCATAACTGAAACAATTACGAACGCGTAGTTGTATCGTCATTGTCGTGATGTTAGTAGAAGAGATATACAGTATTATAGAAGTGAATTCATGGAACCTGTGGTAGGAGTTACGTCTGCATCTACATCTACATGTCTACTTCGCATATCACAGTACCTGGCAGGGGGCCCATGGAACACCAAATTACATGTAAGCTGGTCATTCAGCCTGAATGCAAGCCTGAAGCTTGACGTCATGAAATGCTATAAGGTAGCTCCAATGTTCCTACACATCGTCTCACGGTTGATCTCATCACAATAAATTTTAGGTGGAGCATAAAGCGGCTAGAGATTCCGTCATTGGCTGCACACCGAGGACCATAGCCAATGGCTAAATGCAAATCATCCCAAATTCCCTGTAAGTCCCTCAATACATCAGCTCTGGTGGTGTGACAGCCCAGCAGAGTCGAATTCTGGCGGCGTTGGCTACCAGAGAAGAAGTCATCAGAAGAAGTAATTTTGTACAAACTTTTCTCTAAAAGATAAACTCGAATTTCTGCGTTTTCGCTCTTTACTATATCTCTTTCAGACCTCAAATTTTTTCTAGAGGAAAAAAATTCGTCCTTATGTGGTCATACTCTTAGAAAATTTTTTCACGATTTTAGATCCCGGG
Source organism: Schistocerca americana (assembly GCF_021461395.2). Taxonomy (NCBI): domain Eukaryota; kingdom Metazoa; phylum Arthropoda; class Insecta; order Orthoptera; family Acrididae; genus Schistocerca; species Schistocerca americana. Next base: position 145,067,142 of record NC_060130.1, on the reverse strand, counting down.
TTTATACAAAAATATGAATCCATTTTCAAAATATACTTTGTACACTTGACTGCAATTAGTAGACTAAAATAACTAATTATGAAATATTCTCTATTGTAATAATTAAAATGACCAGTCAATAGTTGCCATGAAAAGTAGCAATAACAATGTTCAGCTATACAGTGGAATATAGCGAACCAACTACAACTCTCTATTCTGGTGGTCACGAGGTGCTGCACACTGCTACACTGATTTGATGTTCTTTGCACTGACGCCCAACAGTTAGCAGCACTTGCACATTATGAAAGGGTTGAACATTCACAAATGTGTATCTTAGTTGCAACAGAAATTTTTTTCCGCGATGGGAAACTAAGCCACAACAAAACTTAAAAAGCACCGTTACAGCCATAGTGTCTGAGAGGGCTATGCAGACTGCCTGGGCTTCAGCACTTCCAAGCGCTGGCCTGTAATAAAGTTCCTCGGAGAATGCTTCCCCGCTTTAGTCGGCTATTTTTTAAGCAATTAACCAGTATCAGTCGTCCTGCTATTCAACACTGAAAAAAAGCATTTCAGTCTCTTTCCGTCTCTCTCTGTGGCCAAAGAGATGGATCCTGATCCTCCTTGGCACAGTCATCTTTTCATATCTAACCTCTGTTCCATTCATATTATCCAGTCTTGGGAGTTCTTCTGTTGTGTAAATATTTAGTTTTAGTGACGTCAACGTCCAGCGGTGTCTCACACGTTCATAGTGTCCCAAAACTGCAGGTCCCAACTCCATCTATAGAATGCAGCACTTTCCGGAGGAAACGCAGGTTTCTACTTTTTGTGCACAATAGTGCCTTCTCGAACTTCGTGAAAAGCGTCGTTACCTCCCATTCAACTTCTGGGTTGTAGAAATGGTCGCGGCTGGGTAACCCTACGCCACAGGAGATCTTACCCTTCTTTGCCTGCTGTGCTTCAGGTGGCCAGCAACACAACGAAAGACTGCCTCTAGACTTGCGAGCCACTGACCTGCGTGCGTGTCCTCCCCACTCTCCCTTCCGAGAACTGCTCCAAGGGTGGTGGGGTGGTGCCTTACCTGACTCACCAAAATCTGCTTTCAACACCTCATTATTCGTAAGGCATTATAATGTTACGTATCCCTTACTATCAAAATCCTCAAAGATGTGCACAAATTGAATATCCTACGTTGAACGAACCATTCTAGCGTTGTCAACGTCTTTATAAATTCCTAAGGGCACAAACGTTGTATTAGCCGATAAATGTTACCTCTCTTGCTATGACTGACTCGTTGTCTAGGGTGTCGGTTCGTGTTTATAATTTCCAATTAATAGGTCCAATGTTTTCTGTTTCAGTATGAGTCAATGGAATATTTTTGTTTTTTGAGATCAGCATTTACGCACGAATTCTTCACACTTTCTACAACACCACTTGTTGAGTAAATGCATAATGCAACATTTCAGCACAACACAAGGAACTTCATGCTTACATTCACCAATCTTGAAAAGTAAAACTACTATGACGCCTTTGACACCTAAAGTGTCTATAAGTATTGATTATTACAGTACCTTGCAGAATAGGATGGAGTATAAACTAATTTTATTATCAGCGTCGTGCTTGAAAATACTTTTCAGATCTATTTTACACAATATTTTCTGGAAGTAAGCATTCATAGAAAGATTTATCCACCCAATATATAATAATGAAATTGACAAATGTTGATAATATAAAAGCTATCAGCCTACTCTCTGTATAATTGTCGATTGAGTTATCGAAAGTTAAGATGGAAAAATTAAAAATAAAAACCAAAATTTTTTGTATGAGAACTGGAGCATAATAATATTACTTTCATTTTAAAGTGGTTTTTCTCCCATTTAAGTTGACAATTGTGATTGCTAATATTTCATGTATCAAGATCGATGCTGCTAAACTAATTTATATGAAAAAGAAGATTATATTATTAGAAAATAATGTTTTGTTATCAAATATATGGGAACTTAATTTTTATATTTAAATTACATATTACACATCTGAAGATAACTCAAGTAAGGCAGAAATTTACACGGAATCGAACATTTCAAAAGAAGTACGAATGTTCTGAGGAGACCAGATTCATTAAAGCATGCACATTGTAATACAAGAGTAGATTCACAGTGAATTACATTAGTCAACTACTGACTTCCACTAGTACTGTTACATATCACATTTATCACTGTTGATTAATTATTCCAGTCGAATAGGTCTTTGAATTTTAAATTTTATGTACATTATGTACATTACCCCCCTCAGGGAGTCACCACTAGTGATTACGTGGCTGGCGACCAAGGGGCCCCGAGCTGAGTCCTGGCATGGCTCCCACTTACTTATGCCACGCTCCTCACTATTATCTTTCCTATCTGGCTACCCTCGGCCAGCTCTTGTTCTTTTCCGTACCTGACGCTATTAGGTTTCGAGGGCTATGGGTCGTTCATTTTCCAAACTATACTTCTCATGCAGCATCTGACCTGGAGCGGGCGGCTGCAAAAGGCGTCTGTATCCGATGTTAATCAGCGGTGGTATTCCATTGCCTTCCGCAGTTCTGGAGGCCGCCCCTATCTTCCCTGCATAATGCAGTCTCCATTTTATGCACAAAAATGGCTTCATCTCATGTTAAATCAGTATCCGGAAGTAAAATACTCCCCCATTCGGATCACAGGGGGGGGGGGGGGGGGGGGGACAACTTGAAAGAAGGCAAAAAACCAAAACGAGAATTGGTACCTGGAATGTTAGAACTCTGCTACAAGCAAGAAAACAAGAAAACCTTAAAAGAGAGATGGAAAAGAATCATATGGACCTCATAGGAGTTGCTGAGGTATGATGGAATGGACGTGGAGAGTTGCAGTCAGATGAATATGTATTGTACTACTCAGGAAGAGAAGTAAAAGGAATGAATGGAGTTTGAATGATTATGACAAAGGAATTGGCTAAATGTGTGGAATTTGTAGACTATGCAAATGACTGGGTTATTGGTGTAAGGCTGAAAGGAGCACAAAAAGATTTGCTGATTGTCCAGGTGCATATGCCAACTTCAGAACATGACGACCAAAATGTAGAGGAAACGTACAGTGTAATAGAGAGAATAATGGACGAAAATAAAAAATTCTGCAAAATAGTAATGGGAGACTGGAACTCCATTGTGGGAAAAGGGAAAGAGGGAAACATAGTAGGCAGTCATGGTCTTGAAAAGAGAAATGATAGAGGTGAATGGCTAATTGACTTCTGCTGGGAAAGGCAGCTGACAGCGGCAAACACATGGTTCAAGAACCACAAGAGGAGGCTCTACACTTTGAAATCACCAGGGGATAATTACAGAAGCCAAATCTATTTTATACTGGTAGAAGAAAGATACAGGAATGGAATCAAGAAGGTGCACGCATTACCAGGTGCAGATATTAATAGCGACCACAACTTACTTATGGCAGAAATAAAAAATAAAAATGAAAAAACTGAAGAAAGCGACCATGCTGAAGAAGTGGGGTCTAGAGAAGGTAAGATCCAACAAAGAACAAATTACAGAAATGCTGTCTAAACACATTACGAGACAAAGAACCACCTGATAATGCCAACGAGTACTGGAATATGCTGAAAGGTGGACAGCAAAGTATGGGATATGTAAAAGAGGTAAGGTCAAAAAAACCATGGGTCACACAAGAAATGATTTCCAAAATGGAGGAGAGAAGAAAATTGAAAAACAAGAACACTAAAGATGCAAGAAAGATATACCGAAGGTTAAATAATGAACTTCGAAGAGAAACAGAGCACGCTAGGAAAAAAATGGCTAAAAGAGGAATGTGATGAAACTGAAGAACTGGACGGGAAGGGAAGATACGACTTATTATACAACAGAGTAAAGACAATGACATGGGAACAAAACAGAGCAGGAAGTGCTACTATGGAAATTTTGAGTAAAGACGAAGAGGTAGTGTACAAAGATCGTGACGATGTCTTCCAGAGATGGGAAGAATATCTAAAAGAGCTATATAACACAAATATCAAACCAGAAACTCTGGAACTTGAATCACACAACAGTGTAAGTGATGTCGAGAAAGAACCAACCATCATAATGGAAGAAGTAAAGTCTGCTATAGCTGCAACGAAAAATGGTAAAGCCGTAGGTACAGATACGATACCGGGAGAAATATTAAAATGCTTGAATCAAGATGGAATAAGAGAAATATTGAGGTTATGCAATAAAATATATGACAGTGGTGAATGGCCTGAGGACTTTCCGACAACAGTAATGATTCCATTACCGAAAAAACAAGGAACCAAGAAATGCAGCGAGCACAGAACAATCAGCCCCATTTCACATGCAGCCAAAGTGATGTTAAGAATAATTAATAAAAGACTTGAAAGAGTAATGGAGGAGAATCTTGGCGAGGAACAGTTTGGCTTTATACGGAATACGGGCACCAGAGATGCGATAGGGCTCCAACGAATCTTGGGAGAAAGGTTTATTGAAAAAGGAAGAGACTTATATATGTGCTTCATCGATATACAAAAGGCATTTGACAATGTGGTTTGGGACAAGCTGGCGACTATAATGAAGAGAAAAGAGAGTGGACTGGAAAACCAGAAGACTTGTAAACTCATTATATCTTAATCAAAAAGCCTCAATTAAAGTGAGAGGAGAAAGTACAAACTGGATCGGACTAGGAAAAGGAGTAAGACAGGGATGCTGTCTATCACCTACTCTTCTCAACCTCTACTTGGGAAATATGATTGACCAATGATCGTTAGATGACAAAGGAGTAGAAATTGGAGGAAGAAGAGTAGGGTGTTTGAGGTTTGCTCATGACATGGTCCTCCTAGCCAAAGTGGAAAAAGAATTACAGGATTTGGTGGACACCATTGAAACTAACGGAAAAAAATATGGAATGAAAATTAACACAAATGAAACAAAAGTATTGGCACTAGGAGGAAATAAGGAAATAAAAATTATCCTGAATGGAGAAATGCTAGAACAGGTGCAAAATTGTAAGTATCTTGGAAGCAGGATAGACACCGAGTGGAAGTGCACCATAGAACTTAAAACAAGGATAGCAATGGCAAAAGAGGCGTCTAAAAAAAAAGAAAGAGAATTTTCTGCAGTGGTCGGGACAGAGAACTCAGGAAGAGACTCATCAAATGTCTTGTATGTAGTGTTCTTCTATATGGCGCTGAAACATGGACTATGAGGAAGAACCACAGAGATAGGCTGGAGGATTGGGCATATATTGAGAAAGAATGACGGACTGATTAAAAACAGTTTTAGAAGATTATGTAGAAGGGAAAAGGAAGCGAGAAAGGAAGAGATTCCAGATAATGAATGACATAATGGACGGTACAACATACAGCAGCCTTAATAAGGAAACAATGGATCGCAGAAAATGGAGAGGCAAAGGACCTGCCAACATAGCAGATAACTGATGATGACGTTACAAGACAGTTTCTGGAAAAACTGTCAATTAACACAGTTGTGTTGTGGTAGTGTGTGCCTGTGGTGTGTGTTGTGGTTTCTTGTATTTGTGTAGCGTGTTACCTTACATATCTAGCTTGTTTTATTCTTCTGTCTTTCTCGATTTTCTTATTCAGTTTTGTAACAACATGAATTGTGCTACGTAAGCTATTTCTTTTTAGATGGTGAATTACACTTTCCTAGAATGTTTCCAGTAAATATAAACCTGACGACTCCTTTTCTGACAGTTTCATGTGCTCATTCCATGTTACGTGGCTCTGGATGGCCATTCCTGTAGGAGAGTCACTGAAAGAAGTTCCCTGACAGTTGAGCCGGCCGCGGTGGTCTCGCGGTTCTAGGCGCGCAGTCCGGAACCGGGCGACTGCTACGGTCGCAGGTTCGAATCCTGCCTCGGGCATGGATGTGTGTGATGTCCTTAGGTTAGTTAGGTTTAAGTAGTTCTAAGTTCTAGGGGACTGATGACCACAGCTGTTAAATCCCATAGTGCTCAGAGCCATTTGAACCCTGACAGTTGTTTTTGGCTCGGTGCTGCTGCTTCACGCGTCTGCCTCAGGCAATCGCTTAGCGTGACTTTGTATACATCTCTACGTTCCTTCCCGTGTAATTTGTCCTAATTCTGCTTCCCAACTTCTCTCAATTTCTCCATTATTTGTTGTTTCCTCGTGTACCTGCTCCTCAGCGTTTAAAAGTTTCTTAAAATGTTCTTTTCAGAGATCTTTTATATTCCCTGATTCTTCAGTCAGGATACCATCCTCTGTTTCCATATTTGCTGGTACTTCAAAAGCCTTCCTTTTATTTTTCATCATTTTATAGAACATTTTCCTAATGCTCTTCACATCATCAATTTTTTTGTAAACTCTTCCCATGCCGTTTTCTTTGCTGTTTCCACTATTTCTTTGCACTTGTTCTTTTCCTCTATATATCTTTTATGATCCTTGTCATTTTTAGTTTTCCACTGTTGTGTCACCGCCAGACACCACAGTTGCCTTTAAAACGGCCGCGGTCCGGTAGTATACGTCGGACCCGCGTGTCGCCACTATCAGTGATTGCAGACCGAGCGCCGCCACACGGCAGGTCTAGAGAGACTTCCTAGCACTCGCCCCAGTTGTACAGCCGACTTTGCTAACGATGGTTCACTGACAAATTACGCTCTCATTTGCCGAGACGATAGTTAGCATAGCCTTCAGCTACGTCATTTGCTACGACCTAGCAAGGCGCCATTATCATTTGCTATTTATCTTGTGATGCATGTACCGTCAGACCGATGTTTACCAATTATGGATTAAAGTTAATTATTCCAGAAGCTACGTACTTTTTTTACTAGACTCAATTCCTTTAACTGTTCCAGACCTCACGTCAGCCTGCTTGAGCTTAAACGCGTGCCTTTCGGCTATCTCATAACGGCTTGGCTGTCTTGCCAAGTCACAACACCCACCACTTTCTCGATGCTCCAGTTTTTCTTCTAACTGCTTGGATTGTGGTATCATCCCACCAACTTGTCTGTCTTACTTTTTCACTTACAGATGTTCTACCACATATTTTTTTGTGCTGCTTCGATTAAAGGGTCTTTGAAAAAACTCCATTCTTTTTCTGCATTGCAGAAAACTTCTTTTGGAAATTTTTGTGTGATTAATTCTCAATACTTCCCAGCACTTTCACTCTTCTTCAGTTTCCAATCCCGTATCCTCATCATCTTCTTTTGTTTTCTATTCTCACGCAATGATTCATTTTACATTGTCCCACCAGTAATCTACGGTCACCATCTGCACTCAGACTTGGAATTACCTTCATATTTGTTACTTTCTCTCCCCATAACATATCTACTAGAATATAATCAATTACACTCTTCGTTCTTCCATCCCAACTGTATCTGGTGAAACATGACTTTCTCTGTTCGTAAACTCGCTGTTTGCTATTTTCATTCCATTCCTCTGGCAAAAATCCAGGGGTCTTTCCCCTTCTTCATTTCTGCCTCCATATCCAAAACATCGTAACACTTGCTCAAATCCTTTCCTGTCTTTGCCTACCTGTGAATTAAAATCTCCCATCACTATATTAGCACTCTCTATATGGTTCTCTAACTCGTTTTCAAAGTACATCTTCTCTTCTTCGCTACATCCTACTTGAGGTGCATAAATCTGGGTACCTTTTAGTGTTTCTTTTTGGAATTGCAGGTTTAAGATTATGATCCTGTCTGATATATATCTCACACTTTCAATACAGCTTTGTACATTCTTATTCACCATCACTGGCACACCATTTCTTCTAAACCTGTTAGTCCCACTCCAGTACAGTTTTCCTCCTCTCAAATTCTTCTCACCTTTTCCCTTCCACTTTGTTTCACTTAACCCCAAAATATATAACTTTCTCTCTGTTAGTACATCTGTCATTTCTTCGATTTTTCCATTGATGGTTAATACACTGAAGGTGCCAATATTTAGGTTATTTTTTAGTCCATTTTGTTTCATATTCTCGTACTGATGAATATCATCAGGTCTCCCATCATCTGCACCAGTAGCTGAAGAAGCAGTGGAGTCAAATCGTAAGTGGTTCATTCTGAGGCTCATCTCTGTTTTGAAAGCAATATATGAAGACTTTCCTACTGGCTTGCTAGGCCTAAAGCAAGAAAGGATTTTCTGTTGTCTCCCTTAGCCTTTGGAGTTTCTCTTCCACCACAAGGCATTCGTTCCCTTCTCATTTACTCCCTAGAAAGGAGGGTTGCCTCATCTGCCAGCTACACCCTTCCAAAGTTTTTCTTCTCCGCCATTGCAGCCATTAAGGTCTACACCCATAACCCTGGGCATGGGTTTCGTGTTACACTGCTATTGATAAATCATTTTTCATGTAACCCCTCCTCCTAGCCCTCTTCTTAACCTACTGTTAAGTTAACAGATTTATGACTGCCTCCCCCCTCCCCCTCCCCCTGCCCCCCTGGATAATCTGTCCTCCTGAAAAATCCATCACCTCTCCCCTCCCAATCACCTATTGTTATGCAAATTGACTTTTTGACCTCCTGGGAACAATCTGTCCTTCTGAGAAAGCCACCAAGCTCCCCCTTCCCCCTCTTCCACTCCCAACTATCTGGGATATTACCAAACCTTCCCCTCCCCCTCACAGATACCAAATTTATTGACTAGTTAATTAAATTAGTCAATTTTTGTAACTCACATCTCTCTGGGGAATCCCACAGCCCTCCTCTCCGCCGGCCGCGGTGGTCTAGCGGTTCTAGGCGCTCAGTCCGGAACCACGTGACTGCTACGGTCGCAGGTCTGAATCCTGCCTAGGGCATGGATGTGTGTGACGTCCTTAGGTCAGTTAGGTTTAAGTAGTTCTAAGTTCTAGGGGACTGATGACCACAGATGTTTAGTCCCATAGTGCTCAGAGCCATTTGAACCATTTGAACCCTCCTCTCCCCTTCCACACTCCGCCTCCCCTCCCCCATCCAGAAATTAGAGGGAAAAACACTCCGTCTGTGTTGGAGAGTAAGGATCTCACAACACAAAATTGAAATCAACATCAATTACATAGCAGCGGGTATTCTGTTTGAAGTGTTGGCAGAAGAGCCAACACCGTGTTGCTAGAGGAGGCCGAGGTCTGGAACAGTTAAGGGAATTAATAGTAGCAAAAAAAGTACGTAGTTGATGTAATACTTAACTTTAATCCATAATTGGTGAACATTGGTCTGACGGTACAGGCATCACAAGTTATATATATCTATTGATAATGGCGCCTTGCTAGGTCGTAGCAAATGACGTAGCTGAAGGCTATGCTAACTGTCGTCTCGGCAAATGAGAGCGTATTTGTCAGTGAACATTTCCTAGCAAAGTCGGCTGTACAACTGGGGCGAGCGCTAGCAAGTCTCTCTAGACCTGCCGTGTGGCAGCGCTCGGTCTGCAATCACCGACAGTGGCGACACGCGGGTCCGACGTATACTAATGGACCGCGGCCGATTTAAGGGCTACCACCTAGCAAGTGTGGTGTCTGGCGGGGACACCACACTGTTTATTTATAAAATTCAATTTTCAGGAGTTGGATCTCTTTATTTGCTGTGAAAACCTCAAATCCAGCAACTACTTGTTATAATTTATGCTTATCCATTACGGATATTTTAGAACCGTGACTGTATATTAATGTAAATAAATTATACACAACTGCAACCAGTCACTTTTTCATTAATAATGCTTTATTACATTAACCGGTTTTCGAACCCTTTCAGGTTCATCTTCAGATGATTTCGGCAGAATCCGGGAAGTTACATCATTACTGGTAGTAGCATAATGCTGGGTGCTGGTTCTATGGCAGAGAGATGGGTCACTTCAATGTATCGCCATGACTATACCTTATCTTTCGATATCGATGTAAATTTAGTTTTTACTTACTGCGACAGTATAGGCGGCTTTTTTCGTATCTGTCTACCTCCATTTTGATGTCCAGAACACTTTCACACGAACTATATTAGTTCACACTTTAACAGTGACACTTTACCAGCATCCAGCATGCGCTTTACAGCTGTTGCTTATAACAAAGATCTTGACAGAGAGATATGGCATAAGCCTACTTTGTACAGAGATGTAATTTGTTGTTCTTTACATGTGTTAAAGTCGATATAAGGGCAAGTTTTTCCATTAGAATGTTGATAACATGAGAGCACTAGAGAAAATAATAATAAACTACTACAAGAATAAATTTCAGGTGATCTGTTATGTTATTTCTATTTGTATGTTACAGGCATTTTTTTTTTTTTTTTTTTTTTTTTTTTTTTTACATGACTCCCTAGGAAACAATAATACAGAGTTATTGGTTCTGCAGTGAGGTGCGGTTGTCTGTATGACTAGGACCTGTATATTTAAATTAATAACAAGTCTTCAGATGAAATGTTGGCTTATTTCTGATGTTACGTTAACGTGATCTGGAGTATTATCAAGGGCAGATTTTGTTTATTTTAACTAAAGGTATATGTATAAGAGTTAAAGTGTTTGTAATGGATTAAAGCTGTTTGAATGGCTGCACATTTAATATTTTAAAAATCATGAACAAAAGATTCTTTAACTGTTGACTTATTTTTATTCTAACATTAGGGTGATCTGGGATATTGGTAAAGGCAGCTTATGTTTGTTCCAGCTAGAATTAATATGTATAAAGTACTGATTTATGTTAGCAATGTAGGGCTTTAACATTTAGAGATATGGTACATGTCTTATTGTGTGGTAGTATATTACATTGACACCATTGTGGTTAGGATGTAAGGTGAAGGGGGTGAGTCATTGGGAGGGGGGGTTTTGGGGAGCCGGTGTAGGATTTATTGGGTGGTTACTTGTTTTGAACTAGTAGATCTTCAAAGTTCTGAAGGAAGAATTTGTTTCTTAGTTCAGTTTGATCATTGAGTAGGTTGTCAGGTGCTGTATTTGTGTAGACAAATATTTCAATTTCTTCAAGAAGGTCAAGTATTGTGCCTTTGTTGGCAAAGTGTAGTATTCGGAGATTCTGTTCTATGTTGTTTGCAGAATGATTGTGTTGGGCAAGATGTGAGGCAAAGCTGGACTTGTTCAGGTTGTTAAGACGGAGTGCATCCATGTGTTCTTTAAATCTTGTTGTGAAGCTTCTACCAGTTTGTCCAATGTAGAAGCTTGGACATGAGTTGCAAGTGAGCTTGTATACACCTGACTTTTGATATTTTTGTATAGTGGTTTTGGTGCTGTGTATGATTTTATTTTGTACTTTGTTGTTGGTGAAGAAACTTATTTTTATGTTGTATGTCTTGAAGAGGTTGGCAATTTGGTGAGAAATCTTCCCTAGGAAAGGCAGGCTAACAAATGTGGTTTTCTTGTTTGTGGGTGGTTGTTCAGCAGTTGGTTGATTTAGTTTTGCTGTGTGGATCAGTTTATCTATTATTGCAGGGTTGTACCCATTGGTGGAGGCAATTGATTTAATAATTTCTGTTTCTTTTTGTCTTTCATTTGTGTCCATTGGGATTTTCAGCATGCGATTAACCATTGTTCTGAAGAATGCTTTTTTATGTTGGTCTGGATGGCAAGAGGATTTGTGTATGGTAACATTGGTGGTTGTTGGCTTTCTGAAAATTTGAAATTTATGCTTCTGATTTTTATTTGAGATTGTTAGGTCAAGATAGTTAATACCTTCTGGTGTTTCATGTTCTACTGTGAATTGGATTTTATTGTGTATTTTATTAAGTTCTTTGGCTAGATTATCTATTTCTTCTGTTGCTCCATTGAACAGAATGAGTGTGTCATCAACATAGCGTTTGTAATAAAGCAGCTTATCTTTTAGTTGTGTTTGGGACCTGAAAAAGTTATTTTCAAGGTTATTGATGTATATGTCTGCTAGCAGGCCTGCAAGACTACTACCCATTGCCAGTCCATCTTCCTGAATGTAAAACTTGTTGTTGAACAGGAAGTAGTTGTGTGACAATATGAGTTCTAGGATCTCTATGAGTTCATAGATTTCTGCTCTCCCCATTGTCCCATGTTTCAGTAAGTTATTTCTTATTAAACTAATTGTTTCCTTGACGGGTATGTTTGTATATAGGTTTACTATGTCAAGAGATGCAAATTTAGCTGTGACTGGAATGAGGATATCTTTTATACTATTGATGAGCTCATAACTGTTTTTAATGGAGTAGTTATTTTCAAATACATATGCCTTGCGGATAATATCATTAAGTTTTTTGGTGATTTTATAGCTTGGGCTATTGATAGAGTTCACAATGGGACGTATCGGACATTCTGGTTTGTGGATCTTAGGCTGTGATCTCAGTTTTGGTGCTGAAGGGTTCATCACTATACAGTGCTTTGCTTCTAATGGTGTCAACAAGAATTTGCAGTTTTTAAGTAACTTTTTAATTTTATCTTGGAATTTGGGAGTAGGGTCATGTGCTATTTCCTTTATATTATTCTTTCTGAAGAATTTTAACTAAAGGTATATGTATAAGAGTTAAAGTGTTTGTAATGGATAAGCATAATCTGTTGATACCACGCCAGGTAATTAGAACAATGCGCGAATTTCGGCAATGTAAACTTAAACTAACGAAAACAATCCTTGCAATAAGATTTAACAAAAAATGTCTCTCAGAAAACGTGACTCCAAATTATATCAGAATAAAAATAACGAGTCAAAGTATGTCAGCCAAGATAGCAAAAGCACGATGTGAAATTATTTGGTTAAAAACTGAAATCAGGTCTCTTTACAAAAAGAAAGATCTGCTCAATTCAAAGCTGTATAGTATGCACTTAGAACTTAGCCATAAACTTGTTGCTCATGTCTTCATGGTCTTCCTAGATTATGTCAATATATATGTAAACAAAGAACGTATTATCATCTCACATAGACATGAGAAAAAGATAAATACTCTAATTTCAAAGAATGCAGTGAGTTCCCCCAGTATCTCTTCTGAAATGGAACATAAGTTTTTTGATAAAGTGATAAATACTACAGAAATATGCTTCAGTAGTAATGAATTAAAGCTGTTAAACAAAGGCCTTAAGCACAACATTGCCCCCTCACTAAATAAAAGCAACATTAAAGACCTCATAGTTAACACAAAAATTGCATGTACAGCAGCTAAACTAAAACACAATGAACAAAATGCTGTAGCTCATAAGGCAAACAACATCATTATGAGAAACATTCACCAGAACAAAATGTACAATAAGTTGAATACTGAACATAAGATATTATGTGACATAAATAAGAAACTTTCAGTTGAAAATGCCCTCATTGTCAGAGCAGACAAAGGTAACACAGCTGTTGTCATGTATGAATCAGACTATATTAGCAAAACTTGTGAATTCTTCAGAAAGAATAATATAAAGGAAATAGCACATGACCCTACTCCCAAATTCCAAGATAAAATTAAAAAGTTACTTAAAAACTGCAAATTCTTGTTGACACCATTAGAAGCAAAGCACTGTATAGTGATGAACCCTTCAGCACCAAAACTGAGATCACAGCCTAAGATCCACAAACCAGAATGTCCGATACGTCCCATTGTGAACTCTATCAATAGCCCAAGCTATAAAATCACCAAAAAACTTAATGATATTATCCGCAAGGCATATGTATTTGAAAATAACTACTCCATTAAAAACAGTTATGAGCTCATCAATAGTATAAAAGATATCCTCATTCCAGTCACAGCTAAATTTGCATCTCTTGACATAGTAAACCTATATACAAACATACCCGTCAAGGAAACAATTAGTTTAATAAGAAATAACTTACTGAAACATGGGACAATGGGGAGAGCAGAAATCTATGAACTCATAGAGATCCTAGAACTCATATTGTCACACAACTACTTCCTGTTCAACAACAAGTTTTACATTCAGGAAGATGGACTGGCAATGGGTAGTAGTCTTGCAGGCCTGCTAGCAGACATATACATCAATAACCTTGAAAATAACTTTTTCAGGTCCCAAACACAACTAAAAGATAAGCTGCTTTATTACAAACGCTATGTTGATGACACACTCATTCTGTTCAATGGAGCAACAGAAGAAATAGATAATCTAGCCAAAGAACTTAATAAAATACACAATAAAATCCAATTCACAGTAGAACATGAAACACCAGAAGGTATTAACTATCTTGACCTAACAATCTCAAATAAAAATCAGAAGCATAAATTTCAAATTTTCAGAAAGCCAACAACCACCAATGTTACCATACACAAATCCTCTTGCCATCCAGACCAACATAAAAAAGCATTCTTCAGAACAATGGTTAATCGCATGCTGAAAATCCCAATGGACACAAATGAAAGACAAAAAGAAACAGAAATTATTAAATCAATTGCCTCCACCAATGGGTACAACCCTGCAATAATAGATAAACTGATCCACACAGCAAAACTAAATCAACCAACTGCTGAACAACCACCCACAAACAAGAAAACCACATTTGTTAGCCTGCCTTTCCTAGGGAAGATTTCTCACCAAATTGCCAACCTCTTCAAGACATACAACATAAAAATAAGTTTCTTCACCAACAACAAAGTACAAAATAAAATCATACACAGCACCAAAACCACTATACAAAAATATCAAAAGTCAGGTGTATACAAGCTCACTTGCAACTCATGTCCAAGCTTCTACATTGGACAAACTGGTAGAAGCTTCACAACAAGATTTAAAGAACACATGGATGCACTCCGTCTTAACAACCTGAACAAGTCCAGCTTTGCCTCACATCTTGCCCAACACAATCATTCTGCAAACAACATAGAACAGAATCTCCGAATACTACACTTTGCCAACAAAGGCACAATACTTGACCTTCTTGAAGAAATTGAAATATTTGTCTACACAAATACAGCACCTGACAACCTACTCAATGATCAAACTGAACTAAGAAACAAATTCTTCCTTCAGAACTTTGAAGATCTACTAGTTCAAAACAAGTAACCACCCAATAAATCCTACACCGGCTCCCCAAAACCCCCCCTCCCAATGACTCACCCCCTTCACCTTACATCCTAACCACAATGGTGTCAATGTAATATACTACCACACAATAAGACATGTACCATATCTCTAAATGTTAAAGCCCTACATTGCTAACATAAATCAGTACTTTATACATATTAATTCTAGCTGGAACAAACATAAGCTGCCTTTACCAATATCCCAGATCACCCTAATGTTAGAATAAAAATAAGTCAACAGTTAAAGAATCTTTTGTTCATGATTTTTAAAATATTAAATGTGCAGCCATTCAAACAGCTTTAATCCATTACAAACACTTTAACTCTTATACATATACCTTTAGTTAAAATAAACAAAATCTGCCCTTGATAATACTCCAGATCACGTTAACGTAACATCAGAAATAAGCCAACATTTCATCTGAAGACTTGTTATTAATTTAAATATACAGGTCCTAGTCATACAGACAACCGCACCTCACTGCAGAACCAATAACTCTGTATTATTGTTTCCTAGGGAGTCATGTAAAAAAAAAAAAAAAAAAAAAAAAAAAAATGCCTGTAACATACAAATAGAAATAACATAACAGATCACCTGAAATTTATTCTTGTAGTAGTTTATTATTATTTTCTCTAGTGCTCTCATGTTATCAACATTCTAATGGAAAAACTTGCCCTTATATCGACTTTAACACATGTAAAGAACAACAAATTACATCTCTGTACAAAGTAGGCTTATGCCATATCTCTCTGTCAAGATCTTTGTTATAAGCAACAGCTGTAAAGCGCATGCTGGATGCTGGTAAAGTGTCACTGTTAAAGTGTGAACTAATATAGTTCGTGTGAAAGTGTTCTGGACATCAAAATGGAGGTAGACAGATACGAAAAAAGCCGCCTATACTGTCGCAGTAAGTAAAAACTAAATTTACATCGATATCGAAAGATAAGGTATAGTCATGGCGATACATTGAAGTGACCCATCTCTCTGCCATAGAACCAGCACCCAGCATTATGCTACTACCAGTAATGATGTAACTTCCCGGATTCTGCCGAAATCATCTGAAGATGAACCTGAAAGGGTTCGAAAACCGGTTAATGTAATAAAGCATTATTAATGAAAAAGTGACTGGCTGCAGTTGTGTATAATTTATTTACTTGTTATAATTACGTAATTACACTGCTGCTGATTGGAGGCATTACCTTGTTGGGAAATTGTTGTGTTTGTACTCCGCTTGATGTGCAGGGATCGACTGAGCTAGTAAAGAATATCAACACCAGATGATATCCCACCACCCACCTGTCGACCCCTGCCCACCCAGCCATCTCAGAAAAAATTTTTGAGGGGAAAAAGACTCAGTAATATGAGATCTTTTCTTTACAGTACACACTGACATTGATTTGAATGTAGTGTCATATTTATGCATATTCTATATTGAATCACTTTGGGGAACAAAGGGCTTTCCCACTTGGGTAGAGCTAACATCTGCACACCCTACCCCACTTCCCGTAACCGTAAGAACTGTAAGCACCAAGGAATAGAATGTAGTAGCTGCCATTCGGAGTCACCCGCTCGTGTAGCTGCCGTCCGGGCACCGCCACAGAGGTCAAAAACCGCCCAATGTCCTATTTCAGATCACAATGCTAAATACCACCGACCATGGACTGCATGTCGGTCTCCTTTGATCTTGCGGCCCCAAATAAAGCATCAATTGGTGACATTCTGTTGACGGAAAATTCCAAGCGCCTGTCCTGTCTCTCTGAAGTGGCCGCTTCCTGTGTGTGTGAACCAACATCTCCAAGCATGCAAACAGAGGTTTTCATCTCTCCTTACAATACTGTGTTCCTATTAGCTGATGCTGAGGACAAAGGGAGAGTTGACACAATTTCGATATCAAGAATAGAGGTAAATCGTCCATTTGAACTACCCTACTAAATTAATTGTTCAACATTTTGCAGAAAGCAAACAGATCCTTAAAACACTCAGCACCATATTATAACGACTCTTCTTTGTAATAAGACATATTCCCTGTGTTTGAGACTCAGCCAGAATCATTTTGCAAACCAATTGATAAAATTTCTGTCACAAATAGATTATAGCATGAAATATATCCAAGGCTGTGTATGCACTGACATTTGACATCACAAGCACCTTTCTGAAACACATTTCCACTAAAAATATCTGGCGAAACTATCCTTCCAATCACACACACTCGCTGACTGCTGGGAGACACAGACGCACAGCCGGATGGGACATCTCAATATCTCTCAGGCACCAATCTGGAATAACTTGCACACACTTCGGCCATGCCGGCAGCTTCACGGCCAACCTCAGTAACCACACGTAGGTCCTACTGAATGCTCATAGGTCGGAGAGACTGTCGCCAAGAGGTCAAATGACCAATTTGCGTGGGGGGAATACTTGCCCAATGCAGACACCCTTCATATTGAATCTTCTCACGCAACACACGTCTGCTCCTGTAGCCGCTCACCAAGCATACTGGTTAATTCGCTAGTCAATCATCCAGAGAGCGCTGTCCCCAGGACTTGTCCTCGCAGCTGCTGGCGAGAACCAACTGCTTGGAGAACTCTTTGTAACTAACCGCCTGTCACAGGCTAAGCTGTAGCTTCCAGTCAACTGAAGCCTTGTGCCCACTCTGGCCGCCAGTCACGGCACACTGCAAGACAAGTAGGTGTGGGTTGGATGTGTAGCTCTAATTGCAATACCACCTGGACGTAATCCCACCTGTTTAAAAATTTCACTTTATAGATCCCGAGACGGGGGTGTTGTTGACAATACACCTTTAATTTCCCTCATGAAAGGAGATTTTCTCCTTTTTATAGAGCTATTTTTGAAGACAGAAAAAGATCAGTTCATACACATGTTTTCACATCTCCTTTGGAGAAAACCCCATAACAGTATCGCATAGGCTACATTTCCTCTAAGTATTCTCTCAACAGGTAAAAAAACCTGTTCTAATCAGCTTAATGTCTTATGTCCTGCATCACAGGACTAGAATATTATACTCATTTTTGGCTCACGATGGAGTGCTAAGAGCGTGCTCTAACACTGTCGCAGGATGCTTCCTCACCTTTGAATTACCTTCAAGTAACCAAAGGCTTCGTCACATACAAAATCTATAAAGGTAACAGCATTGACGGGTTGTGAATATCAGGTTTAAACTACATATCACTTTATAAATTCGGTAATATAACTGCTTTTATTATGATGTCGTCTCTTCCTGAGCAGGTGGGAGACTGAAATTTCGTTAAACGATCTCGCCCCAATGAAAAAAAAAAGTCTGATTACTACTCAAACTCCTGAACCCTATCAGTGGTACTCAAGTCCTTGCCTTCAACCGCCTGGCTGCATGTCATTGATATCAAACTGATAACTAAACTGATAACTAAACTAATTAACTAAACTGATCACGAGAGCCGGCCGCTGTGGCCGAGCGGTTCAAGGCGCTTCAGTCCGGAACCGCGCTGCTGCTACATCCTGCCTCGGGCATGGATGTGTGTGATGTCCTTAGGTTAGTTAGGTTTAAGTAGTTCGAAGTCTAGGGGACTGATGACCTCAGATGTTAAGTCCCATAGTCCTTAGAGACATTTTTGATCATGAGATCACTTTTCATGGTGAGTAATTTTTTTCATATGTCTGATTACCCCCGCCAGATAGCTTCAATGGGAATCCGTGCAGGGAAGGTATCATTTTAGAGGCATGCTATTGAGAACTGATTTTTGAAGCTGATCACAGAAGGGTTCTACCATCACCAGCATGCATCTTGCATAAGCAGCACGAACATAAGATACGAGAAATTAGTGGTCATGAGGAGGCATATAGGCAGTCTTTTTCCTGGCTGTATTTGCGAATGGAGTAGGAAAGGGAATGACTAGTAGTGGTACATGGTAACTTCAGTAACACATCAAATGATGTCTTCCAAAGTCAGCATGTAGATGTAAATTTACATTTAGTCTACATGTTAAGATGTCACACAAAACTCATTGTTGTTCTAGCACTCAGCATCTTCCTGGGTATAGGCCACCAGTTCTTCAGTGTTACGCAGGAAATAGGAGGAAAATTAAAATTGCCGAATTCTGTTGTCTAGAACTGCCAGAAGAAACAAAACTAACTGTAAAAAACCAGAGCCATTTGAACCATTTTTTGTGTGTGTAGGGTGTCGCATTGTCCTGCTGGAATTGTCCAAGTCCGTCGTAATGCAAAATGGACATGAATGGATGCAGATGATCAGACAGGATGCTTACGTACGTGTCACCTGTCAGAGTAGCACACCCACGAAATGGTCGTACGGGAAAATCCCCACTTCGTCACAACTTCGGAGTTGTGTGTCCCATTGCTCGTGCGCCGACAGTAACACCACGTTCAAACTTACTTAAATCTTGATAACCCGCCACTGTGGCAGCAGTGACCTAGTTAACAATTGCGCCAGACGCTTGTTGTCTTATACAGGGTGTTACAAAAAGGTACGGCCAAACTTTCACGAAACATTCCTCACACACAAGGAAAGAAAATATGTTATGTGGACATGTTTCCGGAAACGCTTACTTTCCATGTTAGAGCTCATTTTAGTACTACTCTTCAAATCACATTAATCACGGAATGGAAACACATAGCAACGGAATGTACCAGCGTGACTTCAAACACTTTGTTACAGAAAATGTTCAAAATGTCCTCCGTTAGCGAGGATACATGCATCCACCCTCCGTCGCATGGAATCCCTGATGCGCTTATGCAGCCCTGGAGAATGGCGTATTGTATCACAGCCGTCCACAATACGAGCACGAAGAGTCTCTACATCTGGTACCAGGGTTGCGTAGGCAAGAGCTTTCAAATGCCCCCATAAATGAAAGTCAAGAGGGTTGAGGTCAGGAGAGCGTGGAGGGCATGGAATTGGTCCGCCTTTACCAATCCATCGGTCACCGAATCTGTTGTTGTGAAGCGTACGAACACTTCGACTGGTTCATGCACGATGGAGCTCCTGCACATTTCACATGTTGTGTCGTACTTGTAAAGGCACATGTTCTAGCAGTACAGGTAGAGTATCCCGTATGAAATCATGATAACGTGTTCCACTGAGAACATGGGGCCCAATGAAGACATCACCAACAATGCCCGCCCAAACGTTCACAGAAAGTCTGTGTTGACGACGTGATTGCACAATTGCGTGCGGATTCTCGTCAGCCCACACGTGTTGATTGTGAAAATTTACAATTTGATCACGTTGGAATGAAGCCTCATCCGTAAAGAGAACATTTGCACTGAAATGAGGATTGACACATTGTTGGATGAACCATTCGCAGAAGTGTACCAATCACCTGCTGATAGTGCCTGCACACGCTGTACATGGTACGGAAACAACTTGTTCTCCCGTAGCACTCTCCATACAGTGACGTGGTTAACTTTACCTAGTGCAGCAGCAACTTCTCTGACGCTGACATTAGGGTTATCGTCAACTGCACGAAGAATTGCTTAGTCCTTTGCAGGTGTCCTCGTCGTTCTAGGTCTTCCCCAGTCGCGAGTCATAGGCTGGAATGTTCCGTGCTCCCTAAGAGGTCGATCAATTGCTTCGAACGTCTTCCTGTCGGGACACCTTCTTTCTGGAAATCTGTCTCGATACAAACGTACCGCGCCACGGCTATTGCCCCGTGATAATCCGTACACCAAATGGGCATCTGCCAACTCCGCATTTGTAAACATTGCGCTGACTGCAAAACCACGTTCGTGATGAACACTAACCTGTTGATGCTACGTACTGATGTGCTTGATGCTAGTACTGTAGAGCAACGAGTCGCATGTCAACACAAGCACCGAAGTCAACATTACCTTCCTTCAATTGGGCCAACTGGCGGTGAATCGAAGAAGTACAGTACATACTGACGAAACTAAAATGAGCTCTAACATGGAAATTAAGCGTTTCCGGACACATGTCCACATAACATCTTTTCTTTATTTGTGTGTGAGGAATGTTTCCTGAAAGTTTGGCCGTACCTTTATGTAACACCCTGTATTTGGGCTTGACAACGCAGATTAGCTCTGTCTTCTTACATCTGTCTGGTATCAGCGTTAATGTAGAGGATGCGTAGGCGACTGCACCGCTATTATTCTGCATAAGTCACCTCACAGCACTACAAAATAACAATTTGACATGTGCAGTGCGCTCACTTACGCTGTGGCTTATATACTGTGATGTTGCAATGAAACTTCCATTGAATTTGAAACTTAGTTCAAATGGTTCAAATGGCTCTGAGCACTATGGGACTCAACTGCTGTGGTCATAAGTCCCCTAGAACTTAGAACTACTTAAACCTAACTAACCTAAGGACAGCACACAACACCCAGCCATCACGAGGCAGAGAAAATCCCTGACCCCGCCGGGAATCGAACCCGGGAACCCGGGCGTGGGAAGCAAGAACGCTACCGCACGACCACGAGATGCGGGCTTGAAACTTAGTCACCTTAGATGTTTAATCATTCATTACTTGTATGAATGTACAATCAAACCAAAAAATTAAAACGTAATGTGATCGGTACGCGGCGTAAGAGGAGTAGTTACTAGTTAGGGATGCGACAGGAAAGATCATTTGAAAGAAAGAAGTAAACACTTGCTTTAAATGCATATCTTAAGAGTTCTGACCAGTTCTTCATCTCTGATACTGTGAAACAAATATCTTGTACGGCAAACTCTTTGCCTTCCATATTTTCAGAGGTTCTAGGTATTTTTTCAGTAGAAATGTTTCACAATACTCTAGCAAAGGTGGGTAGGCATCCAGAGCTCTTAACATACACAATTTGGAGCCCATGTTTACCGGAAGGTTTTTATTACTGTCACCTCCGCATATACGGAAAACAAAGAGCTTGCGGTAGAACAAATTTATTTCACAATCTAGGATTTATTTCACAATCTGGGAAATGAAGAAGTGGTCTTAGATCTTAAGGGATACGTTTTAGAATACATATTTATTCGACTTTTCTTCGAAAGACCGTTCCTACCATATCGCTACATATTGATCGTTCCTCCTGGGACACTCTGTATATATGAAAAAAACTCCATCTGATTCACACATTACAAATCAGGACTCGAGTTTTGTTTTTATATGTTTAAGAGAAACATATAATAAATTATCCATCCAATTCTATCGATGTTTGCATCGTCCTTCAGTTGAAATAGATTATCTGACTGGAGATATTTTTACCTCCTACATCGAGTGTGATACCTTTCTGTAAAGGAAGTGTCAAAAAGTAGCTTGAGCTGAGCTCACATACCGGACTCAGTGGAATTAGTTCGTAGAAACTATCCCCCACAAAACCTGTTGTCACTGCGATTAAATGATAGCTCTGACATCCAATAAATGTTACTAACACTGGAGATAATTTCGTACATGGGAAGAAAGTTAAGAAAGTTGAATCACACAGGGTAAGCTGATATAATAAATAGAAGTAAAAATTCTGATATGGAAACAGACAACAAATCCAAACTTTTAACTCAAATGTACCATGTTATACTTTTGTTATCCGAAAATTTAGGTTGTGGAAAGAAAAAAAAAAAAAAAAAAAAAAAAAAAAGAATGCGAAAGCCCACAATCTCAAGCAATCGATCTGTTGTAAATGAAGTGTTTGCTATCGATTATTACAAAAAGATTGGATGATTCGATGTAATTTAAGACATGACAGCAGCTGATAGCGGCAGTCAGTCTATAGAAAAACCCATGCAGAAACCGACGAACGATGTTATGAATGCCTTTGCGGAATTCCTCTAGACATATTGCTTAACTTATTATTTCGTGTTATTATCAGTCTGGCTCCGATATTGTTTGTAAATGAGTAGGATCGGTGGAGCTGATTATGAAAATTGAAAACGCAAATTCCGCAGCTCGTGGTCGTGTGGTAGCGTTCTCGCTTCCCACTCCTGGGTTCCCGGGTTTGATTCCCGGCGGGGTCGGGGATTTTCTCTGCCTCGTGATGACCGGGTGTTGTGTGCTGTCCTTAGGTTAGTTAGGTTTAACTAGTTCTAAGTTCTAGGGGACTGATGACCATAGCTGTTAAGTCCCACAGTGCTCAGAGCCATTTTGAAAACACAAATTGTCTGATTTCAGGGACGTGTCATGCGTACCTACTAGACGGTTCCACACTTGTTTGTTTCGAAATTTACAAATTCTGATTTGTGGGTATACTGGATGGAAATCAAATAGTTCCGCGGTAGGGGTAGTATTTGCATCTCAGGCTTAGATCTAGATTTCTTGAAACATAGTTACATTACGGTGCGAGATGCCACTGTGAACAGTCTCCATCGGATATATCCATCGCATACGTACACACTTACTCAATTAGCTGCGAAAGAGACAACATTCAACACAGATTGCTTGGGTTTCTCCTGGTACACTTGGACTATACTCCGCGAATTACATTGTACTGAAGGGCAAAGATAAGTTTTCAGTGTACCGTATAACAATACATTTTCCTACTCCTTTCACGTATGGAGAATGGAAATCACTTCTCGCATCTGTGTCAAATGTTTTAATTTCATGCAGGAAGTTTTCCGAGGAGGGTTGTTCTTGACGGGCGGCCTCTTCCCTCAAGTGTTTGCTAGTTAAGATTGCTCAACGTTTGCGTGACACACTCTTCGCTGTCAAACAGCACTGCGGCTTTACGTATCGGTCCTTACACATACACGCCCAATGCCCCCGCTTGAGACCGATCTAACATCGAATTCACGTACTTAAACCATAGTCAGGTATGGGCAAACACGTTTTCAGACGATCTACCGTTTCTCAGCATCCCGCTTTGAATTGTATCCAGCTATTTGCCATATGTAATGTCTGCGTATGCAATGGCCCACTACGTATATAGTACATTTTTACTCCCACATACACTCAAAGACAAAAGAAAAAGAACGACGCACGGCCAAGGAATTATCCAAATGGAACGAAAATTGGTAGGTATGATGTATATGAACACATATACAAATGATGAAAAGAAATGGCACACCAGAGCACCACTCTTTGTTATCGTGCCGTATGGCGGAAAACTGTCAGCTTGGTATCTCACTGCTGTTCGGGGCATCTCCAGACACCGCTTCACTGGTCATTGATGCTCAGTTCCAGGTGGCACTCGTCATTAAAGACAATTCTGTTCCAGTCAATAAGCTTCCAGGCCGAAGACGTGTTAGGAGCCACACCCCGTCTTGTTGCCCTTCATGGTAAGCAAACTTGGGCTTACATTTAAGAAAGGTTAATACCCGTCCACACACGGCGAGAGTTTCTACTGCTTGTCTTCGTGCTTGCCAAACTCTACGTTGGTCACGTCTCTCCCCAGCTGAGAAAGTTTGGAGCATCATGAGCAGTGGCCTCCAGCCAACTCGGGATTTTGATGATCTAAGGCGCTATTTGGACATAATTTGGGACGGTAGCCCTCAGGACGACATCCAAAACCACTGTCAGTGCCAAGCCAAATAACTGCTTGCATAAGGGCCAGAGGTGTACCAACGTGTTATCTGTCCGTAAATTCTCGTTGCCTGGTCAGATGTCATGCAGTAGCGTATTTTCATTAAAAGGCGTAATACTGATCGAAATGGTTTTTGGAGGCCTAGAAACGCCGAAGGAATTCGGCTTTTTCTATATGGACACTATTAATGTCATGGGAGTAGAGTACGAGAGTCGGTCATGAGAAATTGATCTCTCAAACTCCATACAGAGGAATATTTTGCTCGATGTAGATCGTATTACTGACTACAGTTTCTACAATTCTGACGCAAATAGAAGTGATCAATATCGGACGGTATTAGTAGTGGGGCATTGGGCATTGTGACGCAATTGGGGAAATTCTCTCCTTGAGTAAGCAAACCAGCCACTTGCGATAGCCTAATTTAATAATATTTATGTATGTTCACTTAGTTACATGTTTTTTTATTCAAGCCGTAATTAATAAAAATTACTGTCTTGACAATTAGCATAATTTAAATGACATGTGGAGGCCTTGGTTCATGTATTCTTAACTTGAGCTAGAACTGATAACGAGTATTTTTTAATTATGGTAATTTATGACCTAAAAGAATGACACCCCCACTGAGCTGCTATCAGCCATTGCCCCCACCCCCATCCTGCCACTGCAGAGCCACCACAGCCCCTACTGCTCCTTAGCATCCCTGAGATTGTCATTCCTAATGTCGATTTCACTGGAGCAGCAGTAGCTGCATTAGTAAATTCAGGCGATATTGCAAATATTCAGCATAGTAAAGCACCCAGCAGTTTTGGCCTACTTTTCGTGAATTTTCGGAGTCCAATGATATTTTCTACAATATACAAAACTATTTCATGTTTTGTGGTTATTTTTTAAGGAGATAAATTTTTACTACTATTATATCAATTCCTGCTGTTCTCCCCCACTTTTGAAGAAGATACCCATAAATATGGGTTTCGCGACTAATTTTACCGATTTTTTAAGACAACACACATAAATAATGGTTTTGTTGCTATTTTATCCATTTTCAGATAGCGCACATAAAATACGAGGCGCGACAATAAAGTATTGCGACTGATGTGAAAAAAAATGTTTCTTTCGGTTTTAGCCAAGTTTAGCGCTGTCTCCTTCAAAGTTGGTCTATTCTGATTGCACACACTTTTTCCAGCGCTTCTGCCATTGTTAGCAACATTTCTGGAACTCATCTTCTGTAATATCCTCCAAGACCCTCGTCACAGCTTTTTGGACATGTTGTGTTGTTTGAAAATGGTGTCCCTTGACGCCGGTTTGACTCTTGGAAATAGAAAAAAGTCGCACGGAGCGATATCTGGTGATTAAGGTGGCTGTGGTAGTACTGAAATTTGTTTTCAGGTTAAAAGTTGCTGTACTGACAGAGCAGTATGGGATGCCGCATTATCGTGATGCAGAATCCAATAATCAGCAATGTTGGCACGGACACGATAAACTCTTTTACTATGTCTTTCTAAAATTTCTTTGTAGTAATATTGGTTAACTGTTTGTCCAGGAGGCACCCACTCTTGATGAACAATTCCTTTGGAATCAAAGAAGCACACAAGCTTCAATTTCACTTTGGCCTTTGATATGCGAGCTTTTTTTGTCTGGTTGATCCCTTTGAGCACCATTGCTAACTTTGGTTTTTTTCAGTACAATCCAGAGACAAAACGCCAACTTTCATCACCAGTGATAACATGGGTCAACATTTCTGGATTGATCTCCATTTGCTCTAACAGATCGGCTGTCACATGTTTCCGTGTTTCTCGCTGTTGTGGTGTGAGATTCTTGGGTACCATTTTTGCACAAATCTTTATCCGTGAAAATGATTGCAGAAGAACTGAAGTTCAATCACGATACGGTTCGTCTAGTAATAACTGAAGATCTTGGTATGAAAATCTTCCATCATACCGTACGAGTTCACGCACCCTGGCGAAGTTGACGTCTGTCTGTGAGGTTGATGAAGATGAAGACCACAGTGAACAACCAACATTCGTTCTGCCTTCACTAAACATTTTATGCCAATGAAACACTTGAGCTCTCGACACAACCTCCTCTCCAAAAGCATTCTGAAGCTTACTGTAAGTTGTCGTCGCGTTTTCATCCAATTTAACGCAAAAAGAAATGGCACACCGTTGCACAATATTATGCGGTTCCATTTCCGTGACGAGAAACACAAACATGTGTTAACTTATTACAGCACAACTCACGACCGAGCAGTTACATTGATGTGCCGCTTGGACTAGAAGCACCTTATACACCAAGGTCAAAGATATTGTGGCAACCCTACAGGCTTGAGTAGGCACATCTTGCAAAGAAAATCGGCCTCATCACTTTACTGTCGCACCTCGTACACAGCTTCAAATGTTTAGTAACAAACACCACCAACACATGCTATAGACAATCTTCAGGGAAATTTCATCAATTCTCCCCCAATATTCTCCAAATATCTATAATTTTACTGATTTTTAAGACGACACATGTAAAAATGGGGTTTTGGTTAAAATTATGCCGATTTCCTCCACAAATAGGAAAACGTACATAAAAATTGGTCAAAGATTGATAATATTGCACAATCTAACAAATTACACATATAATTAGCGTTAAACAAATGTATTTTAAAACAAAAAACGCACCAGACTTACATTTCAATGAGAATGAACTTATCACAGGTGGCATAACTATCAGCTCTCCTAACACTATGCAATTACAGATGACTTGCAGAAAATAGTGGCTGCAATGTTTCTATAGAGAAAGGTATCATACTTCGTTAATATGGTCAACACTTGGGCCACTGCCATCACAGTAGGAACAGGAAAGCTATGCACTATGCTAAAGAATGATAAATTTTTATGCTTCACACAGTTTTCCTACCGAACGACACTGCACTCCCCAAAGAACTCTTCGTGATATCACAAAGGCTGTGGAAATAGTGCTCTCATTACTTCTTTACTTAAAAGTGGAAAAATGTGTACAAGAATCTATCTCAGTGTATGTTACGTAGCTGTTAACTGAAACATAGCCAGTGTAGTACGTCTCGAATGCAGCTTGCCCCCACTCATGAATACACAAAACATTATGATTATCAAGTTCGAGTTGTCTTTGGTGCCCACCTCACCTCTCCCCCACCCCATTCAACTGCCCAGACTGTTTGGAGAGAAAAGTGCAGGCTACTGTGTGGCCTGAGCTGCAACCTCCCTCTGTGAATGACATATATCCGCACATATCTAGATCAAAGTAAAGACGAGTAACAGTGGCAGCCCTATGTACTGGAGCACACCACATGCACGTATTTGCATCCATTGTACTCCCTTGTAGTGTGATTAGAAAAAGATATAGCCGCTTCCATCACGCAGCAGCTTGTCCAGCACTTGCAAGTATCCTGCGCCATCCAGAGCCCTGGGCCTCTGCTTATACGGCCACTGTAGTATAATACAGCTAGTTGGCGAATCACAGCCGCGCTTCTTAAATATGCAACATACACACATTCAGAAATTTTTAGTGTAACATGAATCCTACTTCTATGTACCTCATCATGCTGACACTTTTTTTTCCATAGCAAGACGTGTAAAGTAAACTTTGTTGAATCATCTGTACTATCAATGGCATTCTGGCAGTGCACACCGTACACCTTCACAGCTCATTGGTATATCATTTACTCCAAAACGAAAAACAGTTCTACGTGACACAAAGCTTGCATACGGTTCCACAGGTATAGTTTTATGAAATTTACTTTCCATCGCACTTTGACAATATTCCAGCATTTATTTTCCCTTATACCTAGAGAACGTGTTAAAATTATACCCCAATTAGGGCAGACACATCTGCCTCTGCCTCAATGCCACTATTATTGCGATTAGATATACGCTCTGTCACTCCTAGGAGTTGTCAAACGTATTTGTCTACCTGTCACGAGTGGTCCTAACTGCAGATGAAAACAGACATTCTTTCCCTGTAGAAATCACAACACTTGAGCTGCAGAGGTATTCCACAATTTTTGTCACCGTATTTTATTCATGAGTCAGTAAAGTAAATTTTAGTCTCATAATTGATTCATTACAACCTGCTTTCATTGCTGGTAATTCTTTCGGTCGTTTCCGACAGGTGGGAAGTGTGTGTGTCTGCCGATGAAAATATTTGAGCTGCAGAGCACATTATTCACAGGCCTTTATCTACTAGCCAACTTTAATACACAAGAACTGATCCTTTATGGATGACAGTAGTAGGGTAACGGGTCTTCTGGCACAAGTTTAATATGAAAGTTACACACAAATTAATTGAATTGATCAGTTTATTATGCCAACCACCCTATCCAAACCCCCACCCCTCCACAGAGGAAGTCATGTGTTGTACCCAGCCAGCATGTTGTTGGTCTCTGCCCTATCCTCCCCCCCACCCCTCCCCCTCCCCCCTTCACCACGAATTTCTTCACGCCAGGGCTGTGCTGAGGTCCTTCCCCCCCCCCCCCCCCCCTCACCCCCAGTCCCCACCTTTGAATAGGCAGGAAATTAAAAATGGTTCTGCCCTTTCTAGGACTTGAATCGAAATCCCTCTGCACAGAAAGTCCAAGTAAATTACCCCAACACAGGGAAACTGTCCAGATGCAGGTGAGAGAGGTTAGCTTACTGTACTTTACTTCAGTTTCCCACCCAAAATAAGTGAAGATCGTTTCTAATTACGAAGATTGGTAGTATTTACTCATCTATATGCATAGTGCTACACTTGGGGCGCCTAAAAATCACAATACAGCTCAAAAATGGATGATGTCATACAACTGGTGTTATCTTTGTGGGAAAATATTTCACACCACCACTTGAAACTAATAATAGATGGAAAGTCATCTAGTAAAACAGAATTAATATCGGGCCTTCCCCAAGGAAGTGTTATACGCCCTCTATTGTTCCTTATCTGTATTATCGACATAGGAGACAAGCTGAGTAGCCCTCTTAGATTATTAGCAGACGATGTTGTCATTCACCATCTTGTAAAGTAATCAGATGACCAAAATGAATTGAAAAATGATTTAGATAAGATATCTGTGTGGTGCGAAAATAGGCAATTGACCCTGAATAAAGGAAAGTGTGAGTATTAAAAGAAATCCGCTAAATTTCGATTATGGGATAAGTCACACAAACCTGAAGGCTGTAAACTGAACTCAATACTCAGGGATTACAATTACAAATAACCTAAACTGGAACGATCACATAGATAATGTCGTGTCTAGAGAAAACCAAAGACTGCGATTCATTGGCAGAACTCTTAGAAGATGCAACAGATCTACTAAACAACTGCTTACACTGTACTTGTCCACCACACTCTGAAGTATTGCTGTGTGGTGTGGGATCCATAACAGGTGGGACTGACAGATGGTACTGAGAAAGTTCAAAGAAGGGCGGATCGTTTTGTTTTATCACTAAATAGGGGAGATAGTGTCACAGACATGATACGTGAAGTGGTGTGGCAATATTAAAACGAAGGCGTGTTTCATTGCGATGGAATCTTGTCATGAAATTTCAATCACCAGTCTTCTCCTCTGATTGCAAAATCATTCTGTTGGCACCCACCTACATAGGGAGAAATGATCAGCATGATAAAATAAGAGAAATCAGGGCTCACATGGAAAAATTTATGTGCACGTTTCTCCCGCTCGCCGTTCGAGAGTGGAATAGTAGAGAGACAGTTTGAAGGTGGTTCATTGAACCCTGGCATATGTAGTCACACTCTACATGGTATGATTTCTTCACCAACAAGCTGGTAGGAAAAAGATGGGAGTGGAAGGTGCTATCTTTATTTTTGGTGGGAATAATGTTCCATTAACGAGACGCTGGTATTTGACAGATAGGAGTTTAATAAGTGTATTACCTGTAAGGATACAGCTGAGGACTATGTCCATCGCTGTTTGATGTTAGAGTTCTCTACAGACACCTCCTGCTCCACTGCTCGATAATCAGCTTGCACCCGAGGTCACTGTAATGCAGGACTGCCAACACATTCTACAACAACTGATGGAAAATGCTTCGCTGCTGTAATTACCCATCCAAACTGTCATTCAAAAAACCAGCACTTGTAGCCAACATGCCATAATGCAACACATGCTGCAGATTGGGGAAAATCGTTGTCCCAAAAGATTGCATCAGGAGAGGGGGTTGGCAGTTGGATGTGTGATCTCCTCGATGTATGGTCACAAACTAAGCAAGTTCGAGCCCCTCTTACCTTCTTCCCTCTCCCCACTGTAGGCAGGGATACAGGACTGTTCTGTCTTGTAGGTGATGTTCTACAAGGAGATTCATCTGGTGACAGTGATACACTGTCTCTGGTCTGTGGCACTCAGACCTCCTGCACACTGTTATACAGTGACTGGAATAAGAACCAAATTCTAGAGAACTAAGAGAATCCCAAGGATAATAAATGTCAAATCAAAAATAAATTTCCATTATTTAGCTGCAAAAACCACTGGTCACTACAGAATGTCCTCGTTATTTAGAAACTTTCATTGGAGGAGAGAAAGAGCGAGGATTTAAACTCCAAAGAAAATACATAAATATTAAACAATTTCTTTCAGTTTTATGGACATAAATACATGGTTCCAGGGCATCCCTCGCGTTCAAATATGTGTCTGTAACTAAACTGTAATGCACCTGTGTATTACAAACATTTCAGATACATGCAATAACATTACAGAATACAGCCTTTCAAGCCACTTCCTCACATGTCAGAAGAAAACACAATTCTTTTACGTTCAACAACAACAAACTAAAATTCAAGATGACGTTGTTGTTTTGTACACTATGGGACATCCCATTTTACCAATGTGATGCTGTATCTCACTGGCGTTTACAAAATGTAAAAAAAGAAAAACACACAAATCATAAGAGTATGTCTTGTAACAGACCTTCCTAACAACATCTAGTAGAAAACCCTGTAAGATTCCTCTGATATATCGAAGAGAAATTCTTACTGCATGCTAAAATCTGACATTTTTGCTCCATAACTCCCCTCTACAAACCTGAGTGTAAAGTTTCTAACATTTGTACTTGTAGAAGTAGTCCAAATCAGGCAGCTTACCATTCCCAACAGCAACAGATACTTGCGTTGTAATTTCATAAGCAATTTGATCATCACATAACGGTCTGTTTCCCACAATCTACACAGATGTCGGGAAAAAACCTATCGTTTCCAGGTTTCACAACGAGCTATAATTCAAGTGCTGTCAGCTTTGTAATAAGATATCATGAAGTATGAATAACACAGGACTTGAGGTGATACAAATTTTTAAAAATGCATTTGTGATGATAATAATAAAAAGAATCATGATTTCATGGGAACAGATAATGTCGATTTTTTTTAGCTCTGTGAGCAAAATCGGTGTAGTTTGAGAGCATTCCAGGTATTCAAATTAGAAATTGTTAACCACAAGGGGATTACATTCCTTGAGATGTCTGACTTACTGATACAGATCAGCATGTATACAGTCAATTATTATGTTGGAGAGCACTTTTCGTCATTATTTTGTAGCATTCAGAGAAGGTAAAAAGTTAAGAAACATCTGCATCGACACTTAAATCTGTCATACCACTCCTTGTAATACAAGTTTCCAACATCGCACTATAAGGTTCTACCACAACCACATCTCTTTCTATCGCGACACGTCGAAAAACAAATAGCATCTGTCTGTTGACATCGAGGTTATTACATGTATACGTACTGGTCGATTGGAGTAGGTGGCCAGTGACTAAACTGGCCTGTGTAAGCAACATCAAAGTTTTGGTGCATCTGGTGGAAAAAGACCTCATCCAACAGCCTATCAGTCACAAGAGAGGGTTCCTGTGTTGCTCTTTCACAAACATTCTGATACACTGTTCTTCAGTTGTAATACATCCTGGCAGCGTATGACTATAACTTTGACACTGGCATACATTTTGTTTTTCTACCATGACGTCGAGGTCTGTGTCAGGTGCTAAACTGACATTAACACATTTCGATCTACTGGTTCTCACAAAAAGCTGAACACTGTGTGGTGTAAACTACACTGGTCTCATAACATACAGGGTGGTAGAAATAAAACACAAAGGTGATGTTTCTTATTGACAAAATGTGGAAGACGTCACAACATATGGAATGTAGAAGAGTTTGTTGCATTGTGGAGTATTTCCTAACAGCTGCCCAAAGATGATGACTTATCTGCTACTGTCACTGTGAAAGATAAAATTAAGTGTATGTCTCTATTGTATTCTCTTTGGCCGCTTTTATGTAGTCTGGTTGTCTCTGTAGAGCTGTACCATAGGAAGCAAGGAGAGGATTTTGGTTGGTGGTCGGTATTCTCGTTCTATAACGCAAACTGCAAGCAATTAATAACTGGGTTCATTATTTATAAACAAAGAGCTACTTAACTTAAGTTTCCATATGTTGTGGTACAAACTCTCTTCTGTATAGTCCATGTAGCCTCAATGCTGTTGAAGTAGAAGTCCGCTGTGTTCAATATGAAGGTGCTATGTGCTGCGTGTCTCTGGGCTAGAGGCCAAGACTGAAGCTTCATCTTGGTGACACACTGGAACTCAAACTTGGGTAGGTGCCATATGTAAGTTTGGTGCAGAAACAGTTTTTGCTGAACAGAAGTTATGGAAACAGGTTGCACTGTTACTTCATAAGAAATGGAATGTAATGGATATAGTAGATTTCTGAGTTTTCTTTATATTAGTAATAAGTTATTCGTTAGTTGAATGGCTCTAAGCACCATGGGACTTAACATCTGAGGTCTTTGGTCCCCTACACTTGGAACTACTTAAACCTAACTAACCTAAAGACATCACACACATCCATGCCCAAGGCAGGAATCGAACCTGCGACCGTCGCAGCAGCGCGGTTCCAGACTTAAGCACCTAGAAACGATCGGCCACAGCGGCCGGCTATTCGTTAGTTGACAATGTGTCGACTGCACTTCGCATTCTCGACTGTAACAGTTTCCATTCTCCCTACATACGTAGTGTCCCCCCCCCCCCCCCCAAACAGCGTAATTTATAGACAAACAATTGGGCAGATGCGGTTCAAATGCACAACTTGCTATCACTGACCGCTCTACACACTTCCATTACAAATTATGCATGCATATTACCAGCTGTGACATCTCGATTTCAACCACTTGTAACTTATTTTCAACAGTGCTACAGCTCTACAAATAGCAAGAAGTTCTTTGCAAAACTACAGATCATCGATGATGGCACAAGATCATATAAATTCCACTTTTTAGTCTGCTAGATGTCTGTTGGATGGAGAGAGAAGAGTATTCGTGAATATTATTCTTAAAAACAAGATAAATCAGCGCATTAGTCAGACAATACAGTATTGCACTACACTCGAATGCACCCAGTCACTCATAACCTTATATTCTACAGATGGTGTAGTACCCTCCTAGTTCTGGTCAAGTGCAGTGTAAATCAGCGAATGTGTTTACAAGCAGGGTTCGCCAAGGACAATTCAAAGGGATCTGTCAATCACCGACTTTATCCTACACATGCGAGAATACTTTGTGACTCCTCTCCACACAGAGAAAGGCCAGTTGTAATTGTAAATTTCGACCTATGATTGATGTGCTAGAAATACGTAGATAACCTAACGGTGTCGGTAGAGGACGCTCTCTGGTATACTTCGGTGTATATGACTGCAAATGCAGATAGATGACTGTGCAGCATCCCCATTCAGTCTAGTATATGGTACATGCAAGGTAGTGGAGGAGTGGTTCAGTGATTTTACAGAAATTGGAAAGCATTCTGCTGTGTCATTGGCTGGTATTGAAATTATGGAACAACTGGTGAAGTTGCTAAAATTGTATGCACTACCAACTGCAGTGCTTATTACAGTACATCATCTCATATTGACTGTGTCTTTTCCATCCCATTCATTCATTGGATGGCTGTTGGCCACCACTTAATGACTGACTGACACCACTTGACTGAGATGGAGGGGGCCTTAGAGGAACACTGGACATCTGCTATATGTCAATGTGGAACATGCGACTCAATGTAAAGGTCATCACCTTCAGACAGTTGTTTGGCGACTTTCCTGAACGTTGAAGACTCGTCCCATTTCCATATGCTGGGATGTCCTGATCATTTTTTTTTCACCAGTGACATTAGAGTACTTCTTTTCACTCCTACTACACTGCATGTGTTGCGAGCAGCACATTCCTGTGATGGTCAGCACTGAACAGTGATCATGTACATAAGTGCAATATGAGGGAACAATGCTCTTGGCCTCTTCGAAAAAGAACACCGTGACATCTGCTACCCCGTCACTGTAGAAGATGAGGTTAACTTTATAGGTCATCACCTTTGAGCAGTTGTTTGGATATGCTCCTAAATGCCGCAAACTTTTTCTGTTGCCCTATATTGCGGCGTCTTCCATGTTTTCGACAATCAGAAACATCATCTCTGTGTTTTTTTTTTACCATCCTGTACGTTGCAGGAGCAGCGTAGTTTACTCCCTGTGATGTCCAGTTTTGGGTGAGAGCCATGTTAACATCAGTTTTGTACCTAGCACAGACCTTGAAGTCATGGCAGAAAAACAAAATCTATGGTGGTGTACATAGCTGTAGTCATATATTGTTTTTCAAGTGTAGCACATCCAAGCAGTATATCAGACTGCTTATGAAAGAGCAACAAAGGAACCCTGTATTGTGACTGATAGTTGCAGAGACCTGTGTAAAGTTTTGTCCCCTGTAAAGGACGAGGACCATGCCCCACAGACTGACTTTGGCCACTGGCCACCTGCTCCAGGCGACCAATACTTACATACCTAATATGCTCGGTGTCAACATACAAACGATATTTGGTTTTCGACGTATGGGAAGAGAGAGAGTGACGTGGTAAAATCTTATAGTGCGATGTTGGGAGGTTCTATTACAACGATTAGTATGATGGGATGCAGAGAGTTCTAAGTTTTTTATCTCCTCTGAATGTTACAAAACGGCAATGAAGAGTGCTCTCAAAAGTAGCGAAGGACTGTGTAGATGGTGATCTGTATCGGTTTTTCGTGTTTAGCGCTCATACATGACAGTTTGTAATTTTAATGCACATAATGCTTTCAAACTATACAGATTTCCCTCATAAAACTAATAGCAGTGAGGTATCTGTTCTCGTGGAATCATGACTGTCATTATAATTATCGTCACTATTGCATGTTTAAAAATATGTATTACTCTAAGTCCACTGTTATTTCGTACTTATCAACCTCTAGTTACAAAGTAGACAGCATTTGAATTATAACCCATTGTGAAACATACAAAAGAAAATGTTTCTCTCGACATGCGTAGATTGTGTGAATTGGGTTTTCTGTGACGATGAAACTGCTTATGAAACTTCACCGCAAAAATCTGCTGCTATTACGAATAATAATCTACAGGATTTGGATCTTCAAGTAAGAGTGGCAGAAACCTTACATGCGGGGTGGTAGAGGAGAGAGATGGAGGAAAAATGTCAGATTTTAGCATGCAGACAGTATTTGTTTCCAATGTATTTGAGGAATCTTATAGCGTTCACTATTAGGTGACGTTAGTGGGTTCTATTACAAGACATGCTCTCACGATTAGTTTTTATTTTTTGTTTCGTAAACGCCAATGCGATATATCATTACACTGGTAAAATGGGACCTGCCATAATGTACAAAACAACAGCATTCTCTTTAATTATATCTTCTTCTTGTCGAACATAAAATAATCGTCTTTTTTCCCGAGATGTGAGCAAATGGTGAGAAAGGCTGTAGTCTGTATTGCTATTTCATGTGTCTGAAATGTTTTAAATTCATGGTCATTTATTTATAGACCGTGATTTGAATGCGAGGGACGTTCTGAAACCATGTGATGCTCTCCATCAAACTGAAACAAATTGCTTAACAATGACGTATTTTACTTGCAGTTTATATTCTCCCTGTTTCTTTACTTTAGTGAATGTTTCGAAAAGATGAGGACATTCTGAAGTGATCGGTATTTTTTGCAGCAAAATAGTGGAACGTTTTTCTTAGACTTCATGCATGGTAAACATGTACAGGAGATGGGAGATAAGTTAATACATCCCTCAGAGGTATAGCACCGAGCTCTGCAGCTTGGTCACCCGTAATCTGTGGTAGGGCTACAGTTCTTTTGCTCCATGTTTCTGGATGTCACAAAATGACTGGAGATGAGAAAGAGAGAGAGAGAGAGAGAGATTCTAATAATTTTATGAGAAAAATAGGTATAGATTTAACGTTTGAGAGTAAAAACAAAAATAAATAAACTGCGCCTATTTTTTTGGAAACAGGATATTTACTGTCGTGACAACTGTGTTTCTTCTTTTAAACTGATGCTCTTTTAGAGGAGGTGCGTTGACCTAAAATACAATCGTTACAGTGAACTGTTTTCATCACAGAATGGCTGGTGCTTGTGGGGGTGGTACGCTGGCAGCATGGGTGACAGTGTGACACAGCTGCAGTTTAGACAAAGAAATTGCTGTCGGGGTATTCATGATTTATCTCGCTTTGTTCTGTAGAATTCCAGCGTCGCGCCCTATTGCAGATGTCGGTATCGTTAACTCTGACTGACCTCCAGAGTCGTCCAGCAACATGGTCCACGAGGGACACATTGGACTGTAGATCCTGCTCCCAGATACGGAGAGGGCTGCAGTCAGCATAGGCACCGCTCAGTGGCAGTAGCAGCCGTCCTCCTGAAAAAGCGATCTGGAGAGATCTCCAGGATTTCGACGTTGTTCCAGTCTTCCTGCGAAGTACGTTTAATGGCATGGAGGGGGGTCTGAGTACCATCAGCTGGAGACAGTATATCACTGCCAGCAGATCGACCTCTTCGTGGATCATCAGCGGCAAGATAGAACATGCCTGTATCCCTACCTACTGCGGGGTGAAAGAGGAATGAGGGTTGGTAAGAGTGACTATAAGTAGGTTAGTTCATGACTTTGCATCAGGAGAGAGGGGCAGCAGTAGCATACGTTTTCTCTCAATGTGATCTTTTGTGATGACGATATTCCGCAATTCCTAGTGGAGGTTTTGCATTATGACCCATTGATTACAAGTGCTGTTTCTTTTTTTTTTCGTGACAATTTCCATATGTAATTAGAATAGTGAAGCATTTCCATCAGTTGGTGCAGTGTGTATTGGCATTCCTTAATTTAAATTACGTTGTCTTAAGAGTGATTTTCATGCAATGCAGTGGGAGGCATCTGTAGCAACCTCTGACATGAAACAGCGACAGACATAGTCCTCAGCTGTATGCTTACAGTCAATACACTTATTACACTCCTCTCTGTCCAACTGCAGAATCTCACGAGTAGAACACAATCCTGACCATAAATAAAGATAGTATCTTCAAATCCAGCCATTTTCCCGCCAACCTGTAGGTGAAGGGATAATCCTATGTAGAATTTGAGTACGTCTACCATTAGTTTCGAGTTGTATTGTTCAACTTTTTCCCAGCAGGATAACACCAGTTGCACAACATCCAATACAGCTCAAAATTTGACGAATTTTAGGTGATCGTGTGGTGCTATGCACATAGATGTGTGACTAGGACCGATGTTTATGCTTAATTACGTAATTAGGACCGATCCTCGCTTCAGTTTCAAAACCAAAATAAATAAAGTACACTAACATTGTTCTCCTGCATCTGGAAAGTTTCCCTTCGTTTAGGGGCAGGGGGCCATGCACATGCACATGCACTTGGACATTCTGCCCAGAGGGAACGGGTTTGAAGTGCCAGGAAGGGCTCCGCCATTTTTAATTTCCCGCTAATTCCCGGGTGGGGTGTGATGTCAGCACAGCTGTTGGACAAAGAAATTCCTGCCATTTTGAATTTCCCGCCAAAGCTTAAAATTTCTGCCAATAGGGTATGTGGGGGAGGGGTGGGGAGGAGTAGGTTTGGGGAGTGGGAGGAGGATGGACCATGTGTCAACTGGGTAGAGCACCTTATGTTATCCAAGGGGAGGGGGGGGGTTGGGGGGGGTTTCGGTATGGTGTACTTAAATGATCAGTATAATTGATTTGCATATCAATTTGACATCAAGATTAGGCCAGGGGCCACATCATCTCGATGACCTTCTTTTCCTCATACATTCTCGTCTTTCGCAATACAACCATTATAAACTTCGCCCATCGATATATAGATGTACAACGCAGCAGTAACACCGTCTTTCTTCCTATCTCATCCCACCCTATGGTTGTTATCAAGATAAAATACAAACACAAAACTTCTGCTACTGAATGTCTTCCAGCAAAATACTTCATATTAACCCCTTATGTTCTCATTGCAGTCACTTTGGGAAATGTATGTGGGAGGGAGTAATATCTTTGCTAGCGACACTTAGAGGAAGCGCTAAGGACATCACCTGTTAGCCTCCCATTTCGTCAGAGAATTGCTTAATCCCAACAATCACACCATTCATGACTCTTCCAATTTTCGGGAAATGGCATTAGGATGTGCTACATTTTGAGGTGTAAGGGTGGCTCTACATGTCCCAAGCCAAGTCACAGATCCCTGGTAATTCCCTCAAAATCCCATCACATTACATAAGGACTATTGCATTAATTAGAAGACTGTCTCGGCCTTTACTCATCTCTGGCTATTTAGAGAGTTATCACAATTAGCACTCTAACGTACAGGAAGAAATTTACAAAAATGCAGATGCTTACGTCCAGATATTTTTTACGACTGGTGCTGCTTCCAGCGATCTGTAGTCAATGATGTAATAGAACAGTAGCAGGTCTCTTTGGCTATTTTACATTCAATTGTTACACTAATCTACATTCTGCTCCAACGTCCACGAATCCACTCTATAGCCTACCTGTGTCGCAACCCAGCTATAAACAGGAGCCGAAATCCAAACACATTTTCCACAAATCACTGCACGGTGTGGACTACGTCGTAGCAGTCTTGTCCATTCTTTCGTTCCTTTTCGAATCACATGCCTAATGATCGAGGAAAAGTGATTATTTGTATGCCTCTAGAAATACCCTAATCTCCTCTGTGATCGCTACAGTAGATATAAGTTTTTTTATTAGCCAAGGAAACCTTATCTCTGCAAATTTAGTATACAAGGACTGCACAAAAGAAAATCTGATAAATAAGACCTGCAATTCATCGATACTGAATTATTGTTTACAAATGTGTCCCTGTGCATGCACTAATCTCCTTTGTTGCATGCCAGTGATCACTACACTAGATATATGACGGCATGAGGGTCTCAGAATTTTCGTTGATAGCATAGTGCTCCACAAGAAATACTTCATCTTTTTTCATTTGGGATATATCTCCATATTGCGATTCTAACAGTTTTGCAGATCTTCAAAGACTACGTTACCTAATTTCAGCCGGCCGGGGTGGCCCAGCGGTTCTAGGCGCTACAGTCTGGAACCGCAGGACCGCTACTGTCGCAGGTTCGAATCCTGCCTCGGGCATGGATGTGTGTGATGTCCTTAGGTTGGTTAGGTTTAAGTAGTTCTAAGTTCTAGGGGACTGATGACCTTAGACGTTAAGTCCCACAGTGCTCAGAGCCATTTGCACCATTTTGCACCTAATTCCAGCTAGAGTACACTATACCCACATGAGTACTGTGCATACAAGTCGTGGTAGTTATTTATGTAGAAGCAAAACTAGTACTTACACACTTAGCTGACTATCATACATCGAGAGCCAGCTAACCAAAAAGCCAGATCCAATCACTGTCGATGTTTCTTCCAGCAACAGCAGTTAGACCTCGATCCAGATTGAAGTACCACAGTCTCTAGGTGACATACCGGTGAGATTTGCGGTTAGCCGTCTCCTACACTGTCAATTCTTAGCAAGTGGCTTACATCACTTAAAGAAATCAGTGCAAGTGAATTTGAGTCAGACATATTCTTCTGCTTTATCTCAGCAACCTATCAATCCTTACTGTTTTGCATTACTTCCTTTAAGATTCCGGCAAATAAATATGACTCAGACATATGCATTCCACTTCATCTCACCTCCAGATGATTAATGCTTCTGAAGGCAGTGTATAGGATTTCTAGTCCTATTAGTGTGCAATGGATTAGTTACGTTCATGCTCTGTGCAAGCTCCATCAGAGGTCTTCTCGCCTTCTTCTAGAGAACTGCATCGCCTGCGAATATCCTACATCTGTAACAAATATACCACAAGCTGCTGTACGTTGCATGGTGCACCGCACCGGATTATCCATTACTTTTACATTCTAATGTCACGGGCTGAACGAGTAAAAAATGATTCCAGAGGACGGGGCGTGAGTCGTGCTTGGGTAGCTCGGTTGGCATTCGTTGCTCGGCCGCCGAGCTGGACGGACGTGTGGCGGCAGCGCTAGGAGGGCTGGCGTAAACAGCGGCTGTGTGGCTGTTACGAAGGTTGGTAGAGCGCTTTGTTTACTTAGCATCTTTCAGTGATTTAAAATGACAAAATGAACGAAATTAACTGTGAAACAAGAGATACGGTTAGATTCACTTTTGATTGGACCTGTAAAGGACCAAAGGCTTTTGAGATCAAAAGGTGGCTTTCAGAAACGGAAACAAGATCACGGGAGGCGAAATTATTGGCGTTCATCTTTCTTTTAACTAATTCTGTCTTTTTGAAATTGATTTCCTCTGATTTGTGCTCTTCGATAGTTGACAAGTGTGGTGGCAAAACGAAATTTAATCATGCAGACGGAACCGTTAGTGACGTTCTTGTTTACCATGCCGGGCTAGGCATTCGAACAGTGAGAGTTTTCGAACTGCCGTTCGAGGTCCCTGCCGGAGCAATCAATGCTGCTCTTCAGCCCTATGGTAGGGTTATATCTAATATTGCAGAAAAATGGTCGGAGCTATATGTGTTTCCGGTTTTCAATGGAGTTAGACAGATTAAGATCGAGCTCTTACGACATACCCCTTCTTACTTGAATATCTGCGGCCATCGCGCTCTCATAATTTATGATGGTCAGCTACGGACTTGTGCGTTATGTAACGCCACAGTGCACGTCAGAAGTGAGTGCAGTAGAAGGCGTGTTCCTCAGTTACCGCCTAACGAGGCGGCTGTCCCAGGACAAGTTGATAGGGGGCCCGGCTAGCTGCCGCGGCAGCGTACGTCACTTGCATGCTAACAACAGAATATGGCCGAGCAGGCGGGACCTTCCGACGCGCGCACGGAAACGGGAAGCACCGCGGAGTTGACTAACGATGACAGTCAGAATTTGGCCAGTAATGACAACTCTTCCAACGAGCGACAAGTTTCATCGATAATACCTGATGTAGACTTGGTAGAGTGCGAAGCGGTAGTTACACACGAAAGGGCCAACATCCCAGAGGGAACTACAGTGGATGGACATAAAGAGAAAGTGATACAACAAATAACTGACAACCACATGACAGGAAACCACAGACAGGTTCAGGAAACGTCAAAGAAAAAGGGGAAGCGCAAGACGACGAACCAATGACACCACCCATCTAACGTGCCGTAGAAAGAGCAACAACGGCCGACTCCGAAATTAACGGAGCTCAAAAATCTTCCGCTACGAATGCGGGACAGGTGACTTCTCCTCGACCTTCCATGAAGTCGCCAGGAAGTTCACCAAAGGTTTCACCGACGATTTCATCGAAATAATAAAAAAATAAAAAGAGACGAAGAGCACATCAAGCTGCAGAGAATTTGGCCCCTCCTTTAAGAGAGCGGCTGAGGAAGATACAGGAGATCGAAAAGAAGGACGAAGATACACAAAAGGAAGCGGTCGGCGAGTCTTCGGATCGGAACAAGAGACAAGAACGGGATGACACGCCACACGGAACATTTGAACCCTTGCATGACAATACGACATCAGATATGGACAATGAAACCCGACTTGGACAAGGACATGGACACGACATCACCGCGCCACGATTTAACTGGGCGGACGAAAAGGAGGATCAGACCGATGCGGAAGGGGCTTTTGAGGAAGAATTTTTTTATTAAAAATTGACTCAATGAACCCTAAGAAGAAAGAAAATAAAGAAAAAAGAAGGAAAACCGTCAATGGAAAAAAGTAAAATAAAATAACACTATATATAATCTGAACTGAAGTTACTGTACGCGGCTCCAATACAGTGTCCTCTATTAACTGTCTTGTAGCGTCTCACAGTGGAACATACATATAACGTAACCACCTTAAACATAAACAAAATTCAGAGTCAAGCAAAGGTAGCTGCACTGAAGGACTTTCTGTATCAGTCAGATACAGATATCGCCTTCCTGCAGGAAGTTAATGTCAAAGAATTGTATGTTTCAGGTTACAAAGAGGTGTTGAATGTGGCTCCAGAAAACGCGTGTGGAACAGTCATCCTTGCTAAAGAAGGGATCGAGATGACAAACGCGTGCCTTTTGGAGTCGAGGAGGGGAATTAGCTGCAAAATTTTTAACACCACATTTATAAACCTTTACGCACCTTCAGGCAACAATGCGAGACGAGAGAGGGCAACCTCTTTTAAAAGTGATATTTTATTTCTACTCCAAGAAAACCCTGCAGAAATTGTCATTGGTGGAGATTTTAATTGCGTTTTAAATAAAAAGGATCAGCGACCAAGTTTTAACTTCCCCCAAGAACTGCAGGCGTTGGTCACTTTAGACACCAAAATCAGTAGTATCGAGGTGATGCCAACTGCCTTCTCTGACCACCTCGGAGAGAGGTGCAGCATCAAATTAACCAGGCAAAAGACCTATTGGTGTCGCCCTCTATGGAAATTAAATATCAATACCCTCTCTGAAAACGCTCTAGCTTTAAAGATGCAAGAAACTTGGCAGTCTGTTTTAAGGCTGCGTACTAAATATAGAACAACTATTGATTGTTGGACTATGGCCGCTAAGAAAAAGATAAGAGCAGCACTGATAACTTACGCCAAAGAAAGGGCTATGTGGTCAAGACACACAATGGAGTTTTACTACTCTTGCTTAAGAGACCTTTACGACCAACCAATGTCTCAAGACGTCTTTATCAATATTAAAGACGTTAAAGCCAAAATGATAAGTATCAAGAGGGTACATTTGGAGGGTTTACAAATCAAATCACACACTAGAACGATGGTGGAGGCAAAAAACACCTCGATCTACTACTTGATACAACACACAAAAAACAGAACAAGAAATTTTGTTGCCAGCCTCAGAACGGAAGATAACAGAGTCCTGACAGAACAAAGGGATATGTTAAATGAAGCACATAGATTTTTTCAGCAATTATATTCAGGAAATGCTACTGACGACAACTCAGTACAGGAGTTCTGACAGAACTCCGGAATAGAGGCAGTTGTTACAGAGGAGGAGAACAGAGTTTTAACGTTAGAAATTAGGAATGACGAGGTTTTTGATATACTCAAATCTTCACCTTCACGGAAGTCTCCCGGCCCAGACGGCCTGCCTGTGGAGTTTCATAGGACCTTTTGGCGCCTAATAGGTTCCCAATTCACGGAAGTAGTTAATGACGTCTTGAGGGGAGAGGAAATTGTCGCTGCTTTCAAGGAAAGTGTAACTGTACCACTTCCAAAGGGAAGGAGTACGGACACGAAAGATATTACTAAAATGGGGCCGATCAGTCTAATGAGCTCAGATAAGAAGGTAGTTGCACGTGTGCTTAAAGAACGAATGGGACCGATTTTAGAAAAGTCATTGGATGCCACCAGACGTGTCTCCCTCGACGTACCATTTTTAAGACAGAAATAATGTCTCTATATTCACATACAGTTTTCTCATGATCGTCAGCGAATGGAGGCATTGCCTTCATTGATTTTGCTAAAGCGTTTGACAGAGTCAACTACGGATATCTGCTCAGAACCTTGAAACACTTAGGTTTCAATGATGGCAACTTAGCGGTTTTATTGAACATCGTCAGAGGCATACGAACCAAAATCTCGATCAATGGACAATATACTAATGAAGTATTGATATCTAGTGGAGTTCCTCAGGGAAGTCCCCTGTCCATGTTGTTTTATGTGGTTTTTCTGGAACCCTTTTTACGGCTTTTGAACATAACCTGAGAAGGCATACGGCCGCGGTGGCCGTGCGGTTCTGGCGCTGCAGTCCGGAACCGCGGGACCGCTACGGTCGCAGGTTCGAATCCTGCCTCGGGCATGGGTGTGTGTGATGTCCTTAGGTTAGTTAGGTTTAAGTAGTTCTAAGTTCTAGGGGACTTATGATCTAAGATGTTGAGTCCCATAGTGCTCAGAGCCATTTGAGCGTTAGAAGGCAAAACAATAGCTGGGCTGAAGACGGTTACAAATGCATACGCTGACGATGTGGGAGT
Source organism: Schistocerca americana (assembly GCF_021461395.2). Lineage (NCBI taxonomy): Eukaryota > Metazoa > Arthropoda > Insecta > Orthoptera > Acrididae > Schistocerca > Schistocerca americana. The sequence goes on along the minus strand of NC_060130.1, from coordinate 145,022,475 downwards.
TCTAGTAAGGAGCGATGATGACTGTGCCCAGCGAACGGAAAAGTTATTGCTTTATAGCAGGGTAACTGGTGCGAGAATAAATGAAACGAAAAGTTCCTTTTTAAATTTGCAGGGTCTTGACAATGTGCAGCTACCGTGGGCAAACAGGGTGGACCGTCACACTGCTTTGGGCATAACTTTTTACAGTTGCCCATTAAGAACAACGGCTGCTAATTGGAGACAGGTGTTAGGAAAAATCAGAGGCAGCTTAATACTGCATGAAACGAGAGACTTAAATATCAAGCAAAGAATTAAACTAATAAACTGTGCAGTTCTTTCGAAAGCTGCACCGAGCGAGGTAGCGCAATGATTAGCACACTGGACTCGCATTCGGGAGGACGACGGTTCAATCCCGTCTCCAACCATCCTGATTTAGGTTTTCCATGATTTCCCTAAATCGTTTCAGGCAAATGCCGGGATGGTTCCTTTGAAATGGCACGGCCGATTTCCTTCCCAATCCTTCCCTAAACCGAGCTTGCGCTCCGTCTCTAATGACCTCGTTGTCGACGGGACGCTAAACACTAACCACGACAACCACCATCACCACCACCACCACCACCACCACCATCGAAAGCTGCATATGTCGCTCATATTTTACCAACACCTCCAGACATAGCGAAATCTATAATGAGCACAATCTGTCGATACGTATGGAAAGGCCATATTTTCAGAGTAGCAGTAGGAACGACTACATCGAGACCCGAAAACGGAGGCCTAGGGCTGACAGACCTTCGGACAAAAAACACTGCCCTCTTCATTAAAAGAACGCTAAAACTTATAGAGACGCAGCCGAACAGCATAACTGCCGCTCTATTTGACCTTCTTAAATCCGGAAGCATGCAGTCGCCAGTAGATGTTCACAACATAAATTACAACCTGAAGCATATTAAGGATTTTTATGTAGAATTAAGCTACTTGACATGCACTTCAACAGACAAAAATAAGAGGACAAGTAAATACATAGTAGATAAGTTACAATCAGGTGAAAACCAAAATAAAATGGAGTTGAAGTATCCCAACAAAAACTGGGAAAAAATATGGACTAATATAAATAACAAGACACTGTACCATGACGCCTGCACTTCCGTAGTCAGAGTTGTTAACAACACTATTAATACCAATGAAAAACTGTGACATTTTTGGCACACATTGGTTGCCTGTAGTCCTATTAAATACAGTTTGAGTTCCTTCAAGCATCGCTTCATCTGTAATGGATACAAGAATATTGGGAATGACATTGTATTGCAAGTCGCTTTTCTCAAACGGACCGATGAAAGAGAAATCACACTACACGATATACTCTTCCCGGAAGAAATTTCCTTTCCAAGACAAAAAAACAATGTCATCTTCTGGCTATTTGGAAATTTTTTCAATTATGTTGTCAACAACACAGGCAATGACAATCTACAAGAATATCGAGAATATATGAAAGACGAATACTTCAAAATATACCGGAACAAAGACCATAAAAAGAAGTTCGGCAACATGATGCAAATTTTGTTTCAGAAACAAGGCATCTGTTAATACCTAAATAATATGAAATCGACCGAACAAGATAGGCTGTCAAATTAGGGGATTGCTGTTGAGGGTGAAGTACGGTGGAGACTTCGTGGGCCCCGGGACCGATACGGTAGCCGTGAAGGCCTCAACAGAACCCCGAAAAAGCATGTTTTCCCAAAAAGTAACAGAAGTCATGCCACAGTGCAAGAATAGTAGGGAAAAACCATTCTCATGCATAAGACGTGCATCACTGAAGAAGTTTAATTTCCTCTCTTAATTTTTACTTTTGCTTCTCCCTCAATTTTGTTTAAATTCTAATGGAAGAATAATTTGAGTTCCGTTAATGCAGTCAATAGTATTATAGAGAGAGTTATTTTCACGGTAATCTATTCGGATTACAATTTTCTAACATTGTCTTCAACATGCCATTCAGTTTCATAACCCATTAATAAAAAAATAAATTAAAAAGAAGTGGGGCATTGAAGGTCGCCGAAAAAGGCGCATGAAGGAGAGCGAATGGAAGTGCTAGAAGGGGAGATGGGAGGCCCTAAAAATGGCGGGCAAGTGCTCTACCAACTTTTTTTTTCAAAGACAAAGGTCCCTAGTTCGAGTCTAGATCCGGCTCATAGTTTTAATCTGCCAGGAAGTTTAAAAAAATGATTCTCGGTAAAATGTCCATACATACCCTAATCCACTCTTACATTTCTGGCAGATGTGCGTCATCCTTCCCAGAGATTTTTTGCCTTACACATTCGAATGGAGTATGCCATCCTATACGATTCTATCATCATCAGCATGATGCGTTTGCTTCCCGGATCAGCCACGTAGCACGAACGATATGGGCTCACATGACTGACAGACAGCGACAATGTAGTATCGATTCGTCGATTCGTTGTTACTCTTCACCAGTGCATACCATTTAACAACAAATTTTTCTTTGCGTGTTACTGTTGGAGTACCAGCTGACAATGACTTCAACATTACCAGGGCAGACTGCGGATATATGGTGAGGTACGAACGTGGGGCTCATTCAAAAAGAGGGGGAGTAGCTGTGCAAAAAACTGACTTCATCGAAGGGGAGATATGCTATATTTACAAGCATATTTTGAATACGTGATTAGAAAAGACGCCAATATCACGTAAGCATAAGTGTCTGTATCTAAGGTCTTTAGAATGGGCTGTTCGACATTTCGCGTGTGGGAGATTAAGTCATCTCACCCTACATATGAAATATACGATGTGAGGCTAGCACCTTTCAAAGGTTGGTCTTTAGCTAAGTAAGTAATGCCGCTGTAATATTTTATAGCAGTGACAGAGATGAAACCGTGTGCTTCCATTGTACTGGAGGGCTGAAATATTAGAACGAAATGAACAACACACAGGCTGAACATGCGTTGTGGTTTTCCAATTGCTTGTTTGTGCTTCTTGCGAAGGGTAAGGATTTAGTAGATAATATCTCTCACAATATGCATGCAAAAATTATTGCAAAGGATGCAGCTAGTATTAATCTTCCATCAAATCTTCTGAAAGAAGCATCTGTTTCCAGGAAGAAATGGAAGTACTACTCTTTCCCTAGAGACATATTGCTGCTTGCGGTAAATGTAGACCTACCCTTTCCTCGTGTACTATGCGTCAGAGACCTGTTTCAGCCAGAGTGAGAGCATATTTGCCGAAAGCGGCGATGTTGTAAGAGATACTGTTATGTAATTCTGTATCTTTTTATATGAACTTAATACCTATTGTGAAGAATAAAGCATTATCATTAAAACGCATTGTTTTCTTGTTTTTTCTTACGTGAAGCATACTTGTTCTTAATATGAAAGTTATGATTCCACTGTGATCTTAAGAACTCCAGGACTGTGTTAAGGAACATTGATTTTTTAGTGTGGAAAAGAAACGAAGAATTCTGGAAGTGGAATACGAGCGAAGAAATCGATGATTGCTACGACATAGTCCACACTGTGCAATGATTTGCGAAATAGGTATTTATATTTCTGAGCCGGTCTAAAAGAAGGGTTGCGACATGGGAAGGCTATAGCGACTAGCAGAGGATTGAGATTTGTAGGCAATGAATCTGAATGTATATTAATGTAACTGCTGAAACCAAAAGAGCCGAGGAAATATGCTACTTTTCTATTACATCATCGACTACAAATCACTGGAAGCAGTAGTCGTAAAAGATATCTTGACGTAAGCATCTCCATGGTTATGAAATTCTTCATATATGTTAGTATGCTGGTTTTTATTCGTGGTAGCTCTCTACGTAGCTAGTCATGTGTAAACTCCTAGACAGCCTTTTGATTCATGAAACACTGCTGTCGCAACGTGATGGGATGGGATTTCGAGAGATTTAGTAGGGCTCTGTGACTTGGCTGGCGACATGTAGAGCTAGCCTTACTTGTCAAAATAAAATAAAAGCCATATAGCTAAGACAGAAAGATTCATGAACGGTGAGAATGTGGAGGATAGGTGATTCTTTGACAAAGGGAGGCTGAGAGATGATCTCCTTATAGCTTCTTCTAAATGTTGTTAACAAACACTTTGCGAGATATATGTGGGAGGTAGTAATATGACTGCAGTGAGAAAAGAGGAGCCTAATACGAGGGTTTTTAATGGAAGGCATTCAGTTCTGTAGTTTTCTTTTCTTGATAAATAACTTAGGGTGGGATATAAAAGGAAGAAAGGCGATATTGCTCTTGCGTTGTACATCGATATATCGATGGTTAAAGTTTTGTAATCAGGAATCGTGAAAGACGAGAATGTGTGAGCAAAGGACACATCTTTCAACAAAGATCAACACTGGTATATTAAAGTTGTTGCCTAGTAGTGTGAAGAAAGTGCTCTTCAGCTCAAAAATTTCGATTAACAGACAGACACACCTCCCATCCGCCAGAAACCACCAACAGAATGTACCAGTAACGAACACAGGTTGTAATCTATTTATACTGCGTTTTAAGTCCGTTACATGGCGATTATGTAATAAATGACGCTGTGCAAATAGCCTGAAGCAGCGTGTAGTGTCAAGCTAAATAAACTAAGGTTTCCATATGTTTTTTCAATGACTTGAGAAAGAAAACGTTAAACATCAACGACACGGGGTTGTCTTGAGATTTAGCATTTTCTTTCAACTGCTCAGTTATGAAATATAATAACGTGGCTTCGACAGTTATTATCAGTCTTCTGCTAAGGTCTAACAGAGACTATGTGAGTAACTGAGAAGACTGTGTGCATAGTATACATACGTCCGTGACCTTTGCCTGTATATAAATGGATGGACTCACATCGAATTAGGAAACTAAAATTTACTTGATTGACTCGAAGATAAAACACGCTGAATAAAATTATGGAATTACTCTGCAGCTCAAAAACTCTGACCGACGGACAGACATTTCTTCTGCGGACAAATCACGAATGGTTCTAACTGCAGACAAAAAACAAATACATTTGGCAACTACTAGGAGTTACAGAGCGTATATCTGATCGGTATGATAGTGGAACTGAAGCATAGGGAGAGTTTTATGCCATAACTGGAGCGTAATTTGAACACATTCTGTCGAAATGAGAAAAATTAAATACTAGAATTGTCAGACTGCTATGGAAAGTAAATTTCGCAATACGTATAGAATCGAACTCCTCTGGGGACGTATACCAGCTTTGTGTCACATAGAACTGATTTCGGTTTCGACGTAAATGATATACCAATGTGCCGTTGATGTGTATGCTGAACACTATCGCAATGTCACTGGCAGTACAATGACTTGACAAGGACAACGGTACGTGTCTTGCTGTGGAGAAAAATGTGTCATCATGATGAGGTATTCATACAGTCTCATTTATAGAAGTAGGAACAGCGTAACGTTAAACAATTCGTAGAGTGTGTGTATGTGTGTGCGTGCATATTTAAGTAGAGCTGCTGTGATTGGCTGATTGGCTGTATCGTACTACAGTAGCCATGACAGCAGAGGTCCAGGGCTTGGATGGCGCAGGATATATGCACGGACAAGCAATTGCATGGTGGAAGCGTCCACATTTTTTTAATCACACTAAAAGCGTCTAGGAAGGATGCAAATACGTGCAGGCCGCTGTAGTCGAGCGGTTCTAGGCGCTTCAGTCCGGATTCGCGCTGCTGCTATGGTCGCAGTTTCGAATCCTGCCTCGGGCATGGATTTGTGTGATGTTCTTAAGTTAGTTAGGTTTAACAGTTCTAAGTCTAGGGGACTGATGCCTCAGATGTTACGTCCCATAGTGCTTAGAGCCATTTGAACCATTTTTTGCAAATACGTGCATCCACTCTGCTTCAATAAATAGGGCTCCCACTGTTACTCGTTTTCTTTTTTTGTTTTTTTTTTTAATAGAGATGTTTGTGGACGGATTTTGGGAAGTGCCACATTGTCGCCTTTACGATTATGGTCAAGTAATATATACTGGTGAATAGTAACATTGCTAGAAAGTGACTTCGTTTTGTCAGCTTAGTAACACAATCATGTGAGCACATTTTTTCATGTTATGTAGCTGATCTGCGAAGTAAAAGCATGATGCGTATGCCGCTAGAATCCTATAGGTTTGCATACTTCATTCCGATACGTGACCGAAAAAAATAGTCTCTGGGAAAGACACGTAGTTCTCCAAGAAATGTAGGGATTGATTAGCGTATGTATGGAGGTATACAGTCAGTTAGCTTTTACTCGATCAGTAGTCCTTTTATTAATTGGCTCTCGATGTTCGATAGTCAGGTAAGAATGTAAGTATTGGCCTTGGACTTCTACCCAAGTGGAAATTCTCAGCATTAGATGGAATTCGGTATCATGTTCAATCCTCTCTCAAACACTGTATGGGTGGAAATATGAATGGGTGCTGGGCAGGTGAATGGGATGAGGGTGGGGGGGGGGGGGGGGGGGAGGGATGGGGTAGTGGTCACAGCCGACGACAAAGACAACTCGAGCTCTATAACCGTTGTGTTTTGTTTACCCACATACAAGGGAAAGTTGCCTCCACCATGAAGTACAGTGATGGTGATCCAGTTGACAGCTATGAAACACAAACCAGAAGTTGTTGTGTCGCATTTTTTTTCAGCTTTAGGTAAAGAAGTAATGGTAGCTTGCTTTCTACAGGCTTCATGATATCAAGACAAGTTCTTTGAGGTGTGCAGTACGGTGTGATAGGAAAACTGTGCAAAATACGGAAAGTTACCGCTCTTTAGTACAGTGCATGGCTCTCCTCCTTACACTGGTGGCAGTGGCGCAAGTGTGGAGCATACACTGATGAACAAAAGCTGTATGACCACTGCTCACCGCGAGGCTCAGTGCCTCCTGGTGGTGTTACGGCCGCAAGACGCAGTAAGGAAAGAGTGTAAACGGAGGACAGGCGAATGGACAGACATTATAGCGAAGATGTGGGCCACAAATGAGCAAATCCGCTGATATAAGCGGTTTGGACAAAGGGCACATTGTTGTAGGCTATGGCTGGAAACGAGTATCCCTGAAACGGCGAAGATCGTAGCCTGTTGGGGTATCACTGCCGTAAGCGCTCATGGGAAGTGGTTGAAGTTTGGTGAAACGACGAGTAGGCCTTATGGCCTTGATGACCAAGTCTCATCACAAAAAGGTAGAGATCGGATGATTCCCCACTACGTAATTAAAGACAGGCAGCGATGTAGGGCATATTGGACGACAGATTAAATTAACAGCAATTCTTATTAAATAACATTTGCTGCGTGTAACTTGAGGAGAATTAACTCTCAATTTTATTAAATTCTGTGAGGTGTATTTTTTTTAAATTCATGGGCAAACACGGTAGAAACATTAAAATGGCTACACCGCCCAGAGTAGAGTCAGACGTAGACAGTGACGAGCAGAATATGGCGAGTCACGAAACTCAAAATAATGAATTATCGGCGGGTGAAAATGCAGCTACGGCCGAACATACTGCAGAACCCACCCAGAGTGAGTTAGTACCTACTAATTTCGCGGAACTGTTCACATTTTTCAGAGAACAGATGCAAGATTTACATTGCAGTGCTCATGATAAAAATGCACGCTTTATAGAAGTTCAGGAAATGTAACAGACAGTTTAGATGCAAAACTACAAAATGTGACTGAAAATTTAGAGGCAAAACAACAAAATGTAACTGGCAATTTAGATACAAAACTGCAAACTGCAGCCACCGAAATTAAAATTAGTATGAGTGAAGTTTTCTATTCAAACTGTCAGACACATTTTGAAGTATTTCGTCTAAACTAACAAACTGTGGCCACTAAAATTCAAAATAATATAACCACAATAGTAAACCAAATATTGAACGCCATAGCCCATCAGATACAAGAAAATGTTGCTTTACAAATTCGCGAAGATCTTGATAGAAAATTCAGTAAAATTGAAAGTAACTTCAAAAATATTAGTGATGAATTTGACGACATGCGAAAAACATACAAGCACTTGCCCAAAGCTGTCAATGATGTAACCAAGCAGGTCGCGCAAGTTAATGCAGCTCAAAGTACATTAGAAAATTCCGTGCAGTAAATGGCTACACAGGTACAGGCAATCGCTATCGAACAGGAGAAATCTGTAGAAGCGAAGTTTGTAGAGAAAGGCAATCAGTTTACTCTTAACTTTGTAATATGATTGAACATGAAAGACACCAAATTACAAGATTGTTTACGGAAAGAACTGTCAGTAACAGCAAAGAAAGCGACAAACGAAGCTTTGTCTGCAGCAAACATGTTCGGTGAAAACACCGAACAGGTTTCTGAATGGAAACAGGCACTTACAGAACAAGTAGACTCGTTAAAAAGGGAGCTGACAGCGATAAAAAACGCAGCAGGCGAGTCTGATTTACGTGTCAATAAGTTGCCAGAAAAGCAGACTGTGACATCTCGTGCAGCAACACCAATCAGCTGTTCGGCAACAATGCCCAGTCCACAACCCGTTCACGTAGCTTGTGAATAGGGGGCGGTCAGTTCTCTTTCTAACATTCTTGTGGAAGAGAAGTTACTAACATACAGACCATTCCAAAGTTTTACACAGGATCGCAAAATACCACACCCTATTATTTTTATCAAAAGCTTCCGTGATATACTACCAAAAGCATGAAATGATAAACAGAAAATACAATGAATCTTTGGAAATAAGATTGTCTGACTACGAGCCCGTCATTAATCGAGATAACGGTTATCAGCTAAACTCTGCTTAGAATCCTGTTATAGAGAAACTTCGTAGTCGACGTAGTTATCTGCATAAAGATGGAAATCGACCTGATACCAATACGCCAGGCTTTCACAGTGGAGGGCGCGAGGCGCAGCGCACGGAGCCGTTATGAACGCGCACGCTGAGCAGCGCATGTGCAATTCACCTCAGTACGGCTTTAAATAGCGGAGCTCAGCGCGTACTCGCCAGCACCACTACAGTGGCACTCACCTGAAGATGGCCAGAAGACTGTGCGCCGAAATATTGTGGCAGGACGTTGCTGGTATCCGGCACTTCTCCCGTGTTTTTATGGAACAATCAGTACGCCGGGAAAGCTTTAAACATCACAACAGAAAATACAGTTTGTCACTACCCATATTCAAGGTGATGGAGCATTATGGGCGAGTGAAGTAATAGATTATTGCCATACTTAGGAGGAATTCGAGAAAGCTTTTCTAAATAAGTGTTGGCCAGCAAATACAGAAGAGTGTTCAAGGCGTGAGGTGTTCAATCACGAGATGTACAATAGTAAAGCAGGTACACTATGTAAATATTTTGAGAAATATATGAATAAGACGAAATATTGCTATGAACCAATGCCCAAGCAAGAAGTCATATAGGTTTTAAAATCAAAATTACCAGTCTCAATAAAAGCTACGGGTACAGTAATTACTAATTCATGTACCAGATCCAGACGTAGAACTTTTCATGTCAACGTTTGATTCTGTTGACCTGTTGCATGAAGAAGCGAAATTGAACGGGGGTAGTAATGCTCAAGTATTGAATAACAACAGTAGTAACTATTACCAATATCACAATAAAAACGGTAATGGTAACAAAAATGGGAATGGTTTGCCTCAATCTTACAATGGCAATAATAACCTAGGACAAAGGGATGGAAGAAAGTCTCCTTTTAATAAGAGGCGTAGGCAAGACAACAGATATCATCCAGGGTACAGTAATTACAATAGCAATAACAATAATCAGCTGAACCGCTGGCACCCACTATCACAGCAGTCAAACATTAATTGGCATCCTAATACAGGAAGCAATACACAATCAGCTGGCGCTTCTGCACCACCGAACAGTCCTCGAGGTTTGTCCAGAACTAATGTGTCCAGTGGCAAACAGCCACCAGTAAGAATTATAGAAGTAGTGGGCAGCACCACGCCCAGCACTTCAGAGGCGTTAAACTAAATGCGACCTCAAAGCAGGGGGGCAAATGTCGTGAGAGCGTGTATTTAACAAGATATAATCAGGGCAAAAATCTGAGTGATTACACCAATTGTGTAACTAACAACCCAAGCTTCATTTCACGCTGTAGTAGATGGATTACCAACCACAGTTACTGTTGACACGGGCCCGGCTACAAATTGTATGGCTTTAGAATTCAATAATAAGATTTGTGAACTTTAGACACCACATACGCTGCCGGTACACATTTGTAGGGTCATTGGTGCGTTTGTAAATAAGTCAAGGGGAGTACGTATGCAGACTCATGTATTAGTTGAGGCAGGTAATGGAGCTATAGAGAGTAAATTCCCAGTTTGTGAAGGTTTATCAGTGAGCTGCATTTGTGGAGTAGATTTCTTACAAGAAAGAGATGCAGTAATTGATCTTTCTTGTGGCAAATGTGTATTAAAAATGAATGGGAAGCGGATAGCCCTACCACTCATTAAAAGCAAGCCGGTTCACAAAAAGTCATGTCAAGGAGTCCGAATCAAATACACAAAACCACAGGTAATTTTGTGAGACAATCAATTTCCTATGTTGCCAGACCAAACACAGCCTAGTCAACAGTAATTTGATGTACAGTCTTACAGGCAAGAAATACAAAGCAAAGTTTATGAATCAGTTTTTTTAAACACTGCACAACAAAGCGAACTGATTGAACTTTTAAAGAAATATATGTATGTTTTTGATGAAAAACTCAGTATAATTAAAGGATGTGTGAATACAATGAAAGTAAAACCTCACGAACCGAGCGAGGTGGCGCAGTGGTTAGACACTGGACTCGTATTCGGGAGGACGACGGTTCAATCCCGCGTCCGGCCATCCTGATTTAGATTTTCCGTGATTTCCCTAAACCGCTCCAGGCAAATGCCGGGATGGTTCCTTTGAAAGGGCACGGACCACTTCCTTCCCCATCCTTCCCTAATCCGAAGAGACCGATGACCTCGGTGTCTGGTCTCTTTCCCCAAACAACCCAACCAAAAGCTTCACGTGACATTTTGCTACTCTACCTTTTCTGTCCCGTGAGCCAACAGAGAAACTGTATCGAATGAAATCCATCTGATGTTACAAGATATAAAGAAATATTTTGCTGTGTAAACATTTTCTAAAGTGTATGGACCTGTGAATATTATGAGAATTTGTGAATGTGTTAGTATGTAAGACATTTCACAGCGTACATAGCATTCTTACGACATTTTTATTTTCTTCATGTGCATAAGCAGACCTGAAGTAAATCTTTTGCTGATGAGCAAGTTCAGGAATCATCTTTTAAGTAAAGACTTTTCCTTAACATTACAAAGATAAAAGTAACAAGAAACTTATTTTAATGTATTCGTAGTAACATTTTCATGGATGCAATTATTCCATTACCTTTGCTATGAAATTCTAAGTAAAGAAACTAACGAAGAAACCGTACAAATGATAAAGTTTTGCTAGCAGTAGATTTTAACTTTGGACAGATGCAATGATTTGTAGTATAAAATAATTTTCTGTTTACGCCTAGCAAGTAGTCTAAAAACACGACCCACAGTAGCTTGCCGTTTATGTTTGCAAAGTGAAGTGATAAAACTACTGAGATTTTAGTCCAACAGTACTGAAATGGTGACATTGTGCTATAAGCAGATTCGTATTGTGCACTAATTCTTGCGACTAATTTCAGCGGTAGACACCAGGTTTTGTGAAGTAAAAACAGTCAGCGATTTCCTAAGCTCCAGTAGTAATGACGAAACTCGCATTACATAGTGAAAAAACACTGTAAAGCTAGGGTTCACTACCGCAAACAGCCACACAACAAAATTAATGTCGCGAAGAATTTTAAGAGGAAAAAGTTAGACAGTTATAGAACATAAACACTATGTAAATCACACGGTTATTTCCTATAACATAGTAAATAAGCTGTGCGATTTTTCCTTGAGCACATTTGTAAGTAACATGACACGCAACGACAGGGGATGAGTAATAAGTTGTCAATGGCAAACAGAACTGTCAGTGCTGAAGTAGCGCACGTAAATTTCCATTTCACAGGAGGACTTTTTATACAAGAGCAAAGGAAAATATGCGTTATCAAGAGACGTTATACACGTGATAATGCAATTTCGCCTGGTCAAATAAATACGAACACTTTGCGCTAATGTCGAATATGAACGGCACTCTTTGTGGCAAGTGAACTTAATTTGTGTACTCACCCAGACGACAGCACTGAGGTGATGAGATGATCCGCTGATGTGGAACACAGTGAAGTGTTGTTACTTGAAACTCAGATAGTGTGTATCGCTCATGAACCGTGGAACAGACTGTAGCACTGGAACTTTATCAATGCGACATCACTAATGACTATTACACGCCGACGCGAAGCTAAGCGCTTAAGAAACGAAAACTTTGATAAACACTTTGCGAACATGCGTAATGTACGGTATTCTGAGGACACTAATGAATGTGCGGAAACCGGAACTAATATGAACGTGCTTGTGCGGCAACGGTGTTGATTGCAGCTGACAGCATCGTGAGCACGCTCCCGTGACCGCTCTACACCACAGTCGCGCTGTAGCATTCGCCATTGCTGATATCGCCTACAATGCGTCGCCTTTACAACAGTCGAACAAGAATGATTAATGTTCAACTGAGTGATTGTTGTAAACCGCTTCAAAAACCACACGTGTTTCTGTAACAAAAACCCATACGATGATTCCGAAATGTTTGAGTTTTGAAATGTTCATATTAAACTCAAATCACAAGGACAAATAACTGTCAAAAATGTAAAGTGCTACCCTAATGTTTTTATTTCCAAACGACGTAATTTGTTCGTCCTGATTAATTGTACTAAATGATCTGATTTTGTCAATGAGTATTGTTTTGAAAATTTGATGAGAAAACAGCATGTAAAAATAGGAACAGGATGTCCACATTAAAAACGACAGTCTCAGGGACGCTAAGAAACAATGGGGGCGGGGGGCGGTTGTGGTAGTTTGGGGAGATGGCCAATAGCTGCACAGAGGGGGCATCAACACTTAACTCATGAGTTACCATAATGAGAAAATGACAGTTATCACTTCCAGCTAATAGCACTGAACACCTGAATAAGTGTGAACTATGGTCGTCATCTTGCCTATAAATTACAGGAATTATCAGAATAGTAGCTGACCACTAATTATGGCCTAAATGAACAAAACATGCAACCAAGTGAACACTTTGTTCCACAAGGATTATTAAATTAGACTACCAAGTGGCTGGTTTGTTTACTTAGTGAGAATAATGCCCCCATTATTCCAGAATACCTAACTACCTTCTAATGGTATCATATGTTTCACTTGATGTTGTTGTTGTAGTCTTCTGTGAAAGGATTCACCTGCTGATGCGTTCGATACTAGTCTATTCTTGCAAGTCTGTTGTTAACTATTACAAACAAGTTCCTTTTAAGCGTTTAACTGTAGTCAAGCGTCTATTCCCCTCTACAGTTTTGACCCGCCACATTTCATTCATTTCTAAATTAACTCTCTCCAATGCCAGAGAAAAATGAGTCGATTCAGACGATGCCCTCTTTTAATGAAGTTATTCCATAAATTTGTTTACACATCGATTCGATGTCGAACCTCGTGTTAATTACCCAGTGTACCCATCTAATCCCATTTGGCGCATCGTATTGCAGTAATATGTGTTATTTTGTTGCCGGCCGAAGTGGCCGTGCGGTTAAAGGCGCTGCAGTCTGGAACCGCAAGACCGCTACGGTCGCAGGTTCGAATCCTGCCTCGGGCATGGATATTTGTGATGTCCTTAGGTTAGTTAGGTTTAACTAGTTCTAAGTTCTAGGGGACTAATGACCTCAGCAGTTGAGTCCCATAGTGCTCAGAGCCATTTGAACCATTTGTTATCTTGTCGTCTGAACTCTATCGTCCCAGTTTCACTTCCATGTAATGCTGCAGACAAATACCGTTGTGAACGACTTACTATCTCTTAAATTTACATCAAATGTTGACATATATTTTTTCACCTAGTCTCCATTTCATATCCTCTTTATGTCTCCCATCGTCAGTTCTTTTGTAGCCAAAATAGCATAACTTCTGTACCACCTCCACTACCTCTTTCCCTATTATAATTTCCTCAGTAATACTTGATTGAATTCGACCAGATTCTGGAGCCATTGTCTTCCTTTTTTTATATACCTCTTTTCGTGATACAATCCATTCCGTTAAATGGATCTTACAAGTCCATTTCGCTCTGTGATAAACTGTGTTGAAGAATGGAGTTAATATACTCAAAAATACCATATATTAATTGATGGGGACATTTAGGGGCATTATTGGGCTTTAGTAACTTAAACTGTATTCAGCATGCCCCCCCCTCCGCCCCACCCTTTTGATTACCACGACACTAGTGTTAGTAGTGGAAAGGCTGCTGACTGATGGCGACTGTTCGCTAACGGGGCTCCCTGATCAGCGCCGCCCCCTGCGAAGAGCGCGGGTGAGAGCTGCCGCCGCCTCCGCCTACCCCCAGCCCACACCGTCCGCAAGAACCCGCAGCCCGGCTCGCCTCTGCGTCGGACTGATCGCCTGGTAAATATTTGGGCGCACAGGAGTTGGTCCGCTGTCTGCAGCGCTCACTCGTCACGTGTCTCGTTTGCTGGGTTTCTTGTGAGTACCGGTACGCAGAATGTTGTGCTATAAGTGAGGAAACGCAAACACAGCCGAGCGTAGGGCGTCCAGTCAGAGCAGCGCTGTACCGTGTTCTGCGTCGCAGGATTTCAGATGGGACGGACCACTTTAGCGGTGCAGCAAACCAAACTTGGAAACTCTAGGCACAGCGTTCACAATGGAGAAGGAATGTGAAAGTCATCCCGCGTATCAAATATCCTGAGAGTTCTCTCTCCGTCTACTTGTACACTCAGAAAGCCCGTGCTGGGCAGTTGTGGTACCAGCACCACGCTCCAAAACCTCCCCTTCTTCCCTAATCTATTCGTGGATGGCGCGTTGGACGGACCTTAACGCTGGCTGTAATTCCTCCGGTCTTCTCATTTCGTGAGACTTAACAAAACGCGCTGCTTTTCATAGGACTTTCCCACTTCTTCTAACAGTCGTTTCTAGTAAGGGTGCTACAGTGACGAGCGGTAGTAAAAACACGGTGAAACGAGTGTTTTGTGGGCCACTTCTTTCGTGCATTACTCACGTTTCCTTAAGACACTTCCACTGAGTCTCAGTCTGGCGTTTGCATTACCTGCATGAGGTTCTGTCTCTGTTCCACTTTAGGTTGCAGCGTACAGTTACTCCTAGCTAAGGATGTGTATTTACATATTACCGATGATCTGAATTTAAGTATCCGTGTTTAAATTTCGTTACCCATGTTTTTGCAGCAGTCTAACATCGATATCAAAGGCAAAATATAGACCTTCGACGTTGCTGAAAACCTCAGGCTACTTTTTACCATTCCCAATAACGTCCTAAGAGTTTTGCAGGAAAATATTCTTTTCAATGACTAATAACGTTATTATAGTGATTAAAGGAGTAGAAGTTGAATGTGGTTCAAATGGCTCTGAGCACTGTAGGACTTAACATCTGAGGTCATCAGTCCCCTAGCACTTAGAACTACTTAAACCTAACTAACCTAAGGAAATCAAACTATCCATGCCCGAGGCTGGATTCGAACCTGCGACCGTAGCGGTCGCGCGGTTCCTGACTGAAGCGCCTAGAACCGCTCGGCCACCCCAGCTGGCAGTTGAATATGAAAGAAAAAATTAATACTTTTTCCCCCACAAGGTTAATTTCGCAGGAAAAAAAAGCTTTTGCGATGAGTGACGGCTTGACTACTGTTGTGAAAAGAAATGAGCAGTGATTAAAGGAAGTGTATCAGCGAGTCATCAGCTAAGAAGAGAATCACAGCTCAAAGTAACTGAAGAAGTACATGCAATGTAGTCGCAGTTTGCGAATATGCACAACCGTCATCTGTATAATGGCATGACGACAATGAAAATTAGTGCCGGTGGGTGAATATACGTGATGTATGAAGAGCACAGGTTGTAGACACGTGGTTGACGACATATGGAAGTCTGGGTCTGGCCGCGAATAGTGCTCCAACAGGAAAATGTCAAGGCGACTGCTTGCGACGAGCGGGAAATCCCGGTTCGTGTTCCGGTCCGGCACAAATTTTCGTTGTCATTCCACTACAGAGCTGACGGTTGCCCATATTCGCAACTGCGAATACATTTTACGACTTTCATAGCGGCTGTAGCAGCGTCAATGCATTTCCGAAGGAACATTACGTCGTAATTCGGAATAGTACAAGCACTGCAACTTCGTAACTGAAGAAGTATCCACTAGACGCAATTCTAACGGCCAGATGATTAAAAGATAAACGACAATAAATTTAGTTTATGGTGTGCACATACACAATATTTCAATAAAAAGAATAATTTGTAAACTGAAACAGAAATGGAGCTATCAATTATTATACGAATCTATCAATTATTATATGAAACATAGTTTTCTAGATCTTAAGATCCATTAGAAGTATGGAATCTCATCGTTAGTAACTATCCAAAGCTACAGAAAATTGCGCTTGGATATTTCAGATGTTTACTCACACCGTCAGCTTATGAAAGACTGCTCTCCATCACCAACGCCACACAGTGAAGACGAAACTTCCCTCAAATCTTTATTTTACGGTCTGTACATAAAAGTTGTGGGACATGAAATGTTAATTAGTTGATTTCGTTCATCATAATCTGTCTTTTTGGAAACTCTGCAATTGTGTCATTCATGATTTAAACAATAAAAAAACTGCACCAGTTACTTATTGCTTCATGCCTAGCACAAGCCGTTTCCAGAATTAGCTCTCATTTTCAACTGATTTTTGTTGGTGTTTGAAGTACAACCTCAGAAAGGTAGAACAGTGCAAGGCAGGCAGGAAATGAGTAGGGCAATCGTAAAATCTGACAAATGTTAGTGATAGAATTTTTGTTTTTCTGCGTGTATTGCGCTTCATCCATTACACAGAATATCACACACACGTAAATCATCACTTACACTCTGTCTTCTAGTAATGAAAACATGCTACAGAGATATTATGACACTATGGTTTCACAGAGTTTGTATACAGTCGGAGGTGTCACATTTTCTGAATATTACATAAAGCTGTGAATTATAAAATTTACTTTACCGTTACTGACTACTGAATTATCAATTACGTTTATATTCTTTTGTAAATGTTGAGCAGAGGCTATGGGGCAATGTTCATGTTTATGGAAATTACTACGTATGTCATATGCACGAGAGACATTTGAAAAATTAACTGATTCGCTATCCACTTTCTCAATGAAATTTTTCTCCTTGTTTTTTGTAGTGTACAAAAATTTCCAGCTCCTCCATTAAATTCATTGTATGTTATTTTCTGACGTGGTGGAATATCTTAAGTTGTTGTTCTTTGTTTTTGAACGAATGTCCAGCGTTTCTTATGCTTGTTACTATTGCTGATTTTATAAATTGGTTATGTGTGTACCGGTTGTGTGCTCAGTGTATCTAATTTGAAAGATCCTGACACTTTGTCTTATCTAGTAACTTGAGCAATTTTTACATGTGGTTCTGTATGTTACTGAGTCTAAGAATTTATCTTTTTCATTGTTTAAGGTCCGGAATCATTTCTATTGTAGTGTGTTGTTCGTGGAGAAAGCTACTTTCACTTTATGTGACCTAATTAGGTTTGCTATGTTTTGAGAAGTTTTAACTACGTACATTGGAGTGTAGAGCTGGTTCCTTTTAAAGGTTTACGAAAATCCTATTTTTCTGTCGTTTTTTTCTGCATTTTGTCTATCTCAGAGCTTGAGAACTCGTAAGCCACTCCAGTTTGCGTAATGATGTCTAATTCGTTCTTCCTGTCATCTTTATTCAATGGGATTTTGTTTGCTCTGGGTCCCATTATTTTGCATGCAGCTTTCTTGTGTACATCTGCGTGATATTTCTGGAAGTGTGTCCCAGGAAACTCTCTTCTTCTTGTAAAGGCTTGAAACTGTTCTTGTTGTTTTGATTTTCTGTGCACAAATTTAGAAAAATAATGCTATAATTTTCCGGTTTTCAGCTGTGAAATTGTTTTGGGGTCGATTATTATTGGCCATCGCTGTTTAGACCTCGATGATGAAATAGAAATCAGCATTCATGATTTGCCATCATGGCCCCATCCTTCTCGCTCCGAATTAGTATACGGTTGCTGTTGTTTCCATTGTTTTGTCGCGAACAGTGTATCGAACAGTACACTAACTATTATACACTGGTGGTGGTTCGAGTTTAACGTCCCGTCGACAACGAGGTCATTAGAGACGGAGCTCATGCTCGGGTTAGGGAAGGATTGGGAAGGAAATCGGCCGTGCCCTTTCAAAGGAACCATCCCGGCATTTGCCTGAAGCGATTTAGGGAAATCACGGAAAACCTAAATGAGGATGGCTGGAGACGGGATTGAACCGTCGTCTTCCCGAATGTCAGTCCAGTGTGCTAACCACTGCGCCACCTCGCTCGGCAACTATTATACACTGATGGAAAATGTAACCAAAAAAAATTGATGCACAGTAATGAAATTTCGGGAATACATTCGTCTGGGGAACACTGCAAGGTGACAGGTCAATGTAAGGGCGGGATAAACCACAGCAAATATGAAATTCTGGCACATTAATATCCAGTGTAACCGCCAAAATGTTGAATTCAAGCATTCAAAAGTGCATGCATGGTGTTTTACTGGTACCGGATGACAGTTTGACCAAGTGCAACAGACATGCAACTACACCCGACAGTCAATATGGAACATCATTGGCCGGCCGAAGCGGCCGTGCGGTTAAAGGCGCTGCAGTCTGGAACCGCAAGACCGCTACGGTCGCAGGTTCGAATCCTGCCTCGGGCATGGATGTTTGTGTTGTCCTTAGGTTAGTTAGGTTTAACTAGTTCTAAGTTCTAGGGGACTAATGACCTCAGCAGTTGAGTCCCATAGTGCTCAGAGCCATTTTTTTTGAACATCATTGGATGGCAGTTCAAGCGTCATGCACAAACAGCATTAACTGCCCCTATATGTGCTCGATTCGAGACAGATCTGGTGATCGAGCAGGCCAAGGTAACATGTCGACACTCAATAGAGCGTGTTGAGCTACAATAGCGTTGTATGGGCGAGCGTTATCCTGTTGGAATACATCCCCTGGATTGCTGTTCATGACTAGCAGCACAATAGATCGAATCACCTTACTAACGTGCAGATTTGCGGTTAGGTTGCGTGAGATGACTACGAGATTGCTTCTGCTCTCATAAGAAATCGCACGCCAGACCATGGCTCCAAGTGTAGGTGCACTCCGTCTAACGCGCGAACCGGTTGGTTGCATGCCTTCAATTGGCCTCCTCCTGACCGTCACACGGCCATCACTGCCACCGAGCAGCTTTCATCAGAAAGCACAAAGACCTCCATCCTGCCCTCCAGTGAGCTCTCGCTTGACACCACTGAAGTAGCTGAAGGCGGTGTTCTTGGGGCCAGTTGAACGCACGCCTTAGGGCGTCTGGCACGCAGCTGTCCTTGAAGTAACCGATTTTTTTACAGTTCCTTGTGTCACTAAGTTGCCAACTGCCACTGACATTGGTGCTGCAGATACGGTACGATGTGCTAGAGTCATACGCCGAACACGATAGTCTTCCCTCTTGGTAATGCCACGTTGCCATTCTGATCCCGGTCACCTTGCAACCGCATACTCTCGTGACCACCAGTGGCAGCAACCACGTGTTGTACTTATTTACGTTCTGGGTCAAATGACACACGGTGCACCAGACATCTCTCCATGCAGTCGCATCTGTTTATAGAGCTGTAAACGTGCTGAGGGTCACAAGTTTCCTTTATTCGTTTAAATTCGTCACCTGCTTATAGAACCAGGATAAAGCAGAGTACCCTGATAAATAGGTGTGAATAAGACATAAATTTATTACGATATATATCCAGTCCTGAAAGGTGTAAGATAAGTATTTTATTCTTCGAAATCAGCTTCACTGTATGTCCGCAATCGTTTACCTCACACCGTTCAATTTTTACCATAAACATACTACCGCTAAAAACTGCAGTTAGAAAAACTGACAATAAGAGCTCTCTCCTTGCAAGAACACTGATTAATAGTCACCTTTGATCCACACGTACATTACGTATGAATGTTCAAAAAGAATTTTAATAGTTCGTACATTGTGTAAGGGACCACCTTTAAACCTTTTTAAAGTCTTATTCAAACGTCAAGGCTTGTACAAAAGTATGAGAACACCTCGAGAAATGCATGCTTGCGCTGTTTTCCACCAGGAACGGCCCCTGTGCAATGTCGTCAATACGTTGAAAGTGTCAGTCGTGGTCAGAACAGTGTTCTGGGGAGTGGTGAACGCTTAATAGTGGAGCCAAGTGGATTCAAATGTGAACTCCTATGTGGGTGCTAACGGAACCAAGAGAGCCGAAGTGTTTGGTGTCTCAAGAGGCACCGTATCGAAGTCGCATCCACATACAGGGAAGTGCAGCAACATCAACTGCTTATTCATAACGCGGCCCAATGTGTGTGTTGAATGAGTGTGACAAACGGTCATTGAAGAGGATTGTGAGGAAAAATAAGAAGACGAGAGCTGCAAAAGTCACTGCAGAACTAAATGTTGCAGTCACCAACACTTTGAGGACCAAAAAAGCCCGGCTGGAGTTCCATAAATAGGGAATTTTAGGGCGAGCTGTAATTCCAAATCCACTAATTAATGAAGCAAATTATACTAACTGGAAAACGTGGCGTAGAAGCCATAAAAGCTGGACTATGATCCGACCAAATGGATTTCTTCCATTGCTCCCAGTCTTGTTTCCGCCGGTTCCAACTTCTGGTCGAGTTTACTTCCTAAGAATGAAACGTGGCGGAGTTCGGTGACGATTTGGGCAGCCGTATCATGACGATTCATGGTCGATATGGTCACTCTGCAAGGTCTCACTACTACCAAGGCGTATGTGACCATTTTGGCTGATCAGGTCCATCCCATAACACAATGTTCCCTCGCTAGCGGTGATGCTGTGTTCCAAGACGACACGGCTCCTGTTCCCACGGCTGGCATCGCCAGGACTGCTTTGGTGAGCGCGAGAATGAACTGTCGTAACTCCCCTGGCCACCACAGCTACCAGGTCGCAGTATTATTGAGCCTTTGTGGTCTGTGTTGAAGAGAATAGTGCGTGGTCACTATATACCGTTATCATCGTTACTTGAAGTCGCCTTTGTTTTGCAAGAGGATGGTATAAGGTTTCCTTGGAAACCATACTGGACGTGTACTTGTCCATTGCAAGCCGACTGCAAACTGTTTTTGATGGCATCGGTTTTTCTATACCTTACTTATCATAGTAATGTGTTTTCTTTTCTATATTTTTGTCCACCCTCTGTACATTAGGAACGTTATCATGGACACGTGGACTCGATGCCACAGATAACTGTCGCCTCATTGCGTTCCAGAGGTGTGCCGCCATGCCATTTAGCGACGGATGCTCATAATGTTTTGACCTATGAGGGTGTAGTCACATTGTTTATCGTTTGGTTCTAATTCTTGGGTTTCTTCCCAGGCTATAGACCGCAAGTATCCGGCACGTAAGTTAGTCTAGAAAATTTAGGTCTCCCTTCGCCCTCTAGCAAGCCTACGAAAGGATGTCTCATTCTCTAGGCTGTCTTATCTTATTGTAGTCCGCGGAAATGGTCTAGCGGATCGGAGCAGGGTGGTGGGGGGGCGAGTGGGGGGGTGGGGGGAGCTCTTGAACTGCCCGTCCCGAAATCCGGAGTGCAGGCTTCTTATTCATCAAAGTATTTTCGTACACTTCTAGAAGCGGGTTCCCACGATTCCGCTAAACATCGTTTAGGCAGTTGTAACTCTACGTCCTCTCTCTCTCTCTCTCTCTCTCTCTCTCTCTCTCTCTCTCTCTCTCTCTCTCTCCCCCCCCCCCCTCTCTCTCCCTCTCTGCCTCCCACTCCACCTTCCCCATCCCCTTGAATAAACTTCTACAGCCGCCTGTGCTGCCATGGTGGAAAGTTCTTAAAATATCGAGGGTCACTGTCCTGTCCTCCTACATGCTATTATCTAACTCATAAGTGGGAAGAAGAGTGGCTGTGCATTACGTAAAACATGCTCCACTCTTGAAGTCGGCCGAGAGGTACCCCTCAGAGTCATTCAGTTAGTGGCTCTGAGCACTATGGGACTTAACATCTGTGGTCATCAGCCCCCTAGAACTTAGAACATTCAGTTAGTGGTGATTACACTTGCTACAAATAGTCTTTACATCTGCAGCTACATCCCTTCTCTGCAAGCCACTGTGAAGAGCAAGGCAGAGTTTACCCCACATAAGGCTTTCTTCCGTCTCCATTCGCGTATTAAGCGCGGGGTAGAATAGATCTTTAAACTCCTCAATGCTTACTGTAGCTTTGTTCGTTTTTTGCGCTCTCTGCGGTAACAATACTTGGAAAGCAGTGCTGTAGCATATTCTTATACTTGTCACAGATATAAGTACTTTAAAAGCAGGTCTTCGCCTCTTATTATATGCGTTCAAGAGTCTGAGCAATAAATTTTTTGGCATTTTCGTAACCTCTCCCGTGGGTAAAACCAACTTTTGTCTATTCGCTCCACCATTTTGTGCATGCTATCGGCATCCTTTAGGAACACTGTGCTGTGGGACGCTTGAAAGTCTTGAAATTTGTGTCCTCCATAGACTTGAAAGACCGTCGACCCTCGGACAGTTAAATCGGTTCTACTGTACACACATAATCGTAACAATGCAGAAATAAGGAAGTCGTTTCCGAATTACAATCGAAATTACAGGGGGAATTGTACACTGAAGAAATTGGTACACATGCCTAACATCGTGTAGGGTCCCCGGCAGCAAGCAGAAGCGCTGCAACACGACGTGGCATGGACTCGACTAACGTCTCAACTAATGCTGGAAAGAATTGGCACCGTGAATCCTGCACGGCTGTCCATAAAACTGTAAGAGTAAGAAGGGATGGAGATCTCTTCTGGACAGCACGTTACAAGACATCCTAGATATGCTCATTACTGATCATGTCTGGGGAGTTTGGTGGCCAGCGGAAGTGTTTAAGCTCAGAAGACTGTTTCTGGAGCCACCCTGTAGCAATTCTGGATGTGTGGGGTGTCGCATTGTACTGCTGGAATTGCCCAAGTCCGTCGAAATGCACAATGGACATGAATGGGTGCAGGTGATCAGACAGAATGCGTAATACGTGTCACGTGTCAGAGTCGTATCTAGACGTATCAAGGGCCCCATATCACTCCAACAGCGCAATTTCAACACCATTACAGAGCCGCCGCCATCTTGAACAGTCCCCTGCTAACATGCAGGGTCCACAGGTTCATGAGGTTGTCTCCATTCCCTTACACTTCTATCCGCTCGATACAATTTGAAACGAGACTCGTCCGACCAGGCAACATGTTCCAGTCATCAACAGTCCGATGTCAGTGTTAATCGGTCCGGGCGAAGCGTAAAGATTAGTGCAGTTATCAAAAATACAAGAGTGGACCTTCGACTCCGGAAGCCCATATGGATGATGTTTCGTTGAATGGTTCACACGCTGACACTTGTTAATGGCCTAACAATAAAATCTGCAGCATTTTGCACTTTGCACTTTGAACGATTCTCTTCAATTGTCAGCCGGCCGGAGTGGCCGAGCGGTTAAAGGCGCTACAGTCTGGAACCGCACGACCGCTACGGTCGCAGGTTCGAATCCTGCCTCGGGCATGGATGTGTGTGATGTCCTTAGGTTAGCTAGGTTTAAGCAGTTCTAAGTTCTAGGGCACTTATGACCACAGCAGTTGAGTCCCATAGTGCTCAGAGCCATTTGCTTTTCTTCAATTGTGGATGCGATGGTCTCGTTCTTGCAGTATCTTTTTCCGGCCTCAGCGATGTCGGAGATTTGATGTTTTACCGGATTCTTGATATTCACGGTACACTCCTGAAATGATCGTACGGGAAAATCCCCACTTAGTCGGCGCAGGAGCGATGAGACACACAATCTCCGAGGTAACCACACTCACACCACGTTCAGACTCACTTAATATTTGATAACCTACCATTGTAGCAGCAGTAACCCATTCAACAACTGCGGCAGACACTTATTGTCTTATGTAGGCGTTGCCGACCGCAGCGCCGTATTCTGCCTGTTTACATACCTTTGCATTTTAATACGCATGCCTATACCAGCTTCTTTGGCCCTTCAGTGTAAAATGATACTCAGCTCCACTGAGGGACAGAATTAAAGGGTCACGTTTTCGAAACATCGTAACTGAGTAAAAGTTCGAAATTATACGTCGCAATTTGAGGCAAAGATGCGAATAGCCTTCTTCTGTAATGGCGCAAGAACGTGAATCCCTGCTGCGCCACCCTCTAGCTCGACTGTACTTCGGACAGCGAGATGTAAACACATGGCGAAATAAGACCACATGTGACGTGTAAGGTAGGGTAATGACGTCACATTCGCATCAAACTTCACCACAGTTCTGCATAATGGTACTGTGGATGTGTCAACCATGGGAAGTCGTCACACCCTGTCTGATCCACATTTCACCTCTTTTTATTTTTTTATTTTTCTTGACACCTCTGTGAGGGAGGTGACAACGGGGACGCCCAGAGTTGAAATTACACCGTTTTCGTAGGGGTGGCCGAGGAAAACATTCTAGATACACCGCCGCTTAGAATCGGCACGAAAAGGGCTCAGGGCTTGGCGTAAGGGGGTCAATGTAGCCACTCCTTTTCCTGGGGCGTTAAGTCGAAAGCGATAGTTTGCAGCCGGCCGGGGTGGCCGAGGGGTTCTAGGCGCTACAGTCTGGCACCGCGTGACCGCTACGGTCGCAGGTTCGAATCCTGCCTCGGGCATGGGTGTGTGTGATGTCCTTATGTTTAATTAGTTCTAAGTTCTAGGGGACTGATGACCTTAGAAGTTAAGTCCCATAGTGGTCAGAGCCATTTGAGCCATTTTTTGATAGTTTGCAGTGCGGTAAGCTACAGAGGACATTCCTGACAACCTATGACACCCTTCTCTAAGAACATAGTGGGGCTGCATCCAAATTGCACCGTTCGGAGCACACCACCACCGCAATTTTTTCTCTTCTATACAGTTGGGAACCACTGTAGACCATTCAAAACAATTAAATGAAATTTTCCCCCACTTTGACAAAACCCTAGGTGGCACCCGCCCACCATTATTTAGAATTTTAAAAATGTACGTCTACGGAGACAACCAGTAAAGTAGTCCAAGGCATGTGCAGGTAGGCAACGCTTTGACGCATCTGCAGTTTCAGTGACCGTTTGTCTCTCTACACGTTCGTTTTTAAAATTCTCAGTGATATTGAGCAGATGTCACCGAGAGTTTCGACAAACTGGTATATCTTAGAGGAACCCGCTTCCATTTTATTCACGTAGGTCTCTATGTCACACTTCCCCACCCCCTCCCTGCGTCATCACAGGACGACAATAGAGGAGGGTTAAAAAAAGCACTAGCACACAGGGGATGGGAGCAGTGTTAAAGGATATGAGGAACATCTTCCTGTTACTCATCGCTCCGCGAACTGCTGTTTACGACCTCGAAATGAGTGGGAATC
Organism: Schistocerca americana; assembly: GCF_021461395.2. Classification (NCBI taxonomy): domain Eukaryota; kingdom Metazoa; phylum Arthropoda; class Insecta; order Orthoptera; family Acrididae; genus Schistocerca; species Schistocerca americana. Next base: position 144,996,916 of record NC_060130.1, on the reverse strand, counting down.
AACGCCTCAGGGAAGGGGGTCGTTTCGTTGACACCGTTTGTGCCACCTGTTGTGGCCTTTTCGTGCCGATACGGAGGGTCGGTGTGTCTGGAATGTTTTCCTCGGCCACTCGTAAAGAAACCACGTGATATTAGCTTTCGGTGTTTTGACTTCTATCGCAAAGGCGTCAAAAGAAAGAGTGAAATGTCAATAAGACGGTGTGTCACGACTTCCGATGGTGTCACACTTCCACGGTGGCGATGGGCAAGTGACATCAGTACTTCACCTGACACGTAACATCAACGTCTGAGCCGTGGCCATTTCTCGCATGTTTCGACACTTTGCTGTTTGATGCTTCATCGAGTCTGAAGGTAACACATGTCGCAGGGCGCCACGCTTGTGCACCATTACAGGAGAGGGCTGTACGCACCTTTGAGCCAAATTTCCAACCTTTGCGTAGCAATGGGAGACAGTTACTGGGTTTCGAAAAAGTGATCCCTGAATTCTCTTGCCCAGTCTACAAGAAAAACATATGGGGACTCTATATTTATAGAGCAAACCACTAAGAGTCTCAAACAGCAGAAGTACCCACCACTCGCCAAAAAGAAAAATAAGAAAACTGTACTACACAATAGTTCGGTTGCTAATAAACCAACACTTTCATTGTTTAACTGATTAGTTTTACCAACAGTGGTTCTCGTAAATTGGACAAACACACAACTTTACAATTACGTAAAAGTGTCGCAGGTATAAAGCGAAAATTTCCCTATTCGAGACACAATTAAATTAACTTGAAGAAACAAACTACCTGCCAAATCCTGAAGAAGAGCTGCTAGTATAATTTGTACCGTAATTCCCATGACTCATATAAAATGTACATGATGGAGGTAACGTGTCGCGACAAATTATCTCTTACAGGTAAAAATAGCACTGTGTAATCTCACCCAAGCTTTTAAAACACCGCTCCTGCACAACATATTAAACAAATTTCCTCTCAAAATGTTATTTCAAAGCCATAATGCAGAAGGCAAAGTAAAAATAAAGTAAATTCACTCACTTCAGACACAATTAATAAGTTATTAGATTTTAGACATTCGCGACCCATTAATTTCCAAAGAACTATTCATGTAATTTAATTTTACTGACTAATTTTCAAAGTTCCAACTGAAGGTCACTTCAACGAGCAAATTAAATAAAAATGTTGTCACTATCCCAAGGAAATTTGCTGGCATATATATGCAGGGTATTTATAATTAATGTTAAGATTTCAAAACGCTGTAGAAATAACATCACTGGTCAGAATGTCGTCAAATTGCAAAGGAATATTATCGGAGAAGGGGGAAAACGTATGGCAGAAGAAAAATAAATAGTTACGAAATGTAGGAATAGATGACGCTGTAAGCATCTAACGCGACCAATCATTGTCCACTTCCATGCGAGTAAGAAATTCTAAAGCAAAGGTCTCCCTTGCTGACAGGTCAACAGGAAGCAATTCCTTCACGTGGATAGTTTTGAATGGATAGCAAAGAAGGATGTTTTGTAGGATTTTACGCACCGTGCTCATGGGTATGTCCAATGTTGGGCAATTCTCCGTGCACTACACGTTTGCACACCACCACTCGTCTCCTCCTACACTGCTGTGGCCACTGCTTCCACTGACGTCGAATCAATTCGTTTCCTCCCTCTACAAGGTTGCACACCAAAAGAACACGTCTTTTCGAATTTCTGAATCATTTTCTCCAGACCCACGACAGTCATCGGATCAACGCCTTTTTTCAAACTCTTCAGTGTCCGGAACTTATTCAGTGCGATGTGTGCATAATCATCATTCTTACACACACACACACACACACACACACACACACACACACACACACACACACACACACACACACACAATTCGATACGGAGGGGTGGGGGTTGAGGTGACATGGGTTGGGGACACCTGACATCTGTGGTAGCTGAGTGGTCAGCGCGAGGTAATGTCATACCCAACGGCCTGGGCTAGATTCCCGGCTGGGTCAGAGATTTTCTCCGCTCAAGGACTGGGTGTTATGTTGTCCTTATTATCGTCATTTCATCCCCATCGACACGCAAGTCGCCAAAGTGGCGTCAACTCGACAGACTTGCACCGGGCGAATGGTCTACCCAAAGGGAGGCCCTAGCCACACGGCATTTCCATTTTACCTGACATCTCAGCTGCACTGGTGGCCCAGCAGGCCCAGTGTGTTATGCAGGTAGTATTGATATGCATTCCAGGCAGCATATGTCTAGATGAACATGACTGAGCACAGAGAGAAAAGAGGAGGGCATGACAGTGAGCAAGCGATGAGGAGATGGATAAGGAGGAGGATGTAATGAACAGGTGAAGGAGGAGGAGGAGGAGGAGGAGGAGGAGGAGGAGGAGGAGGAGGAAGAAGAGAGAGAGAGAGAGAGAGAGAGAGAGAGAGAAATTGAGGGAGGAGGACTGACAGAGAAGCAGAAAGAGGACGTTGGCAGATAGAAGTGGGAGGATGGGACAGACGAAGAGAAGGTGAGAGAGGAAGTGAACAAGGAGAGATGGTGATGGATAGAAAGAGGGAAAGGAGGAGATGGACATAGAGAGGAAGTGGAGGAGATTGTGAGAGAGGTGGGAGGAAGAGAAAGAGAGTGAGGGAGGAAAGAGGGAGGGGTAGGAGGAGATAGAGAGGGAGGGGGGAGAAGGTAGAAAGTGAGGCAGGTGGATATGGAGAGGAAGAGGTGGAGGTAGGAAGATGTATGAGCATTAGAGAGGTGGAAGATGAAGAGGCGTAGTGAGCATGTGGGAAAGGTAGGTTGGGTGAAGAGGTAAATTGAAACGCTGTTGTAAGATATCCGTACTACTCCTACCAATAGGAATGGGAATGAGAAGGAAGTGATATGTAAGAATTTTCCAAAACTATCTTTGGTGTTTCTTTCCTGTATTTAGTTAACTTGAAATACTTTAAAAGTACAAAGTAAAATTCATCTATTATTTGCGTTGGTCATTGTGACAACACATCACAAGAATAATCCACTTCTTCTCTCAGCTACCATTGTTAACAAATGAACATGCCACACAGCTAAATACCAAAGATAAAAATTTAACATCCTCTCTCATGACACATGGAGCAAAACAGCAGAGAAAGAGACATGTTTGTGTGAACTATACGTGACATGTAGATGAATGTGAATGTGTGGGTAAAAGGCTAGTATAAATATATAAAACTAGAGGTGTAGGTGTGTGTTTGTTTGTTTGTTTGTTTGTTTGTGAGCGCGCGCGAGCGCGCGAGCGCGCGCGCGCGCAATTCATACACACAAGTGAAGCTGCAGGTAAAAAGCTTGTATCACTATCTCCATATGTTACAACATCTTGTGCATGTAATTATGTATGTATGTTCATCATCTCTTGCTGAACTACGGGATCAATTACAACCACATTTGATATCAGCGAAGAATCATTGTGGATGTAGGAATCACCTTCTCTTTAAAAGGGTGGAGTGGGGTATGAGTGAAAAAGAAGCGTAACTCACCAATGTGCAAATACCCAGACTATATTCATCCAATATTTGAAAATGAGACCACTTATCAACTTGCAACGTACTGTACTCATAATTTCAGACATTTATGAAAATTGTCACACTAACATACCTAAAAATTATGAAAGGTAAAACTTAATAGCTTATTACATTTTTGGTCTTCTTGTAGTAAATTTGCCACCAGTAGTCATGACGTTATCATTTGTTACTTCTTTACTATCATCTCTCTCCCCAACTGTAACAGTGTGTGTGGACTACGTCTCCAAATTAAGTGGCTGCAAAATTATATCATTGTACAACGAATAGTTCAAGAGATACGACGTTGTAAACATCGAAATGCGTGAGAGACTATCACATCACTCATGTCTTTTTGATATATCGCTGTTTTACTACTATTTCTATTTGCAACATATAATTATCCAGGAACGTTCAGTGCTATATGGGTATATTTTGTGCAAAATATCATTGTTCGATACATAGTTTAGGAGATATGAAGTCTTAAACAGTGAAATGCGTGGATAAGTACGTTTTCTTAAAATGGAACGCAAGTTATCTACATTTTACCCATCCAGAGTTTGATGAGTAGAACACTTCCCGACATCTAACAAACTTTAAACATCCATCAACCTTTAAACAAACTTTAAAACTTTCCTAAGCTTTCTCTCCCTTGCATGCTTATTGTCAAATTTCAACACATTAACTTGGCTTCATACTTCAGATTTCTTTACACACGTTTTTCTAGGTAAATTCGATACTTTAAGGATTCGGTGTTTACTGGTTGATTAGAATCTGGAAGGAAGCATTATAGGATTGAGAACCACAATCCCATAGGGGTGGGAAAGGGAAGGGATGATGTTGAAGCAAAACACAGGAAAACCTGAAGGAATTTAAAACACTATTGTTTGACACATGACTGTGTATAAAAATGCAGTGGGACTAGGTACAGGGTGTGGATGTGAAGGGTTAATGTAAACATTTCGAAAACGCTCTCTCGGTGTTTAATTTCTGTATTTAGTTGAGTGAGTTTTTCTAAAAGTATGAGGTAGTACTGTCTTATTTGTGCTGTTCGGTGTGTCAACCAGGTCGCGAGAACGACCACCTGAGCGAGCAAATAGTTTTATCAGCGTGTATTGCGATCACATTGCTGAATACCACAGATAAATTTAACATACTAGATGTAATTATATGGTGTAAAACAGCAGTGAATCAGACATATAATGTACAATATATGTCACATATTCACATATTCAGCATCTCCTTCTAAGCCCCTGGATCAATTTCAGTGAAAGAACACACATTCGTTATTTCCCGGATACAAATATTGCGTTTAAGAACCACGAGCCACGTGTTGGGTTGGTGGCTGAGGTTGATAAATTGATGACAGATAGAGAAAGGGGCAGGAGGATATTAACAGAGAGTGGGGAGAAGGAGGTGGACAGTTAGAGACCAGAGGAGAATATGAACCGAGAGAAGGGGGAGGAGGATGTGTCTGGAAAGAGGAGGGAGGTAAAGATGGACTAATAGAAGCTTTGGATATATAATAACCCTGGTAACACTGGCTTTCTCAGCTGGTGTGTGTGTGTGTGTGTGTGTGTGTGTGTGTGTGTGTGTGTGTGTGACACAGAGTAGGTGCAGGAGGAGATGGACAGAGAGACAAGGGAGTAGGAGGTGGGCACAGAGAGGTGGACAAAGAGGGAGGAAGGAGATGAGTGGGGAAGGAAGGACTACATAGATTTAGGAATGAGGTGGCACATGGAGACTGGTGGTGGACAAGTTGAGTTGTAGAAGGTCTGAGGAGGCAAGCAGATGAGCAACAGAAGGTGAGAATGCAACTGGAAGAGGGAGACAGCGTGAGGAGGCAGGTAGAAGTGTGAACAGAATGTGGTGAAGCATGTGGGAGAGGCACTAGTGGTGAGGAGGCAGTTGAATAGGCGAGAGAGAAACAGAATGTAGGAAGGAAGATTAGGGGAAAATTTTTAAATTATTTCTTATCTGTAGAGTCTTGTACCATAAGGAAGCAAGAGGCACAGGATGGGTGGCTGCTATCCTCTTTCAACAACATAAATGCATTCGTGGATTAATATGCTTTTTTATTTACATGAACATTTACATGACTTGAATAGAGTCCACGTGATGTGGTACGAGCTTATCAGTAATACTTATGTTGCAGACTGAAATATGGCTTCCCGGCTATTACACAAGTTGAAAATATGGTCACTATTTTTTTATAAACTTAAATTTGCCATATTTCGTGACAGTACCTTTTCCATTAGACGTTTGCAAGCAATTATAAGTCTTGGCTTCAGTTGTCTAAGTATGATTCCACAATGCATCGTTGTCGGCTGCAGAAAATGACGTGGTTCAGCGTGTTTCTCTCATTTTGGTGTTTCAAATACAGTTTCTTCAAATGTAGTTGCTTCTTTTCAGATAATACAAAAATAATAGTTAACATAATCCAAAATTATTTATGACTGCGACCTTCACATTGTTCTTCCGTCAACAGACACCAAGAGTTAGCTTCCAACTCGGACTGACTATAGTCAAAGACTACTCCAACGTCAAAGATATTTTACACAATCAGTTTCTTTGCTATTCTTCGATACATTTTCTAATAGTAATCAATGTGCTTTTACTCTCAAAAACAGAAGCAAATTGACATATAATAAGACAAATTATAATAAATTCTGACAAAAATATAAGAAAACATTTTCAATTCAGTATCGACAAATACGGTAAAAAAATAACATCTCCCAGATCCATTACAACTGCTCCCCAGGGCTTTTGTTGTTATGGACATATACAACAAAATCCCGACAACACTCAGTGATGGATCTGTATTACACAATTAGTACATTAATGATGCAGTCTGATAACCTCTTCCAAATTTGGACTCTTTGAATCTGTGGACTTGTTACTGGCTGTTGTTGCAATGATACTTCCCCATTAATCCCATACACAAAAATTTCAAGTAAAGAAATTATTTAACATGACAAATACACATGGTATAAAACATACATGAGAAATATTGTAACATACAGCATACAGATTGAAAATAATAGAAAGGTAAAACTCATTTCCTAGAATAAGATTTAATTAATTTTTTTTATATTAATGTTAATTTCATTATGCTTACATATTGTAACAGTAAAAATGATACTGGACATATATAGTGTAATGTGTTTTTCTCTATATTTGCCTTTTATATATATATATATATTTTAACTTCTGATTTTTTTAATTTTTATATTTTTTTATTAGTCATGGTTTTTTTGTTTTTGTATATTTTTTTTGCTTATGATTTTCTTTTTAAACTCTTTTTACTCCTGTTTTTTATTTTGAATTTTTTTATGATTTTCTTCTTTTAGTACAGCTAAAGATACATCAGTATTATCTAAATTTTTTGCAATTATTTATGTACACTTTCCTCTCTACTACAATATTACTACAAGTCACATTCTTGTGAAGAGTACTTTTGCTCCCCACAACATCAGTATAAACAACAATAAACTGCTCATATATCATGAGGCTTTATCTAAAATTGGTTTTGAAACTTATACCTTTGCATGCATGTCCTCACATGCATGCCTTCACCCACAGGGAAGACTTAGCTTCCAAAATTAGAAAAATTCAGAAATGCTCACTAGGGAGACTTTTTTTTGTAAAAAAAGTAAAAATAAATCTTTCTCTCATTCTTTGTTACGTCAGTGTTTTTTCTTTTTATCAGTTTCAATTAACATGTGACTTCAAATTATTAATTTATACATGCAAATATACACACTTGGTTGTACAGGTAGTTTTATTCTAACAAGCGTATTCCAGTGGAGGACTTTTGTTTTAGATGACAATAGGTTATTTAAATTTAGAAATTATGATTTCTGTTTATACAGTTTTAAAGAGACAACATTCCTGAAACCAAATAATTTCTTTGACTTAGAAAATCCACACCCTAATGCTTATCGTTTGGTGTATCCTATGACTTTTCTCATGCTAGAGCAATATTCTGCTTGCAAATGCTATGGTACAATGTATCTTAACTCCATTCTCTACTCTTTCTTGAAATAACTCTGCTCCAAGCCCATAATTACTGCTATCAGTGTTCAAACAAAATGGTAAATTAAAATCAGGTCTGTGTAATAAGTGTTGCTTCCTCAACTCTTGCTTAATTTTATCAAACTCTTCCTGACAACTTTTATCCCAAACCCAAACAGTGTTTTCCTTAAGTAACTGACTTAAACATGGTGCATTGAGACTCTGATCACTTATATGTTTTCGGTAATAACCGCATAACCCAAAGAACGACTTTAATTGTTTTTTAGTCTTAGGAATAGGAATTTCTGAAATTGCTTTAATTTTTTCTGGATCTGCTAAAATTCACTTGTCTGTGACATGACCCAAAAATTTTAATTCAGAAACTGCAAATTTACATTTCTCTAATTTCAATGTCATCCCCCCTTTTCTAAGTTTTTCACAAACTGACTTCAAAATCAAAAAATGTTCCTCCCAATTTTTCCCTGTAACCAAAATGTCATCTACATAGATTATCAGTTTAGACGCAAGTTCTTGCCCCAGTACATGATCCAAAGCCCTTATAAATTCGGAAACAGAAGAATTTAACCCAAATGGCACAACACAATATTGGTAACTCTTACCATTGTACAAGAAAGCAGTATATTTTCTAGAATTAACCGAAAGTGGTACTTGATGAAAACCCGAAGTTAGATCCAAACTTGACATATATTTTATATCTGTAAATTTATAGAGTAACTCATCAATATTTTCAGGATGGTCTGTCTGTCTGAACAAAATTTTGTTTAAGTGTCTAGAGTCCAAAACCAATCTTACTCCACCATCTTTTTTCGAAACTACTACTAGAGGATTATTATATGCACTGATACTCCTTTCTATTATATTACATCCTTCTATCTTTTTCAGCTCTTTCTCAACAGCAGGTCTTTTTGATATTGCAATAGTGTATGGTTTTATGAAAAATGGTTCATGAGGTTTTACCTGAAGTTCACACTGGTAACCCTTTACCCTACCAGGTACGTCACTAAAAACATCACTGTATTCCCACAGCAGATTTTCTAACTGTTGTTTTTGCTCCCCAGATAAATTTTGTGTTTCTGAAATTTTCAAATTTACTAAAATCCCAAATTCAACGTCATCAGTATCAAATCTATGAATTTCAATATTCTCCAATCTATTTTCTTTTAGTAAATTAATACTGTCAAAATTTCCATTACTCTGATCACCAAGTGTGTTCACAAAATTTGTCTGAATGTATTCCCTTTCACTAGTTTCTATCAAAAGTTTTCTTCCAACCCAATCATATGCTGTATTTACTTTTACTATCCAATTCATACCCAACAGAAAATCCTCATTAAATTCCTGAATTACAAAACATCCATGTGTTAATAACTTGTCTTCAATTAAAAATGTCACTAAAGCCTGGCTTTTTACCAATTTACTGCTCTTCCCAGTAGCACCTTTTATCTTTACCCCAACAACTGGCATTTCAACATAATCTTTCCCCACTTTCAATTTTTTGCTTAATCTTTCAGATATTCCCGAGATCTCACTTCCTGTATCAATTAAACATTTACCAATCCATGACCCAATTTGAACTTTCATATAAGGACTGCAAAATTGATCACTTTTCTCAGAACCTGTGTTCTCATGTAATAAATCACTTTCAATTTCCCCAAACCTATACTTATCAGAATCATATGGTATACCATTATATGTATTATTTGTCACAGTTATAAAATTTGCACAAGATACAAAATTGTCATTAGTACTCTCTATTATCTCAAATAGCCAAGAATTTTCATCCAAATCACATTGTATACTATTGAAGTACTTATCCTTCAGCTTTTCAAAAATAAAATATCTCATCTTTTTCCACCACTAAGGACATACAGTTTCACATACATTAATAAGCATCTTTCTAAAGTTCTTGTCAAAAGAAATAGTTTCACTGTTCAGCCATATATTCATAAGAAATGTGTGTGTATCATTAGTATCTATAAAAGTTTCACTTAGGTAAGAAGTTATACATATGTAATCGTTATTTGTGTAGTCAGATTCTTTACCAGCAACATCTAAATTCACACTTTTACATACACCCAGATTGCGAGTATTATTCATCCTGGTAACATCCCTGGGAATTTCTATAATATTCTCACTATTTCATCCATTTTCAACCATGTGTATACCCAACTCCCTATTTAAACTAATGAAATACCTTTCCTCAACATCGTCATCAATACCATTACCATCATTATCAACTTTATCAACATCATCATTATCATTATCATTACACATATTCAGGTCATACACATTCAAATTATCCCCCAAAATATTATTTCCCATTTCTAAAGTTACCAGATCCCTTTCACCAACATTTTCATTCTCACAGCATACATTCTCTCTTTCATTCACACACATCTCTGAACTACTGCAAATTACATCATCCGACAAAGTGTTGTTCTTTTCTGCCCAAGTGTAAAACTCTGTTAAATTAAATGAATCACAATTACTTTTATCTACTGTATGTTCTTGTGTATTGAAAATGTTATCTTTATCATTATTATTTTCCTCTTGAAATTTCTTCAATAAGTAACAACTAATGACCTCATGTGATAGCTTAAGTTTGGAACTGACCTGTTTGGGTTTATGATAGTCACATCCATTGGTCCTTTCATCATGCTCACCTTCTGCCTCAACCTTGCCGACCTTCAAGGGGGCGTCTACTCGTT